>NC_135331.1:28792185-29402714 GCF_023851605.1 Tamandua tetradactyla | reverse complement strand
TCCCTGTGGTGTTCAGAAGCATGACTATTTCTGATACATCTCAGAGTTAGGTGTCTGCCACTCCCTGCACTTAGGTTTCCTAAGTGGCAAATTGAAAGTTCCCAAGCTATAATGGTCCATGTAAAGGTCCTCTAGAAACAGTTTTGACTGCAGAGATAAGCCTTTCAGATTAAAATTTCTGATTCCCAGAAGGAAACGCTTCTACCAAGGTACATAGTAAGTATTTCCTTGGATCTGAGGCTATGACACCAGGCTATCTGAGGCATTTCTCAAAACTTCAGGTAATCCTATTAGGTCTTGCAGGTCAATTCTATTTCTCATGCTTAATAAATACTCTTTTAAATCCTGCCATGGCCTTACTGCTCCCCCAGGATTCCAGTTGGCCTTTCTTCCTGAAGGAATTCTGTAAGAGGAAGCATATTGACCCCTAAGGCCAACACCACTACAGGTGGTCTTGAGGCCATACTGCTACTCATTATCTTCTATCTTGTCCATTGTAGATTTCCCTCACTCCCACCTCTGCTAGTCTTAGATGCTTCCCATGTGCCAGGTCATCAACTCTGATGGATCTAATCCTGGTCACAGTGCCCTTCTCAGGCATTAATAAATGTTCTTGTCCATTTATTAATAAAGTTGGGCAGGAGAATATGGAGAGTTGCCAAACATTCTTCCTTGCCTCTGTTTTGTAACAGCACACCGTCTTTTTCCTGATAAGCCAGATCAGTCACTCCGGCCAAGATGAGGGCCCTTTTCTTGCCTGTCAGGCCCTGAAGAAGAGCAAGAAGTGCCCAGCTGGTGACCAGAGCAAAGAGCACAATGGCATTATTCTTTTTCTTTTAAATAAATATCAAAATTGCTTTGTCAATGTTAGTATATTCAGTATGGATTTGGGTGGAATGTGCTTGTATTATTTTGATAAGTGACATATTAACATTGCATCATACTTTTGATATTTGTAGAATTATATAAATTTCTAGCTTTATTGTTCCTTTTTCAGATTGGAGAAAAACAATAAATGATCCCTCTATCCCATTCTGTAGGATGGTGAAAACTGGGAAAGATAAAGGACAAAATGTAGATGAAGATTAAATTTTCTGTTCTTCATTACTACAGGGCAAGTGGAGGATAAGGTTTGGATGCACCTCACTTCACAGTAGACACCTCAAAGGAAAAAAAGCTGGACACAGTAGTTTGTCTGATACATTTGAGTATGTGTGGTAGAGTCACAGCTATAGCTTTAAAATTATTTTGGAAATTTTTTATCACAAATATTTGATTCAAAGAAAATGAAGCTAACGATAACATAATGCAAGAAGGAAGATTTTATAAACAAAAATTTTGTCACAGCCAAACTTAGAAATAATATTTGCACAATAATGCAAAAACAGATTAAAAGTATGATATAATTAGTCTGCAAGTATTGAGACTGGCACATATGTTTTGGGGTGCCTTGTCAGTCTATTGGTGATCTGTCATTAATTGGGAATGATAAAAATTAGAAATAAATGCACATAATATAAACTTGGAAATAGTCACCAAAAAAGTTGAATATTTTAAAAAAAGTTAGCTCTGGGAAGTATGACTGGAAATGAGAAGAAACAGGACAGGTTCCTATTCGTCATTCTAAGCTTGACTGAATGATTCGGTAATAATCTTTAAATGAAGATTATTTTATTTTGAGCCTATACGAAGAAGTAGGAAAGACTGTGGGAAATTCAGGGACTAAGCACCAAGATCAGAGTGCCTGAATTATTACTGTGTAGGCAGAGTCCCTGAGATGACCTGTTTTGAGGATGTCTTTTTAGATATGAACTGAATGAGGCATTGTTCTCACCCAGATATTAAGCAAGGTGACATGGGACATTGGAATGAATTCTGACACACTGCTGTCCATTATTCAGTGTACATATGAATCCCCTGGAATCTTGTTTAAATGCAGTTTAAACTGCATTTGGAAGGCCTAGTGTGGGGGCTTTGATTCTGCTTTTCTACGTTTCTTTGACGTGTACATGATAGAGATCCGTTTACCACACACTGGGGGTATTCAGGCCCTGTTTGGGGTCTCAAGACCTTAGAGAAGAGGTTGTGCAAAACAGCATGTAGTTTCAATACAAAGCAAATGATTTTAATTTATATTAACCTGGGGTTATATTTCTCATTTTTTTAAGTGACATTTGCAACCGTAATCAAACCAAAAAAAAAAAAACAAATTTCACTAAAAACCAATTAATAAAAGCGAAACTCTTGATTTCCACTCAAAAATTAAAGTTCTTACTGAAAAGGCATTTAAAGTTATATAGTTTATTATGCTGGATACTTAAAATTTAATTCTTCCCCATTTTTTCTCAGTGCACACTGACATGTTTTAAACTGTCCATGTAAGTCCATTACCCTTTGAGTCAGCTTATCTCCACCTCAGTGACTCTGCTAAGTGCCACTTCATCATATAAGATTTCTCATCAAATTCCCTGATTCCCATCTTCTAGAATCTCTCTGTATCCTGGTCTCCCAGCTCTTAGTTTTCACTTCAATTCCTCTGGCTCCACTTTGCCTAGGCATTTGGGAGCTGCTTCTGAAATCTTAAGTAGTGGAATTCTGCAGGCCTCACTCTCAGCCTTCCTTTCTTTCTTCCACTCTACCTAGGCAATATTTCCATTCCTTGGACCTTAGATATCATCTTTATGTTTATAACATAGACTTTCCAGTCTGACTCTTATATGTGATTCCAAACCTGAATATTTATTTCTCTAGTGGTATATTTCTGTTTCCTCTTCAGTAATGTAGATGGACTCATAACGATTTAAAAGCTTGCTCATCATTAATAATTCAAAGTTTAGTAAGGGATCTTACCTGTGACCCAGTGCCTGTTATAAAGATACCTTGGAGCAATTACTTGTATAAAATACCTGCATTTCTAGGAGAGTTTTCCATCTCCCAAATTGAAATAGTTCTAGATTGTGTATTCAAAGCATCCTTGGATTTTTTCCTTTAAATGATCTCTTCTCATGTAGCTCTTAAATGCCACAGTTCCAGGCGATCTGTCTGTTTTATTTGCTAATATAACTTCATACCCTTGGACAAGCCTAGCTCAGAGTTGAACTACAATGTCAGCATATTCATATTTCTGACCAAAAAAGATCACTTGCCTCAAGAATGTTGTAGTGTGACTAGGCTGAAATCTCCTAGGACTGCATAATAAAACCATGTAAATCGAGTCATTGATTACCAGAATACATGCTAATAAAATACAGAATATAACTTGTACATTTCAGAACAGTGAGTTTAAGAAATGACAGAATATTACTTTAAAGATAAATGGTTTTGTGCCTAAAATGAAAATACATTGCTTGATTTTTGCTTCTGAGATATTTTTTTGTTTTGTATCTCACAATAAGCCTAAAGGTTTTCATACTTTTAATTTAAAATAATCAGTCATTGCTGGGTATATGATTTCTGTTTGGGGTGATTGGAAAGTTCTGATAAATAATGTTGATGAAGGTAGCACCACATTTTGCATGAGTAATCCCACTGAATCATATTCTGGGGAGGGGTTGAGATTGGAAAGTGTATATTGTATAAATGTTTCCATGAGTAAAAGAAAATACTAAATTGTCGGTGACAGTTAAGTGCAATACATGATCCTGGACTGTATCTAAAAAAAGAGGTTAGCACATGTCTTATTCGAAGTCAGTAATGAAAATAGATTGTTTATTCTGTGAATCTTAGTATTTTAAAGTTTATAGACATTTAAAGTTCTTAGAACATCAGCTAAATCTGACATGAAGAGATATGGTATTTTTTTTGTTCAGTAGTAAAATATGAACATGTAGGAACAATGAAAGTATTTTTCTTTGAATATATATTTTCAGCACAAACATTTATACTTGATGCTCTCATCCTTAGAGAATGTAGGTAGATTACAAGTCCTCTTAGAGATGAAGAGTACTGAGGACCTTCTTGTAGGTTTTCTGGAGAGCTTGCCCAGCATATCAAAATCCACAAAGCAATAAGATCTCTGGGAAAAGATATATAGGTTGGTTTTCAGACTTTTAGGAGAAATTAAAGGATAGCTGCATGGTTTATGTAATTTAATGGCAAAAATTGGGTTAAAGAAGGATACCTTGAATAGATATGAATTAATAAGGATATGTCTTCTAGGTTATAGGACTGATGATATTACCTACTGCATTAAAAGAAAATTCTCCAGGAAAATTGTACTTTTTCTAGAGTGAGAAAAAAAACTCTTAAGTGCTGGCATTTGTTGAAAGCATTGTCAGTAAGTCTAGGGTTACTTGCATTTTCAGTCTTTATGGGCTCTGTTGAATATGGTGGAGAATTTTAACTGAAAAGAGCAGTCCTTATTTGTTTTGTGAATGATATGTTAATCAGAATATAATTGTTGGATTTGATTTTATAATTGTTGCAAGCATTTGGGTGCAGACCATCTGAGTAGATTATAGTGGACATACAGTTTCTCTAGATTCATATTTCATTAGTACTTTTCACAGGGAAACTCGCCTGAAATCACTCAGGGAATAGTTATATGCAGTTAGACCAGTAGGAGGGTAAAAACAAATAAATGAATAATGACCAATTTTATGAGTGACCTGAAGGAAAGGAATTCTGTGTTTAGACCTGTCTCAACCTTTTAGTCATGTTCTGGGTGGAGTAATTGACAAGGCAGGACATGAAAAATGTTGTTCTCAGTAAGTTTATGTTGAAGTGAGTAAGTGTGGATTATGCTGGACAGTAAAGATCAGGTGAGCTAGAGAGTAGTGTTTTGATAGTGGATTCAATTCTGTGAAGACTCTCATGTTGTAGGAGAACGTGGGCATGGGATGTAATTGTTTGTTCAAACTATAAGAAAAGGAGATTTTTCACGATAGAGTGTGGACTCTGATTATCAAAATGAAAGGTGGTATTCCAGGTAAAACCTAGGTTTTGTCTTAAGGAATTAGAAATAATTCAAACTCAGGCCATGTCTTTTTCTAGCCATGTAATTTTCTAAGATTGCTAAAGATTTCTGAACCTCCATTAATTTCGTTTGTTAAAAAGGTAAATCAGCTTTAATCAGTCAGGTGAATTTAAGCATTAGATAGATGTGAATTTCCAAGCACGTTTAATGCTACAATTGTTTATCTGGATAGATGGGTAAGTTACTCTGACTTCTTTTTCTGACAATATCATAATTTGTCCATGAAATTGTTGTGTAATTATTAACAATTGCAGGGGAGAATTTAAAATATAGAAGACCTTTCACATATAAATAATGAAATGAAAGGATGTTATAGCTGAAAACAATATAGGATAAAATTTCAGCTACCACTTCACTAAAATATCAGTTCAAGTAAATGGATTGTCTCCCAAATTCTTCATTGTACATTAAATGAGCCTTCTGATCCTGTGGAAATTGTACTGACATTATGACCCATGTACTTCTACTTGTTTGATGCAGGGAATTTTCAGGACTATATTTGCGTAATGGCAGCAATTCATTGATACCTCTAAATGGACCAAAATAAAAGATACATATTTTTTTTTAATGTAGAATACAATTAATTTAATCAGTGAATGAAGACTATACCAACACACATTTTTGCAGTTAACCAGTGGTTCGCTTGCTTACTATTTGGAGCCAGTAGCAAGCAAATGGATCTCTTGCTCACTGTTTATTATATCTGAGAAATTCCAGAGTCATTGCTCTGGACAGGGAGAGCCAATGTTTTGGAGTCGAGGAGGGAAGTAAAAATTTCTGAACACTGTTTGGTAATGAATAAATAAAACACAAAGATTTTCATACTATTATCTGTACAATGAAGTTATTCTCTTCATGTTCCTGTTGATTGGTATGGGGTTACTCCCAGGTGAAGGGATGGGAGTTGTGACAGTTGGGTCTAGAAATCAGGGACAAGACCAGAGTCTCATAGCTTCTTTCTCTATTTTCAACTTTGTTCACCTAGTGCTTACCTGGTTGTGAGTGAAAACCCAGAGGAAGACGGTTGTCAGCTGAGCTGTTGACAATGCAGCCACTGGTGAGTAGGGAATTCTTTATACTGAAACTCCCCATGTTTTGGCAGCAGATGGGCCTGGATATTCTAATCTCATTTAGATGGTATTCAAGGATCTGAGCTTGAATTACTCTTATCTGGGCCTCTGGGATGGTGATGATTGATCAATAAATAATCTCCTTTCCAATACTAGTTTATTCTAGACTCCTTTAAGACTATATTCACTGGAGAGCTGAGGCAGGTTTTTTCTCATCCAGCCCATGTCCTCATTGGAGAAATAATGCACTTTTTGATCCTGCTAATCCCTACAAATGGCTTACACATGCAGAGAATTTAGGTGATAGAGGAAAGAGCAGAAGCTTAGTCAGTAGGGAGATTAATGTTTAACAGGAGAGTTCAATTAGTAAAGTGTGCTAGAGTGGAGGACTGCTTTGTTGAGAGGACCAAAAATGAGGAGTAGGTAATAGAAGGAAAAAAAATCAATTTTTTTTCACCAACTCCTAATTTCTTAAAATATTGATATTGCATATTTGTTCATTTTAAAAACTTTAGAAAAAAGATAACTAAAATTCTCCCTTTGCTTTTTTTTCTTCATTGCCCATTTTCCCTTTCTATAAGTAATCTTTTTTCAAATTTTATAAATAGAAGTAATGAACAGAAGTATTGTTTTGTTTTTTTAATTGTAGGGTGCATTCAGGAGGAGCATAGTGAGTATAGTAAAATTTATAGCCCTGTAAAAATGGTTGGAGAGACCAGAATGGCTCAAGAGGCTTCTGGTACTCCTGATCATACTGCAAAGGTGAAGATACAAGAGACACAATGAATATGGTTTTTGAAGGTTCCAAGCGAAGTTGAGGTTGTAAGGTCTCATACCCCTGGAAAGGCCAGCTAGGATCATCCTTCACTACAGCAGTCTCAGGGGTCTTTGGTGTGTACAGCTGAACTGTCTCTACTTTTGATGAGAATCTGAGTTATGGAAACCTTAGGGAAGCAGCATGTATTGATCCAAGTTATCCATAATACATGTTTAGTTCTATAGAATGCTATACTTTGCTGCAAGGTTTGTTGCCATTCTAATGAATAATATACCTATGAGTTATATACAGATAAAGAGAAGTTTACATATAAGTTCATTGGATATTTCCAAATTTATAACAGGTTGTGAAATGATTTCATAGATGAGAGGAAACTGACATTGTCTGGGGCAACAATCTAACCATAGTAATATATAAAAATGGCAAATCATGCATCTTCATTACCTTGTGATGAGTGTAAATTTACTTGAAATTGGTGCCAGAGGGTGTTTTAGTTATGAATGCTGAAGTGCAAATTTTACATCACCATCTGGAAGCCATAATGACCATTTTTTAAAAGACATGTCCAGGTTTTATTATATCATGTCTTTTAATATGCTTTTATAGTGGAGTCCTAAATAATCAGTGTGTGTATGTGTATGGATCTGTGAATGTGAAAGGTGGATGACTGTTCAGCACTGCGAATCATATGGCTTTTAAAACTCAAATGCTGTCACCACTTCCTCAGTACTGTTCTGTCATCCTACTCTGGACATTGGCAGATCATCCTTTCTGAACACCAGTCTCTTTGATGTTTTTAGGAGTTTGTGAACTTGAAAGATGTAGTTATAGATTTTACTCAGGAAGAATGGGCTCTGCTGGATACATCCCAGAGAAGGCTGTTCACAGATGTGATGCTGGAAAATATCAGTCATCTCTTCTCAGTGGGTGAGTCTCTTGAGCTTACCCATCTGTCTAATCCTCTCAACAAGTATCTACAACAGCTTGTCCATATTGTTTTATATTTTATTTTTATACTTTATGTACACATTTTATATTATTTTGTAATAGGAAAAAGTTATTGTATTAGCCAGGGCTCTCTAGTGAAAAGAAACCAACAAGAAATATCTGTAAATATGAGATTTATAAAGGTATCTCATGCCACTGTGGGAATGCAAGGGTCCAAAATCTGTTGGGTAGGCTGTGAAGCTGGTAGTTCCAATAAGAGTCTGGATGAATACCACAGGAGAGGCTTGCTGGCTGAAAAAACAGTGAAAAAGTCTCTCTTCTCCCTTGAAAGTCTTCAGCTGTTTGGATTATATTTTTGGTAGGAGAGACATCTCAGTTAATCTCAGATGTAAGTAACCACGGATGGAATCAGCTGACTGATGACCTAATACACCAGCCTTCTGGTTTATCAACCAGTCACGATATAGCCTTGCAGCAAAAGTCAGGCCAGTACTTATCCAACCAGAGAAATGGGCATCAGTACCTGGCCAAGTTGATAGCAGAACTTAACCATCATAGTCTATCCTCTTGTCAATGTGGCAGCTATGCACATCACCTTGAAACATGTTTAATTTCAAAACAGAACACAATAACAGACATATTTCACCTAACAGTGCTCAACTGTCCTGCATACAACTGGAAATGCAGTACATCTCTCCAGAATAGGGTGCAAGTCTCTAGGTAACATTCATTCTTATACTTCATATCCCGTGACTTAAATGCTATAACATGAACAATCCAACTGATTTCATATGATAAGAGGAAAGCAAGATGCTTGCTTATGTACAAATGCATATGTACTCAACAAAATAGGGAGGAAATATGCATGCAGTCACAGTCCTCATTTCTGTAACTGGTCATGGTTATAGTTCATTTTTATCACTGCCTTCTTCTGCTACCCAATCCATACTCCCTTTATCCTCAGCAGTCACTTAAGCCGGCTGTGATTCTTTGCTTGGTAGGGTGATGCAGACCTTTATTCTTGAAGTATTTGGGCCTTTCATAGTGCTGCCTGGATTAGGTTGTTACACTTTTCCGTTGACCTTAAACACAGGGCATAGTAGAGAAATGTGTATCCTGCTGTTGTGGGGCATAATGTTCTGTAAATGTCTGTTAAGTCTAGTTCATTTATTGTATTATTCAAATTATCTGTTTCTTTATTGATCCTCTCTTTATTTGTTCTGGCATTGATGAGAGTAGGGAATTGAAATCTCCAACTCTTATGGTTGAGGTGTCTATTTCTCCCTTCAGTGTTGTCAGTGCTCCAAAGTACATGTTTTGCCTCATGTACTTTGGAGCACTCTTGCTCAGTGCATAAATACTTATGATTGTTGTCTTGTTGAATTGTTCCTTTTATTAATATATAGCATCCTTCTTTGTCTCTTTTAATTGTTTTATATTTGAAGTCTAATTTGTTAGATATTAGTAGAACTACTCCTGCTCTTCTCTGATTGTTATTTGCATGAAATATCTTTTCCCAACTTATCACTTTTAACCTTATTTTGTTCTTGGGTCTAAAATGAGTCTCCTGTAGACAGCATATAGATGGGTCATGTTTTTTATCCATTCTGCCAGTCTGTATCTTTTGATTGGGGAGTTTAATCCATTAACATATAGTATTATTACAGTAAAGGCAATATTTTTTTCTACCATTTGTCTTTTGGATTTTATATGTCATATCTAATTTTTTTTCCCCTTTTAACTTTACTGGTAGTCTTTATTTCTACACTCTTCTCCAGACCTCTCTCTCTTGCCTTTTTGTATCTGCCTGTAGTCCAGCTTTTAGTCTTTCTTGCAGAGCCAGTGTTTTGGTCACATATTCTCTCAGTGATTGTTAGTTTGAAAATATTTTAATCTCCCCCTTTTATTTTTATATATATTTTTTTATTGAGAAATCTTCGTACCACATACATTCCATACATGGTATACAGTCAGTGGCTCACAATATCATCACATAATTGTGTATTCATCACCATGGTTATTTTTTAGAACATTTGTGAAAATATGTCCCAAATCCCATACCACTCATCTTACCCCACCTTCCATTGACCGCTAGTGTTTCCATCTACCAAATTTATCTTACCCTTTGTTCCCCCTATTATTTATTTTTTAGCTGGAAGAATGCACTGTTTATTGAATAAGAGAATATGAATAAGAAAAAGCTGAAAGTTTTGAAAAATAATACAGTTTACCCATGTGAACATGCCTATTAGGTGGAAAGAAAGGTGAAGACTGAGATCTTCCGAAAAACAATAATAGTGATTAAAAAACATTCTGTAAGTAATTCCTAATTTCAAAGCACTATAAAAACTCCTGATCAATGTGTAGTACGAGAGGGAACAGAGAAATCTGGTAAAATGATGTATTTCTAACTACTTTCATTTTAATAAAATCAGCCTTACCAACTATCTTTCTTCCTTATTTAAAACACTGATTGGCCAAGTTAAATCATAACTCTCTGAAAAGTAAAATAAACTTCAGCTTAGGTAGGAACACAATGATTAAGAATCACTGCTTCTACCTTACAGAGAAGACTCAGAAGCAGTATTCTCTCTTTCAGACATATGCACCCAAGCACCTTATATGCAGATTCCATATGAATTTGTAAATAAAACAACTTCTGTATCTTCTCAAATGATTTTACAAGTTGATTGTAAAGTAGATGTCAAAGATAAAAGAAAACTGTACCTTTAAAACCATTAATCCTCAAAACTGTATCCAGTGTTTTCTTTAAGAAATAGATTATTAAATTCATTTTTAAAATGAGATAATAAATGTGTTTAAATCTGGGCTTTTCTATACTTAATAATTTTTCTTAAAAAATGTTTAAAAACATCAAGAGCTGGATCAATTCCTGCTTGGACAAAAATAATCAGAAATGTCTTCAGTTGCAGACTTTAGGTGTCTCAGACTTTGAGCATTTCAGTCTTGTTTTGTATTTTTCAAAATTTGAAGTCTCTAGTAGCAGAGGATGAGAATAATGCCACATTGAAGATAACCAGTCAGAAACAGGGAATCCCAGGTTATCTTTGTTTAGTTTGATTCAAGCGGAATATGTCTTAGGTTTCCCAAGTTTCTTGGCAAATGCATCAGCTCGAAACTCAAATCTGCAATTTTCTTGTTAGGCAATAAGAAAAAACCTCATTGTAAGGTGAAGAAATAAACTGAAAGATGATCGGTAGTCCAATTAGAGTAGGATGGCTGTCAGAAACACTATATGCAGCAAAAATTCCTTTTTGACCAATTAATATAGCAAACAAGAAAAAACACAAGAAAGAGTCTGGCTAATGATATTTTTGGCTGTGTGTCCCAAATTCCAGGGTTTCACTTTAAGGCCTAGTACAGCAAGCACCTCTTAATTTTTACACCCTTGTTTCTTATTTGTATAACAAAATACACCTTAGTCAAAGAAAAGTCAGTACTCTTTGCCATTACTTCAATTTTTTGTTTAAGCTTTCCTTATGGCAAAGGTGTGAATTTGTCAGATAAAGGGGCAATATAATCAGCATAGATTGTGACACGCACCAGAGAAACAACTAAGGTGAACAGCTAGCTATATGTAAAAGAATAATCACCCCCAATTTTAATAATGCAAAGTGGAAGTGAAGACACAGGCAATAAAATACATGGAGTCACAATAAATTTCTTGATTGCATCTTTCATGAAGAATCCCAAGGTCTGTTGATTGATACCATGTTTTTCTTCTATTGCAAAAGTATTATAAGACTCCATGGCAAACCAGTCAATGCACTGAAAAGTGTAGCTAATAATAGAAACATCAAGAACTAAGTGATCTACTATATCCCAGGCAATGTGCAATATTGATTCTATGGGGTAATACAAGATATGAAACATCACCATTGCCCTCATTAAAATGTTTACTTGTGAAAGAAAGAGGCCATAAAATGATTCTTCTTTCATTACACAAGCACTATGCAAAAGTTACCTTAAGTTGTGTGGACAAAATGGTTAAGGGAATTCAGAAGAGAGACAATCCTGGTGAATTCAAGGCAGGCTTAGAAAGCATGAGAGACTTAGATGCCAGTTTGAACAAAGAGATAAATTGGTTGACTGGAGAAGAAGATAATAGAAGAAATTCCACACAATTTACAAAAACATAGAGACAGAGAGCTCTCCATAAGTGGAAGATGACAAGATGATAGGTGTTCCCACTATTATTTATTTTTTATCCATATTTTTTACTCATCTGTTATTTTTTACTCACCCTGGATATAAGGATCATCAGACACAAGATTTTCACGATCACAGTTACAATGTAATGTTCTATCTTTATACAGTCATCTTCAACAGAAAATTCTGAAAGAAATGTACCTGTTCACTGTTGGTAGGGAAATGAGAGGTGCACCCCTTGGAGGGCAGTGTGGTAAGGAACTCTGATATATATATATTCTGTGGACTTCTGAAAGGCCGCGAGAAGGAATGAAAATGTGAGGCATGTGTACTGGTTTGAATCTGTTATATACCCCTGAAAAGCCATGTCCTTTAATCCTCATTCAGTAGTGCTAAGCGGTATCTTTATTTTTTTCTGTTGATATGTGATCCACCCAATTGTGGGTCATAAGTTTTACTTAGATGGTTTCCATGGAGATATGTCTCCACCTATTCAAGATGGGGTTGCTTAAGAGGGAACCACTGGAAAATGCTTTAGAGCTACAAGGGCCCAGGCAGCCAGAGACCTTAAGAGGGAACCATTTTGGAAAAAGCTTTAGAGCCACAAGAGCCCATGCCACCAGAGACCTTTGGACATGAAGAAGGAAAATGCCCCCAAGGGAGCTTCATGAAACAAGCCTAGAGAGAAAACAACTGCCATTTGCCTTTCCAGTTGAGAGAGAAACCCTGAATGTCATTGGCCTTCTTGAACCATAGTATCTTCACCTGGATGTCTTAAATTGGACCTGTCTATAGGCTTGCTTAAATTTGGGCATTTTCATGGTTTTAAAACATGTAAACTTGTAATTGCAACTTAATAAATTCTCTTTTTTAAAAGCTGTTCCATTTCTGGAGTATTGCTTTCTGGCAGCTTGCAAAGTAAAACAGCATGTAACTACAGGAATGAACCTTAAGAGCTGTATGTTGAATTAAATGTCAGGAAAAAAAGGACAAATACTATCCCCCTCATTTTTTGGGGGGAGGGGGAGACGCATGATCTGGGAATCAAATCTGAGTCTCATGGAAGTTGATTGCACATTCTACCATTGAACCACCCATGCACTCAGTCACCCTCATTTTTAATTTTTAATTTTTTTTTCACCCTCATTTTTGAAGGACAATTTTGCTGGATATAGAATTCTTGGTTGGCAATTTTTCTCTTTTAGAATCTTAAATATATCATACTACTTGCCTTCTCACCTCCATGATTTCCACTGAGAAATCCACACATAGTCTTATTGGGCTTCCCTTGTATGTGATGGATTGCTTTTCTCTTGCTGCTTTCAAAATTCTCTCTCTTTGACATCTGACAGTCTGATTAATAAGTGTCTTGAGCATGTCTTTTTGGATCTGTTCTGTTTGGTGTATGCTGAACTTCTTGGATCTATAATTTTTTGCCTTTTCATAGGAGAATATTTCCTTCATTAGTCTTTCTCCTCCTTTTCCCTTCTCTTCTCCTTCTGGGACACCCACAACACAAATATTCATGCCCTTTATAATGTCATTTAATTCCCTGAGTCCCTACTCATATTTTTCTCTTCTTTTCCCTATATTTTCTTTTGTGTGTCAGATTTCAGTTATCCAGTCCTCTAACTCACTAATCTTTTCTTCTCTTCAAATCTATTATTGTAGGTTTCCATTGTTTTTTCCAACTCTTCCGTTCTGCCTTTCATTCCCATAACTTCTGTAATTTGTTTTTCCAAATTTTGAATTTCTTCTTTTTGTTCACCCAATGTCTTATATCCTCCCACAACTCATGATTTGAGTTTTGCTGAGATTTTCTATATCTGTTCTAAGATCCTGAATTAGTTGTTTCAACTCCTGTGTCTCTTTTGAATTGTTGGTTTCTTCCTTTGACTGGGCCATAACTTTGATTTTCCTAGTATGACTTGGTATTTTTTGCTGGCATCTAGGCATTTGGTTTCCTTAATTAGTTTATTGTTGGGGTTGTTTTCACTTATTTATGTAGGATTTTCTTACTGGATGGCTTTGTTCTCGATCTGTTCTTTGACATTCATTTCAGCTTTTTGTAGACAGCATAGGTTCTGTTTAATTGATCAGAATTTTTTAGTTCTCATTTTTCTATTTCTTACCTTGCCTGTGTGGAGCATGTTTTGTTTTGTTTTTGTTTTTGTTTTTTTAAGGAGGGTCTTCTCAGATATTATAGACTCCAGTCAGATTTTCCCAGACCAGACTGCCATCTTCTCAGGAGGAAAGAGTCATCAGCATCAGTTTTGCCTGAGGGTGAGACCCAGCAAGTTGTCAGACTTTCCTATGTAACCTCTAGACTGTCCTTTTTCTGTCCTGCCCAGCATATGGTGCTTGTCTATACATGGCTTTCCACCAGTGTAAAGTGATGTGGTCCCTTTAATTTGAACAGATTCTCCCTGGTTGAGTCAGAGGTGAAGTTGTAGGTTGGCATTAATTGCTTCAGTTTTCCAGTCTCTGGGACCTAAATTCCTTGAAGGAGGGCTTCTGCTTGAGCTGGGCCCTATTTTTGAAGATACAGCCTTTAGGGAATTTACTCTTTTCACCTGACTTTGTCTCTCAGACAAGCATATTTCAACCTTTGCCTCGGGTAGTGCTGGAGCCTGAGAAGGCTTCAGTTCTACCTAATGAGCTTTTAAGGAGTAGGGAAAAAACAAAACAAAAAGCTTTTTCAGAGTGGCAACCCTGCTCCTTGGGTTTGTCAATCAAGAGCGTAAGTTGCTGTGTTGCTCTGTATCTCCAGACTCTATGTGCCCCCCTTTTGGGGGGCCCAACCCTTTTCCAGTATTTTGTCCTGACTGACTCTAAAAGCCTGTTGTTGTTTTTTTTTCCATCAGCCCCAACCCCTCTCTTCCAGGCACAAACTCCTAGTACCTTTAGCACTTATTCCAGGTTTATCTGTGTTGGGGCCTATTTTCTATAGTCATAATTTGTTAATTAATTCTATAATTAGAGTTCGGTTAAGCCCTTGCTGCTAATAAAGTCTGTTTCCTTTTCCCTTGGGGAACCAGTCTACCGTGACCGTAGCGGAGGAACATCAGCTTCCATAGCTTGTGGGACTTACATTTCTGTGGGTGGTCTTAGCCGGTCCACTTGGTCCAGACTGGTGTACTCTGGGTGTCTGGTTGCTAATGTAGCCCTAGCAGTTCTGTACTGTTCCTGGCTATTTACTAGCCGCTCTGGGGGCCAAACTATGTTCCACACCTCACTATGCTACCATCTTGTCCTGCCTCCTTAAAAATATCCAAGTCAGATTATTTTGACCCCTACTTTGAGTCTGCTGTCCATTTTGGTGGCCACAACTACCTTGTCTATGAAGATTAACTGTCACCACATGGCTTCCTCTATCATGTTTAAGGATTCCAGCTCAGTGACAACAGGTCCCACAGTAATATCTGACTTACTGGGAAGAGTAACTCCAGAGCCCTTAAGGGATGATGGTACTAGTCTCACAAATTTATTTCTCAGGTTTCTGGTGAAAGATGTGTCTTCTGGAGGGAGATTCCTGGAGTGTGTGACCAGGTCTTCCATGATAAATCTACTTCAGTATTCCAGTATAAGCCTCTAAGTCTCCTCATCTACATTATACTGGGGTAGTACTGGCATTTTCCCTTCAGGTAGTGTTAGCCACCTTTTGATCCATGATTCAGCCAGTCATCCATACGAACTGTTAATGCCCTTTCTTAACCCCTTGAGTGACAACACTGAATGCAGAATCTCTGCTTAGTGTGTCTATATCAGTATCTTGATCAAACTTTATATTCCTCTGCCATTTATACAACATCTTTAATATCCATTCTCATGCATATTCCCCTGATTTCTGTCAATAAAGATTGGAAAACTCATGCATTTCTTCTGCAGTACAGCATACCTCCTCATGGTTCACACTTTGTACCTCACCTTTCGGGACCTGTTGGTGCTTTAGTTTTAGGTCTTGAAGAACAAGGTCTTTTTAGGGGGTGGGTCATGTTACTTCAGGACATTCCTTTGCAGTTTCTTTCTGTGAAACAGGAGAAACAGGAATGAAGGCTGTTTCCCCAGTGAAGATGGTTACAGTGTTAGCAGGCACTGTAGGGTTAATCTTGTAAGGTGGAGGTTGGATGGTAGACTCCTCTGGGCAGACTGGAGGTTGGGAAGCTATTCTTCAAGGCAGGTAGGAGGTTAGGAAGCTCTTTCCTCAGGGAAGCTCATTAAAATTTATTTGGCAAATGTTCAGCGTATTTCATGGATTCCATCTTCCCATCACCATCATTATCAAACCATATATCCCCAGCCCATGTTTCAGGTTCCCATTCTTTTTCAAAGCCCTTAATTTAACAGCAGACACTCTCCAAGTTGAGATTTTAATTTATGTTGTAAATCTGCTACTTGCACAATGAGGCTGTATGTCTGGGTTTCAGACATCTCAAAGTCTGCTACCACAGACTTTGAACATGGACTCTTTTACATCATTCACATGGCACTTAAGTTGCAAATTTGATGCCTTCATCCCTTTTCCTCATCACTATATCCAGTATATCTAACTACCAACCAACATCATTATGCCTTATAATTCCACAGAACTCCATAAAGGTGTCAGAAATACTCTCAGCCAGAGCCTTGCCTCATATGAGCTATAATTAGCAGAATCTAATGGTGATGTTTTACATATCTCTCTTGCCCACTCTCCCCATGTACTCTCAGTGCCATCCTGATTATTGTAAACAGTGTCCTTAGTGCCTCTGAGTCTAATTAGAGTAGAAAACCTATTGTAAGAACCCATTTTTAAAATTCTGTTTCTCAAGAACTATACCCAATGCCAAGCTGTGTTAGTCAGAGTTCCCTAGAGAAACAGAACCAACAGGAGAGATCTATAAATATGAGATTTACAAAGGTGTCTCGCACAACCATGGGAATGCAAGAGTCCAAAATTCATAGGGCATACTGTGAAGCTGGTCATTCCAATGAAGGGTCTCAGTGAACTAACTCCACAAGAGAGGGTTGCTGGCTTAAGAAGCAGTGAAAGCACTCTCTTATCCCTTAAATACCCACAGCTGATTAAATTATCTTGTTGAGGGATTGAGAAAACCCCTAGAATGAGCTGAGACTCAGCATCAGGGGATTGAGAAAAGACCAAAAGGGAGAAGAGTGAAATGAGATAAAATAAGTGTCAATGGCTGAGAGATTCCAAAACAGAGTCGAGAGGTTATCCTGGAGGTTATTCTTAACGCATTAAATAGATATCAAGATGTAATGGAGAGGCTGGAGGGAACTGCCTGAAAATGTGAAACTGTGTGCCAGTAGCCATGTTTCTTGAAGATGATTGTATAATGATATAGCTTTCACAGTGTGACTGTGTGATTGTGAAAACCTTGTGTCTGATGCTCCTTTTATCTACCTTATCAACACATGAGTAAAACATATGGAATAAAGATGAATAATAGGGAAACAAATGTTAAAATAAATTTAGAGTGAAATGCTAGTGATTAGTGAGGGGGAGGGGTGGGGGTATGGTATTATGAATTTTTTTCTGTTTTCTTTTTATTTCTTTTCCTGAATAAATACAAATGTTCCAAGAAATGATCATGATGATGAATATATAACTATGTGATGATATTGTGAATTACTGATTATATATGTAGAATGGAATGATCAAAAATTATGAATGTTTGCATTTATTTGGTGTTTTTTGTATTTAAAAATTAATTTTAAAAAACTGTAAAAAAAAGATAATGTTGGTGGGGAGACGCACCCTAGTTGATTGCAGATGTAATCAGTCACAGATGTATTCAACTAACTGATGATTTAATATACCAGTCTTCCAGTTTTTCAACCAGGCACAAAATGTACTTGCACCAAAAGTCAGGCCAGTGCTTGCCTAAACAGAAATTTGGGCATCATCACTTGGTGAAGTTGACACTAGAACCTAATCATCACACTGCCTAAAAGACACTTGTTTCTATACTTATCAGTTATATCTAGATTTTTATCACAGTAAAATGTACTGTTATTGAACACAAATTTCTTGTTTTCCTTCTTTTTGTTCAATGTTCAGAGCAGGTGTGGGAGTTCGATGAGTATTTTCTGAAAGGTTAAATGAGTGAATTAAATATGTCCTTAAATACTTATTGTGTTGTAGGGATTTGGTGAGTTCAGACTATAGTAATAAAAACAGTAGGTAAATCCTTTTCCATATAAACTTATACTGCTCTAAGGGAACTTATTTATTGGATTATTTTTTAAACTATTAATAAGCTATTATGGATAATAAATAAATTGTATTTATTATATAATATAATAAATAATAAATAAATAAACTATGGTATTTGGGCACAAGGTCAAGACTTAAACCTTTGATGGTAAAAAATTGTCAATGTTCTATGCTCAAGGTACATTTCTCTTGGCTGACCTTCAATGGGAACTTATCCTTTTTTGGTCACTATAGTGGTTTGAAGCTGTGTGTACTGCAGAAAAAAAAAGTGTTCTTAAATCTAATCCATTCTGTGCATTTGAACCCATTTTACATATTGCATTTTGAGGAGGTTACTTCAGTTCCAGTATGTCCCACCACAGTCAGGATGGGCCTTCATTCTGTTAGTGTAGTACTTTATAAGAGAATAAAATTCGGAGAGAAAGAGAGAAAGCCATCTAAAGTAAGCTGCTGAAATCAGCAAAACTCAGAATAGAAGTAAGAGATGCTACCATGTGATTGGCTATGGACAATGGTCACCAGATGTCAGTCCCAGAATGCCACAGTCTTGTGGAGAAAGCATTGCCTTGATGACATGTTTTTGTTTTTTTTTTTTGAGGTGAAAGAGTGAGAAAGAAGAAAAGTAGACCAGGAAATTTAAAGTGGGGGTGGGGGGTATTTCTGCGCTCCCGGGCAGAACTCACCAAACCCAAGATGGAGGGAGGTGAGTGCGCATGTGGGCTTAATGATACAGGAGCATTTGGTTGACTGCCTCCCAGGATAGTTAACAGAAGGAGGAAGAGAAAGAGAAGATGGCGACTGAGATGTCACCGAAGCAGAAATGAGGAGGGAAAGGCAAGATGGCGATTGGCGATTGGCGCGCTGCTGGAGGGAGGAGAGGGTAGAGTGAGGGAGAGGAGGATGCAAAGGGAGGGGCGGGAGCGCAGAAGGAAAAAAGCCTGGACATAAGGAATTTCGGCCTATTTGTGTATGTAGTGGTGGGCCCTTGTCACTGGCCATGTGGAGGTTTCCGGCACCAGATGAAAGGTTTAGGAGGTGAAAGGGTGAGAAAGAAGAAAAGTAGACCAGGAAATTTGAAGTGGGGGGGGGGGTGGTATTTCTGTACTTCTGGGCAGAACTCACCGAACCCAAGATGGAGGGAGGTGAGTGCGCCTGCCTTGATGATATATTGATTTGGACATTTTCCTGGTCTCAAAACCATTGTCTAATCCAACCCCTTTCATGGTATTTGCTTAAGCAGCCTAGGAAACTAAAATAGTTACCCTCCCTGGACTTGATAATAATAGTGTTAAGTGCATAGAACTCAAAATTCCCTTGATTTTTTTTTTTCTGACTAACAGGACATCAGGCCTGTAAATCAGGTGTAGTTTCCAAGTTGGATCAAGGAGAGGAATTGTGGGAAGAAGGTTTTGGATTTTTCCCAAGCCAGAATTCAGGTGAGCTCCAGGGTCCTAGATGAGGAGCCTTATCAGTGAATGAGTAGGTTCTTGAAAATATCACCTGCAAATTTCCTTAAGTAAATTACCATTTTCTGAAATGTAGGTGTCAATACTGGTGAAATTTTCCTCAGGTGTGGTCATTAGTTTACTTACCAAAATGGATATCTGTATGCTATTGGATTAAAACTTTTCTCTTAATGGATCCTCCTCTTTGATGGTTTTTTCTCTTTACCTCCTCAGCGTACTATTTTTAAGATAAATTTTCTTCAATCTTGAAAATATTTTCTAATTGTCCATGTCATATGAAGTTTTCTGCTAATTTGATAATTATTCTCAGGTAACTGTCATAATTGAAACAATTATAGGGCCATGTAGGACTTTTCAGTATTTTCGTTTCCATAATGATAGTCTAGCAGTTCTTTTTTTTTATTTTCATTGTTTCAGGAAGAGAAAATGGTTTTGAAAAAGAAGAAATGCCATCCATGCAAAATATCTGCAGGAAAGACACATCTACCATCTCATCATTGGTAAGCATCATAGGTGTGACCTCTGAACTTCCAAATAGATAACTTGGAGTGGGATAAATTAGGAAATTAGTATAATCCCTTAACTGTAAGTTTAGGTGCTAATCCAGAAAAAGTCTGTGATATTTTGAATTAAGGAAAAAATTAATCTCAACCCAAAGTGTAACCTGAGTTTTTATTAAAATGTAATTGTAAAAATATGGCTCATATATTTGAAGCATTGTAAAATCTTCAAAATTGATGAGATAGTTCTGCAGTTGAGTGCCTACAAAAGTGAAGACCCCTTTGTGTGCAGGAAGACAACATAGTATGTAACTCATAAGAGAAAGATTTTACTTAGAGACTGTCACTGAATGTTTAGTTTAGACTTCATGTGTATATGAACAGATTTTTGGATAAACCTTTTATGGTGTTTTATCTACTTCCTAGAAGCAGAATTCTCATACTCAAGAGAATGGCATTATATGTATTGGATTGCCGGAAGAATTTACTCACAGTTCCAAAATGGGTCAGCATGTATTAACTCACAAGGGAAAGAAACCTTTCTTCAGCAATCTGTTTGGAAAAACCCTTAGTGACCAGTCATCTTTTAATCAACAAAAGCTTTTTCACACCAGATATAAATCATCTGAATGTCATCTAATTGGTAAATCCTTTATTCAAAGCTCTGGCCTTGCCCATTACGATGGAACTCACATTGGAGAGAAACACTATGAATATGATCTATGTGGGAAAGCCTTCACTCAATGTTCTGCCTTCAGAGAACATGAGAGAACTCACACTGGGGAGAAACCTTATAAATGTCGTCTATGTGGGAAAGCCTACACTCGATCTTCTGCCCTCAAAGAACATGAGAGAATTCACACTGGAGAGAAACCTTATGAATGTCATCTATGTGAGAAAGCCTTCGTCCGATGTTCTGACATGAGAAAACATGTAAGAACTCACACTGGTGAGAAACCTTATGAATGTCATCTATGTGGGAAAGCCTTCATTCGATGCTCTGCACTCAGAGAACATGAGAGAACTCACACTGGAGAGAAACCCTATGAATGTCATCTATGTGGGAAAGCCTTCACTCAGTGTTCTGACCTGAGAAAACATGACAGAACTCACACTGGAGAGAAACCTTATGAATGTAATCTATGTGGCAAAGTCTTTAGCCATAATTTTAACCTTAGAAGACATAAAAGGACTCACACTGGAGAGAAACCCTATGAATGCCACCTATGTGGGAAAGCCTTCAATGAATGTTCTAACCTGAGAAAACATGAGAAAATTCACACTGGAGAAAAACCTTATGAATGTCATCTGTGTAGGAAAGCCTTCACTCAATGTTCTGACCTGAGAAAACACCAGAGAACTCACACTGGAGAGAAACCTTATGAATGTCATCTGTGTGGGAAAGCCTTTACTCGATATTCTGTCCTCAGAGAACATGAGAGAATTCACACTGGAGAGAAACCATATGAATGCTATCTATGTGGGAAAGTCTTCACCCATTATGCTAGCCTTAGAAGACATGAAATGACTCACACTGGGGAGAAACCCTATGAATGCCATCTATGTGGTAAAGCCTTCACTCAATGTTCTAAATTGAGACAACATGAGAGAATTCACACCGGAGAGACCTTATGAATGTCATCTATGTGGGAAAGCCTTCACAAAAGGTTCTGACCTGAGAAAATATGAGAGAACTCAAAGGGGAAAGACATCATAAAAGTAACCTATTTGGGGGAGCCTTAGTTTATTTTTGTAACCTTAGACAACATGAGAGAATTCAAACTAGTGAAACTCTATGAATGCCATATATGTGAAAGGCTTCAGTCAATGTTGAAACATTAGATTACTTGAGATAACACATACTATAAATATTTTGAATATGGAAGAGATTTCAGCTCTTGTTATCCTTTAAACATATTAGAAAATATACACTGAAGAAACACCATTTGTAATCAGTCTGGTAGAGCTTTTAGTCATCCTGAGTACTTCATCAATGCAAGCCAGTTCATGCTGGAGAAGAGCAATATACATGTCACCTTTGTAATAAAGCCTTTAGTAAGATGATCTGATGATATGCAATGTGAGGGAACTCATAATATACATTTAATGAAAGTGGAAGCATCTTCATGCATTGCTCCAACTGATAGACCAGTCTTTACCAGAGGATGAAGCCCTTTGAAGAAACGCCAGGTAATTCATGCTGGGGATGTTATTCATGAAAAATTACATGAAACCCTTAATTCGTACGGCAATACTTATAGGGCAAGTGAGAATTCACACCATATAAAATTTTTATTGGAGTTATGAATGAAGGCATGTCTCCACTGATCACTCATTCCTTTAGCATTAATGTTCCTATGCTGAGGAAACCACAATCCTAAAGTCAACTTAGAAACATCTACAGCTTGATTTCACATCAGAAAATTCATAGTGGAAAATGCGATACTTTATATGGACACTTTTGCAGAAAATTCACCAAGAGTCAAGATTTTGAACAAGACTTACTAATGAAATTATATAGGAGAACAATGTAGAAATGTGACGTGACATGGGTATCCTGAATGATGAATTTTGTAAGAAGTAACATGAAGCAAGATTAATACAGTAGATTAGTACTTATATATATGTAAGCAACAAAAAATTGTTGAAAATCTATTATGTTGGCCCCGTTCTACTTATCTTTTTATGCGTTCCAAAGATGAAGATTTGAATTAATCAAAAAATAACTTTAAATGTTAACTCAAACATCTGGAATACAAAATTATGCTTCTTAAACTATTATTATATATACATTCATGGTAAGCATAAATGTAAGTATGGATAAATAAAATCACTGTAGAGGTAGGATCTTATGATACACAAATACTTCTCTTTTAAAATCCCCTTTTAGGTTGGCATAAAAGTTTATGAAGGAATTAAAAACAAACTGTTTAAATAATACAAAACACATCATGTAGACTCGTGGGTTCTTTGCCAGAAAGTTCCCCAGAATCCAGAATCTTTCAGTGCGTCATTCCATACATTAGTATTTTACTGGAAAAATAAAAATAAAAAAAAAAACCACTTTCACCAACAAGAGCATAGATAACTGAAGAAAGTACAATTTTAGGCATAGGGTGTGTCAATTTTTAGAATGCCAGTGTTTACAGTGTCTAATTTTCAGGAGGGAGGTATCTGCATCACCTCCAATTTGTAATCGGGCCTTTCTGGTAATGCCACTGCAGTCCACCCATGGTGAATGCATCCCAGTAAGAAAATAGAACAGTCAGGTATATTGAGATTGGAATTTCACATTTGTGGCCTAAATGGAGAACTCCCTGGTCCTCTACTCCCTTAAAGCTCATTATTTCCCAACATTTACTTCAATGCTTTGTTTTCCTTGCACTGCGTTGTTCAATGCCCAGATACCTTTAAGTCACCACCCAGTAAGTTGTTCTTCTGATGGCCTTTTTATAGATGTTATTTGAGTTGTCCATTCCAAAATCCCCCTGTCCCATTACTGTTGGATGAGTTTGTGCCTATTTACTGGTTCACATGTTATAAATGAGGTACCTAGATCTGATTGGATATCTGAACACTTTGCAGAGATGTTTCTCCACAGCTACAACAGTGGCTCCAGCTGACACCTTATGTATGAGAATTGCTGCCCCATATCCATAATATATGTTTACAAAGATTTTATCTATGACAGAATTTATATCTATTGAGTTTTGCAGTTTCCTCCACGAACTAAACCTTACCATCATTAGGAATGTCTCTTGTTATCCACTGTAACGATTTCTCTGCAGAGGCCTGTGATTTATGCCACTTAATCCACTATATCTAAGAGACGCAATGAAGCTTGTACTCCTCCTTTCCTCATACACTTTTATGGGGTCATAGGACTTCTGAACCCTGGTGGAAACCCATATTCCTTGAGTCCACCTCTAAGCATTCTTTTTAAAGGAGTAAGTACAGGCAATGGGGAGCATCCTTCCTATCTGACTTACCAGGCTCACCATCAGAATTATCCTCTTCACTGTCCTGGTCCATACACAGGGAAGCCTTAGCAATCTCATGCATTCCTATTTCCTAGTCTGTATCTATGACTCATTGGGCCACTCTGCAGAATTCCAAATGTTTCCCAGTCTGTGAGCCTTCATCCTTCTGCTCTTACAGCTTGTAACAGAACCTGAATCTTTTATGTACAGGGGCCAGCATCTGCCCTCATAATGTTAGCAGGTTTTCTGAAAGGATCCCATCCGTTTCTGCTTTGTCTATTCCCTGATTTTGTAACCAAAGCTACATTGCTGTATGGGTGATTTCTGCACCCTTCTTTGTCTTTCCTTGGTAGTTCTTTGTGTTCCCTTTCTGGCATGGCTTTCGATTGGTGCACTACTTTCCTCCTGGGATAGGTAACTTAGTGAAAATAGCTGATGCTGTGTTGCTTCCATCCCAAAGTGGGGTATTGTGGAGAATCTTTTCTCCTACTTTACCTAGTACTGTCCCTCAGGACAAAAGGAAAGATACTGGGGCCTTCCCCTGTGCAGGCCCTCATTTTGTTAATATCTCTAATCCTATCCAAGGTAGTACTGGCTCATTCATGCACTGTCCAGGTGTGAGATGATGTAACCAGGTATCTTTCCTTTATCTGAATGACAGTTATAGCCTTTTGAACCATCTTCTAGGTGATGTTACTTTGTGGGAAGTCGCACACAGATGGGAATGTGATCCTAGTCACCCAGACTAAACTGGCTTCTCTGTCCCTGTCCTATTGGTTGTCCTACTCCATACAGGCAAGAATATGTTGCAGCAATGAGTCAGTGTTTAGCTTCTCCAGGAGACATCTGAGTCTGCAATTCCCCCTCATCAAATGTACTAACCAAGCCATGTGAAACTCCCTTGTCTATTGCTCATACTTATTATTTATTTATTTATTTATTTATTTTGCATGGGCAGGCACCAGGAGTTGAACCCGGGTCTCTGGCATGGCAGGTGAGAACTCTGCCTGCTGAGCCACCATGGCCCGTCCCATACCTATTTTTTTAATTAATGTATTTCACTTTCAGGAAAATATCTACTTTCAAAAATGCTGTATTAAGCAATGCCCTGACTCAGTGGAGCTACCGGCACAGGGCCCAAACTCCAATTGGGAGTCATATGAAATCCTTGAAACACTGGCAGTTGTAAGGAGGCATGGAAGTATGCGGGTGGCCTACAGACAGTATGATTTCCCGCTCTTTTTGGCCCCACCTCCTGAGTACCCCATCCACCACATCATTATGTCACTTCATATAGAGATTTCTTGCATCACATTTGTGCTTATGTGGCTAGAGGGAGGGCAGCACCTTGGTCCAGTACTCCCCAGGAAGCTGGCACTACCCTGGGATGACTGAGCTGATGAAATCTTATACCTCCCCGTGCCATAGAGTGCTTTGTTGACACACAAACTGTAGGGATTGGACACTTTCAAGGAGTCTCACCTCAAGAATAGAATCTATGCAGGTGGTGGTGTCACTAAGAAAACAGTCGACTTATACAGGTACAAACATGACCTCCCCTCATACCAATCCTGCCAGCCTTTCCTTGCACCCTCCCCTAATACTTGCCTCTGTTCACCCCAGATACCTAGGTTTGACCCCTCAACACTGGTTTCATTGTCCCCTTATTCCCAGTCAAGCTTACTTCAGCCCCTCTGCCTTTCAGGGAACCCTTGCCTCAGCCCATCCCACAACATACCCTAGGCCCAGCCTCACTTAGTTTCTGTGCTTCACTCAGCATCCCTTCATCCCTGCCCCTGCCTCAGGACCCTGATCCTACCCTACCTCAGTTCATCTCCTATGGGATGTTGCCTCTATGGCCTTGACTGCCACCTCTAGATGGAACATTTACTCCCAAAGAGAAAGAGGAAAATTAACATCACTAGTAGAATTTGATCCCCCATGGCCAATGGGTCCTACTTCACAGCTGATGCAGATGGTCCACCTTCACCTCTCATGTACTGTAAGTGAGAGATAAGGCTCTCTTCCCATGAGGAACAGTGTAACCACAGGGTTGAGCCAGGTGCTAAAAAATAATTCACATACTTGGCCAAGCAGTCCAGTAAATGTTTACATAATACTATGGACAAAAGGGGAAGGGATGTTCTAGTTGATGAAAGACTGCTCCATCTGCTAGAGCATGGCTTTTTATCTTTCTCAAGCACTCCTGAGAAGTGAGACCAGAATTATCACCTTGTGCTAGGAGCCAGATTAACTGTCTCCTAAGCACAAGGTGCGTTTTTGGGTCTCTTGGAAGAATGACAGACCTCAGTCAGACTGCCCCTTTCCACATTTTGTTTCACTTACCATATTATCTGAACCTGTAACATGTTCGTTATGTTTTTGTTGATTATTTTTGGTTTGGATTAGGTACAGAGAATGAGAATTTGTGAGAGGCAAATTCTCTTTAAGGCATGTGTATTATAAATTAATTCCTTCAGGCTGATATTTATTCCTGTAACTTTTAACTGAAGTTTAAATGAAGTTTATTATTTAGCCACTATAAGAAACTTGGCTAGAAATGCAAGACAATGTAATTTACCTGTTGTTAAAGTTCAGTAAGTTTGTTGGTGCAATTCAGTTCCTTGTCTTTGTTGAACTGAGACATCTGTTTATTTGCTGATGTTGGCTGAGATCTATCCCCAGCTTCTAAACATCACCCATATGCGCTGGCTTGTGGTGCATTCCTCCATGATCAAAACCACCAACTGTATGTCAAGCCCATTTTGCTCTTTGAATCTCTCTTCATCTCATTTCTCATCCAGGAAAGGTTCTGAACTTTAGAAACTCATGTAATTCATTGTGGTCTACTAAGAAAATTCAGATTACCCATCTACGTCTTTGATCTCAGTCTGTACCTTTAATCATATCTACAGAATTTCTTTTGCCTATATAAGGCAGTACATTGACAGCTGCTGGGGATTAGGGCATAGGCATATTTGGGGGCTGTTATTCTACTACCCACCCAGTTTAGCTTGGTGTACAGATACTATTCTTTTCAGAACAGTATTTTTTTTTACCTCCAGTCATATTGAAGTGAAAATGTTTAGATTATCTGACCTCCAGTCATACTGAAGTGAAAATGTTTAGATTCATCAATCTGAAACAAACTTAATGCCTCATAGTGGGCTTAAATGATATACATTTATAGTTTTTATGTCTTCTTTCTAAATTATTGGCAAAAATATTTATTTTTAATATCTGTTAGATCTACATATTTGCTAAAGTTGGTAATGTATTACCTCATATGCAACCTTAATGACAAATAGCTTACTAAATTCTTAATATATTGTTGAGAAGCATAATGTTATTTTAAAAATCATTTTATAAAAAAATAAGGCTCACTGCAAGCTGTGGCAGTACTTTCATGGAGATTTGCTAATGGGAAGATGAGTATTAAGGAATAGTAGAAACATCGCTTGGTTATTCATATGCAATATGCCACAAATATCTTTTCACAAATTCAAAGAAATAAAATGTTTTCTATAATTTTGGAATGTCATGGCTATACTTCTCTGGCCTGGGCTCAGCTCTCTTCTCCTCTCTTGGCTTCCTCCAATCCATGAGCCTGGACTCAGTTTTTGTGTGCTGAAGTTCCCTAAGTCAAACATGACCTCCCCTCATACCAATCCTGCCAGCCTTTCCTTGCACCCTCCCCCAATACTTGCCTCTGTTCACCCCAGATACCTAGGTTTGTCCCCTCACCACTGGTTTCGTTGTCCCCTTATTCCCAGTCAAGCTTACTTCAACCCCTCTGCCTTTCAGGGAACCCTTGTCTCAGCCCATCCCACAACATACCCTAGGCCCAGCCTCACTTAGTTTCTGTGCTTCATTCAGCATCCCTTCATCCCTGCCCCTGCCTCAGTACCCTGATCCTACCCTACCTCAGTTCATCTCCTATGGGATGTTTCCTCTATGACCTTGACTGCCACCTCTAGATCCCCATTCACTTCATCTCAGTAAACCCCCCAATGAATTGCCTTGTCCTCCCAGGCCCCCTCACTTATCTGTTCCTACCCCATTGAGTTCAATTGTCCTTCACCCACTGACCTTTCCCATTTCTACCATGGGCCTCTGAATCTCCTTCCCTTCCCTCATAGATGCAGAGAATCCCGTCTCATTGAGATTCTCTTCTTCAGCCATCCGCTCCTCCCGAATTTGCCCCAGGTCTCCTTGTTTCTGTTCTCTCCAGTTCTCCCCTCTCACAGGCTCATCTCACTTGGGGAGACTTAGGCTTCTTACCTTCCTGGAGGGCTGCAACCTGTCTTCTCCCTTCCATGGTTCAGTGTACCCTACACTGCTGCTTCCATCATTTTACCCCCAACTCTTTATTCTTTCCCTCCAGTCCACATTCATCCCACACAGCTCTCACTTTAGGAACCCATCAGGCCATTGAGTTTACACCATGATCTGCTGGGTCTCATATTTCATAGTTGCTCATCTCTCAGATGTTACTGCCCTTTTCTACCTTTCAGTTCTCCATCCTTGCCCTAGTGCTTCCTCTCCTGAGTGCCAGTCAATCACTCCCAGTCACCAAGGTAGGCACTACCAGTCCCTCTTCTCACTGCCTTCCCTGGCATCTCTTCTGTGTGGCTCCTTTTGGTTCCTGAGCACTCTGGGCCGTTCCCCTCTGTTCAGTGCTGCTCCCCTCCCCATCATCATGGATCAGTTTCTCTGTGTAGTTGGCCTGGTGTTCATGGCTTGGCCCAGTTTTCCTGCCTTTATCAATCCCTTTCCCACCTGTTTGCCCTGCCCTCTCCTCAAGGTCCTTAAACCCCCTCATCATGGTGACTCTGTCTCAGGGCTCCCCAGTCCCATTTTCCACATTCCTTCTCTGAGATAGGTCAGGGGAGGGCACAAATTCACCCAGTGACAACCCTTTTCTAAGGCAGTCTTGAAGGATGTGCCATGTAAGTTCCCTGCACAGGGCCACACAAGAGGTTCTGTTTATTTGATATATAGGGAAGAAATACCAGCATCTGATAACCCTCAAGCATATTGTCAGCTGGAACACAGCAGTCATGATAAATCAATGCTTTCTGCCCTCATAAGTACTAAAACCTTCAGTAGGAAACTGGAAGGAGAACAGTCAGTAAGGGCTAACGAAACTGTCCAAGCATCTCCTTGCATGAACCCTAAATTGCACATGCATAGAGTAGACTCAAAGTTGTGTAGAAAAGACAGAAAACAGAAAGTCAGAAGTGAGACCTGAGCAGCCTTTGGAATCATGAAGAGGGAGGTGAAGCAGAGTCATGGAGGGTCATGATTGAAGGAGGAGCTACACAAGTAAATGCCTTTCCTCACAACATTTAGCTTTGGGTAAAGGGAGGTCTTCAAAGTGCCCAGGTGAAGAAGGAGCTCATGTGCAAAAATGGAATCCAAGCAGTGTTTCAACAGCATCCCCAAATCATCATAGTGAATGCATAGTGGCCATTCATGTAATACACAGTGTCTCTGTGCTGTTTGGAAAATATTATGTGTCTAAGAAAATCTAGGTTTTAATCCTAATTCAGTTTTTTTTGGAGCAGCCATCTCTTGTAATCCCAATCCAATATTGTAGAGTGGGAACTTTTTAAAAACTTCTTTATTGTAAAATATAACATATATACAACGAAAAGAAAAAAAGCAATAATTTTTAGAGTACTCTTAAGTTGTTAAAGGACAGATCCCAGAGTGTGCCATGGGATACCATACCATCCGCTTAGATTTTTCCTTCTAGCTACTGCAGAATATAGGAGGCTAGAAGGAATGAATATTTTTTATCATTACAATTGAATTTTTTTTCCTTTTCTCTGAAAAATAACATATATACAAAAAAGCAATAAATTTCAAAGCACAGAACAATTAGTTGTAGAACAGATTTCAGACTTTGGTATGGGTTACAATTCCACAACTTTGGCTTTTATTTCTAGCTGCTTTAAGATACTGGAGACTAAAATATCAGATTAATGATTCAGTAATCATATTCGTTTGTTTACCCCTATCTTCCCTTTATAACTTCACCAACACCTTTGATCTTTCTATCCCACTCTTTAGGGGTATTTGGGCTATGCCCATTCTAACTCTTTCATGTTGGAAGGGACTGTCAATAATATGGAGTAAAGATATGGAACTACCTGATGCTCAGGAGAGGCTGGGCCCTCTAGGTTTCAGGACTAAACTGGTCCAAGCATCCGTCTGGAGGTTGCAGGTTTCTGGAAAGTTACCCTAGTGCATGAAATCTTATATAATGCCCTAGGTATTCTTTAGGATTGGCAGGAATGGTTTTGGTTGAGGTTTTGCAAGTTATGATAGGTAGCAATGTCTTACTGAAGCTTGCGTAAGAGTGACATCCAGAGTAGCCTCTCAACTCTATTTGAACTCTCTCAGCCACTGATACTTTATTAGTTAACACTTCATTTCCCCCTTTTGGTTGGGATAGAATTGTTGATCTCATGGTGCCAGAGCCAGACTCATCCCTGGAAGTCAATTCCCATGCCACCAGGGGCACTTTCATCCCTGGATGTCATGTCCTACATTGGGGGAAAGACAATGACTTCACTTACAGAGTTGGGCTTAGAAGGAGTGAGGCCACATCTGAGCAACAAAAGAGGTCCTTCCAGAAATAACTCTTAGGTATACCTATAGGTAGCTAAGCTTCTCTGCTAACTACATAAGCTTCAAGAGCTAGCCTCAAGAGCAAGGGCTTGACCTATTGATTTAGGTGTCCCTAGTGTTTGACACAGTATCAGGAGATTCCCTGATGTTAAAATTTATTAGTTCCATATTTTCTCCCATCCGTCAAGGGACTTTGCCAATACTTATTGATTATCTGCTTACTATATTCTAGGATATATCCAGACATTAAACTATGCAGGATTCAAGGCCCTCATTGTTTTTTGGGCTCCCTGTGTTTCAGTTGTTCAAATGAGCTATCCAGACAGATTGAGCTAGATTATGTGCTACAGAAAATTTAGGTTCCAGACAAAATAAACCTTTCTTCCTTTGGTCTCAAAGAGTAGGTGGGGTTCTAAAATATAGACAATGTCTTCCTTTACCCCTGAGTTTTGAATTACCTTAATCCCAACCTGATCAGATGGAAACCTTTGATTAGATTTCTCCATAGAGGCATGACATGCCCAGTTTTGGGTGTGGTCTTTTGATTAGATGGGAATGTATGTCCACCCGTTCTTGATTAGTTTACTGGAATCCTTTAAAATCCTGGAATCCTTTAGCCCTGGTCCTTTAGCAAGGACTCACAGAAATAGCCAGAACCTAAAGAAAAGAAGTCTCCAGCCTGGCAGAGCCTAAGCTTAGAAATGAATCCCAGGGTTTTTTCCTGGAGCAGCTAAGTGAATGCCCACAAATGCTTAGAGAGGAAACCACCGGCATCAGAGCCAGAAGCAACAGAACTGGTAACAAGGACCAACAGACACCAGCCATGTGCCTTCTCAGATCACCCCTCCTTGAGCCAAGGTATCTTTCTCTGGATGCCTTATTTAGGACATATTTATAGCCTTATAACTATAAACTTGCAACTATTAAATCCCCTTTTTAAAAGCCATTTCTTTTCTGGTATATTGCATTCTAGCAGCTTAAAAATCTAATACAGCCTCATTAATTAAATTAGAGGGTGTAGTTTCACAATTTTGGCTGATGTGGGTTTATGTAGAGTTTAATCTCTGTAATGGGATTTAACCTTGTTCCCCCTTAATGGTATGATGTGAATATGGTAGTTGTAAAAGAAATATCTGATTTTGAAAGAATTATACAATCTGTAGATCTTATATATAAAAATCACAATAACAGTATAAAGAACTCCTGATACCCTCAGATTCCCAATGATTATAGCTTCACAGCATTTACCTTTTAACACAAAATACTCCGATGTATGTTTCTTCAAAACAGGAACACTCCCCTAGGTAACCGTACAAACCCAAATCAGGAAACAGCCTAGTTCCACATTATGATGCAATTCATAGATCATTTTCAAATTTTACCAATTGTCCCCATATTGGGAAGATGTTTCCTTGTCCATTTCAGTCCATGATTCTTCAAATTGGAACTTCTCCTGAGATATTCCCTTAGTCCTTAACAGATCTGTCAAGCACAGATGACTCCAATCCCAATCCTCCCACTGCCTCCTCCTGAACTGACTCAGGCCTGCATTCCAAAAGGAAGACACCGGACTGTTGTTATCCTCTCTATCCCACTAGGAGGGACCTGAAATCCACCCATTCCAAACTTGGTAATGTCAGCTGGATAACTGGGTGAACTTTCTCAACTTCACATATGCAAAAATTGTTTTCCCATTGTCATGAAATGGAAATTTATGGGGATCTATCCTAAGAATGTCTATATCATTGTCCACATCCAATATTATAGAACACTAACAAAATCCAGATAATATTATCCTGCTACTTTCTCTCAAAATACACACCATGCCTTTAGGGAACAGGAAGATTCATAAATTTCAGTTAGAATGTATATGAAATGAATAGTCTATCCAATTCATCATAAAATATAGTCTCCTTATATTCTAATTTTGTGCTATTTTCTTTTTAATCCCCTTCCACTCAGGATTACAATGTGTAATAAAAGAGAATGCTCATATATGCTGAAACTCAGATTACGTATTTTGCATTGACAGCTTAGTTTATGCAACTATTATAATTAACATAGAAAATATTTTTGTTTTGAATTTTAAAGACACCGTTAAATCATGCTAAATATGTTTCAAATATCTTGAATGGATATTTTAGCGGTTACTTTTCATTTGATATTTTCTCCTCCCCTACAAATCCTAAGACATTCCTTGATTGAATTTACAGATTATGAAAAGCCATAAAAGGATGTCCTTTTGCAAGAAAAAGGACATTTTAAATTGTATAAAAAATATGGTTGCAAGCAGATTGGTAGAAACAGTGCTCAGAATGGATTGCTGAGAATCGTATCTTTGTAAGGGGATGATTTGTCTAGATCTGTGTTGTGCTTTATTCTGGACTCCACTTGGCCAATCAGTAATACTCAATATCAAGAGCCTCTTCAGGTAAATCAGTACTCTAGTCATGTGTACCAGAATTGGGTTTCATCTTGAGTCTTGGGTCACACGGTAAGACCCTGCTGACATAGGGAAGGCTGTATAGGTATAGACTTATCAGGAAGTTTTCAGGCAGAGACAAATCTACAGAATTATGTAACCTGAAAGTGTATCAACTGATTGTGGTCACATAAACTTGGACTAAAAATCTCAAAGGTGGTAGATGGTGTAATAAAGAGTGGCAGAGCTCTCCCTCCTTCACCAAAAATAACTAGAGGACAGACAGAAGTGGTCCAAAGCAGCTGTTCTGGGGCTCAGGAGACCATGGGAATATCATGCTGGATGAAGACAGAGAAACTGTAATGGAGAAACTGCAGTGAGTAATCACTTGGCTCTGCCTCCTGGCACCTATCCCCTAGCTCCTCGAGTCTAGTAGTTTCTGGTCAGCCCCTTTCCTGATGGACTGGGGACTGAGAACATGGGGATGTGGCATAGTTCTGATCCAACTGGTACCTGGCAAAATTGGACATCTGGGTCCTGCAGCCTTGATCTTTCGCAGACAGGCACCCATGGCACCTGCAGTGCCATAGTTTCCACAGATGGAGAAACTGCAGTAAATGACTCAGTCATCTCTGGCTCATGGTGCCTATCCCCCACCCCAAAGTCCAGTAACTTCTGAGAGCCCAGTTCCTGCCCAATGAGCTGCTTCAGACTGGGGCAATTAGAGAAGCCCTCCACACTCCCCCTACCCCAGGAAGAGAGGGGGATACAACATAGTCCTTTTCCAACTGTTGGATAGAAAAGTGGGATTTCTAAGTCCCTCATTCTTGGACCTTTTCAGACAGGTGCCTGAGATGCCATTGTTTCCACCAGCCTCAGAAGCAGAGCAGACTGAGAGCTAAAAATAGCTTGCCTTTTTAGGGATCCATGGATAATATGTTGTCAAAGAGCGCCATCTGTTTGACAAACTGGGAACATGCTATCTTGGGAAGCTGCTTTCCTGACTGACCCTCAGGGCACTTTGGAACTGTTCTGCACCCCTTGCATAGCACACTGGCCCCTTCATCTGGGGAATACTTACAAACCCAGTGCCAACGAATAGCTTTAACAGGATCCCTGTCAACAACAAAATGTTAGACAAGAGAGGGAAACCAGCCTTCAGAATATTCATGCCAACATAATCAGAGGCCCAGATAAGAAGCATGAAAGTACAGACCATACTAAGAAATAAAAATATATGGCCTAGGCAATGGAGTGATTTAAAAAGTTGGATGGATACAAAAGTTGGAACAACTCAAAGATATTCAAACAAATCCATTCCAACTCAAGGAGATGAAGGAAAATGTATAAAAAGATATTAAGAAGACGGTGCATAAAGAATAATTTGAAAGCTTGCACAGGAAAGTAACAGAAAAGCACAATAGATGAGTAAAATTATGCTAGAGGCATACAACAGCAGATTTGAACAGGCAGAAGAAAGGATTAGCAAACTAGAAGACAGAACACTCAGACTAACAAAAGAACAGATAGAGAAAAGAATGGAAATATCTGAGCAGCATCTCAGGGAGCTGAATGATAACTTTGAGTTCACAAACAAACGTGTCATGGGTGTCTCAGAAGGAAAAAAGAAGGGGAAAGAGGCAGAAAGGTTATTCAAAGAAATTGTGGCAAAAATTTCCCAACTCTTACGAAGGATACAAAGGTACAAGTCCAAGAAGCACAATGTAGGGCGGGCCGCGGTGGCTCAGCGGGCAAAGTGCTTGCCTGCTATGCCGGAGGACCTCGGTTCGATTCCCGGCCCCAGCCCATGTAACGAAAACGGAGAAACAAAATACAATAAAACAAGAAAATGTTTAAAAAAGATGTTTCCCTTTCTTCCTCTCTTCCTTCCTTCTATCCTTCCTTCCTTCTCTCTGTCTTTCCTTTAAAAAAAAAAAAAAAAAAAAAAAAAAAGAAGCACAATGTAGTCCAAACAGAATAAATATTAGTAAGGCCACTCTGAGGCACATACTAACCAAAATGTCAATTTCCAAAGATGAAGAGAGGATTCTGAAAGCATCATGAGAAAAGCAATTCATCATCCACAAGGGAACTGCAGTAAGACTAAGTGCCGACTTCTCATAAGAAACCATAGAGGTGAGAAGGTATGATGTTCAAGCTACTGAAAGAGAAAACCTGCCAGCCAAAAACTCTATATGTGGCAAAACTGTTCTTCAAAATGATGGAGAGTTTAAAATATTCTCTGATAAATAGAACCTCAGAGAGTTCATTAACAAGACTCCTTCCTTGCAAGATATGTTAAAGGGAGTTATGCCAGTGTAATAGAAAATAGAGGAGAGAGGCTTGGAGGAGAGGCTAGAAATGAAGATTGTCAGATACCCTTACCTGAAAGGACCAAAAGAGAGACATAAATAAAATATGTGTTAAAATCAAAGAATAGAATAGTTAAAATATTGCTTTTATAGTAAGAATATTGATTGTTAATGGGCTAAACTCTCCAATCAAAAGACACATATTGATAAAATGAATGAAAAAAATGATCCATGGATATGCTGTCTACAAGAAACTCACCTTAGATGAATGGGTTGAAAGTGAAAGGCTTGAAAAAAAATTCCATGCAAACAGTTAAATGAAAAATATCTGGGATAGCTATACAATATCAGATACAATAGACCTTAAGCACAAAAATGTTATGAGGCAAGGGGCAATCCACCAAAGGAAAAAATAATCATACATATTATACACCTATTTAGTTTGAAAGTTGCTCGAATGCAATGTACCAGAACTGGAATGGCTTTCTAAAAGAGGAATTTAATAAGTTACAAGTTTACAGTTCCAAGCCTATAAAATTGTCCAAACCAAGGCACCAACAATAGGTTACCTTCATTCAAGAAAGTCCAATGGGTCAGAAACACTTCTGTCACCTGGGTAGTCATATGGTTGGCATCTGTTGGTCCCTTGCTCCTGCCTCCATTGCATAAGAAAAACCTCTAGGATAACCTCTTGATGCTGATTGAAATCTCTCAGCCAATGAAACTTTATTTTGTCTCATTTTTCTCTTCCCCCTTTTGATCAAGATGGCTTTCTCAATCCCTTGATGCTGAGTTTTGGCTTATTCCAGGATTTCTGTCCCATTTTGCCAGGGAGATTTACACCCCTGGGAATCATGTCCCACATGGAGTGAGGCAGGGCAGTGAGTTCCTTTGCCATGTCGGCTTAGAGAGAGAAGCCACATCTGAGCAACAAAAGAGGTTCTCTGGGGATGACTCTTAGGCATAATTTTAAGTAGGCTTTTTGCAGGAATAAGTTTCATAGGGGCAAACCCCGAGACTGAGGGCTCAGCCTATTGATTTGGTGATCTCCATTTCTTGTGAGAATATCAGATATTCTCCAGATAGGGAAGGTGAATATTTCCCCCTTTCTCCCCAGTGCCCCAAAGGGACCTTGCAAATATTTCTTTATTCACTGCCTAAATGACTCTTTGATATATTGGGGCATCATACTAACCTGGACAATCCAACAAATCTCATGCCCTATTCAAGATTCCATGTACTTATAGTGTTTAACTAAGCTGACCATACAATTAAATTAGTAAACACATTCCCAAAAATAAATTTTGTGCCAAATAAACATCTCCCTTTTAAACCAACACTTTTAAGCAATCAATGGGTCAAGGAAGAAACTGCAAGAGGAAATAGTAAATATCTCAAGATGTGTGAGAACAAGAACACAACATATCAAAACTTATGGGATGCCACAAAGACAGTGCTGAAATGGAAATTTATAGCCATAAACATCTACATTATAAAGGAAGAACTAACTGCACATTTGAAGGAAGAAGAAAAAGAGAAGCACACTAATCCCAAAGCAAGCAGAAGGAAAGAAATAACAAAGATTAGAGCAGAAATAAATGAAATTAGGAAGCAAAAAACAATAGAACCAAAAGTTGGTTCCTTGAGATCAATGAAATTGATAAACCCTTAGATTGACAAAGGGAAAAAAGAGAGAAAATGCAAATTAAGGAAATCAGAAATGAGAGCGGGGTTATTCCAATACATCCCACAGAAGTAGAAATTATCATAAGAGGATACTCTGAACAACCATAAGCTAACCATTCTAGACAACATAGATGATATGAACAACTTTCTAGAAACAGATGAAGAACCTACACTATCTATAGAAGAAGGATACTCAACACTACTAGCTTTTAGGAAAGTGCAAATCAAACCAACAATATCATTTTACACCTATCAAAATGGTCAGTGTTAAACAAACAGAAAACTACCATTGCTGGAGAGGATGTAAAGAAACAGGAACACTTATCCATTGTTGGTGGGAATATTAAACGGTATAGTTGCTGTGGAAGGCAGTTTGGCAGTTCCTCAGGAAACTAAATATAGAGCTGCCATATGACTTGGCAATCCCACTACTTGGTATATACTCAAAAGAACCAAAAGCAGGTGTGCAAACATATTTACATACTGACGTTCATCGTGAAATTATGAACAAGTGCCAAAAGCATGAAGAACCCAAGCGTCCATCAGCCAGTGAATGGATAAACAATATGCGATATATATATATACACAATTGAATATTATTCAACAGTAAGAAGGAATGAAGGTCTTAGCACACAACATGGATAAACCTGGAGTGAAATAAGTCGGACACAAAAGGACAAATATTCTATGATCTCACTAATAGGAACTAACTATGATAAGTAAACTCATGGAGTTAAAATCCTTAATATAGGTTACCAAAATGTAGAATGAAGATACAGAGTGGGAACCAGATGCATAATATGTGAAAAAATTTTAACTAGATTGAATTTAAATATTTGGAAATGGATGGAGCCCATTAGGGTGAATGTAATTAAGAGCAATGAATTATGTGTGTGATTGTGGTTGAAAGGAGACAGAGTCATGTATGTCACTAGAATGAAAAGTAGAGAAAAAAAAACCATGGTGCTGGTATAGCCACAGTGGTGGGTGAAGACTGTGATTAATAGTACAAACGTAAAAATATTCTTTCATGAACTAGAACAAGTGCATCACTATTACCAGGAGTTAATAATAGAGTGGTATATAAGGAAAAATGCACCTGGTGCAAACTATGGGCTATAGTTAACAGTTATATTTTAATATTCTTTCATCAACAGTAAGAAATATACCACACCAATTCAATAATAGGGGGTTATGGAATAATTTTTGGGGGGGTAATGAAAATATTCTAAAGTTGATTGTGGTGATGAATGCACAACTATGTGATGATACTGTGAACTATTCATTACATACTTTGGATGGGTTGTATGGTGTGTGAATATATCTCAATAAAGCTGCTAATCATCATCATCATCATCATATCATCATCATCATCATCATCATCTCCAAAGCATTAAAAATTCAAGTGATCCATGGAGAAATTCAGCTACCTGAGCAGGCAAAAATTCCCTTTACAATTCATAATATGATTTTGGCTGTTGAGACCTTTATCTGGAATTCAACTTTCCCCCAAAGAACAGCTGGTAATTTCTCTTCAATAATTAATTGTCTAAGATATAAATCTGAATGTTTAAAGTAGAATTGATATCAATGTTTTAAATAGAGGGCATTGTTTGTCACCCAAAGTAAATCTGCCACATGGTAAAAGCTAATCTGGGCAATTCCTTCTCTTTACTGTAGGTAACACTTATTTGCTCATGAACCTGTGAATGGACTGTGGGTACTATAATAAGTAGGGCCACTGAATAGTGGATGAGAAGAGCCTGATCGTTTTCTGAGTTGCCCAACTAGAACCAGCTTTGGAGAGTATTTTTGTGTGTGTCATTGTACACTTGTATAACTCAACTTCAGAAAACTTCAGGTGTCACCCAAGTCTCATAGAGGAAACTGTCAGATTTTGTTTGAGACCTTCCTTTGTCACTTGTGGCATTTTGTCTGTGTGTACCTCTAGTGGAAAGTATTGAAGTAGAACGGGGTAGGAAAATCGGGTTCCCACTGTCATTTGAGGACACAAGGCTAGGTGACAGGGATGATTGCAACTACACAAATGAAAAACATACTATACCATATGTATGCAGAGTGTCTTCTCAGAATATGTTATTGTTCTTTGTTATTAACTTTTCATAATGGGCAATAGTGTGCATGGAGTGGGGAATTGATGAAACAGTTGGTCCTTTAAGGTGCCCCTGCCAACCATCACCCATAACCTCTGCTGCAAAGCTAAGGGAAGAGGAGATGTGAAATTCCCGATCAGGGGATCCTAGCATGGCTGCTATTCAAACTGGTTGGACTCTTTGCTGTTCTATGAACCATATTTTGTTGAGATTATTTATATCACGATGATGCACAGCAAGAACACTAAGGATGGTTTCCACTTCCCATGTGGAAGACTGCAGTCAGGGAACTCCACAAAAAAATGTACTGAAGCCTTTAAAGAAGGAAGTTCAGGGGGAGGGGTGAAGCTGTGTGGCATTATGGGCAGTGGGGCCAGGATAGCCTGGGTATGGAGGTTAGTGCCTGCAGCCTTTATATGCTGGCAACAGCTGGCAAGGAGCCAGGAGGGGAAGATAGTGATGGGGGGGTTGCAGGAGAAGTGGCTTGGGCTGCACTTGGGGTTGGGGGGGTGGGGCAGGTACATGCACTGGACATTGGTGGGGTGGGAATGTCTGGAGTGTGAGGAATGGGAATGGGTGATGGGGTTTGGGTGTGTGGGTGAGAAAAACCATGACCAGATGTATTCAAAAGTGAATTCTACCAGTCATTCCATGAAGAAATAATATCAATCCTTTCAAACTCTTCCAAAAATTTGAATAGAAGGGAGCACTATGAAATTCACTCTATAAAGCCAACATCACCCTAATAGCAAAGTCAGATAAAGATAGTACAAGTAAACAAAATTGTAGACCAATTTATCTAATGAATATGGATGGAAAAATGCTCAACAGCACATTAATGGAATTATACAACATGGTCAAGTGTGTTTTGTTCCAGGTATGCAAGGACAACATTTCAACGCAAGAAAATTGATTAGTGTAATACAGTACATTAACAAATCAAAGGGGGGAACCACATGATCATCTTGATTGACATGGAAAAAGCATTTGTCAAAATCCAGTATCTTTTCTTGATAAAAACATATCAAAAGATAAGAATAGAAGGAAGCTTCCTCAACATGATAAAGGGCATATATAGAAAATCTACAGCTAACATCATACTCAATGGTGAGAGACCGAAAACTTTTCCTTTAATAACAAGACAAGGATACCTACTGTCCCCACTCTTATTCAACATCAGGCTAGAAGTCCTAGCTAGAGTAATTAGGCAAGAAAAATAAAAGACATACAAATAAGGAAAGGAAGCAGTAGACCTTTCTCCATTTACAGATGATATGATTCTAAATTTATAAAGTCCTGAACAGTCTACAACAAAGCTACTAGAGCTAATAAACAAATTCAGCAAAATGACAGGGTACAAGATCAATATGCAAAAATCAGTAGTGTTACTATACACTAATAAGAGCAATATAAGGAAGAAATCAAGAGATAAAATTACATTCGCAATTACAAAAGAATCAAATGTCTAGGAATAAATTTAGCCACGTATGCAAAGAACTAGTACATGAAAAACTAAAAAACTTTGCTAAAAGAAATTTAAGATGATTGAAATAAATGGAAAGACAGTCCATGCAGATGGATTGGAAAACTAAACATTGTCAATATATCAATTCTTCCCCAAACGTTTTACAAATTCAGTGCAATCCCAATGAAAATTTCTACAACTTTCTTTGCAGAAACAGAAAAGGCAATCATTAAATTTGTTTGGAAGGGTAAGGAGCCCTGAATAGCCAAAATAATTTTGAAAAAGAAGGATGAAGTTGGAGGACCCACACATCCAGACTTCAAAACTTATTACAAAGTTGCAGTAGTCAAAACAGTATGATACTGGCACAAGAATATATATAAATCAACCTTTGCAATGACAGTCTGAAAAGTCATTGATGACATGATTGCAAATATATATTTTATGAGCTGATACTGACAATACAGAAAAACCCATTTAAGTGCATGTTTTAAAAAATATTTTCTTGATAAAACTTAACATGCAAACATTCTTAACGTACAAACATTCCATAAATGGTGTACAATCAATGACTTACAATATCATTACATAGTTATCTATCATCATGATAATGCATTTGTTTTTAACCATGTTGAAGTTATGCCTTCACACTAAATGAAAGCATATAATCTGTGCAAAGAAAAATTCTCATTTACATTCTCCTTTAGAAACTCACTTCCCATGGAGCTGCCTTTGCTGAGGGCATTTTCTAGTCTACCACAAGTCGATGAAATCCCATTTGCCTTTTCCCAACTCACAATGTGGCTCATTTTCAGGGTCTCATAGAATTAAGTTTTCAGATAAGGCTTCTTCTATTTTCTCCTAGGCTGGGCAAGCTTCTTTGCCTCAGCTGGTGTCTGTTCTGAGGCTGCCTCAGTCCAGTTCCTCCTGGGACTGTTTCTCCTCATGAAGTTGGGTGGTGGGTCTGCAACAATATAATGGGTGCAATAGAGGGTCTTAAATGGTAGGTGGATTACAGGAGCCTGAATGGAGGCCTTCAGTGTACATTTCCCATTTCCTTATCATGATTCTTCCAAGTCAGGATGTCTCAAATTGATTCTTTAAGGATTTCATCATCTACCCTAGAAGATGTGATACTCTGAGTTTCTTCGTCCAGCTCTCCTACCTCTGCAGCTGCACCAGCTCTTGCCTCTGCCTGTTCAGCTCCTGTTACTGCTCTTCCAGTTTACCCTGCATGTGTTGACAGATTTCTTCCTTTTCTTTTAGTTCCTCCTTTATGGCCACCATCAGGCTCTGTTGGGACTGTTGGTGCCACTGGCTGGGTTGGCACAGTGCTGAGGATGGCTGCCGCCTTTCCAGATATGGTAATTGAAGTATGCTCCAGGATGGCCTACGAAGAGGGAAACGTGGCAGCAGCCCATGTAGTTGAGGCCTTGCTCCCTGTTGATGACCCAGTTCAGAGTGCATGCATGGAGCCTTTCCTCCTCGTTCACCTAGATGGTGGGCTCAGAGGTACAAGCCTCAGCAACTCTTGGGAGGTATCCTGGGAGTAGACCAAACTTGGTCTTGGTTATACTGGAAGGGAGATCCCATGCTACTCTCAGTCTCAAATATCTTGGGTGTTATTTCCACAGGTTAAAATATAGTTTTGGTTTGCTACTCAACAACTAGCTCCTTTAACATATGCACCTCAGTAAAATATGCCCACCTGACCCACTGATGCTCTGAAGCAGACTCATATCTTGATGAATTTAGGATATGTTTAGATAAATTTGAGGAAGAAGACCTCTGATACCCTTGGAATCTTACTGGGTTTGGAGTTTGGATTTTTTATTATTTTGATGCCATAGACTGCTTGGCAATTTCCTTTTGGTTTGAAGATTCTGAGAAAACAGAGCTATGCAATGAATTCTATGGGCCCTGGTGTCTTATGCTATGAGCCCAAGACTCTGGTCTCATGCATCCCTGAAGGCTTCTCTATTCTTACATTCCCAAATGTGTGAAATCACATTGCTTCTTATTTATTTTTCAGAGCATGCTGCCCTTTTGGGGGATACCACTGTAGACAATGTCCTGTGAACAATTATATTAATGATAATATTGCCTCATGTCAAGGTTTATACTGTTTGAAAACACTATAATACTTGTTGGGATTATATGTTTCTATTAGGGGACTTGTCCTTTAAAATTTTCGTTTTTTGGATTTTACTTTTGGAATGCCAAATGAACTTTATTCTTTGGAACATGAAAATGGTCTTATATTCCAGAGCATTTGTAATCTGAAAGAAGTGTTCTATGTAAATGATTTTCTAAGTAAATTTCAAGCTGAGACACTAAAACAGGATACAGTCTCCTCTTTTTTACCTACTTTTAAGGAAAAGCTAATATGGAATGAATCATTTAAAGAGAATGAATAATTTGTATATTTTATTATGACTCTTACAGGTATGTCTTCTTTGTACCCCTCACTAAAAGCAAGAAAGTTAAAATTGCCTTTTTCAGGACAGAAGTTCATTTTAACATGTCCTTATTAAATGATCTCCTTCAGACTGAAGGTAGAAATAGATATCCATGTCTGAAAGACTTGATTCCATGAATCTCAGATGACCATGACACAAAAACCTCAACTAGGATTTGTGGAAGTGAAGGTGATATTAGCCTTGTAATTGGGATGAAATAATTTAATACATGTGAACACTGAGAACTGTGAGTGGCTGTTTAAGACCTAGTGAATGTTTACTGCTATTATTGTACTTAGTTCACAGCTTACTGAGTGTGTCCTACCTAGATAATTTTCCTGCTTAATGTATTCATAGCATCCAATTATCCCCCATTGTGGCATTCATCATGATTCATGGGAGATTTTCATTCACAAATCTGTCCCCTCCATTTGGACAGTAGCAATTTGGTGGATAAAAACCAGGTCTACCTCATCTTTTCAGTTCTACAAAGTACAACAGTGTCTGACACATAGTAGGTACTTGAAATTTGTTGAGTCAATGCACATATGTGCACGTTCCAAAGGACATAGGCATCCAGATTGTGTGATCTGATGCCTGGAGGTGCCATCACATAAAACTGGATCTAGACCAATGTTATTTCATCTTCCTGACCTCAAGACCCAGGAAATATTATTGTGGATGTCCTTAGCACCTCCATGTATTTTTCTTTGGGACCTCTATAACAGAGTTGTGATTGTCTTTACACACACACAAAAAGACTGAACTCATAAACTCTGTGGCCAACCTATCTAAGAGGTTTAAGAGTGTGGTCCAATAAAAATCCACTGTTTTCTTCTGAAGTCAGACTTCCGTATTTGTTCTGGAGGCCATTTTAAAAAGGAAGCAGCAAATTTAGGCAGACATTTGAGGAAGTATTTAAGAAAGTTGTAGGTGGTGAGTAGGGAACGACTAGTAAATTATGACACAATAAAATCTCTCACCTAGGAAGGAGATAGGCTTGATTTTTGTAATTCCAGAGGGTAGAACAGGCAGCAAGTGGCTGGAAACAATGTAACAAAAGATCTATGTTTGTTCATAAATTTGAAGAATGCTACAGTGGCACATCTCTTCAAACTTTTCTTGTACCATACCACCCTTATATATTCCATTGCACTCAAGAAATACTTTATCATAGCTTGGGTGATACTCAATTGCACTACTTGTAGTTGATAGCGGAAAATGGCCAAGAATTCTTCCTCTATCTGTACCCATGCCTTCTAAAGTAACTTTCAAGGTACTTTCATAAAAAGTACTTTTTTATGAAAAGTACGTTTTTTCCACCACTCAAATGGCACCAGTATTTGATTGAATTGGTCATTGAGACAATAGCAAATCAGATAAAAGCAAAGAATTGAAGGATTTGCACATTGGGGTTGCCCTCTTCATATATATATATATATATATATATATATATTTGCAAAATTGTAGGTTTACAGAAAAATTATGTATAGAATACAGAGTTCCCATTTAACACCCTGTTAACACTTTGCATTAGTGTGGTACATTTGATACAATTCATGAAAAAATGTTTACAATTGTACTATTAAGTATAGTTAAACATAATAAAAAATAGTATGTATTGTTTACAATAGGGTTCACTGTTTGTGCTTCAGCTCTTCCTGCTTTTTGAGGCCTGCAAACCAAGGCACTTAGTCCTGACTCCTTGCTTGATGATAAAGACAACATGGAGGAAGGATACTGCTGTTGTGGTTGAGTAATTTTAGATCAGTTGGCCACCAGCTGACCTGGTAACAGATGGCAAACAAATGAGCAAGTCCACTTGAGAGCAGCCAAACCTGGTCAAGACCAGAAGAACCTCAAATTGCCAATCTGAAAAACTGTGAGTTCATGTAAATGATTGTTTTTTTTTAACTTTTTAAAATCATGTAATATAACATATATGCAAAGCAAAGAAAGAAAAAAGCAATAGTTTTCAAGACTCTTCGGTAAGTATTTACAAGACAGTTCCCAGAGTTTGTTATCAGCTACTATCCATCCTCTCAGATTTTTCCTTCTAGTGTTCCAGAATATAGGAGGCTAGAGGAATAAATATTCTTTTATCATCACAATTGACTTTTCTTCCTTCTTTTTTTCTGAAAAATACCATATATACAAAAAATCTATAAATTTCAAAGCGTGGCACGACAATAGTTGTAGAACATATTTCAGAGTTTGTTATGGGCCACACTATTATAGGTTTTTACTTCTAGCTGCTCCAAGATACTGGAGACTAAAAAAGATATTTAATGATTTAATGATTTAGCATTCATATTCATTTGTTAATCCTATCTTCTCTGTATAACTCCAACATCAACTTCGATCTTTCCATCCCTCTCTTTAGAGGTGTTTGAGCTATGGCCATTCTAACTTTTTCATGTTGGAGGGGGCTGCCAATAATATGCAGTAGGGAGATGAAACTATCTGATGTTCTGGAGAAGCTGGGCCCTCTATGTTTCAGGACTTATCTGGACTAGGCATCCATCTGGAGGTTGTAGATTTCTGAAAAGTTACTCTGGTGCAAGGACCCCTTGTGGAATCTTATATATGGCCCTTGGTGTTCTTTAGGATGAGGCTGCTTCATTTTTTTATTCTTTACATTTGTATCAAATTTTCATTCACATAGTTTAGAGTACTGCATACTTTTAGAATTTATTATTAAGAAATCAACACCTCCAAATCCCTCATCTCATGTCCTTCTCCCACAGGAAACCATTTTCATAATTTGACACTTCTTTTATTCTGGGTGCTACCACCTCCATTTCATACCCATCTGTTGTCTTGCCTTCTTCTGCCTAAGGCCTGGGATAGCCACATTTGTGTCACGTTTGTGGAGATTATGACTTCATTAGGTTTGCTCATTTGCAGCCAAATTTTCATTTTGATCATATATTTCATTTGTTCTGATGCATTGTTTTCGATCTTTTTCCAGAGGTCTCACTGCTTTTCTGGATTTTGTTATGCTGGGCAAGTATTCCAGAAAATCTACAGGAAGAATGCCCTACTATTCTTCATTTCTAAGGGAATTGCAATCCATCAGCATTCTCTAAGGATGTGAGCATGCCAACTCAACAAATGTTCTGTGAGACCTGTATAAAGGGAGCCACAGCCAGTCTGGACTGGAAGGAACAGATAGAAGGAAGAATAACCTCAGAGGAAAGACCATGGAAGCTAAGGTTTGAAGCCAAGAAACCTTGGACCAGGAGATGGATCAACTGCATTTATGGAGGAGGTGAGTTTGTTCCAGACACAGAGGGCAGGCATTCTGCCTCAATGCTTAGGAAGAGTTCTGGTGCTTAAGGCTTTGAAGAGGGTATAGCATATTCCCAGGGGTTGGAGAGAGCCTGGCTGCCACCCCATCGTTCTGAAGGGGTTAAAACATGCAGCCCAGAGATGGCAGAGAATCCGGGTGTCACCTAGATGCTTGAGAAAGGTGAGGCAAAAAAAACAGGGTGGTCTCCACAATGTTTCCCAATGTCACAACCATCATGCCAGTGTTTGAAGAAAACGCTGTGTAGGCCCTTGGAAAGGGTTCAGACTGCCACTTTCTTAAGTCCCAAGGATGAGTGACTCTCAGACTTTAAATCTAATGGAGTTTGCTCTGCAGATTTTCAGAATTGGTTAGGCCTAGTGACCCCTGTCTTCCTTCAAATTTCTCCTTATGGCATTAGGATCATTTATCCTATGACTGTGCCTTCTTTGCATATTGGGAGCAGATAACTTGCTCTAAGTTCATAGGTTCACAGTCAGAGAATAATTTTGCCTTAAGACAGACCATGCCTATAACTGACTTTGATGGGGTTTTGTATTCTTTTTAAGTTGGTATTGCAGTCGTATTGTTCCTGAAATGCTTTGTCTTTTGTGATACTGTGATGAAATGAATGTATTTTGAATATGGTAAGATATGATGCATTGAATGCAAGATAGATGAACATTGTTAGGAAAAAATTGTCTGTTATTCTTTTCTATTTAGAAATTATATATGGTTTAAGGTGATGTGTATAGTTGACAATGGGTGGATTCTGTAGTAGTTAGGTTCAGGTGTCAGCTTGGACAGGTGACAGCTGTCCTGTTGCTGTGGACTTAAATCATAAGCCTGTGAAATTCTTCTGTGGCTGATTTCTCTGTGGTCAGCTAAGGGGAGTGCCTTGCACAAAGACTGATATTTAATTTAATTAGCTGGAGGCTTAAAAGAGAGGTCAGAAAAGAGCTCAGCAGCCCAGCACACCTCATCTCAGAGCTCAGAGCTAGTTAGACCCACACATTTAGAGCTACAGAAAAGAACTGCTCTGGAGAAGGCTGTTTGAACCCAGAAGCAAGAAGAGAAGTCCAGCAGATGTCACCTTGTGCAGTTCAAAATTAATAAATTTTAACTAAATAAATCTCCTTTATAAGGGCTATTCTATTTTTGATATATTGCATTCTGACAGCCTTAACAAACTAAAATAGGGCTTTAATACCCCCCTCACTTCTGCCCGCCATGAATTCAGATGAAAATTCTGATGTCAATCATATTGGGATCCCTAATATATGACATGTTGCTTCTCTCTTGTTGCTTTCAAAATCCTCTCTTTGTATTTGGGTTTTGACAATTTTTCTATAATGTGTCTTGTTGTAGATTTCTTAGATGCTATCTTACTAGTAGTGCCTTGAGCTTAGTTTATGTGTATATTCATGTCTTTCTTAAGCTTTGAGAAGTTTTCAGCCATTATTTCTTCAAATGTTTTTCTGCCTCTTTCTCTCCCTTTTCTCATTCTGAGAATCCAGAGATGTGTATGTTGTAAATCTTAATGATGACCCACTGATTCTTCAGACTATGTTCATTTTTCTTCATTATTTTTCTCTCTGCTTTGCACATTGAATCATTTTAATTTTTTTGTATTCAGTGTCAATGACCATTTCTTATGACTGTTCAAATGTGTTTTTGAATCCCTATAGTGAATTTTTGACTTCACTTACTCTATTTACTGCTCCAAAATATCTGTTTCATTCTTTAATGTAATTTCTATTTCTTTCTTTGGTTCAGATGTTTTCCTAATTCCATTTAATCCTTTGCATATGTATTTCTTTAGCTCATTGAAAACATTTAAGACAAATTTATTTAAAATCTTTGACTGATACTTCTGAAGTATGAGTTTTCACAGAGAAGGATTCTGGCAAATTCTTTTTTATCCAGTGAGTAGTCCATACTTTCCTGTTTCTCTGTGTATTTTATAATTTTTTGTTGAAGGGAACATTCTGAGTATTTTGATTTTTTAAATCTAGTTTCCCCACTTCTCTGAGATTGCAAGGTTTTGTTGCTATTGTTGAGTGATGAAGCCATCATTTGTGGCTTTTACAACTACATTTGTTCCTAAATGGGGAATGGAAAGAGAAAAAATATATTGTTACTACCTCCTTATGACTCATCTGATGTTTTTGCCAAAGGAGATTACAATTGCCACCACCAGAACTGTCCCCACTCCGAGATCTGAATTTGCTGATCAAAAGAATTGATCAAACCATAACCCCATGAAGTTTGGAGTACTAGGGCTTTATACCCCACTGATGTGAGTACTGTTAATTCCATTTCCCAAATGTGAGGACTTGACAAATGTGTGGGTTCTCTTCTCAATTTCTTCATCTAGAAAACAGAGATAAATGTGATGGCATGTATGAAGTCTGGCATGTGGCAGGGCTACAGTAAGTGGAAAAGCAAGGTGGTTGTGATGAGGTTCTAGTTGGAAATATGAAGACCTTCATCCTGCTGCAATGAAAGCTTCCACCATTCTTCACCACTGTCCATCCAGGGTCTTTCAGGCTTCATGATACATCATAGGGACACAACGAGGATCTGTTGAATGAAGACAGATTTTCAGACCCTGATTAAAGTAGGTCAGAAAATGTGAACCAAGTTGGAAAACAACATGATTAGCTGTTTCAATGTCAGTTTGAATCCATAATTCTTTGTAGGTGGCCAAAAGGAGGTGAACCAAAGAGCTTCAAGCTTGCTCAACACTTTTGTGGAAATGGATTAATGTTTATAGGGTAGGAGTGGGGTGGGAAGTAGGCAGGGAACTTGGAGATGGCTGAAATATCTAGGAACTGTGGGGCAGGGAGGAGCAGGCTTCAGGGAGGAAGACCTGAGAGTCCAAGATGAAGCCCACGTGTGAATGGAGCGTGGGCCAAGTTTAATGGTGGATGAAGCCATCTCAATCACCTGCCAACAGGGAAGGGGTGTTGGACATGTTTTCAGAGCATCCTCAGGTCCCATCTTCAGTGTTGTGAACCATAATAACAGAGGTGGGGTCTTACCATGGAGCTGGATGAAGAGGGTGTCATCACTTCATGGCCCTTTGTGAAATGATACAGTGAGGTTGGGATGAGTCGCTTAAACTTGAGGTAGAACTGTATGTGAAGTTCAGCACAGACCCAAAAAGGGGAGCAAGAAATGGGTAACTTCATGATTCTATAATTTAACATCAACTCAAATTTTCCCAGGCGGCAGAAACATAATCTGGCATGTTTCAAGCCCCCTTACCCTCTCAGAGGACGGTACCTTAGTTTGGGGGCTTACATATGGGGACCTATAGGATTCAGGGTTCTGGTTCAGCTGGTGTAGAGGTGGGGACAGGTAATTCTCACTATGACCTTCTTCCAAGTACATGTCCTCATTAATTACTTCTAAACCCCATGCACCATTTCTGGGGTGGGATCAATGATGGAAGCCATACTGTGAAAGTACTTGGGCAAGGGAGTCTCACACTATGCCTGCTCCTTACAAATGTTGGAACCATCAAGGGAAGAGACCATTGCATGGTAATGAGGATACTTATGACCACAGGACAAATATATGCATGTACTTGGTGCTCTGAAAAATTGTATTAAACAATTCCTGTGGATAATGAGGCTTATATGGTGTAAATTTGCCTATATAATGGGGGTCATGGGACTTTTCTAAACGCTGTTTAGAAAAGCAGTATCTTCAATTAGGAAAAACAGATGTAGCTGAAGATTGTATCTCATCTAAATAAATTAAAAGAATTGTTCAAATTTCTGAGTTGTTGAAATTCCATTGCATTAAATATCATGCAAAAATATTTATTCTAGTTTGCTACCTGCCAGAATGCCACATACCAGAAATGGAACAGCTTTTAAAAGGAGGAATGTATTAAATTATAAGTTTACAATTCTAAGGCTGTGAAATTGTCCAAATTAAAGTAAGTCTGTAGAAATGTCCAAATTCAGGCACCAACAAGAGGCTACCTTCACTCAAAAAAGTTTGATGAAGTTCTGGGTTCTCCCTCAGCTGGCAATGCACATAGTGAACATATCAACATCTGTTAGCTGTCTCTCCAGGCTTCTTATTTTATAAAGCTCTCCCAGGGGCATTTTCCTTCTTCATCTCCAAAGGTCTCTGACTGGTGGACTCTGTCATGGCTCTAAAAAAAGGGACTCTCTACAAAATGTTAATTCTTTTAAAGGATTCCAGTCAAGGCTCACCTGGAATGGGTGGAGTCACATCTCCCTCTAATCAAAAGCTAACATCCACAACTGGGTGAGTCACATCTCCATGGGAACAATCAAAAAGCTCCCAGACAGTAATACTGAATGGGGATTAAAGGACATTGCTTTTCTTGGGACTACCATAGATTCAAACTGGCACAATATTTAATCCTTGATCACAGATTAAAATATTGATTGATTGATTTGAAAGACATTAGGATGTCTTGAAAATTTCAGGGACTCAGTGCTTATATCTTTTGCAAAATTAAGAACCACTCTTAAATTAACAATGGCCCTCTCTTTGGTTGTTTTGTAATTACAAGCAGTTGCATGTCATGTTTTCTGAAGCTGGTTTCTAAGATGAATTGCTGGGTTTTCCTTATCTACATTATTTTCTTAGTTCTTTGACTTGGGCACATAGTTAGAAGAGCACCCATTTCATTTCATTATCAGGCATCTCATGATCAGATGTGAAACTTTTGGTGACCCAGGGGAGGCAGCTGGCTGCAATGAGCTCCCTGTACCATCACCAGCCTCCATTGTCTTCAATTCTGAACTTCCTGAGGAGCCGAGGGCTGCCTGGCCAAGAGCCAGGACCTACCCTGCTGGGGTGCCGGGGGCTGGGGCTGGGTTTGTGGACATGACATCCACTCTTCCTAGGACTCCTGATGTGGCTTCAGACTTGACCAGGAGGGCAGGCTAGTGTAGGCTAGTGTGTCTCCTGAGTGTATGGACACCAGGCATATCAGAGTGATTGCAAATCCCATCTTACAAAGAGTGACATCTTCAGCAGTGAGTCCTATTGAAGCACCCCTGACAGTATGTGATGGGAAGGGCACTTTACCTCGGGGGTCTTCCATCTACACCCATAATACAGTCTACATACAAGGAGAATATCAGACAAATCCCCACAGAGGGGCTTCCTGTAGGGCCCTAACTGGTCCCCCTCAATTGGCCAAGGCCATCAAATGAGCACAACCTGAGAAACCAACAGTGCCAAGTGGAGCCAAAAGATGACTAAATGAGATGTGGTGTCCCAGATGGGTGTTAAGACAGAAAGGACCATTCAGGCAAACAGGAACTCTGAATAAACTGAGGACCTTAGTCAACAACAATTTATCAATATTGGTTCATTGATTGTGACAAATGTTGTGCACGAATGCAGCACACTACCTATAGGGGACTGTACATAGAATGCTCTTGAGTGCTGTGTGCCACTTTACCATATTTCTGTAAATCGAAAACTGCTGTAAAGAATGAAATGGGTTTAAGAAGTCCTTCCCAACCTTCCTGCAGGATAGGCTATGCACAGCCCCTGAACTGAGGGGTCAAGGCTAAGAGGCCAGGTTCTTCCATGTTTGGAACAACAGGGTGAGGGGCTTGTCCCAGGAGACAAGTCCCAGCCTGCCCTGTCCCTTCCTCAGGTCCTGACCCAGACCTGGCCTGGAGACAGCAGCCCCAGGGCCCCTGTTTACCTCCTGCTGGGATAATTGCTCCCCCAGGGCCTTGGCCTCTCCTTGCTCCCCAGTGACCTCTGCGTCCACCCCAAGCAGATGTTCTTAAAGGTCGACAGCAAACAGGGGAGGCACAAACAGGAGGAAAAGCGGCTTTGAACCACAAGTTTCTATCTCACCTTTAATTGGGGTAAGGATATTGTTGATCTTTCATTGAAATGTGAATGTCAGTTTAGACAGGAAGCAATTGTGGACACATGTCTTATATTAACAGGAAATATGTTAATTGTGAATAAATCACTGCCTATTCCTTGTCTTTTGGACAATTTACCAATTTTCCTTTCAATATTTCTGAAGAGATGGATTTAGATTAGACCTGAGCTAATATGTTGTGGATGAAATGCCCCTATAATCACTTTGCTCCTGTCTTTTGCAATTCCAGTATGAAATGCTGAGGTGCCCTGAGACTCTCCAAGATCCTTGGCTCTGCTGCCCCCAGTCCTATCTGTGCAGCTGATTTTTAAAAGGGAAAACCAGCACTTTTAGCCTTGTTCTCTAGAATAGGTCAAGATAATTAAAATAATCTCCAGCTGCATAAGCTGGAGGTGGCTGACTCAGCTCCCTTTGAACCTGAGGCAAGGGGTGCACAGTTTGAGAAACCAACAGCCCCAAGCAGAGCCAAAAGATGACTAAATGTGATGTTTGATATCCCCAATAGGTGTTAAAACAGAAAGGGGCATTCAGGAAAACAGGAACTCCGAATAAACAAAGGACTTTGGTTAACAACAATGTATCAATATTGGTTAATTGATTGTGACAAATGTTGCACATAAATGCAGCACAGGTAGAGTGCCCCCTGAACATTAGGAGTGGACTTGGGTGGCAGGGGCCAGAAGAGGGCTCAGTGCTTGTGTGGGGACAGTCCCATGTATTGTAGCAAAGGGTGTGTGAGTGGTTGCTGCATGGCCCTAGCGTGGCCCTCAGATGTGAACACCCCATGAGCAAGGACACCCCACCCCATCCTGCGGCACAGTTAGCACCCGAGTTTGGCAAGGGCAGAGCTTGGCTTCTGGTCAGCAGCCTGTGCACAACTTGGCCCTTGTAAGGGTGGTTGGGAGGGTAATGGGGGGAGGGGATTGAGCAGGTCACTTTGAGCAGGTCACACTCACAGAACCCTCCCCACCACACACCTTATTCTGCACTCTGCCTACTCAGTGTTCACAGTCAGGAACATATTTTTGCAAATCTCCAGCATCTCTGTTCATGGGACACTGGAGGGACCAGCTCCCTGGTTAGGAGGTGCACATATTGATTACTCCTTGTTCTCAGGCCATCATTTACCTGCATGCAGCAGGCAGGGCATGTTCTTGCAGCCTCCCTGTACCATGAACTGGGTGGGCCCAGGGTGTGCAGCAACAAGGGGAGGAGAAGGAAATGCTTATTATATTGTTAATGGGGTGTGGCTTCTTGGGCCTGGCATGTACTACTTGAGGAAGACAGCCACCTGCCTGAGGTCAGGGATGGGTTGCCAGACTGCTGTGCACAGTCAGGGAATCCCACAGGCCTGGGAAGCAAGTGAGTGCATGGCAAGAGTTTCCAGGCAACAGTGAAGTTGTGTTTCTTCTTTTCATTGTTGCATTTCCAACCCCTGGCTCACCCGATGAAAGAATAAACTTCTCACTTAGTCCAAGAGAACCTGGTAGGGGTTAGAGCCAGGAGACAGGCTCCTGTCAGCTAAAAGGAACCAACTACTTAGGAACCAACAGCAGCCCTGGATGCCCATGATACAGCCACCTCCTCACTCTGGGAAGCAGCCTTTAGTAGACAAGGCAGTGTTGGGTGGTCATGGCTTTAATTGACCAGACTTGATGCAGAACCAGGCCCAGCCTGTTCCAAAGCTGGCTGCTGTCCCCCAAGACTGGCCTCTTCCCAGGCTGTACCTTCAGTCGTTGGTCCCCTCAGAACACCTGAGCTCCCCACCTCAGCCCATCCCTTTGCCCACTTCTTCACCTCTGCAGTTAAGAATTCCACCTTGTCTCTGAGGCATAATCTCCAGCTGAATTGGTTTTTCTTCTTTGAGATAATAAGGCCTGGAGCCAGCTAGGATATGTCACTGGCCATGTCATACTCACAGGTAAATACAACATGGTCCATCTCCCAGTAATGTTCACATGTCAGGATAACGTAGGAAATATTCACTATTAAAGTGAAAACAGGTTGCACTTCCTATGTAAATTTCTGGGAACCTGTTTCCCAGCCACAAACAGGAAGGAGAAGCTGTTATGTGGAGGGGGTCTGAGGAGCAGGGAAGGATTGTCTCCCTTGTTCTAGGAACCTGTGTTAAGAACTTAGCTATGTGTTTCCTAGGTCCAAGACACCACTCCAAACATCCCATTAGATGCATGTGAAGTGTGATCACCTACCTTGTCCTTGTTCTTCCCTCCACCAGGTGCCGGCTGCTCCCCAGCATCTTTGGGCCAAGCTCACCCACCCAATGGCAGCCAACAACCACACAGCCATGGTGGAGTTTGTTCTGCTGGGCTTCTCAGAAAACCCCCAGCTCCTGGGTGCCTTCTCTGCTCTCTTCCTCCTCCTTTACCTGACAGCTTTTGCAGGGAACTGTCTCATCCTCACAGCCATCTGCCTGAATCCAGCCCTGCACACCCCCATGTACTTCTTTCTCACCAACCTGGCCATCATAGATATTGTCTGCACATCCACTGTACTCCCCAAGTTGCTGGAGAACCTTGTGGGCAAAGGCTGCACCATCTCCTTTGGTGGCTGCATGACCCAGCTCTTCTTCCTATCATGGGTTCTGGGGGCTGAGCTGCTGCTGCTCACGGTCATGGCCTATGACCGCTATGTGGCTATCTGCCAGCCCCTGCACTATCACACACTGATGAGCAGGCCCCTCTGTGCCCTCCTGGCAGGTGCTGTGTGGGTAACCAGCGGGATCAACAGTTCCGTGCATACTGGTCTGATGACACGGCTCACTTTCTGTGGCTCCAATCATATCCATCACTTCCTGTGTGAGATCCCCTCACTGTTGCTGCTTTCCTGCAGCCCAACCTACCTGAACGACATCATGGTTGTTGTCGCAGATGTTTACTTTGGGGTGGTCAACTTCCTGTTCACCATGGCTTCCTATGGCTTCATCATCGCCAGTATCCTGCGCATCCGCTCTGCTGAGGGTAAGCGCCGGACCTTCTCCACTTGCTCTTCCCACCTCCTAGTCGTCTGCATGTATTACTTCACCATTGTGTACACCTACATCCTCCCAGGGACTGGTGCCTCCATGGAAAATGGCAAAGTGGTTGCCATCCTGTACACAGCAGTCAGCCCCACTGTGAACCCACTCATCTACACTCTGCGGAACAAAGATGTAAAGGTGGCCCTCAGGAAGGTGTGTCCCACATCTGGTAAATGAAAGGAAGTGGCTGAGTTGAATTTTTCTCAATGCTGATGAGTTAATTTTAAAAAATGATGAGAAACTGGTGCAAGTGACAAGGGGAGGAATTTAATTTAAGTTGTAGATTTATAAACAATATGTTCTCCCAACAGGAACTGGCCAAGTTTCTATGGGGAACATTTAAATGAACTTTCCAAGTAAACTAACTGCTGATGCTCTCAGCACTTCCGGGGATCAGGTAGTGATGGGGAAATTTCTTCAATGTAGAACAGGTAGCCAGGTGAAACAGCAGGAGGCCCAGGGTGGTACTCCAAAGTTTGCTTATGTTTTCACCCATACATCAGTAGCAGGGAACACGTCTTTAGCCTTCAGGTGTGGACATCACTGTCCCATTTCTCTTTCAGAGTGGGAGTCTTGCATTCTGATGTGGGGTCCATTATGCACAGTGCTTGGTACATTTTAACACGGGGACTTTTGAAATCCTATTTTGAGGAATGTCACCTAGATTCTCCTACCCACTTCCTCTTTGCTCAGGTTGGGAAAGAGACAAGAGGCATTGTTCCTCACCATCTTTGTAAAGTGTTGCAGCCTTGGCACTGTAAAGAGGATGAGAAATGGCATCATCAAGCCTTCAGTTTTAGCAACCAGCAGAAAAGAGGTGTATTTAAATTTACATTTTCCTTTCACACAGAAAAGGATCATTCCTTAACCAAGAATCCTTGTATAACAGGAAATATTTGTTTTGGTATTTAGTTTGTACACAATTTCTTCAATGTCATCTTTGTGGGCTCAATTCCTTTTTGGTTTCCTCCTTCCCCTTCTCTGACTCCTCCTCCTCCATTTCCTCCTTCTTCTATTCACAGTTTTCCTTACTAGTCTTATCCTTTGCTTCTAGCCTCTACATTTGTGTTTTTTCTGTTTCAGCTTAGACTCTCTTCTCTTCTCTTGGTAATTGCATTCATGCCCATGTCTGCATATATCTTTAATATTTGCCACTGATATCCCAATTTATAGCTTGAGACCCTTATTTTCCTCCAAACCCCAAACTTACTGATATATTTGCCTAGTTATCATTTCCAGAAATCTCATTCAACTGTATCAGTGCACCATCTTCCTTTCCTTCAGCCCATCTACTAAAACATTCTCGTTCCTCTTCCTAGCCTCTGTATCCAAAGCATCCTCAAATCCTATTGATTGGATCAGAACACCTCTCATATCTGCAACTTATCCCATCTATACCTGAATGTATCCTTGGCCACCTAAGATTATGTTTCTGCCCTGTATCCAGAGTTACAGATTTCACAAGATTTTATACATGCATACAAAAAAGTTGAAAGAATTTTACAGTGAACATTTATGCCCAATACCAAAATTCTATTATTAACTTGTTCTTACAGTTTTTAAAATTACTTATCTATCCTTCAATTCACCTTGTTTTTAAGTGGGTTTCAAAGCAAGTTTTGAACATTAGTTCACTTCTCCTTAAATACATCATCATGATATACATTAATTAGTGTTAAAGATTTAAGTTTCCTTTCCCTTTGAAGTAAAATTTTCAATGGAATGCCTAAATAATCGTGCACATTTTCTGGGTTTTGACAAGTGTATACAGCTGCATAACCCAAACATCTATCAAGATATTATTATATTCCCTTCTATTCTTCTCAAGTCAATCCCAAACCACTCCTTACTGAATTTAACACTATTATGATTTTTCATGCTCTAGTACTTCATATAAATGGAATTACAGGTACATGAGACTTCTTTCACTTAGTATACTATTTGTGAGATTTACTCATGTTGTTGCATGTATCATCAGTTTGTTCAGTTTTCCATTAGTATTCCATTGTTTGAATGCATTATTTTTATTCATTCCAATCACCTTTTGATGGACATATGTCTTTTTTTAAACTTTTGGTTATTATGAATAAAACTACCATGAGCATTTGCATGCATGTCCTTCTGCATATGTTATTTTTGTTTGTTTGTGTCTCTTGGCTAAATCACTAGGAGTATAATTGCTGGATCTCAGGAAGCATGTATGTTTGATTTTATAAGGAACTGTCAATGTTTGTTTTTGCTTTTTGTTTTTACCAAAATGGTATCACCATTTTTATATACCATCAGCAATTAATATGTGTTCTGGTTCTTCACATCCTCTATACAGAAAAAGGTTTTAAAAGCCAAAGTCTAATCCTGTCCTTCATCTGCCTATAGTATTTTAGTAACTTCCTACTGCTCATGGATGCAGTTAGACATTGTATGATATCTGGCCTGTACTTTCATTCTCATCTAATATATGAGTGTAATGCCACAAACTTCTCCTTACAGACTGCTTTAGTGGCAACACACAGAATTCAATATGTTGTGTTCTTATTTTCATTAAGTTCATGATGCTGTCTAATTTCCCTTTTAATTTCTTATTTGAACCACGTGCTGTTTAGAAAAGTATTATTTAATTCCAAAAATTTGGGTGTTTTCCATATATCTCTGTGCTGTCAATTTCTAATTCAGTTCATTTCTTGTAACAGAACATTATTTATATGACTTGAACCTTTTAAATTTGTAGGACCGGTTTTATGGTCTCATTTATGGTCTTTCCTGGTAAATGTTGTTGAATGGAGAAGAGGAAGTCATGAACTTCACAGTTAAGAAAGAAGTTACAGATCTGCAAGTTGGTGCCCAAGGACTTCTCTAATTTCCCAAGATTTTTGTCCAAAATATAGACCATACAATCATTTCTCCTCATATTCCTGCTTAAATCTCCATGGTCCAATATGGATGGCTCCAGCCTCTCTCAGTTTGCTCCTTCCCATTTCTCTCATCCCCATCCCAGTCCCACCACCAGGCTTTCTGTCTGTGAAATGCCTGCTGAGAATGTTCTAAAAAATGCTCATGGTGATGAATATACTACTGTGTGATGGTACTGTGAGCCATTGACTGTATTCTATACACGGAATGTTTGTATGTTATGAATGTTTATGTGTGTATATTGTTTTGTTTTGATAATACAAAATAAATTAAATTAAAGCAAAACGAAACAAAATGTCTGTTGGGATGTAACTTTACCTTCATGGAGCCTTTACATCATGCAGGTCTCTGCATGAAATGCCTCCTCAGAGTATTCTTCTTGCCACTGTATAAAAAAATGACATGCTGTTTTATTGTTTTTATTTCTTTTAAAGCACTAATCACTATGTGAAAATATCTTGTTTACCACATATATACTCATTATATTTCACTAGAATATAAGCTCCTTGAGGTGATGATGGCTGGTCTGCTTGGTTCAATGCTGAATTTGTGGCATAAAGGTCAGTAGCTGGCATACAGTAGGCATCTAATAATTGCCAGTTGAGTGAATGAATGTCTCCCCACAGTAGTACTGAGCATGTGATGACCTTATCTGCCTAATTCAAGCTAAGCATGAGGCAGAGTGTCTGGCACATAGTATATGCTTAATGAACATGTGTTGAATGAATGGCATGTCCAAGAGAACTTTCATGTTAGGCATAGACTATAAATGTGATCTTTGTAGGGAATCTTAAAATTGGACCACTCACCTGCATGTTGCTCTATAACCACAGAAGCAGTTTTGCTGACACTTAGTGTTCTGGTTTACTAAAGCTGCCAGAATGCAATATACCAGAAATGGGTTGGCTTTTACAAAAAGGGATTTATTAAGTTACAAGTTACAATTCTAAGGCTGTGAAAATGTCCAAATTAAGGCACCAGAAGGAGGATTACTGCTCAGAGAAAAGGCAGCATTCAGGCTCCTCTGTCACATGGGAAGGCACATGGTGAGGTCTCCTGGCCTACTCTCCCAGCTGCTAGTTTCAAACAGCTCTCTCAGCTCTGTTTCCAATGGCTTTCACTCTAAATGTCTGTGCGCCATCACTTAGCTTCTCCAGGGCAAATCTTGGATTTCATCTCTTAGGTTAGCAGCTCCAAATGTCTGCATCTTGGTTTCATTTCTCTGTTCTCCATGTTAATTCTGAACTCTTTCTCTCTCCTTAAGCTTTTTGAAGGACTCCAGTAAACTAATTAAGATCACCTTCAATGGTCAGGGTCGTATCTCCATGGAAATAATATAATCAAAAGGTCCCATCCACAATTGCAGGGGTCACATCTCAAAATCTAATCAAAAGATCCCACCCCACAAAAGGTCTGCCCCCACAAAATTCGATTAGGAATGCAACATCATGGATTTTCTGGGGTACATCACATTTTCAAACCAGTGCAGTTAGGAAGTCAAGGGAGCAAAGCAGCAGTAGTGACAAAAAACTTGAATTGCATAACCAAGTGTTTCCCAACCAGCTCAGAGAGAAGCATGTCCCCAAGAGGCCACAGTGAACTGGAGAGGTGAGTTGATAGTGGGGGAAGGGTAGAGATAGTTGGAGGCCTTTCTCTGAAGAAAGGACTGAAAAAGCACATGCATCAATTTAAAGGGAATTTCCAGGAGAGTTGAGATGATCAAATAGGACTTGTGTGAAAGCACCCTGGGAGACTAAACTAGTGCAGTGCCCCCTGCTAAAATGAAAGGAGATTCTCCCTCCGAAAGGACCTCAATCCAAGAAACACATCTCCATATTGGCATTCCTCTTCATCTGAACCATAGGAAGTTTCTCAGGATGAACACTTATCCAGTCATCACAGCCAGTGGCAAACTGCCTTGGCGGGGATTGCTAGAAATAGACCAGGAGATGAGAGCTTTGTATGGGTGATTTATTATGGAGATTATCCAGAGAAGCCAAGGAGGGAAGGGGAAGAAGCCAAGAAAAAGTGTGATTCCAGGTGATGTCCAGACTCAGCTTGACCCTGCAAGGAGCTCTGGAATATAATGTCGCCACAGTTTGTCAATCTTGAGGTAAGGGAGCTGGACTTTCACTCTCCCACTCTGACTGAACACTGCCTCATCCACTGTCAGGATCATGAACATGCAACACTTCTGATTTCCTTCCATCCAGCCATGTGGTGTCAGGAGCCAGTGATTGCCTTGGGACACAGGTGAAGGTACAAACTTCACCCTGGGGGCATGGAGAGATGAAATGAACCCTGCCACATTCAGCGCAGTGAACATTGATAACAGTGCCTGCTGTGCTGTGTGCCATGTCAGTGAGACAGGAAGGCACAAGTTCCATCAGCCCCTGTACAGGAGGTAGCCAGGGCCTGGCTCAGTTTCATGAATTACAAACTTCTACTGAGTGCATGGATGGTTTGAAACCTTGCTGGAATAAAGTGGGCTGTCCTGGGTAAATGCATGATTTGGGAGACAAGCTCATACTAAGCAAACATGGAGATGGGTTTCTATTGAGAGGAGGAGATGAACCAACAAACTTGAATCTGTTTGCATCTCTTTGAGCCCAAAAAGAGCCTACCCCACGCTGAAAACAAAAAGCAGAGGATTTAGTCATGAAACCCCTTTGCAGAGTCAGGGAGTGTGGATGTCAAAATCAGGCATGGCGTGGAAGTGACCAGGAGCTGAGGATGTCCAGCAGAGGTCAACAGTTTGGATGGGTTTGAAGAGAGCTCGTGTTCCACCAGCTGCTGTTTGTTGTGCCATTTGGCCTGGAATCCTAACAAGCACCCAACTGTAAGATAAGCTCTTTTTAGGTAATGGGGCCGCTTGGAAGGGTCTCATACGATCATAGACTCTGAAAATGGGATGCTCTGACTTCCCTGAAGTCAGGTGGAAAAGGAAACATGACCTTCCTTGGGCCAAATAATTCATGCTCAGCGTCTCCTTTCGGCAATGGGATAGAATAAGGTATGGGATGCATTTTTCATAAGGGTCCAGAGTATAAATTTTTTGCCTTCATGGGATATGAAATCTTGCTTTGGGCTACTCAACCCCAATGCTGTAGTAATAAAGCTGCCAAAGACAACATGAAAAAGAATCAGCAAAATTATGCTCCAATAACGTTTCATTTATGGACATGGAAATGTGAATTACAAATCATTTTCACATAACCTGAAATATCATTGTTTTGATTTTTCTCAACCATTTGAAAATGTAAAAACATTGTTAGCATTTGAGCCTTTCAAAAATAGGCACAGGTCAGATTTGGCCAATGACTACGGTTTTCCTAAAATTGACTAAGCAGCCAGAGGTTTTCTATTGCCTTGATTTGTGAAGAAAGCATTTCTAAAATGCTGAGACAGTGACAGAGAGAGGCCAGAGACATGTGGTTCTCAATTCCTGCTAGAGGCTGGAATCTGGTGAAGGCCACCAGAAGCCCTGTGCTGATAACCAGCTGAGGAGGGATAGCCTGTCTGTGCTTCCATAAGTGACCTGGGCTGTGTCTTCCCTTGGGAGAGCATGGGTGTTGGTTTACCAGTTATTTCATTGATTCAGGGCAGTGAGAATCTCACTGTCTGCCCTGCCATTCAGGCCATGAAACCTTCTCCTGTGGATTGATGCTGTGGGACAACCAGCAGCTGGGCATTGATTCCTTAAAACACCAGCCCTGTTCGAGTCAAGAACCACCCACAGGTGCCAAGAATGTCTTCAATTATTATTTGGTGATTCAATCCAGCCTCGAGGCCTGATACCTTTCCTGGTTCTGCCTAATAAGAGCACACAGGTTCTGCCTTAATTGGTCCTTGGGGCCCACAGCTAACTAACTGTGAGCTCACATCTCTGAGGCTATTACAGATGATAAAAGGACTCTTTAGCCCTTGCCACAAATCTCCAACAGTGATTGTTGTGCTTGAGGAGAGGGAGCTCAGAATATGACATATAAATCTGACTTGTTATAAATAAATCATGTGTCCACTCATAAGGAGATGGGAAGAAAGGAGCTGACCTACATGGCTTTGGAACACAATGTTACAAATGGATTCTTTTGGGCTAACAACAAAAAAACTTGCAACAAACATAGTACAGGGTAGCAATTCGAAAGCTCCTTTTTTGGTATATGAGGGTTGGACAATTTGTAGAATATCAGACCCATGTCCCCCACATGCTGGAGAAATAAATTACAAATGGTCTGAGGAAGGGCAGAATAAACCCTGTGGTGTTGGACTGGTCTTGGAGGTATCAATACAGACTCATATTTGCTTGTTTTTTAAATATCTATGCATTGATAGGTATAGCAATAACCCTTTAGATACGGTGACATATGCTTGTCCTTCTCTCCCAGATTTCCCTGTTTTCAATTTCTAGCTTCTCTATCCATAATTTCCTTCCTCAGCTTCTGTGTCTTTTCCTGTTGTGCTTCTCTGAATTTCATCTCTTCAGTTCCTAAATAATTTCAATAGAAGGGCAAAAAGGATAGAGGATATTAGGAAGACACTAGGAGAACATAAAGAAGAATTTGAAAAAATTCATAGAATAATAACAGACCTTACAGAAATGACCCTGAATGTTTTTTGTTTTTTTAAATGTTTTTATTGGTCACAACAAACACACCATCATTCTTGAAATACAAACATTCTATACATGGTGTAGAATCAGTAGCTCAAAATATCATGTGTATTCATCACCATGATAATTTTTTGAACATTCACGTCTCTCCAGCAAAAGAAATTAAAAAGATAAAAGAAAAAACTCATTCATGCCATACCCCTTACCCCTCCATCTCATTGACCACTAGTATTTCAATCTACTCAATTTATTTTAACCTTTGTTTCCCCTATTATTTGTTTATTTTTATTCATATTTTTTACTCATCTATCCATATCCTAGATAAAAGGAGCAGCAGATACAAGGTTTTCACAATCACACACTCACATTGTAAAAGTTAAACCATTATACAATCATCTTCAAGAAACAAGGCTACTGAAATACAGCTCTACAGTTTTTGTTTTTTTAAATGTTTTTATTGGTAACAACAAACATACCATCATTCCATACTTTCCTCTAGCCACTCTAATACACCATAAACTAAAGAGGGGATATCTATACAATGTATAGAAAATAACCTCCAGGTAACCTCTTGAATCTATTTGAAATCTCTCAGCCACTGACACTTTGTTTAGTCTCCTTTCCCTCTTCTACCTCTTGGTCAGGAAGGTTTTCTCAATCCCTTGATGTTAAGCCCCAGCTCATCCCAGGATTTCTGTCCCATGTTGCCAGGGATGTTTACACCCCTGGGAGTTATGTCTCACAAAAGGGAAGAGAACAGTGAGTTTGCTTGCTATGTCAGCTTAGAGACAGAGGCCACATCTGAGTAACAAAAGAAGTTCTCTGGGGTGACTCTTAGGCATACTTTAAAGTAGGCTTAGCCTATCCTTTACAGGAATAAGTTTTGTAGGGGCAAATCCCAAGGTTGAGGGCTCAGCCTATTGATTCGGTTGATCCCATTACTTGAGAGAATATCAGGAATTATCCAAATGGGGAATCTCAATTTCCCCCCCTTTCTCCCCATCTCCCAAGGGGACTTTCCAAATACTTCTTTATTCACTGTTCAAACCACTCTGGAATTTATCAGGACATCACACTAACTTGGAAAAACCAACAAAATCTCACGCCTTAGTCAAGTTCCATGTACTTATAGTGTGCAATTATACTGAAGTTAAATTAGGAAATACACTAGTCAGAATATAAATTTTGCACCAAATAAACATTTCTTGCTTTAGTCTCACACAGATGTTGAAGTTCTAAAATATGAATGACCACCTATTTTTCACACCCTGAAATACTGACATTCCTTTGTTCTTCCTCCAAAATCATTTTTAATCTGTACATTTAATCACTATTGTTGTACATTGTTTCAGTTTTCCAAAGGTCCTGGAATGCAACATACTAGAAATTGTTTGGCTTATTCAATGGGGATTTAAGACATTACAAATTTACAGTTATAAAGCATGAAAATGTCTAAATTAAGGCATCAAGTCAGAGATACTTTGAGGAAAGCCTCCTGGAATCCAGAATTCCTCTGTCACAAGGTAAGGGACATGGTGATGTCTCCTGATTCTTCTCTCCAAGTTTCTGGTGTCAACAGCTGACACCAAAACAAATGTCTCTGAGCATTTCTTTCTCTCTTGCGTTCTCCCAGGGTGTTTTCTTTCTAAATTCTCACTTTCTCACAAGCTCACTTAAAGCACTCCAGTAGAGGATTAAGACCCATCTTGAATGGGCTGGGTCACATCTCCATGGAAACAACCTAGTCGAAAGGTTCCACCTAACAATAGCTCTGCCCCACAAAGTGATTGGTTAAGAAAGAATAGCCTTTTCTGGAGTACATAACAGAGTTAAACCAGCACATGTGGTTCCCAAATATTTTTTCCTAGATTACGTAGGTTGTTGTTTAATTTTCAAGATAAAGTCCTTTGAGAAAAAAAAAGTATTTTTAATTAGGTATCTATGTGTTCTTTTGTTTCTTGTGTGTTGGGTCTAAACACAAAACATTATCTGGACATTGCTTAACACAAGGTCCGGATAATGGATCCTTAAATTTTCTTCTAAGAGTCTGATGGTTCCAACTCTTACGTTGAAGTCTTTGTACATTTGAGTTTATTTTTGTATATGGTGTGAGATAGGGGTCCCCCTTCTATTTTTGTTTGTTGGTTTTGCAAATGAAGATCTGTTTTTCCCAGAAACATTTGACAAAGAAATTCTTTCCCAAGTGAATAACCCTTACAACCATGTCAAAGATCAGATGGCCATAAATGTGAGGGTTGATTTCTGAGCTCTCAATTTGATTCCACTAGTCCTTTATGTCTTTCCTTGTGCATGGACCATGGTATTTTGCTAATTTGGTTTTATAATAAGTTTTTAGAATGAGAAATGTGAGACTTTCAATGTCATTCTTTTTCAAGATGACTTTAGCTATGTTGGGTGTCTTTACCTTCCATACAAATTTGATGATTGGTTTTTCCAATTCTGCAGAAAAGTTTGTAGGAATTTTGATTGGGATTTCATTGAATCTATAAATTTCTTTGGGTAGGATTGACAGCTTGATTATTTTGCTCTTCCAATGCATGAGCACAGAATGCCCTTCCACTTATTTAGGTCTTCTTTGAATTCTTTTAGTAATGTTTTGTAGTTTGCTGTGTACAAGTCCTTTACATCCTTGCTTAGATTTAATTCTAGATATTTGATTCTTTTCATTGCCATTGTGAATGGAATTTCTCCTTCTGATTCTTCATTGCTTCTATATAGAAACACCATGGACTTTTGGGTATTAATTTTCTACCCCACCACTTTGCGGGAGTCATTTATTAGCTGTAGGAGATTTGTGTGCATTTTTCTGCACATAGGATTATATCAATGGCAAATAATGTAAGTTTTACTTCTTCCTTTTCCATTCGCATATCTTTTATTTCTTTTTCTTGCTTAATTGTTATAGCAAGAACTTCCAGTACAATTTTGAATAATAGTATTTACAGTGGGCATCTTTGTCTTGTTCCTGATATTAGAAGGAAAGCTTTAAGTCTTTCACCATTAAAGAGGATGTTATCTGTGGGCTTTTCATATATGTCCTTTATCATGTTGAGGAAGTTTCTTTCTATTCTTAATGTTCTAAGTGTTTTTCTCAAGAAGTGGTGCCTCATATATTTTGGAGCACTGTGGCTTAGTGCATAAATATTAATGATTTTTATGTCTTTTTGTTGAATTGTTTCTTTTATTAATATGTAGTGTCCTTCTTTGTCTCTTTTAACTGTTTGACATGTGAAGTGTAATTTGTTGGATATTAGTGTAGCTATTCCTGCTCTGTTCTGATTGTTGTTTGCATAGAATATCTTTTCTCAATCTTTCACTTTCAATCTATGTTTATCCTTGGGTCTAAAATGAATCTCCGATAGAAAGTATATAGATGGGTCCTGTTTTTTAATCCATTCTGCCAGTACATGCCATTTGATTGGGAAGTTTAATCCATTAACATTCACAGTTATTACCGTAAAGGCAGTGCTTCTACCATTTTGTGTTTTGGATTTTGTATGTTCACATCTAATTATTTTTCTCTTTTTATCTTTACTGATAGTCTTCATTTCTACACTCTTCTCCAAACCTCTCTCTCCTTCTTTTCCTATCTGCCTCTAGAGCTCCCTTTAGTATTTCCTGCAGAACTGGTCTCTTGGTCACAAATTCATGTTCTCCATCATCCAGAGGTACCTGGCTTGATAGAACGGTAGAATGGCCTTTTGAAAACTCAATTACAGTGCCAACTAGGTGGCAATACCTTTGCAGGACTGTGGTGATGTTCTGCAGGAGGCTGTGTATGCTCTGAATCAGCATCCACTGTATGGTGCTGTTTCTCCAATAGCCAGGATTCATGGGTCTAGGAAACAAGGGGTGGAAATGGGAGTGACACTTGGAAAAATTTTTCTTCCTGTACTTGCAACATTGAGCTTTACTGGTCTACAGTTTTTCCAGAAGGGGGAGTGCTTCCACCAGGAGAAACAACAATGATTCCATTGAATTGGAATCTAAGATTGCCACATGGTCACTTTGGGCTACCTATACCACTGGATCAACAAGCCAAGAAGGGGATTACTTTCTTGACTGGAGTGATTGACCCTGACTGTCAGGGGAAATAGGATTGCAACTACACAATGGAGGTAGAGAAGAGTTTTCTTAGAATATAGGAGATCCCCTAGGGCATCTTCATGCTACCATGCCCTGTGATTAAAATCAATGGGAAACTGCAACAGCCTAGTCCAGGCAGGACTACCAATGGCTCTGAAACTTCAGGAATGAAGGTTTGTGTCACCCCACCAGGCAAAGAACCATGGCCAGCTGAGGTGCTTGCTGAGCATAAAGGGAACATGGAATGGGTAGTGGAAAAATGTAGTGATAAATATGAACTATGACCACATGATCAGTTACAGAAATGAGGACTGAAATAGTATGAATATTTCTTCTTTGTTTTGTAATTAGTATCTATGTATTGATACATTAATCAAATATCTTTGTTTTCCTCCTTATTTTATTCCCTTTATTGTGGTGTTCGGGCTTGCCTAGCCCGACCGCACTGGGGTCTCGTCCTCAGATGTGGTTCGGCTGGAGAGCGGCGTCAGTCGAAACCACGGGGCTCGAAGGTCTGGAGGGCACGCGAGCACAATAAACCGAGACTAAAGAATAATAGCAGTAGTTTATTGCATAGGTGGCTCGCGGGACCTAGCTGGCTGGCAAGGCTTACAGGCTAGGCTCTCAGATGAGGAAGCACATGGAATATAAAGGGTTGGTGAGAGGGAGTTAATGGAGGTGGAGAAACTTTGATGGACAGCTGGTATGGTGTCGTGTAGAATGTGGATTGGTTAGGGGGTGTGTTAAACAAAAGTGAAGTAATGTAAGTATTATAGTGGGCGGAGAGATGAGGAGTGTGCCTGGTCCAATGAAGAATGGGTGAAAGGTTAGTGTGATATATGCTCAAGAGTTGCTAGGCAGAGGACTAGATTGGCAGGGCCTGCAAGATTAAGAGATGCTGGGACATGTCAGGGCATGTTAAGGCAGATAAGAGGAGACAGTTACGAATATACGCAGCACTTTATCATATGGCATAAGCCATTTTGTTCACGTTATAGTATTTAAGTTGTAAGATATCAAGTTTAAGAGTGAATATTACCCAAGGACTTACACCCTATTCTGGAGAGATTTAATGCATTTCTGGTTGTACACAGGACAGTTGAGTATTGTTAGATGAGGAAATAATGTGTCTATTATTGTTCTCTATTTAGAGATTAGGTATGGTTTAAGATGATGTGTATAGCCAAGTTGACAAGGGGTGGACTGTGATGATCAGGTTCATGTGTCAACCTGGCCGGATGGTGGTGCCCAGTTCATTCATCAGGCAAGTGCTGGCCTGTCTATTGGCGGAACAGGCCACGTGCCTGGCAGCCTTCCAAGGAGTCATTTGCGCAATTGATGTCAGGATATTTCATGACTTAAATCATCACCATGTTAGCTGCATCCACAGATGGTTGCATTTGCAATCAGCTAAGGGGAGTTCTGCAGTGAGTTGCTTAATCTAATCACCAGAAAGTTTTTAAGGAGGATTCAAAAGAGACAATCACTCTTCTTGCTTTAGTGAGCCAACCTCTCTTGAGAGTTCATTGAGGACCTTCACTGGGGCTGTCAGCTCGTGGTCTGCCCTACAGATCTTGAACTCCTACAACCCCACAGTTATGTGAACCACTTTCATGAATTTTATATTTACGGATATCTCCTGCTGATTCTGTTTCTCTAGAGAACACTTGTTAATACAATATCCAAAATTGCATTATAAATGTTTTGACAACAAATTATATGAAGAAAAATCATAACAGCAACTGAAGGAGGGGGAAATTGCCTAAGGAACACAGATAAAATTTACAGTCAATTTCTTATCAGAACTTATAGATACCAAAGATCAATGTGATGATGTCTTCACTGTACTTAAAGGAAAAAAACCATCAACACAGGATTCTATATCCCATTGATAACTGTACCTTGGTCATGTAAGATTATCCCTAATCATAGCAAACAAACGCTATCAGTGGATAAAGGACTATTGTGTATGTAATAATGGCTCAAATAAAATACATGTGTGCATGTATGTGTGTATTCTACTAATTATTGAAAGAACAAATAATACTAACTCTACAAATCACTTCCAGAGAAGAGAAGAAGCAGAGAAATTCCTGGATTTTTTTTTTTACTTTGTCTACTTTTTTTAAACTTTTTTTTATTATATAGTATAACATATAAATAAAGCAAAAAAATAAAAAAAGCAATAGTTTTCAAAGCACTCTTCAAAAAGTGGTTACAGGACAGATCCCAGAGTTTGTCATGGGCTACCATATTATATATTCTGTTCCAGAATGTATACGCCTAGAGGGCTTATATACTTTTTTATCATCTCAACTGACTTTTTCCCCCTCTTTTTTTTGTGAACAATAACATATATACAAAAAAGCAATAATTTCTAAGCACAAATTCACAATTAGTTGTAGAACATATTTCAGACTTTGACATGGGTTACAATTTCACAATTTTAGGTTTTTCCTTCTAGCTGCTCTAAGATACTGGAGACTACAAGATATCAATCTAATGACTCAGTATTCATATTCATTTGTTAAGTCCTATCTTCTATGTATAATACCATCATCAGTTTTGATCCTTCCATACCTCTCATAGGGGTTGTTTGAACTATGAAAATTATAAATTTTTGCTATTGGAAGGGTCTAACACTGATATGGAGTAGGGAGATGGAACTATCTGATGTTCTGGAGAGGCTGGGCTAGGTTTCAGGACTTATTTGGGCCAGGGACCCATCTGGAAGGTGTAGGTTTCTGACAAGTTACTCTAGTGCCTGGAACCCTTGTGGAATCCTATAAATTGCCCTAGGTTTCTTTAGGATTGGCTGGAATGGACCTGGTTGGGGTTTGGCAGGTTATGATAGGTAGCAAGGCCTAACTGAAGCTTGTGTAAGAGCAGCCTCCAGAGTGGCCTCTCGATTCTATTTGAATTCTTTCTGCCACTGATAATTTATTAATAACACTTCTTTTCCCCCATTTGATCACGATATTATTATTGATCCCATGGTGCCAGGTCTGGATTCATCCCTGGAAATCTTCTTCCATGTCCCCAGGGAGACTTTCACCCCTGGATGTCATGTCCCACATAGGCGGGAGGGCAATGATTTTACTTGCAGAGTTGGGCTTAGAGACTGAAGCCACATCTGAGCAACAACAGAGGTCCCCCAGAAGTAACTCTTAGGCATGCCCATAGGTAATTTAAGTTTCTATGCTACCTACATAAGCGTCACAAGAATAAGCCTCATGGTCAAGGCCATGGCCTATTGATTTGGGTGTCCCTAAAGTTTGACACAGGTTAATAGTTCCATAGTCTTTCTCCCCTTCCTCAGGGGACTTTGCCAATACTTTTTGATTATCTGGTTACTATACTCTAAGATGTTTCCAGACATTACAATAATCTATACAGGATTGAAGGACCTCTTTCTCATTCTGTGCTCTCTGTGGTTCAGTTGTTCAAAAGAGCCATACAGATGGGTTGAATTAGATTATGCACTACAGAAAATTTCAGTTCCAGATCAAATAAACCTTCCTTCCATTGGTCTCAAACAGTATGTGTAGTTCTGAAATACAGATACTGTCTTTCTTATCCCTAGGTTCTGAATTACTTTTACCCCAACCTGTTCTGTTTTGTTCTTATCTCTAAATATCAGGTTATATATGCAAAACAGCCTCTCAGAATCCAAAACTAATAATCACCACTCTGGATTTAATGTGTCTGCTCTAAAAGCTTACAATCTAGGCCCCTGTTTTCTTATAAGCATTTTCTAAAGGTGACCATACCATTGTTGTGTTTTTGTTTCTGGCTTGTTTTGTCTCACCAGATGTCCCACATGCTTATTCTTATCATTGTGTGCCTCACGATATTGTTCCTTTTTGTAGCAGTACAGACTTTGTTCATAAGTATACACCATCGTTTGCCATTCTACTTCTCTGTCAGTGCATCCTTCAGTCACCTGCTTTCATTGCACATCATGTAGAGGGCCCAAAGTCCACAGTCCATCAACATTCTCAATTTTAGATAATTTCATTGTTCCCACGAGACAGAAAACCAATAAACACACCCTCACCAAATAGGAAATCTAACCCTCCTCTTAATTTTTGTCCTTTACCCCATTATTTATATCTGCTGTTGTTGTGGTAGTGCTGACAGTTTCCTTTTTAACATAGCATGCAATAGCATTTACTCCCCTGTACCCTGGACTTAAACAGTCTTTATACAAGAATCATATCTTTGAAGTAATTCTGACAAGAACTCATCCATATTTCTAGTGTGAGTCAGTGGGACACATTGGTCTATACAATTCCTTTCAATCCTGTTCATATTCAATATGGTAATATTACTTCTAGACCCACTAGAGAATCACCTTCACTCCTATTTAGCCCCTTATTTTGAGGTTCAGCCTCATTAGCTAACCATTCACCCATCTCTAGCTTCTACATATCTTTAAGTACCCTATATCTGTATTATAAGTCTCAGATTATACCTTTATGCTGGTCATAAAAGTGGAATCATACAGTATCTGTCCTTTTGTATCTGGCTAATTTCACTCAGCATTATGTCTTCAAGGCTCATCCATCTTGTCATGTGCTTCAGGATGTCATTTTGTCTTACTGCTGCATAATATTCCATCGTATGTATATACCACATTTTGTTGATCCATTCATCTGTTGATGGGTATTCGGTTTGTTTCCCACATTTTGGTGATTGTGAATAATGCTGCTATGAACATTGGTGTGCAAATGTCTGTTTGTGTCGTTGCTTTCAGCTCTTCTGGGTATATACCAAGCAGTGCTATTGCTGGGTCATACGGCAGCTCAATATTTAGTTTCCTAATGATCCGCCAAACAGTCTTCCATAACCTGCACCAATGTACATTCCCACCAGCAGTGTATAAGTGTCCCATTTTCTCCACATCCTCTCCGAATTCATAGTTTCCTGATTGCTTAATAGCAGCCATTCTTATAGGTGTGAGGTGGTATCTCATTGTAATCTTGATCTGCATTTCCCTCGTAGCCAGTGAAAATGAACATCTCTTCATGTGCTTTTGTGCCATCTGTATTTGTTCTTCAGAAAAATGCCTATTCATGTCTTTATTCCATTTTATAATTGGACTGTTTGTTCTTTTGTTCTTAGGATATATGATTTCTTTTTATATACAGGAAATCAAACCTTTGTCCAATATGTGATTTTCAAATATTTTCTCCCATTGTGTTGGCTACCTCTTCACCTCTTGACAAAGCCTTTTGAGATGCAGAAGCATTTTATTTTGAGGAGTTCCCATTTATCTATTTTGTGTGTGTGTGTTTGTGCTTTGGGTGTAAAGTTTAGGAACTTACCACCTATTATTAGGTCTTGAAGATGTCTCCATACATTTTCTTCTAGAAGCTTTATCTGTTAGTTCTTATATTTAGCTGTTTGATCCACTTTGAGTTAATTTTTGTGTAGGGTGTAAGATAGGGGTCCTCTTTCATTCTCTTGGCTATTGATACTTAGTTCTTTCATGCCTGATTATTGAAAAGACTATTTTGTCCCAGATCAGAGGATTCGGTGGTCTTGCCAAAAATCAGTTGACCATAGGTTTGGTGGTCCATTTTCTGCACTCTCAGTTTGATTCCATTGGTCAATGCTTCTGTCTCTGTGCCAGTACCATGCTGTTTTGACCACTGTGGCTTTACAGTAGACTTTAAAGTCAGAGAGTGTTAATATCTGAATTTTTTGATAAGGTCAACATTGTTCCCACACCCAAACCAGACAAAAATATTATAAGGAAAGAAAACAACAGACCAACACCTTCAACAAAATACTATCATACATAATCTAAAAAAGATAAAACATCACATCAATTCAGGATTACACTGGGATTACACTGGTTCAATGTGTTAAAATCAATCAATGTATTTCACAAGATCAATAGAATGAGAATAGTAAAAAGATAACATAATCTAAATACCAACAGAAAAATTACTTGACAACATTCAGCATGCAGAAAGAACAACAATAAGTATATTATGAAATCTACTTGTCTGATAAGATATTTACAAGAAACTTACAACTAAGATTATATCTTATGTTGAAAGACTGTACACTTTCCTTCTAAGATAACAAACTAGGTAAGTATCTTCTCTCCAATCACTCCTATTGTACAACAAACTAGAACTCCAAATCAGTGCAAGAAGACCCAAAAAGACATGCATATTGGTCAGTAAAAAATAAAACTGTTTCAATCCAACAGACCACAGGATTATCTATGTAGAGAAATCCAAAGAATCTTAAAAGAGCCAACACAGTTAAGAACTGTGTTTAACAAGTTCTCAAGTACAAAGTCATTGCACATAATGAAATACATTTTTATATCTTACAAAAAATTATCAGAAAGTAAACCCTTAAAATACCATTTAAATTATCACCAAAAAGCAGGAAACAAGCATAAATCTTGCAAAATATGTGTAATATTTGTATGTTGAAGGGAATAAACTTTGAGAAAAATATAAATGATCCTAAATAAGAAGACTGGAGAATCTCTTGAAGACTTTAAAATGGTGATGTCATTATCCACAAAATAATCGAAATACTGAGTGTAGTGCCAGTAAAAATCTTAGGAGGCTTTTTTTTAAATAGAAACTGATGTGGTAATTTTAAAAAGTATGTGAAAATTATTCCTTTTTCTTTCTTTTCTCTTGTATATATTATATTTCACACACAAAAAAAAACAATATTAGAAAACCACATTTAGAAATGAGAACAAAAGATGAAAAAATGTACATGTTAAAGCCAAGGGACTAGACGCCTCTAAACACCTTTCAAAATGTCAGTGGACTCACATTTTGCATCCTTGTGGGTAAATAATTTCTAATCTAGGACACAATGTCAATAAACTATCAAAGAACAAATTGATAAGCTGGGCTCCATAAAATTTGTGAACTTCGTTGCAGAATAAAGTTAATAAAAATGAAATGAGAAGTGACAGATAAGGAAGAAATATTTGCAAAACTTGTTTCTGATGAAAGACTTTGTCCAGAATACATAAAGAAATCCTGAAATGCAATAATAAGAAAGCAAAGAACCAAAAAAAATTGTCAAAGGACAATGCACCAAAGGCAAAGATGGCAAAGAAGCATGTTAAATGAATTTCAACATCATTAATCATTAGTAAAATGCAACTTAAAAACATAATGAGATACCATTATATACCTATTTGAATTATTAAAATTTAATATGTCAACCATACTAAGTGTTGCTAAGAACATTGAGGGAGTGGAACTCCCAAACACTACTGGTCAGAATGTTAAATGGTAGAATCACTTTGAAAATCATGCTGGAGGTTTCTTACGAAGTTAAAGTTACATCTACACATGATGTAGCCATTACACTAGCTGGTATTGACCCAAGGGAGCAAAACATAGCTATACAAACACATGTACAAAAATGTACACAGATGTTTTATTTGTGAAAAATGGAAAGCAATCCAAGAAACTACCAATAGGTCGTGTGAATAAACAAATAGTGGTATATCCATACAATGTAAATATTCAAAATTGCATGTACATCTGCTGCTTTCCACTGGGCAAAGCCAAAACACTGCACCTAAAAAAAGCAACCTACTCAATGTGAGAAAATACTTGAAAAGCATTGTGATGCTTCAGTTCTGGTGTCAACTTGAACAAGTGATGATGCCTGGTTGTCTAGTAAGGCAAGCACTGGCCTGAGCACTGCTGTGAGGATATCTCATAGCTGGTTAAATGAACTGGAAGGTTGGCTGATTACACCTGTGATCAACTAAGGCGTGCTTCCCACCAATGAGATAACCCAATCAGTTTGAGGCTTTTGTGGGAAAAGAGAGATTTTTTTCACTGCTTCTTTAACTAGTGACCTCTCCTGTGGAGTTTGTCCAGACCCTTCATCAGAGAAGCCAACTCCACAGCCTGCCCTTTGGATTTAACTATGGGTATTATCTATTCCCATGTTGTGTGAGACACCTTTATAAATCTCATATTTACAGGTATCTTCTGTTAATTCTGTGTCTCCAGGGAACCCTAACTAATAACAGCGCTTGGTACTAGGAGTGGTTCATGAGAAAGAGAATCTTAAAAATTGTTTTTGACAATTGATTTTCTACTCTGATTATATTCAGAGGCACTGAGGACTCCTTCCAATAATCGAGATGGAACTGACTGCCCATGGGATGAGTTGGCAAGGCAGACATGCAAAATGTCACCATTAGATTCTGCTAATTTTACACTTATAGGAGGCAAGGCTCTGGGTGAGAGTGTTTTGATACCTTTATGGAGTTTTGTGGAATTAAGAGGTATAGTGGTGTTGGCTGGTTGTTGTTAAGATACGCTCATATGGTGATGAGGGAGAGTGATGAGCTGAAGGCTTCAAATTTGCAACTTAAGCACCTTATGAACCATGTAAAAGTTTCCATGCTTGTGCTGAAAGAATATCCTCTTTCCTGTGGTTGCAGACTTGAGATCTCTGAAATCTCAGAGACAGAGCCTTATCATGCAAGTAGCAGATTTACAACACAAACTAAACTTTCAACCTTACAGGGTGTCTACTGTTAAAGTTAAGGATTTGATTGGAAAAGAATGGGATCCTGAAATGTAGAGTGGGGATATATGGCTTGATAATGATGGCAATGGAGAGACAGAATACCTGGAATCTGCTGAGCCTTTGCTAGACAGACCTGTAATGGACTGCTCTAAGGAAAGAGTTTACCAGCCTCCAGTCTGCCCAGAGGAGTCTGCCATGCAACCTCTACCTACTGAGTTTAATCCTTAAGTGCCTGATAACCCTGTAACCACCTCACCAGAGGAAACAACCCTTATTCCTGTCTGGAGCAACTACTCCTGTTTCACCAGACTAAACTGCAATGAACTCCCCTGAGGTAACTGGCTTGAAAATATTTCTATTATTTTCATGACAAATCTCCACAACCCCTCTTTTCTTCAAGATGTACAACTAGGGCGGGCCACGGTGACTCAGCAGGTAAGAATGCTTGCCTGCCATGCCCGAGGACCCGGGTTCGATTCCCAGTGCCTGCCCATGTGAAAAAAAAAAAAAAAAGATGTACAACTAGTCTAAATCTCAAAGGCCATGAAAAGAGAGGTACAAAGTGGGCCCATAAGGAGGTACAATATATTCCAAAAGAACTACATCAGTTTTCCAATCCATATAGACAGTAGTCAGGGAAATATGTGCGGGGATGGATATTAAGGATTATTAAGGATGAGACAATGGTGGGAAGAATATAAAGTTGGATCAAGCTGAATTTATTGACATGGGCCCACTAAGCAGAGATTCTGCATTCAGTGTTGCAGCTCAAGGGGTTAGAAAGGGCATTAACCATTTGTTTGGATGGTTGGCTGAAATGTGGATCAAAAAGGTAGCCATTGTTACCAGAGATTGAAATGCCAGAACTACCCTGGTATAACATAGGTGAGGGGTTCTACAGGCTCAGAGAGACTGGAATATTAGAGTGGATTTATCATGGAAGACCTGCCCACACACCCCAGGAATGTCCAGAGGACATATGTTTCATCAGAATCTTGAGAAATAAATTCATGAGACTAGCTCCATCATCCCCGAAGAGCTCTGTAGTCACCATTCTCTGTAGGTCAGATATTACTGTGAGAACAGCTGTCACTGAGCTGGAATCCTTAAACACAGTGAGAATGATCAGACCCTAAGTTGGCAGAAGCCATGTGATGATAGTTAATCACCAAAGACAAGGTGGGTGTGGCCACTATAACAGACAGCAGACTCAAAGCAGCATTAAAAATAATCTGACCCACAGAAATGTGTACCGTTGGCTAGTAGATCATGGGGTACCTAGAAGTAAAACAGAGAGGTAGTCTACTAAATTCCTGTTTGAGCTGTATAAGCAAATGAATTCTAGATCCAGTGAACAGAAGTCTAACTTGAATCACAAAAACAGAGAATCATAGCCGCTTAATCTATTCCCAACCTTGTGATAGTTTACAGTCCCAGAGCCCCTTGAATGAGGGGAGGACTGGGTATTCTCAGGGAAGGACCTATTTACACTGCCCAAAAGTTACAGTTGATCTTCTTTCCAGCCTTACCCAAGGAGATCTACAGCTTTTACCAGGGTGACTGTGCATCAGGGAAAAGGAAATGATCAGATAGTTTGGGGAATATTAGACACGAGCTCATAAGTGACACTAATTCAAAGAGACCGAAAGCATCATTCTAGCCCACCAGTGAGAATATAGGACTTATGGAGGTCAGATGATTGGTGGAGTTTTGGCTCAGGTCCATCTCACTCTGGTTACAGGGATACCCGGACCCATTCCATGGTCATTTCCCCAGTTCCAGAATGCATAAATGGAATTGACATACTCAGCAACTCACAGAATCCCCACTTTGATTCTCTGACTCATGGAGTAAGGGCTATTATGGTAGGAAAGGCCAAGTGGAAGCAACTAAAACTGCCCCTACCTAGCAAAATAGTGAATCAAAAGCAATTCTGCTTTTCTGCAGCAACTTCTGATATTAGTGCCACTCTTAAGGACTTGAAGGATGCAGGGGTGGTGATTCTCATCACATCCCCATTTAACTCTCCTATTTTGCCTGTGCAGAAAACAGATGGGTCTTGGAGGATGACAGTGGGTTACCATAAACTTAAGCAGGTGGTGACTCCAATTGCAGCTGCTATTTCAGATGTGGTATCACTGTTTGTGCTACTAAATACATTGCCTGGTACCTGGTATGCAGCTATTGATCTGGCAAATGCTTTTTTCTCAATAGCTGTTAGTAAAGACCACCAAAAACCGTGTGCATTCAAATGGCAAGTCCAGCAGAACAACTTCACTGTCCTGCCTCAGCAGTATGTCAACTCTGCAGCTGTATGTCACAATATTGTCCAAGGCGACCTTGATCATTTCTCCCTCCCACAAGATATCCCACTGGACCATTATATTGATTATATCATGTTGACTGGACCTAGTGAGTAAGAAGTAGCAAGTACTCTAGACTTATGGTAAGGCATTACATGTCAGGGGATGGGAGATAAATCCAACAAAAATACAGGGGCTTCTTCCTCAGTGACATTTCTAGGAGTCCTGCGGTGTGGAGCATTTCAAGATATCCCTTCTAAGGTGAAGTATAAGTTGTTGCATCTGGCCCCATCCATGAACAAAAAAGAGGTACAACACCTAGTTGGCTTCTTTGAATTTTAGAGACAATGTATTCCTCTTTTGGGTGTGGCACCCCAGCCCATTTACCAAGTGACAAGAAACCAGCAAAGCTGTTGGTTTTGAATGGGGACTGGAACAAGAGGAGTCTCTGTGACATATTCAGGCTGCTGAGCAAGCTGTTCTGCCACTTGGGTTATATGGCCCCATAGAGCCAATGGTGTTGATAGTGTCAGTGGCAAATAGGGATTCTGTCTGGAGCTTTTGGCAGGCCCCTAGAGGAGATTCAGAATGCAGACCCTTAGGATTTTGGAGCAAAGCCTTACCATGTGCTGCAGATGATTACTCTTCTTTTGAGAAGCAGTTTTTAGAATAATACTGGGCCTTAGTAGAGACTGAACTCTTAACCATGGGCCACCAAGTTGCCTTGAGACCTGTGTTGCCTAGCATGAGCCTGGGTGTTGTCTGACCCACCAAACCATAAACTTGGGCATGCACAGTAGCACTCCATCATAAAATGGAAATGGTATATTAGAAATAGGGCTTGATCAGGTCACTGATGACACAAGTAAGTTACATGAGGAAGTGGCCCAAATGCCCATGGCCCCAACTCCTGCTGCAATACCTTCTCTTTCCCAGACCAGAGCTAAGGCCTGTTGAGGAGTTCCTTACAGTCAGTTGACTGAGGAAGAGAAAACTTGGAACTGGCTTACAGATGGCTCTGCATGACATGCAAGGACCGCCTGGAAGTGGACAGCTGTAACATTTCCACCCTATTTTGGGTTATCCTTGAAGGACAGTGGTGAGGGGAAATCCTTCCAGTGGATGGAACGTAGAACAAAGCACCTGGTTATTTGGCTTGGAAGGAGAAACATCCAGAGGTACATTTGTGTACTGACTCATGAGCTGTTGTTAATGGTTTGGTTAGTTGTCAAAGGCTTGCAAATAACGTGATTGGAAAACTGGTGACACATTGCTCTGAGGGAAGAGATATGTGCATGGACCTCTCTGAGAAGGCAAAGAACATGAAGTCATTTGTGTCCCATGTGAATGCTCACCAGAGAGTGACTTTAAAAGAGAGAGGTTTTAATAATCAAGTGGCTAAGATGACTCATCCTGTGGATACAAGTTATCCTCTTTCCTCAGTCACTCCTGAAATTGCCCAATGAGCTCATGAACAAAGTGGGCATGGTGGTAGGGATGGATGTTATGCATGGGCTCAGCAATATGGACTTCCATTTACCAAGGCCAACCTGGCTATGGCCACTGCTGAGTGCCCAATCTGCCAGCAGCAGAGATCCACAATCAGTCCTCAATATGGTACCACGCCCTGAGGTGATCCTCCTGCTCTCTGGTGGCAAGATGATCGGACCACTTCCATCATGCAAGGGACAGAAATTTGTTCTAACTGAAATAGACCCATACACTGGATATGGATTTGCCTATCCTGCACACAAAGCTTCCTTATAATTTACCATCCTTAGACCTATGGAATGCCTTATCCACCATCATGTCCATGGATGGTAGATTTTGAGGAAGCATTATGTACCTTATCCACTGTCATGGTATTCCATGCAGCATTGCTTTTGATCAAACAGCATATTTCACAGCTAATGAAGTGTAGAAATGGGCGTATATTTATGGAATTTCTTGGTAATGAAACGTTCCCCATCACCCAGAGGCAACTGGGTTGATATAATGGTGAAATGGACTTTTGAAAACCCTATTATGGTGCCAACTAGGTAGCAATACCTTACAGGACTGGGGTGATGCTCTCCAGGAGGCTGTGTATGCTCTGAATCAGCATCCACTGTATGGTGCTGTTTCTCCTATAGCCACGATTCATGGGTCCAAGAATCAAGGGCTGGAAATGGGAAGTGGCACCACTCACTATCACACCTAGGGATTCACTAGGAAAATTTTTGCTTTCTTTCCCTGAAATCTAAAACTCTGCTGGTCTATAGGTTTTAGTTCCAAAGGAGGAGTACTCCTGCCAGGAGACACAACAATTATTCCATTGAACTGGAAGTTAAGACTGCCACGTAGCCACTTTGGGTTTCTCATGCCACTGAAACAAACAGGGATGAGAGGAGATTACTGTTCTATCTGGGGTGACTGATACTGAATATCAAGGGGAAATAGGACTGCAACTACATAATAGAGTTAAAGGAGAGTTTTCCTGGAATACAGGAGATCCCCTAGGGCATCTCCCAGTACTACAATGTCCTGTGATGAAAGTAAATGGAAAATTGCAACAACCCAATCCAGGAAGGACTACCAGTGGTTCAGAAACTTCAGGAATGAAGGTTTGAGTCACCCCACCTGGCAAAGAACCACCACAGCCAGCTGAAGTGCTTGCTGAGGGTAAAGGGAATATGGAATGCATAGTAGAAGAAGGTAGTGATAAATATGAACTATGACCACATGACATCTTACAGAAATGAGGACTGTGATTCTATGAATATTTCCTTCCTGTTTTTTGTGAGCATGTTTGCATTTGTACATCAGCAAATATCTTATTTTCTTCTTATCATGACATACGTTGTATCACATGACATAAGACATAGGATATGAAGTTCAGAATGAATGTTACCTAAGGACTTGCAACCTATCCTGAAGAGATATAGTGTGTTTCCAATAGTGTACAGGACAGTTGAGTATTGTTAGGGGAAACATATGTTTATTATTGTGTTCTATTTGAAAATTAAGTATGTTTCAAAGTGATGAATATAGCTGCCAAGTTGACAGGAGGACTGTGATGGTTAGTATCATGGTCAGGTTCATGTGTCAACTTGGCCAAATGGTTGTACCTGTTTGGCTGGTTGGACAAGTGCTGGCCGGTCTTTTGCTATGAGGACATTTCATAGAATTAAGTCATGATTACATCGGCTACATGCACAGCTGATTCCATTTGTAATCAGCCAAGGGGAGTGTCTTCTTCAATGAGTGAAGCTTAATCTAATCACTGGAAGCCTTTTAAGGAAAATTCAGAAGAGAAAGATTCTCTTTCCTGCTTCAGCCAGTGAGCCTCTCCTGTGGAGTTTGTCCAGACCCTCCATCAGAATCGTCAGCTTCAGAGCCTGCCCTGCAGATTCTGGACTCTGTGTTCCCACAGATACATGAAATACTTTTATAAATTTTTTATTTATGAATATTTCTTGTTGATTCTGTTTCTTTAGAAAACCCTAACTAATACATTTAGGTTCTTGTGTCAACTTGGCCAAATGATGATGCCTAGTTGTCTATTCAGACAGGCACTGGCCTGACCGTTGCTGTAAGGGTATGTCATGGCTGGTTGATACACCTGAAAGTTGGCATATTAAATCATCAATCAGTTGATTACATCAAGTAAGGCACCACCCCCACCAATGAGATAATCCAATCAGTTCACAATTTTAAGGAAGAAGAGATACCTTTTCACTGCTTCTTCTGCCAGTGATCCTCTCTTCTGGAGTTTGTCCAGACACTTTATTGAAGCTGCCAGCTTCACCGCCTGCTCTATAGATTTTGATCTCTTCCATTCCCATGGTTGCATGATGGATCTTAAAAATCTCATATTTATAGATATCTCCTATTGGTTCTATTTCTCTAGAGAACCATGACTAATAAAAGCATATTCTGAAAAGGGCTTGATATCCAGAATATAGCATAATATCCTACAACTCAACAGTAAAAAGTCAAACAACCAAGTTTAAAAAAATGAGCAAATGACTTGTTAGACATTTCTCCAAAGAAGATGTACAAATGGCTGAAAGGCACATGAAAAATTGTTCAATATCACTACCTATTAGGAAAATGTAAATAAAAATGACAATATGATACCATTTCACACACACCAAATGGCTAGCATTAAAAAAAAACAAAATTACAAGTATTGGAGAGGGTGTGAAGAAATAAGAACACTCATTCATTCTTGATGGGAATGTAAAATGATGCAGCTGCTATGAACGGCAATTGTTAAATTCCTCAGAAAGTTAAGTAGAGGATTATCATGTGACCCACAATTCACACTTCTAGATATACACCCAAATAACTGAAAACAGGGACATGAACATAAAAATGCACATTGATGTTCATAGTGCTCATAGGTATTATTCCAGTTGCCAATAGATGGAAGCAACCCCAAATCTCAATCAATTGTATGGATAAGTAAAGTGTTGGATGCACATGCAATGTACAATAGAATATTATTTAACCATAAAAAGAATAAAGTTGTGATACATGTGTCAATAAGAAGACATCGTATTTAGTGAAATGAGCCAACTCGCTGATATGAAATAATTATAATAAGTGTCCTCATACAATTATAATATAGAATGAAGTTTGCCAGAAACTACAGTAGATGTAGAAAACTTAAGTATATGTTTAAATTATAGAAATTTTCTTTGAGTTGCTTGTAAATTTTTGGTATAAGATGCTGATGATGGTAGCAGAAAATTGTGAATGCAATTAACAATACTGCATTATGTACTGGAATATGGTTAAAAAGGAAATATTAGGTTGAATATATGTTACTAGAATAATTTTATTTAAAGTGAGCTTTAGCTGATATATCATTGTCAGATGAAATAGAATTTAAGTCCAAAAATATTAGAAGAGGCAAAGCAGCATAGTATATATTGTTGAAAGCCTCAATTCAGCAAGACATAAAAATGAAATCATATACAAACCAAAAATTGAAGCCCCCAAATATTTGTAGCAAACATTGAAAGAATTGAAGGGAGAAATGGATACATCTACAATTATACTTAGACACTTCACCACACCACTTTCAGGCTCTGGGTTACAAAATGCCACATGGCATAGTGGATGCATAAGGTGAGTGTCCTATGCTGATGCAATTAGACTTCAGGAATGTACAGCAGGGGAAATCAGGAAAAGAAAAAGAGAACTAAGCTCTAACTAATCAGTTTCAAGCAAGTTTCCTTCTGCCTTGATGTTCCAATAAGCTGCTAGAACAGAACTCTCCTGGCAGCTGCCAGTCTCCTTCCTTTTATGGACTATACATTCCCAATACACCCTGACTACCTTGCTTGTATGGGTGTTGCCCAATTCCTGAACTGTAATACTGTTAATAAAATTCTCTTCTTGCTATTTTCAGTAGCATTCTTTTGTCAATTTTGACATCAAATGAGATTTGAAGACCCTCTCCTTCAGCCTCTGAGGTCTCTGCCAGACCCTGGCACTGGTACCAGCAGAGCACTTTAGGTTCTCTGTCTCCCCCAGCCTCTTTGAAGGCTGAAGGTATGTTCTCTCAGATCTGAACTCTGCTCCCTTGTTACAGCTTTTGAGCTTTCTTTTCAGTTTATTACTCAAGTTTGGGATTTAGGTAATGTGCTGGTTTGAAAGGATGTATGTCCCCTAGAAAAGCCATGTTTTAATCTAAATCCCATTTCATAAAGGCAGAATAATTCCTATTCAATACTGTATATTTGAAACTGTAATCAGATCATCTCCCTGGAGATGTGATTTAATCAAGAGTTGTTGTTAAACTGTATTAGGTGATGACATGTCTCCACCCATTCAGGTTGGTCTTGCTTAGTTTCTGAAGTCCTACAAAAGATGGAACATTTTGGAGAATGAAAGAGATTCAGAGAGAGCAGAGATGAATGACATAGCCATGAGAAGCAGGGAGCCTACAAACCAGTGACCTTTGGACATGAAGAAGAAAAATGCCTCCCGGGGAGCTTCATGAAACAGGAAGCCAGGAGAGAAAGTAGCAGATGATGCCTTGTTCGCCATGTGCCCTTCGACTTGAGAGAGAAAAACCCTGAACTTCATTGGCGTTCTTGAACCAAGGTATCTTTTCGTGGATGCCTTAGATTGAACATTTATATAGACTTGCTTTAATTGGGACATTTCTCAGCCTTAGAACTGTAAATTAGCAACTTATTAAATTCCCCTTTTAAAAGCCATTCTGATTCTGGTATATTGCATTCTGGCAGCTAGCAAACTAGAACAGGTAATTCCCTTTGTTTATCATCCTGGTCATGGGTGCCCAGTTGTTCAAAGAAAGCTTCTAAATTCCTTTGGGGATGCTGACCCAATACATGTTCAAACACTATGAGGCTCATTCAAGTTTGTTTTTGGCCCAATGGCCATTTTCACCCAGGATACTCTGGCTAAATAATGCCCAATTTGGAGAGCATTTTCCCCAGATAAATCCATGCTTTTGTGATGACAATTGGAAAACAGTGGTTCTAAAATGGACAAGTATGAGGTGCTTATTTCAATTGGTAGTGGCCTCAAAATGGATTCAAGATTCTAAAATTGCATCTTTAAAACACATTGTCTCTATGTTATCTTACTAATCAGGAACTAAAATCCCAAATGCATATCCCAAATTCCCCTGAGTCCATATCTTCAGTGCAACCATCTTTTTATCTTACTTTGCAGATTTACACATTTAGCCCAAAAACTCTTCCTTTTCTTCACTATCTTAACCTTCTTTCTACTCTGAAACCCATCTTCAAATGCCTTTCAAAATAAAACCTGCAGTAATAATCAATTTTGATGGCAATTGGAGGCCTGACCATATTAATTGCACACCTTGATCTAAGGCTGAACTTGGCCCATAGTTAAATAATTCCCTAAGTTAAAGGAAGACCATTAAAAAATTTTTTCTGAAGAAATTTGTATCTTAATTCAGGCCTATCAACCTGCCTGCCCAATCTACAGCAATGAATTCATAAATTAATCAGGACTTGAGAAACCCCAAATTGAATTAGAATGGCAAATAACAAGGACACAAAAATATGACCATTAAAGTTCCCCCTTTGCTCTAGATCAAACTAAAATCATATCTCCACAATTGTTATAGGCCATCCCTAAGGCATTTTCATGAAGATCAATTGAGCCAAGGTCCAAAGCAGTAAGCCGGGTAAAGACCAACTTGTCTTTGATTTTTCATGAAAGACTAGCAAAAACATTTACGAAACACTCTGAACTCTCCTTAATGAACCCAGAGCCAGAATTGCTTTTAATGCTGTGTTTTTCAATTGATTAAAGGCTGACATTACTAATTTAGTAAAAGGACACAGATTTGACTGGGAAATAGTCTTCATTACTGAGTTCACAAAACTTAACTAAGCAGTTAGCTCAAATTCTACAAAATAAAAAGGCCACTACACAACCAAAATTCCTTGCTTTGCCTACAACTGCAGACTTCTCCTAAATAATGCCATACCCCAAGAACTCAGGGGGTATGCCATTATTGCCAGTGAAGAGGGCACTGGAGAAAAGGACTGTTTTAATTAAAAAGCAAATGTCATGACAATGAGATCAATCCACAACCTCCACCACATAATTAATGCCCAATGATTTCCTCTTAAGTTACCTGGGTACTTTCGGTTTGCTTCCAGCCCTCACAATTAACCCACAATGAGAAATAGCTTAAAATTGTTGGAGAAACTTGCACATTTTAAATCAATACAAATGCTACCCTCTCCACCATTAATTCCTCCCTATAAGCAGTCCATACCTCAGAGAAAATGTACTCTAGTGTCTCTAATGAAGTTCAAACCACTTCCAAATCAGCTCCAATTTTAGTTTTCCAGACTATTCACAAAATCCATTGCTTCCTACTTTGTAATAGGACTGTACATTTTAACCTATTAAGATGAGATTTCTAAGTAAATGGAAAGGTGATTTCAACTTAAATGAAAAGAGGGAAGTCATTTTATTCCTACGTGACCAATAATCCCTTTTAGGCAAAGAATAATTTACATGTCACCTGTATGCACCAAACCAAGGAAGTGATTACACCCCAGAACAATCAATGGATACCAGATTCCTTTCTTCCATACCCAAAGAGTTTGGTCCCAATTTCCTACAGAGGAAGGAAAAGTGTAGAACTAATTTTAGTCTGAGTAGGTCAATATGAACCTCAACCCAAAAATTTGCAATGTCCCCTTGAACCAGAAGCCATTAGAGGTTTAACTCCCTTGATTCAAGATGTCATACAAAAGACCTTAATAATCCCATGCACGAGCCTCTGCATCACTCCCATTATCCCTGTGTGGTAGTCAGATTCAGTTGTCAACTTGGTCAGGTAAAGGTACCTAGTTCTGTTGCTGTGGACATGAGCCAATGGTACGTGAACCTCATCTGTCACTGATTACATCTGCAGTTGGCTAGGAAGCATGCCCCCTGCAATGAATGACATTTGACTTAATTGGCTGGTGCATAAATGAGAGAGTGCAATGTAGCACAGCCCAAGCAGCTCAGCATACTTCACCTCAGCACTCGCAGCTCAGCCCAGGCCTTTGGAGAGGCAGAAAGAAATCACCCCAGGGAAAGTCGTTGGAACCCAGAGGCCTGGAGAGAAGGCCAACAGAGACCATCTTGTGACTTCCCATGTAAGAAAGAACCTCATTTGAAAGTTAGCTGCCTTTCCTTTGAAGAACTAATGAAATAAATCACCTTTTATTAAAAACCAATCCCTCTCTGGTGCACTGCATTTAGACAGCTAGCAAACTAGAACACCCTGTAAGAAACCTGATGAGGCTTGAGTCCAAGACCTTAGTTGGGTGTCTTAGTTAGGTGTGGCATTTAGTTCATCCTCCAGAGTAGTTATCAAATAGCCAGGAACAGTACAGAATAACTGCTGGGGCCACATCATGACCAGACACACAACATCCACCAATCTGGACAAGCTGCAATCCCACCCAGAACTGTGAATCCCCCAAGCCGTGGAGGCCAGCACCCCTCCCCCACTGGCTGGTTCCCAGTAGGGAAAGGAAAGAGGCTTTTTTTTTTTTTTTTGCATGGGCAGGTACCAGGAATCGAACCCGGGTCTCCAGCATGGCAGGCGAGAACTCTGCCTGTTGAGCCACCATGGCCCACGCTGGAAAGAGGCTTTACTGACAGCAAAGGGCTGAGGTCAACCAAGCTCCACTTGTGGAGTTAATTAGCAAATTTTAACCACTTAAAATAGATCCCCAGCTCAGCTAAACATCAAAGAAAAGCTAAAGTTCTTAGTTTTTGCCCTGGCACAGAGTGGGCAAGGTTAACAGGAAAAAAACCCAGCTTTTTTGGATCAGACAGCACAGCATACTTGAAAGGGTCTGGGCTGTGAAGGAAAGTAGAGGCGCACAAGACCTGGAGCTACATAGAGTGACATATCAACTTCAGCTCTTGATTGGCAAACCTGAGGGATGGGGTTCCTGCTCTGAAAGGGATTTTTTTCCTGGCTGTGTTTCTACAGCTTGACTGCTTTTTGGATACAACTCCAAGGTTTTTCAGGCTCCATCTGCTCCAGGCAAGAGCAGAATTAAGTTTGTCTGAGAGACAAAGAGGCTGGTCAGGTGAAAGGAAGTAATTCCCTGGATGCTATGCCTTCCCCAGGAGAGGGGTGGGTCCCAGCTTAGGTGGAATCCCTCCCTCAAGGAGATCAAACCCGAAGGACTGAAAAACAGAAGCAATTAAAGCCAACCTATAATGTCTCCTCTGTCTTAACCATGCATTCAGCAGGGAGAGCCTGCTGAAGTTAAAGGTGCTGCATCACTTTATACTGGTGGGACCTGCAGGCATTCAAGAACCACATACTGGACAGGATAGGAAAAACACAAGGTCTAAAGGCTTCATAGGAAAGTCTGTCAACCTGCTGGGTCTTACCCTCAGGGAAAACTGATGCAGGTGACTCTTTCCTCCTGAGAGTAGGCCAGTTTGGTCTGGGAAAATCTAACAGGGATCTATAATGCCTAAGTAGACCCTCCTAAGGAAAAAAAAGGCACCATACAGGCAGGGCAAGAAATAAGAAAACAACTGAAAAATTCACAAAACCTGTGGTAGAGGTCTAGAATAAGCTTAATTGAATGTCAAAGAACAGATAGACAACAAAGTCATCCAGCAAGAAATCCTAGGCAAAAAAAGTGAAAACAATCTCCAGAATAAACTAATTAAGGAAATTAAATCTCCAGATGCCAGTAAAAAATAACGAATCATACTAGGAAAATTGAAGATATGGCCCAGTCAAAGGAACAAACAAACAATTCAAATGAGATACAGGAGATGAAGCAATTAATTCAGGCTGTTTGAACAGACATGGAAAATCTCATCAAAAATCAAATCAATTAATTGAAGGAGGATATAAAGAAGGCAAGGGATGAACAAAAAGAAGAAATTGAAAGTCTGAAAAACAAATCACAGAACTTAAGGGAATGAAAGGCACAGAGAAAGAGTTAAAAAAAAAAAAGAAAAAACAATGGAAACCAGTGTTAGATTTCAAGAGCAGAAGATAGGATTAGGATGAGACATCTGAAATAAAAATGATATAGGGAAAAGAATAGAAAAATATGAGCAGGGACTCAGGGAATTGAATGACAACATGAAGTACATGAACATACAGTTTGTGGATGTCCCAGAAGAGAAGAGAAGGGAAAAGAAGGAGAAAAACTAATGGAGGAAATTATCACTGAAAACTCTTATGAAAGACTTAAAATTACAGATCCAAGAAGTGCAGCATACTCTGAACAGAATTGATCCAAATAGACGTACTCCAAGACACTTACAAATTGGAATGTCAGATGTCAAAAAGAAAGAGAGAATTTTGAAGCAGCAAGAGAAAAGCAATCCATCACACACAAGGGAAGCCCAATAAGACTATGCATAGATTTATCAGCAGACACTACAGAAGTAAGAAGACAGTGTTATGATGTATTTAAGATACTAAAAGAGAAAAACTGCCAACCGAAAATTCTATATACAGAAAAATGGTCCTTCAAAAATGAGGAGGGGTGGGCCACGGTGGTTCAGCAGGTAAGAGTGCTTGCCTGCCATGCCGAAGGACCCGGGTTCGATTCCCGGTGCCTGCCCATGTTAAAAAAAAATGAGGAGGAAATTAAAACATTTTAGGGCAAAAATACAACTGATAGAATTTGTGACCAAGAGACTGTCTCTGCAAGAAATATTAGAGGGAGTACTAGAGACAGATAGGAAAAGACAGGAGAAAGAAGTGTGGAGAAGAGTGTAGAAATGAAGACTATTAGTAAAAGTAAAAAGAATAAAAATGAGATATGACATATAAAATCCAAAAGGAAAAATGGTAGAAGAAAGTACTGCCCTTACAGTAATAACATTAAATGTTAACAGATTAAACTCCCTAATCAAAGGACATAGACTGGCAAAATGGATTAAAAATCAAGACCCATCTATATACTGTATACAGGAGACACATTTTAGAGTCAGGAATAAACATAGGTTGAAAGTGAAATGCTGGGGAAAGATATTTCATCAAACACAAAGCAGAAAAAAGCAGGGGACGCTATCCTAATTTCCAACAAATTAGGCTTCAAATGTAAAACAATTAAGAGACAAAAAAGGACACTATGTATTAACAAAAGAAACAATTCAACAAGAAGCACAGTCATAGCTATTAGGTAATGAGCCAGAGTACTCCAAAATACATAAGGCAAACACTGAAAAGAGAAATAGACACATCTACCATAATACCTGGAGACTTCAATTCCCCACTCTTATCAATGGACAGAACATCTAGACAGAAGATCAATAAAGAAGCAGAGAATTTGAAAAATGCAATAAACAAACTAAACTTAACAGACATTTATAAAACATTACACACCACGACAATAGAATACACCTTTTTCTCAAGTGCTCGCACATTGTTCTCAAGGATAGACCATATTCTGGGTCACAAAACAAGTCTCAATAAATTCAAAGAGATTGAAATCATACAAAACACTTTCTCAGATCATAAAGGAATGAAGTTGGAAATCAATAGCAGGCAAAAAATTCACAAATATATGGAGGCTCAACAACATACTCTTAAACAACCAGTGAGTCAAGGAAAAAATTACAAGAGAAATCCATAAAAATCTTGAGGCAAATGAAAATGAAAACACAACTGTGCCGGTTTGAAACGACGTATGTTCCCTAGAAAAGCCATATTTTAATCCTAATCCCATTTTGAGAAAGGCAGCTATTTCTTCTAATCCCTATTCACTACTGTATACTTGAAACTGTAATTAGATCATCTCCCTGGAGACGTGACTCAATCAAGAGTGTCGTTAAACTGGATTAGGTGGAGGCATGTATCCACCCATTTGGATGGGCCTTGGTTAGTTTACTGGAATCCTATAAAAGAGAACAAGACAGAAACCTAGGAGATTCTGAGAGAGCAGAACGACATAACCATGAGAAGCAGGGAGCCCACCACCCAAGTGACCTTTGAAAATGAAGAAATAAAATGCCTCTCAGGGACCTCCATGAAAGGAAGCCAGGAGAGAAAGCTAGCAGATGATGCCATGCTTGCTACATGACTTTCCGGTTGAGAGAGAAACCCTGACCCTGTTCACTATGTGTCTTCTCACGTGAGAGAGAGAGAGAGACCCTGAACTTCAGCGACCTTCTTGAACCAAGATATCTTTCCATGGATGCCTTTGATTGGACATTTCGATAGATTTGCTTTAATTGGGACATTATTTCAGCCTTAGAACTGCAAACAAGCAACTTATTAAATTCCTCTTTTTAAAAGTCATTCCATTTCTGGTATATTGCATTTCAGCAGCTAGAAAACTAGGACAACAACGTATCCTAATTTATGGGATGCAGCAAAGGCAGTGCTAAGAGGGAAATTTATTGCCCTAAATGCCTATATCAAAAAAGAAGAGCAATAATTGAGGAATTAACTGTTCACTTGGAGGAACTAGAGAAAGAAAAGCAAACTAACCTCAAAGCAAGCAAAAGGAAAGAAATAATGGAGATTAGAGCAGAAATAAATGAAATCGAGAACATAAAAACAATCAAGAAAATCAACAAAATCAAAAGTTGGTTCTATGAGAAAATCAGTAGGATTAGTGAATCCTTAGCAAAGTTGACAAAAAGAAGAGAGGATGCAATTAAATAAAATTAGAAATGGAAGAGGAAGCATGACCATTGACCCTGCAGAAATGAAGGAGGTAATGAGAGGGTACTATGAACAACTTTATGCTAAAAATACATAGATGAAATGAGCAACTTTCTAGAAAGGCATGAACAACCAACATTAACTCGAGAAGAAATAGATGGCCTCAAAAAACTAATCACAATTAAAGAGATTGAATTAGTCATTAAGAAGCTCCCAAAAAAGAAAAGTCCAGACCAGATGGCTTCACATGTGAATTCTGTCAAACATTCAAGAAAGAATTAGTGCCATATCAAAAAATCAAAACAGGAAAACCACATGGTCATCTCGATTGATGCAGAAAATGCATTTGACAAAATTCAGCATCCTTTCTCATTGAAAACACTTCAATGGATAGGAATAGAAGGGAACTTCCTCAACGCAATAAAGGGAATATATGAATGAACTAGACATTATCCTCAATGGAGAAAAACTGAAAACTTGCCCCCTAAGATCAGGAACAAGACAAAGATGTCCACTATCACCAACGTTATTCATCATTGTGTTGGAAGTTCTAGTCAGAGCAATTAAACAAGAAATACAAGGCATCAAAATTGGAAAGGAAGAAATAAAACCCTCACTGTTTGCAGATGATATGATACTATATATCAAAAATCCCAAAAAAATCCACAACAAAACTAGTAGAGCTAATGAATGAGTATGACAAAGTGGCAGGTTACAAGTTCAACACTCAAAAATCTGTAGTGTTTCGATACATTAGTAATGAGCAATCTGAGAGGGAAATCAAGAAAAAAAATTCCATTTACAATTGCAACAAAAAGAATAAAATATTTAGGAATAAATTTAACTAAGGATACAAAAGACCTAAAAAAGAAAGCTACAAGAAATTGCTAAAAGAATCACAGAAGACTTAAATAAACAGGAGCGCATACTGTGCTCATGGATTGGAAGACTAAATATAGTTAAGATGTCAATTCTACCTAAATTGAGTTTTAGATTCAATGCACTATCAATTAAAATCCCAAAAACCTACTTTGCAGAAATAGAAAAACCAGTATCCAAATTTATCTGGAAGGGCAGGGTGCCCTGAATAGTTAAAATATCTTGTGAAAGAAAAATGAAATCAGAAGTTTCACACTACCAGACTTTAAGGAATATTATGAAGCTACAGTGGTCAAAACAGCATGGTACTGCCACAAAGATAGATATACTGACCAATGGAATCAAATATTGTGTTCAGATATAGATCCTCTCATCTATGGACAATTGATCTTTGATAAGGCAGTCAAGTCAACTCACCTGGGACAGAACAGTCTATTCAATAAGTGGTGTTTGGAGAACTGGATATCCACGTGCAAAAGAATGAAAGAGGATCCATATCTCACACCTTATACAAAAATTAACTTAAAATGGATAAAAAACCTAAACATTAGATCTAAGTCTATAAAACTCTTAGAAGAAAAGGTAGGGAAATATCTTATAAAACTTGTAATAGGAAGCAGTTTCCTAGATTTTACACCCAAAGAATGTGCACTGAAGAAAAAAATTGATAAATGGGAACTCCTCAAAATTAAATACTTTTGTGCATCAAAGAACTTTGTCAATAAAGTAAAAGACAGCCTAAACAATTGCAGACAATATTTGGAAATGATATATCAGATAAGGGTTCTAGTATCCGGAATATATAAAGAGATTGTTCAACTCAACAACAAAAAGACCAACAACCCACTTACAAAATGGGCAAAGGACATGAACAGACAAGGTGGGTCATGGTGGCTCAGCAGGCAGAGTTCTTGCCTGCCATGGCAGAGACCAGGGATTGATTTCCAGGGCCTGCCCATGTTAAAAAAAAAAAAAAAAGACATGAACAGACACATCTCAGAAGAGAAAATACAGATGGCTGAAAGATACATGAAAAGATGCTCAACTTCCCTGGCTATTAGGGAAATGCAAATCAAAACCACAATGAGATATCATGTCATGTCCACCAGAATGGCCATTATCAATAAAATAGAAAGCAATAACTGCTGGAGAGGATGTGGAGAAAGAGGCACACTTATCCACAGTTGGTGGGAATGTAAGATGGTATGGCTGCCATGGAAGGCAGTTTGACTGTTCCTCAGGAAGCTAAGTATAGAATTACCATATGATCTGGCAATACTATTGCTATGTATCTGTTCAGAGGACCTGAGTGCAACGTTTACAGAAACATTATTTACAATTGCCAAGAGACGGAAACTGCCCAAATGTCCATCAACAGATGAGTGGCTTAACAAACTGTAACATATATATATATATATATATATATGTGTGTGTGTGTGTGTGTGTGTGTGTGTGTGTGTGTGTGTATGTGTGTGTGTGCGTGTATGTGTGTGTGTGTGTGTGTATGTATATATATATATATATATACATATATATGTATATATATGTGTTTGTGTGTATATATATATATATAAATGATGGAATATTACACAGCTGTAAGACAGAATAAAGTTATGAAGCATTTAACAACATGTATGGACCTTGAGGACATTATTCTGAGTGAGATTAGCCATAAACAAAAAGACAAATACTGGATGGTCTCACTGATATGAACTAACATTAATGAATGAACTTGGAGAATTTTAGTTAACAACAGAGGCCATTGGGGGGCCCATGGTGGCTCAGCAGGCAGAGTTTTCACCTGCCAAGACCCAGGTTCATTTCCCAGTGCCTGTCCATGTTAAAAAAAAAGAACAGAAGTCATCAGAAGATAGAAATAGGGTACATATTGGGTAATTGGTGATGAAGGGATACAGACTGTGCAAGAGGACTGATTGTAAAAAGTCAGAAATGGATAACACAATATTACTTACTTGTAACATAGTAATGTTAATACACTGAATGAAGCTGAATGTGAGAATGATAGAGGGAGGAGGGCTGGGGGCACAAATGAAATCAGAAGGAAAGATAGACAATAAAGACTCAGATGGTATAACGTAGGAATGCCTAGATGGTACCTCTTTTGTTGCTCAGATGTGGCTTCTTTCTCTCAGCCAACATGACAAGCAAACTCATTGCCCTCCCCCTCTCTACGTGTGACATGACTCCCAGGGGTGTTGATATTCCTGGCAACGTGAGACAGAAATCCTAGAATGAGCTGGGATTCAGCATGAAAGGATTGAGAAAATCTTCTCTACCAAAAGGGGGAAGAGTAAAATGAGACAAAATAAAGTGTCAATGGCTGAGAGATTGCAAACAGAGTCGAGAGGTTATCCTGGAGGTTATTCTTATGCATTAACTAGATATCACATTTTTAGTTAAGGTGTAATGGAGAGGCTAGAGGGAACTGCCTGAAAATGTAGAGCTGTGTTCCAGTAGTCAACGTTTCTTGAAGATGATTGTATAATGATATAGCTTTCACAATATGACTGTGTGATAGTGAAAACCTTGTGTCTAATGCTCCCTTTATCTACCTTATCAACAGACAAGGAAAACATATGGATTCAAAATAAATAATAGGGAGAACAAATATTAAAATAAATTTAGTAGATTGAAATGCAGCATTAACCCAAGAGCATGGAGCAGTCAATAAGCCCATTCCATGCTACAATGAGCAATTAGATCCCATAGCTTGAGTATATACTTTGTCTCAAATCAGTGGCTGCAGCACTCTTTTAGATGCCAATACCATCTCTTCTATACAAGAATTTTCTAAACTGCAGGCAGAAAAGCAAGTGAGGGGTTGCTTAGTCTTTGTCTGCATCCTCAACTGAATACCAAACTTCTTCCTTCTAGTCCAACATCTCTATAAACTCTTAAACAGTCCATACCTGAGCCTTTGATCTGGATGAAATCCAGCTCAATGCCTTTCATAATCTAAAGGGAGCCAGCCCTACAAGGCACCTCTGCCCTTGGTCTACCTAACAATGAGGTTAGGTAGACCAACTCCCTTTCCAACTGCATGAAATAATGGGAACTGCTTCAGGAATATTAACCCAAGAGCATGGGGCAGTCAATTTGTAACAGTGAGAAATTAGATCCTGTAGCTGAGGCTACCCAATTGCCTCAAGTCAGTGGCTGCAGCAGCCAAACTACTGGTTACTATGTGTATAGTTATGCAGAATCAACTTGATATTTTTTTCCTAATGATCTGGAATCTTTGCTCAATTCTGCATTAACTCAACATGTTTCTGTTGCATGACTCTCATCCCTCCTATGCACATTCATAAGACCTCCTTCCCAAAGCCTGCCACTGGGCTCCTACCACTGGTCAAGGAGCACCTGATCATGATGATGTCACTCTTATTGAAACTATGGTTTCCTCTAGGCCCAAACTCATGGAAACTCCAACAAACAACCCAGATCTAATTCTTTTTACTGATGAATTATATTTAAAGACTAAATCCAAGAAAGCAGATGCCAAACTGGATATGAGGTATTTACCTTAATAGAGGTTCTTAAGAGTATATTCTTCCTAAAGAAACTTTCACCTAACAAATAGAATTAATAGCCATAACTTCAGCTTGCCAAACATCTAAAGCTTTAAGAGCGAACATTTAGACTGATACCAGATATGCCTTTGGTGTGGCAATTGATTTTGATATGTTCTGGAAGCAATAATGGTTCCTTCTGTCCTCTGGAACTGCCATTAGTAAATGAAAGAATGTAGCTAACCTATTAGAAGACTGTTTATTTCACAAAACTATTTCAATGATCAAAATTAGAACTGACAAAAAAATTAAAGCTCACACCCATGAAATCTTCAGTTCAGATAAAAGCAAGGATAATAATTTGGTTGATAAAGCTGATAAGGTGGCAAATTGAAATCTTTCCCCCAAATCAATCAAGCTTTATTCACTGAATAAGTTTGTCTCCTTGCAAACCAAAGCACTAAATAAAGTATCATTAATTGGAAATTCCCAAAGAGAAGAATTTATGGAAGCAATCAGGCTGGAATTTAGACCCTAACCAAAACTCTGGACTGGGGTCTGTGCTCGTTTGAAAGGATTATGTACCCTAGAAAAGCCATGTTTTAATCCTCATCCATCTTGTGGAAGCAGCTGCTTCTTTTAATCCCTACTCAGCACTGCAGATTGGAAATTTAATTAGATTATCTCCACAGAGATATGACACACATAATTGTGGGTATTCACCTTTGACTAGAGGGGGATGTGACTCCACTCATTCCAAGAGGGCCTTGATTACTTTACTGGAGTTCTTTAAAAAAGAAAACATTTTTTTTTCTTTTTTTTATTAATTAAAAAAATTAACTAACACAACATTTAGAAATCATTCCATTCTACATATACAATCAGTAATTCTTAATATCATCACATAGATGCATATTCATCGTTTCTTAGTACATTTGCATCGATTTAGAAAAAGAAATAGAAAGACAACAGAAAAAGAAATAAAACGATAATAGAGAGAAAAAAAGAAAAAATAAAAAGAAGAAAAAAAAAACTATACCTCCGATGCAGCTTCATTCAGTGTTTTAACCTAATTACATTACAATTAGGTAGTATTGTGTTGTCCATTTCTGAGTTTTTGTATCCAGTCTTGTTGCACAGTCTGTATCCCTTCAGCTCCAATTACCCACTATCTTACCCTATTTCTATCTCCTGATGGTCTCTGTTACCAATGACATATTCCAAGTTTATTCTCTAATGTCGGTTCACATCAGTGGGAACATTTTTGAACAGCCAGAGAGCCCTACAAGAAACAACACAGCCCAGACAGCCAGAGACCTTTGCAGATGAAGAAGAAATATGAACCTAGGGGAGTTTCATGAACAAGAAGCCTGGAAAGAAAGCTATCCGATATCACTAAGATCATCGTGTGCCCTTCCAGTTGGGAGAGAAACCCTTAACTGCATCAGCCTTTCTTGAGTGAAGGTAACCTCTTGCTGGTGCCTTAATTTGGACATTTTTATAGACTTGATTTAGTGGGGCTTTTTCATGACCTTAGAACTGTAAACTTGCAACTTAATCACTTCTCCCTTTGAAAAGCCATTCTTTTTCTAGTATATTGCATTCTGGCTGCTAGCAAACTAGAACAGATTTTGGTATCAGGAGTGGGGTGCTGTGGATTGCAAATACCAAACATGCTGGAATGGCTTTTTAAATGGATAAGGGGAAGATTTCGGAGGAGTTGTGAGGAGCTTGATAGAGTAGGCCTAGAATGTTTGAAAAACCTGTTAGTAGAAATGTGGACTCTGAAAAGACCTCAGACAGAAATGGGCACATGTTATTGCAAACTGGAAGGTAGGTGACCTTTGTTTTAAAGTTGCAGATAATATATGAAAACTGACTTCTGGCTTTAACTGGAAGGTAGATTTGCTTACAGTGAAATGTGACAGGAAAGACATAAGCTGAGAATTGAACTCTTAGGTACAAAAAAACCCAGAAATTGACAGTTGGAAAGTTCTGGGCTCAAGGAACAGATACCCCAGATAATAGTGTCCCACATGAGGAGCTGGCTAAATGTGGAACCAGTCAGCCATTTCAGAGAAAGCCTGGATTGGAGATGGAGTTATCCAGGAAGAATTTGTGGAAACAACTTCTGTATGATGGGCATGATCCTTGCTTACTACATAGAAAGCCAATAAGAGTGCTGCGGGACCTATATAAATGGAACTGCTGCTAGTCTCAACTAGGGGGTGCAGAACCATGGAGGTTGGGGCCTGAAGTCAAGAAGCCTTGGGCAAGGAGAGTGGACCTACCCAAGCATGTGGAGAGAGTGTGTTTGCTCTGAAGGCAAAGGATGGGCCTTCTTCCTGACTTCAGTGGAAAAGTTGTGCTGCCTCAGGCATTGGAGGGGGTGGAGCACATTTCTTGGGGATTGGGGAGAGCCTGGCCACCACCACATTGTTGTGGAGGGGTTGAGCATGTGGAGGCATAGAGCCCGGGTGTGGCCTCGATGGAGGGTGGAGCCAAGAAAAGTTGATCTCCCCAATGTCTTCCAAGGTGGTATTTGGAGAGAGGTCAGCCACTGCATAGTGGAAAGGGTGGGATGGCTGCTTTCTAAAGCTCCAAAGATAAATGACTCTCAGACTTTGAAATTTAATGCAGCTTGTCCTGCAGGTTTTAAGGAATGCTTGGGTCCAGTGACCTCTGGAGTTCCTTCCAATTTCTCCCAATGGAAATGGGAATATGCTATAACTGTCCCTCCTTTGTATGGTGGCAGCAAATAACTTGTCCTGAGTTTGACAGGTCCAGAGCCAGAGGAGAGTTTTGCCTTAGGACAGACTGTGCCTGTAGCTGACTTTGATGAGATTCTGTACTGTTTCTGACTTTGATTGCATTTGTATTGTTACAGAAATGGTTTAAAGTATTCTGATATTGTGGTGGAATGAAAATATTTTGTATAAGGGAAAAATGTCTTTTTCAGGGTCCAGAGGGTGGAATGTGCCAGTGTCAAAGGATCATATACTCTAGAAAAGCCATGTTTTAATCTTGATCTATCTTGTGGAGGCAGACATTTCTTTTAATCCCTATTCTGTACCATAGGTTGGAAGCTTGATTAGATTATCTCCACAGACGTATGATATGTCCAATTGTGGGTATTCGCCCTTGAATAGAGGGAGATGTGAGTCCACCCATTCAGGTGGGTCTGATAAATTTAAAAGAGGAAACATTTTGGAAAGAACCAGAGAGCCACAAGAACCAACACAGCCCAGCCAGCCAGAGACCTTTGTAGATGAAGAAGGACTATGCCCCCAGGGGAGCTTCATGTAACAAGAAGCCTGGAGAGAAAGCTAATAGACATCACTATGTTCTCCATGTGCCTTTGCTGTTGAGAAATAAACCCTGAACTTCATCAGCCTTTCTTGAGTGAGGGTAACATCTTGTTGGTGCCTTAATTTGGACATTTTTATAAACTTGTTTTAATTTGGACATTTTCATGGCCTTAGAACTGTAAACTTGCAACTTAATAAATTCCCCCTTTAAAAAGCTTTTCTGTTTGTGGTATATTGCATTCCAGCAGCTAGCAAACCAGAACAAGGTCTAACATTCACCCAGTATAAACAAATACTTTAAACTTATCGATATCCTAAACACTTCTCTCACTCACACACCTTGGAATAGCCAAAAATAATGGAAAATAATTATCCATTATTTCACCTATGATAGTAATAATGGGAGAATACTGGCTGGCAAGTTTTCATAATATCACTTGCCAGGTCATAGTTCTTGTCAAATATGTCAGCATCATATCCAAGGAAAGCCATTAAAATTTCCTATGGGACATTTTCATTTGTCTTCTGAACCAATGGTAATATGACAAATAGACTTCATCCACTTACCCCCTACTCATGGATATTAATTGGTGCTAGTATTGATTATGTATGTTCTCTTACTGCATAGAAGTCTTCGCTTAAAGACAAGCTATTTCTTCTTTTGTAGCCAAGAAACTACTTGAAAACTTCATTCCAACTTGGGGTACCTCGATCAAAGTTCATAACAATCAAAACATTCATTTAACAGGACAAATAATTAAATAAGCAAGGTATCTTCCCTATATATCAAAGGATGCATTCTTGATACTTCCCCCAATCTTCTAGCCTGATGGAAAGGATCAATGGGATAATAAAACAAATAGCCAAGCTTAGTGACACTCAAGAATTGTCCTGACTCAAATCGTTTTCACTCACCTTATTCAAAAATAACTCAATCCCTTTCAGAAAGAAAAAACACATACCCCATGAAATGGTTACTGAAAGATATTCCTCATATATTATCTTAAAACACTAGTAATACCAGAAATACCTACATAAATTTTGTGAGGCACTAATGATCTACTTTCAAGCTTATGTTTCACAGGTTGAAGAAAGAGATCATTGCCTGAATTCCAATTGACCCCAAAAATCTGAAGCCAGGAGAGTTTGTGAAACAGAAAAGCCATCATTTACAAATTCTTTGGATCCTTGGTGGAAGGGACCTTATCAGGCTTCCTTCAGCAACCAGTACATGCTAAACTTGCTGTTGTAAGTCCTTGGATACACCTATCTCAACTTAAGTAATCACCTTCTAACTGTTGGTAAGCTACAGCCACTGGCGACTTCAAATCACATTAAAAAGGCTATAAACTCCTAAAAAGAGTTTCAGATTCCCAAGAAGTAAATGCCATTTGATGTGGGCAGCTGTATTCAACAGCTACTGATCAAGAAACATGAACTCTTTCTTTCTGTTTTTCATTTTCTTTCTTTCCTGCTTTCCTTTTCACCCAGCTCTATGAACTACCAACCTGGGAAATCTGTCAGATTGCTGTATCTGTGACAGTTTAGATTTCACAGAAGGGTCCAAGTTATTCTCCAAATCCATAGAAATTCTAACTTGGATAGATATAAAATGCATATTTTGTGTGGACAACGTATAGGATAAAAAAGGTGGACACTCAAGAGAAAATATTAGCAATGGTCACCCTGTGGAACTTATCTTACTGTAGAAGAAAATGAGCCTCTACAGTATAAATTGTTCAGACTGTAATAAATTTAACTCTTTGCATAAATAATGATAATGGCATGAAAACTTAACTAAGTACTTCCCTTGCCAATATCTGCAATGAGACCTTTTGGCGTAACCAAGAGAAAGGCAAGTGGCATCTTCACTACAATGACACAATAATCAAACAGGACTCTGATGATGATGTACTTGGTACTTATGATTTCAAGCTAAATGAAACAGTCTTTTCTACCATTAGAAGCATTTTGGGGTGTTAAAACCCAAATGTCATCCTTGTCTATATCTATGACAATCGTACTATCTATCTAGACAAATTCTCAGGCCTTGTGTGGACAGAAGTTCCTAACAGCACTTCACTGATTTATAACCATTCCATGATATCAACCACACTACAAGGTCCATTGTTCACACTCCACTGAGCTCCAATATTTCACAGGCTTTCCCTGTAAAGATGCAAACACCTCTATATCTAGAGTTGGAGAGGTGTGAAAAAAAACTGCTGGGTTAAGGGTAGTACTTTAACTCTACCTGGTACAGGTTATTTCTTCTTATGAAGAAAAAAATACCACCAGCCTGGAGTGGGACTTACACAGTAACAGCCTTACTCTTAACATAGAGGTGAGGGAACAGCTAGGAACAAATAATATAGCCAACTGGGATCCTTCACTTCTCAATTCAAAAACTATTTTAGCCCTAATAGGGCACTATAGAATACTATCTCATTAATGGTAAGGCCTGGAAATTTCTGAGAAGTTTATTTTGGTTTCATGAACTTTCTCAACTTGAAAAAAGCCTCTGAAACAAATCAGAAGCTACTGAAGCTGTTTAGTAATGCTGTCAAGGTATTACAGAATTTACAGCTTTAGGTATATAGCCTAGTGACAGCTGTTCTACAAACGTATAGGATAGCTGATATCTTCCTGGGTCATCAAGAAAGGACATGTGCCCTCTTAGATGAGCAATGCTACCTTTATGTAAATTAATCCTGCAAAATTAAATAGAACATTCAGGACATGAAAGAAAAGATTCAGGTATTGCAAGAACTAGGAGCTCTCTGTGCTTAGAATCTATTTAGCTGGTTGAATCTTGGATGTTGGGGAGAATGAATTAGGGGCATGTTCCAGAAACTTTCAGTCTTTTTCCCTCCTTATATTTATCATGTTATCATTAACTCATTGTTTTTTTTTTCCCAGAATAATGAGTATGGATCAACAGTCTCTCACTTCCAAAATCACTCTACTAAATCAGGCTTTCGATTTCAAAGATGGCACTTATGCCTTATAAGATAAAACCTCTGATAACTACCTTGTCTTACTCCAAAATACTATCGCTCCTGAATAAAATTCCTGTCCTTTCTTTCTGAAATCTTGTTACTGACTTTGATGGAATCCATTTTCCAAGTTTCCGCGATTGGCGAGAGTACTGTAATATATTCCTGTCCCCATGGGACATGACTCTGGATTTCCAGCTATGCGGACACCTGCTTATAACTATGGAACAGCCCACAATCAATCTTTATCAGTGAGGCCTTCTGCAAAAGATCCTCATCAAAGTGGGGAAATGTTAAAGGAACTCCTGTGGAGATGATGTAGGGCAACTGGAACACTCATTCGTTGCTGGTGGGAATTCAAGATGATATGGCCACTTTAGAAGATAGACAGGCAGGCTATTAGAAGGCCAAGCATGTGCTTAAAACATGATCCAGCAATTGTGCTCAAAAGTGGTAAAAGCTTGTGTCCACAGAATAACCAGCTCATGAATGTTTATAATAACATTTTATAATTTCCTAAACATGAAGGAATCAAGTTGACCTTCCACAAGTTAATGGATTATAAACTGTGGCACATCCAAAATGAAATATTGTCCAGGAATAGAAAGAAATGAGTTAAAAACCCATGAAATGTCATGGAGGAAGCAGTATATGTTAAGTGAAAAAAGCCAGCTGTAAAGACCACATACAATGTTATTCCAGGTACAGGACATTGTGGTAAAGGCAAAAATGTGGAAATATTAAAAGATCAGTGATTGCTATGAGTTAAAGGGAAGGAATGGATGAACAGGTGGAGGACAGGGCATTTTAGGCCAATTCTACAAATCATTTCCAGGGAAGAGAAGAGAAGATGCAGCAATGTTTCTGAATTACCTGGGAAGGCCAACATTATTCTGACACCCAAACCAGACAAAAACATTATAAGGAAAGAAAACATCAGACCAACACCCTCAACAAAATACTATCACATATAATCTAGAAAGGATAAAACATCACATCAATTTAGGTTTACACTGGGAATGCAAGGATGGTTCAGTAGGTTAAAATTAATCAATAAAATTCATAATATCATCAGACTCAAAAGAAAAAGATAAGATAACCTAAATACATACAGAGAAATTAATTGACAACATTCAACATACAGGAATAGCAAAAATGTTAAGTATATTATGAAACTTCCTCACCTGGTAAGCTATTTACAAGAACCTACAACTAACATCGTGTTTTATGTTGAAACACTGGATACTTTCCTTCTGAGGTTTCCTGATGACTACCACAGCTACTTTGCCCCCTAGACAGCCTTTCTGGGGTGTGCTGAGGTCTGGACATGTGTTAGGACCCTGCCTCTCTGCCCTGCACCTTGCTTGTCCCAGCTCAGTCTCAGAAACCAAGGCCCCCACCTGTACAGAGGGCCCACCTGGGTGGGAATATGATGACTTTAGGTTTGTCTAATTTATAGCTAAAAGAAGTGAGATGAACAATTTACCCATGTCATACAATATCCAGCACAGATGGTGGTGTTCATGGTTAGGCAATGAGCACATGCTCTCCTTTTGATGTATATCAGATACTCAGTTGGAACACACAAATACACTGCTTGCCCACATGCAAGGCCAAAAAGCGTAGGGATCAGGAAGATAGCAGTATAAAAAAAATGCAGATTCCTATTTCAGTTACCGTGTCTGAGAAACCCCCATCTAGAGAGGCCAGCAGGTTTCCAAGCAGGGAGCATGGCTCAGCAGAGACCCATGCCGCAGTATCTCCTGCTTTTGGAGAAAGGTCCCTGAAAAAATGCCAGAATTATTAGGGCTCTTAATTACCCAGCTCAGCACCAGGGAATGAGGAATCACAGCTCTGTTCTCAGTAGAAGACCTGCTGCTGGGAAGGCAGGGAGGGCAGCCCATGCTTCCACACCTCAGGGATGCTGGGACAGATGTTTACAGAGTGGGTGCGGGCTGAGCAGAAGTTGGCTGATGCTGTTGGCCAGGTGAGAAGGCAAGGCCTTTTGGCCACACCCCATCAATGATTTTGACTGAGCACCAACTGGATGTCCAAATTTCATCTAAGCTCCGGGCTCAGCATAGCTGCTTATTAGCTGTGCAACTGTAGGCAGGTGGATTTACATTTCCATGACTCTGGGTTCTTACCTTTTCTTAAAACAGCAGTAGTCCATGGTCCAACATATGAGACCATGAGGCTGGAGGATTCTTTGCCCACCTCCTGGGATCCTTTGCTGTAGAGGGGGAGACCCTGCAGAGGTCAAATTTTCCAGCCCATTCCCCATTGTCCTGTGGCTGCTTTTCAGGATCTGGGAGAAAATGGGAAAGAAGAAAGGGACAGTGCCCTTTCCAACCAAATGAATGAGTCCCACATATTTCCGCTGAACTCCTTATCTTTGGGTATTATGCAGTTGTTTCCCCAATGCCATTCACATCCTTGTTTGTTCCTTCTTCACCTTTTTAACAAAGTCCTTTGAGGCACAGAAGCTCTTGATCTTAAGAAGTTCCCATTTGCCTATTTTTTCTTGCAAACAGAACAGCTTGTGCTTTAGGTGTAAGGTTTAAATTACCTCCTATTACTAGATCTTGAAGATGTTTCCCTCCATCTTTTTCTAGAAGTTTTTTGGTACTGACTCTAACATTTAGGTCTTTGATCTTTTTTGAATAAAATTTTTATAGGGTGTAAGGTAGGGGTCCTCTTTCATTCTTTTGGCTATTGAAATCCAGTTCTCCCATGCTCATTTATTGAAAAGACTATCCTGTCACAATTCAGTGGATTTGGGGGCCTCATTGAAGATCAATTGTCCATAAATCTGGTGGTCAATTTCTGCACTCTCTATTCTATTCCACTGACCAGTCTTTCTGTCTTTGTGCCAGTGCCATGCCACTTTTACCTCTGTGGCTTTATAGTATGTTTTAAAGTCAGGAAGTGATAGATCTCTCAGTTTGCTCTCCTTTTTAAGAAATCTTTAGCTATTCAAGGTCCCTTCCATATAAATTTGACAACCAGATTTCCCAGTCATCAAAGTTGTTGGGATCTTTATTGGTATTGTATAGACTCTGTAGGTTAGTTTGTGTATAATTGACATTTGATGATATTCAACCTTCTTATCCATAAGCATGGGATATCTGTCCATCTATTTAGGTCATTTTTTATTTCTTTTCGCATTTTTTTTTATAATTTTCTGTGTATTAGTCCTTGACATCCCTAGTTAGGCTTATTCCTTGTTACCTAATTCTTCTGGTTGCTATTCTGAATGGAATTTTCCCCCTAGTGTCATCTCAGATAGGTCATTGCTTGTGTATAGAAACATTACTGATTTTTGTACACTAATCTTGTATCCTGCCATTTTTCTGATTTTTTTATTAGCTCAAGTAGTTTTACTGTAGATTTCTCAGAGTTTTCTAAGTATAGGATTATGTCATCTGAAAATAATGAAAGTTTTACGTCTTCCTTTCCTATTTGGATGCCTTTTACTTCTTTCTCCTGTCTAATTGCTCCAGCTAGTGCTTCTAATACAATGTTGAATAATAGTGGTGACAATGAGCATCCATGTCTCATACTTGACCTCAAAGGGCATGCTTTCAGTTTTTCACCATTAAGTATGATGCCAGCTATGGGTTTTTCATATATACCCTTTATGATTTTGAGAAAGTTTCCTTTGATATCTAACTTTTGAAGTGTTTTTATCAGGAAAAGATTCTGGATTTTGTCAAATGCTTTTCCAGCATCCATGATCATGTGATTTTTTTCCTTTTGATTTGTTAATGTGCTGCATTACATTGATTTTCTTGTGTTTAACCACCCTTGCACTCTTGGTATGACTTCCACTTGATCATGATGTACATATTTTTTAATGTGGTGTTGGATATGATTTGCTAGTATTTTGCTAAGAATTATCACATCTATGTTCAATGGGGAGATTGGTCTGTAGTTTCCTTCTTTCATATCATCTTTTTCTGATTTGGATATTAGAGTGATGTTAACCTCATAAAATGAGTTCATTAGCATTTCTTTTTCTTCATTTTTTGCAAGAGTTTGAACATGATTGGCATTAGTTCTTTTTGAAAGTTTGATAAAATTTTCCTATGAAGCCATCTGGTCCTGGGGTTTTTTTGTAGAATTTTTGATGACAGATTGGATCTCTTTACTTGTAATTGGTTTGTGAGATCTTCTATTTCTTCTCAAGTCGGTATAGGTAATTTGTGTGTTTCCAGGAATTTGTCCATTTCATCTAAGTTTTCTAGTTTGTTGGCATATAGCTGTTCATAATATTATTTTATGATTTTTAAAGTTTCTTCATGAGCTGTAGTAACAACCCCCCTAATTTCTGACTTTGTTTACTGGTATCCTCTGTCCTTTCTTCTTTGTTAGTATAGTTAGAGGACCATCCATTTTATTAATTTTCTCAAAGAACCAACTTTTAGTTTTGTTGATTCTTTCTATAGTTTTATTGTTCTCCAGTTTGTTTATTTCTGCTTTAGTGTTTATTATTTCACTTCTTTTATTTACCTTGGGGTTAGTTTGCTGTTCTTTCTCTAAATTCTCTAAGTGAGCAGTTAAATCCTCAAGTTTTGCTTATTCTTGTTTTTTAACATAGGCACTTAGGGCAATAAATTTCCCTCTCCACACTGCCTTTGCCACATCCCATAAGTTGTGGTTTGTTGTATTCTCATTATCATTCATCTCCAGATATTTATCAATTTGTCTAACACTTTTTTCCTTGATCCACTGATTATTTAAGAGTGTGTTGTTTAATCTTTATATATTTGTGAAAGCTCTGGTTTTTTAGTGATTATTTATTTCCAACTTTATTCCATTGTGGTCATAAAAAGTGCTTTCGATAATTTCAGTCTTACTAAATTTATAGAGACTCAGTTTATGCCCCAGTATATGATCTATCCTGCAGAACGTTCCATGTGTTCTAGAGAAGAATGTGTATCCTGGTGTTTGGGTCATCATATATAATGATCTATATATGTCTATAAGATCTAATTCATTTATCTTATTGTTTAGGGTCTCTATTTCCTTGTTGATTCTCTGAGTGGTTATTCTATCTATGGCAGACAGTGTTGTTTCTAAGGTTTCACTGTGACTGTTGATATCTCTGTAACTCACTTCATTTCTTCCAATATGTGTCCCAAGTACTTTAAAGCTCCTTGGTTGAGAGCAAACACGTTTATAATTGTTATTTCTTTCTGGCAAATTGTCCCTTCTATTAATATGTAGTGTCCTTCTGTCTCTTGTGACATCTTTACATTTAAAGTCCATTTTGTCTGCTATTAGTATAGCTACTCCTGCTTTCTTTTGCTTACAGCTTGCATAGAAGATCTTTTTCCATCCTTTCACTTTTGATGTAACTGTGTCTTAAGTCTAAGTTGCATCTCTTGTAAACAGCATATAGATGAATTCTGTCTTTTGATCCATTCTGTCAGGCTGTATCTTTTCATTCATGAGTTTAGTCCATTAACATTCAAAGTAATTACTGTAAAAGCAATACTTGATTCTACCATCCTATCCTTTAGCTTTTATTTGTCAGATCTGTATATTATTTTCTTTCTCTCTCTCTTTTCCTTTAAGTTATCTTTACTCATAGTCTTCAATTCTGTGTCCTCCTCCAGACCTCCCTCTCCTGTATTTTTTTTTTTATCATCTGACAGGTCTCCCTTTAGTATTTCTTTTATGTCTACTCTCTTGTTGACTAGTTCTCTCAATATTTTTTGTCTTTGAAGACTTTAATCTCTCCCTCAATTGTGAGGGATAACTTGGCTGAATAAAGAATTCTTGGTTGAAAGCCCTTCTCATTCAGTATCTTAAAAATATCATACCACTGCCTTCTTGCTTCCGTGGTGCCTATTGAGTAGTCTGAAATCAATCGTACATGTTTTCCCTTGTATGCGGTAGATTGCTTTTCTCATGCTGCTTCCAGGACTTCCTGTTTCTCTTCAACACCTGACAGTCTGGTTAGTATGTCTTGGAGTGGACCTGTTCACATTTGTTCTATTTGGAATTCACTGGGCCTCTTTGATTTGCATATTTGTGCCTTTTATAAGAGTTGGGAAGTTTTCTCCAATTATAGCTTCAACTAACTTTCCCAACCCATACTCTTCTCTTCTGCTTTGGGGACACCAATAATTCTTATATTTATGTGCTTCTTGTCCATTATTTCCTGAAGACCTAGTTGCATTTTTTTCCATCTTTCTTGCCATGTGTTCTTTTGCAATTCTAGTTCTATTGTTCTATATGCTAGCTCACTTACTCTGTCTTCTGCTTCTTTGAATCTGATATCTTGTGTATCCAGAATATTTTTATGTGGTCTACTGTATTTATCATTTCTATGAGACCTGCCAATTTTCTTAACCTCCCCAATTCTTCTTTATGTTTGGCTGGGCAATTTATGCTTGGATCTTCATTTGCTTTGTGATTTTCTGTTATGTTCAGGGCATTTGATTATTTTGAAATGGTTATTTTGCAGTTTGGTTTTCTTCAGTCTTCTAAAGTTTTGTATTTACTTCATTTTTGCGGAATGTTTCCTGTTCAGTTTGTTAGTTTTTCTACACCAAATCAAGGTCTGGATCTCATGTGGGGATACTATCCACGTAGGGGTTTATTATATGGTAGGCCAGGGTACATGGGTACTCCAGTGGCAGCATGGTTAGAGACCCAGGCTCGACTCCCAGCCTATGCACACACACACACAAATAATGAATGAGAAAAGAAAAGAAAAAAAGGACAAAAGAGACAATAAAATTAATTAAAATAATAATATAATAAACTATGAAACACAAAAACAAGAACCACAACAAAATTCACTTAAACAGTAATAGGCACCAGAATCAAGAGGAGACACCACAGGATATACTGGGAGTGAAGTCAGGCTGGTGCCCACCAGAGGGAGATAACATTTAATTGAAAAATAGTATAATAATAATAAAGAAAAGTGAAATGGAATAATAAAAATAATATATGAAATAAAAAATAGAGAATGAATAAGATTCAATTATACAAAATACTTACAAAAATAATGAAAAGGACAATTATATTACTAATAAAAATGTATATAAAGAATTTTTTAAATGGGGGAAATAAAAAAAGAATATTAAGAGGAAAAAAAATAAAGACCTAGGCAGATAGAGTTAGCTTGCCTGCACTAACGCTATCTCCCCAGCCGGTGGCGACCGTGAGGCTCCTCTACCTCAAGCTCTCCCCTCCCTATCTGGTGCAATCCACACGCACTTACCTGTCTGCCCAGCAGATGGCGCAATCGAGTCTCCTCCTCCCTTAACCCCGCCCCTCCTGGCAGGAGTGACTGGAGGTTGGCATGCTCAGCAGGGGGGCTGCTCCACCAAGGGCAGCCGGCAGCTGGTGGGTCTCTGCCAGGTAAACTGGGGGGCTGAGCAGTGTGAGGGATCCACAGCACTGGTAGGTCTGCCAGACACCACGACTTTGGGTGGCTTTTCCCGCACCTGGCTGGGTGATCAATGAAATACTACTCAGCAACAAAAATGAAAAAAAAAGAAAGTAACTTATACAACAACATGGATGAAGGACATCAGTATTGCTCTGAGTTCTTAAAACAGCTGAACTAAAAGAATATACCCAGCATGATTTCATTTGCAGGAAATCCCAACAAGGGCAAAGCTAAAATAAACTTTTAGATATATAATCAGTGATTTGAGATAGAGAGCAAAGGATGGGACAAAACTGCCTACAAAAGGACATAAGAAAACACTCTGCAGTGATATGGCTGTTCTCTGATATGATTGAAGGAGAAGTTACATGGTTTCAATCATCACAATTATAATCGTGAATTTTTAATTTTTTTATTTAAAAAAATTAACTAACACAACATTTAGAAATCATTCCATTGTACATATACAATCGGTAATTCTTAATATCATCACATAGATGCATATTCATCATTTCTTAGTACATTTGCATCGATTTAGAAAAAGAAATAGAAAGACAACAGAAAAAGAAATGAAATGATAATAGAGAGAAAAAATTTAAAAATAATAATAATAAAACTATAGCTCAGATGCAACTTCATTCAGTGTTTTAACATAATTACATTACAATTAGGTAGTATTGTGTTGTCCATTTCTGAGTTTTTGTATCCAATCTTGTTGCACAGTCTGTATCCCTTCAGTTCCAATTACCCATTATTTTACCCTATTTCTATCTTCTGATGGTCTCTGTTACCAATGACATATTCCAAGTTTATTCTCGAATGTCGGTTCACATCAGTGGGACCATACAGTATTTGTCCTTTAGTTTTTGGCTAGTCTCACTCAGCATAATGTTCTCTAGGTCCATCCATGTTATTACATGCTTCGTAAGTTTATTCTGTCTTAAAGCTGCATAATATTCCATCGTATGTATATACCACAGTTTGTTTAGCCACTCGTGTGTTGATGGACATTTTGGCTGTTTCCATCTCTTTGCAATTGTAAATAATGCTGCTATAAACATTGGTGTGCAAATGTCCGTTTGTGTCTTTGCCCTTAAGTCCTCTGAGTAGATACCTAGCAATGGTATTGCTGGGTCATATGGCAATTCTATATTCAGCTTTTTGAGGAACCGCCAAACTGCCTTCCACAGTGGTTGCAACATTTGACATTCCCACCAACAGTGGATAACTGTGCCTCTTTCTCCACATCCTCTCCAGCACTTGTCATTTTCTGTTTTGTTGATAATGGTCATTCTGGTGGGTGTGAGATGATATCTCATTGTGGTTTTGATTTGCATTTCTTTAATGGCCAGGGACATTGAGCATCTCTTCATGTGCCTTTTGGCCATTTGTATTTCCTCCTCTGAGACGTGTCTGTTCAAGTCTTTTTCCCATTTTGTAATTGGGTTGGCTGTCTTTTTGTTGTTGTTGAGATGAACAATCTCTTTATAAATTCTGGATACTAGACCTTTATCTGATATGTCGTTTCCAAATATTGTCTCCCATTGTGTAGGCTGTCTTTCTACTTTCTTGATGAAGTTCTTTGATGCACAAACGTGTTTAATTTTGAGGAGCTCCCAGTTATTTCTTTCTTTCTTTGGTTTAAGGTCCATAAAACCACCTCCAATTGTAAGTTTCATCACATATCTCCCTACATTTTCCTCCAACTGTTTTATGGTCTTAGACCTAATGTTTAGATCTTTGATCCATTTTGAGTTAACTTTTGTATAGGGTGTGAGATACGGGTCCTCTTTCATTCTTTTGCATATGGATATCCAGTTCTCTAGGCACCATTTATTGAAGAGACTGTTCTGTCCCAGGTGAGTTGGCTTGACTGCCTTATCAAAGATCAAATGTCCATAGATGAGAGGGTCTATATCTGAGCACTCTATTCGATTCCATTGGTCGATATATCTATCTTTAGGCCAATACCATGCTGTTTTGACCACTGTGGCTTCATAATATGCCTTAAAGTCAGGCAGCGTGAGACCTCCAGCTTCGTTTTTTTTCCTCAAGATACTTTTAGCAATTCGGGGCACCCTGTCCTTCCAGATAAATTTGCTTATTGGTTTTTCCATTTCTGAAAAATAAGCTGTTGGGATTTTGATTGGTATTGCATTGAATCTGTAAATCAATTTAGGTAGAATTGACATCTTAACTATATTTAGTCTTCCAATCCATGAACACGGTATGCCCTTCCATCTATTTAGGTCTTCTGTAATTTCTTTTAACAGTTTTTTGTAGTTTTCTTTGTATAGGTCGTTTGTCTCTTTAGTTAAATTTATTCCTAAGTATTTTATTCTTTTAGTTGCAATTGTAAATGGAATTCATTTCTTGATTTTCCCCTCAGCTTGTTCATTGTTAGTATATAGAAACACTACAGATTTTTGAATGTTGATCTTGTAACCTGCTACCTGGCTGTACTCATTTATTAGCTCTAGTAGTTTTGCTGTGGATTTTTCAGGGTTTTCAACGTATAGTATCATATCGTCCTCAAACAGTGATAGTTTTACTTCTTCCTTTCCAATTTTGATGCCTTGTATTTCTTTTTCTTGTCTAATTGCTCTGGCTAGAACCTCCAATATGATGTTGAATAACAGTGGTGATAATGGACATTCTTATCTTGTTCCTGATCTTAGGGGGAAAGTTTTCAATTTTTCCCCATTGAGGATGATATTAGCTGTGGGTTTTTCATATATTCCCTCTATCATTTTAAGGAAGTTCCCTTGTATTCCTATCCTTTGAAGTGTTTTCAACAGGAAAGGATGTTGAATCTTGTCGAATGCCTTCTCTGCATCAATTGAGATGATCATGTGATTTTTCTGCTTTGATTTGTTGATGTGGTGTATTACATTAATTGATTTTCTTATGTTGAACCATCCTTGCATACCTGGGATGAACCCTACTTGGTCATGATGTATAATTCTTTTAATGTGTTGCTGGATTCAATTTGATAGAATTTTGTTGAGGATTTTTGCATCTATATTCATTAGAGAGACTGGTCTGTAGTTTTCTTTTTTTGTAATATCTTTGCCTGGTTTTGGTATGAGGGTGATGTTGGCTTCATAGAATGAATTAGGTAGCTTTCCCTCCACTTAAATTTTTTTGAAGAGTTTGAGCAGGGTTGGTACTAATTCTTTCTGGAATGTTTGGTAGAATTCACATGTGAAGCCATCTGGTCCTGGACTTTTCTTTTTGGGAAGCTTTTGAATGACTGATTCAATTTCTTTACTTGTGATTGGTTTGTTGAGGTCATCTATTTCTTCTTGAGTCAAAGTTGGTTGTTCATGCCTTTCTAGGAAGTTGTCCATTTCATCTACATTGTTGTATTTATTTGCATAAAGTTGTTCATAGTATCCTGTTATTACCTCCTTTATTTCTGTGGGGTCAGTGGTTTTGTCTCCTCTTCCATTTCTGATCTTATTTATTTGCATCCTCTCTCTTCTTTTTTTGGCAATCTTGCTAAGAGCCCATCAATCTAGTTGATTTTCTCATAGAACCAACTTCTGGTCTTATTGATTTTCTCTATTGTTTTCATGTTCTCAATTTCATTTATTTCTGGTCTAATCTTTGTTATTTCTTTCCTTTTGCTTGCTTTGGGATTAGTTTGCTGTTCTTTCTCCACTTCTTCCAAGTGGACAGTTAATTCCTGCATTTTTGCCCTTTCTTCTTTTCTGATATAGGCATTTAGGGCAATAAATTTCCCTCTTAGCACTGCCTTTGCTGTGTCTCATAGGTTTTGATATGTTGTGTTTTCATTTTCATTCGCCTCGAGATATTTACTAATTTCTCTTGTAATTTATTCCTTGACACACTGGTTGTTTAAGAGTGTGTTGTTGAGCCTCCATGTTTTTGTGAATTTTCTGGCTCTGCCTATTATTGATTTCCAGCTTCGTTCCTTTATGATCTGAGAAAGTGTTTTGTATGATTTCAATCTTTTTAAATTTGTTAAGACTTGCTTTGTGACCCAGCATATGGTCTATCTTTTTTTTTTTTTTTTTGGTCATCCTCATAGTTACGGTTTATTACACCAAATGGACACAGATTTAAACCAGCAAAGTAACAAGATGCAGAGGGGAGAGTCCAGGCTTCCAGCCTTCCTTCCCTAGGGAAGTCTTGCATACAATTCTGAGCCCTCCCAGCAAGGATGTGTGACAACAGTCATGGAGTATGGCCAACCAGGGAGGCTCACCCAGGCCTGGGGGTCCAGGGTTTTTGTTGGGGGGGTCAGCACATAGGCCTGGAGCATCCAGGCAACTGGCCTCAGTCCCTCTGTCTCCAAACTCTCCAAAGGTCAGTCTGATACTGGGTGGCCCAGGGCCCCCACCCAAAATCACATTGTCTGCCCAGACCCTCTGGTGTGGCCCAAGGTAGACGGAGACACATTTTACCAGGCAGGATGTCCCCGTGGCCTGGGTTGTGGCCTCCTAGGAGTGGGTCAAGGGTGTGTGTACCCAGGCCTGCTGGGGTAACCCTTTCCTGCTGGCTGCCACCGTTATGGTCTATCTTTGAGAATGTTCCATGAGCACTTGAGAAATAGGTGTATCCTGCTGTTGTGGGGTGCAATGTCCTATAAATGTCTGTTAAGTCTAGCTCATTTATTGTAATATTCAAATTCTCTGTTTCTTTATTGATCCTCTGTCTAGATGTTCTGTCCATTGATGAGAGTGGGAAATTGAAGTCTCCAACTATTATGGTAGATGTGTCTATTTCCCTGTTCAGTGTTTGCAGTGTATTCCTCATGTATTTTGGGGCATTCTGGTTCGGTGCGTAAATATTTATGATTGTTATGTCTTCTTGTTGAATTGTTCCTTTTATTAGTAGATAGTGTCCTTCTTTGTCTCTTTTAACTGTTTTACATTTGAAGTCTAATTTGTTGGATATTAGTATAGCCACTCCTGCTCTTTTCCGGTTGTTATTTGCATGAAATATCTTTTCCCAACCTTTCACTTTCAACCTATATTTATCTTTGGGTCTAAGATGTGTTTCCTGTAGACAGCATATAGAAGAATCCTGTTTTTTAATCCATTCTGCCAGTCTATGTCTTTTGATTGGGGAATTCAGTCCATTAACATTTAGTGTTATTACTGTTTGGGTAATACTTTCCTCTACCATTTTGCCTTTTGTATTATATATATCATATCTAATTTTCCTTCTTTCTACACTCTTCTCCACACCTCTGTCTTCTGTCTTTTCATATCTGACTCTAGTGCTCCCTTTAGTATTTCTTGCAGAGCTGGTCTCTTGGTCACAAATTCTCTCAGTGACTTTTTGTCTGAAAATGTTTTAATTTCTCCCTCATTTTTGAAGTACAATTTTTCTAGATATAGAAGTCTTGGTTGGCATTTTTCTCTTTTAGTAATTTAAATATATCATCCCACTGTCTTCTTGCCTCCATGGTTTCTGCTGAGAAATCTACACATAGTCTTATTTGGTTTCCCTTGTATGTGATGGATTGTTTTTCTCTTGCTGCTTTCAAGATCCTCTCTTTCTCTTTGACCTCTGACATTCTAACTAGTAAGTGTCTTGTAGAACGCCTATTTGGATCTATTCTCTTTGGGGTGCACTGCACTTCTTGGGTCTTTAATTTTAGGTCTTTCATAAGAGTTGGGAAATTTTCAGTGATAATTTCTTCCATTAGTTTTTCTCCTCCTTTTCCCTTCTCTTCTCCTTCTGGGACACCCACAACACATATATTTGTGTGCTTCACATTATCATTCAATTCCCTGAGCCCCTGCTCAAATTTTTCCATTCTTTTCCCTATAGTTTCTGTTTCTTTTTGGATTTCAGATGTTCCATCCTCCAGTTCACTAATTCTAACCTCTGTCTCTTGAAATCTACCATTGTAGGTTTCCGTTGTTTTTTTCATCTCTTCTACTGTATCTTTCATTCCCATAAGTTCTGTGATTTGTTTTTTCAGACTTTCCATTTCTTCTTTTTATTCATCCCTTGCCTTCTTCATGTCCTCCCTCAATTTATTGATTTGGTTTTTGAAGAGGTTTTCCATTTCTGTTCATATATTCAGAATTAGTTGTCTCAGCTCCTGTATCTCATTTGAACTATTGGTTTGTTCCTTTGATTGGGCCATATCTTCAATTTTCATGGTGTGATTTGTTATTTTTTGCTGGCGTCTGGACATTTAATCAGATTTCCCTGAATGTGGGACCCAGCAGGTTGAAAGACTTTCCTGTGAAGTCTCTGGGTTCTGTTTTTCTTATCCTGCCACTATGTGGCGCTTGTCTGTCTGCGGGTCCCACCAGCAAAAGATGTTGTGGCTCCTTTAACTTTGAAAGGCTCTCCCTGCTGTGTGCATGGTGGAGACCGAATAAAAGTTGTAGGCTGGTTTCAACGGCTTCAAATTGTGAAGTCCTGGGATCTGAATTCCCTGAGAGAGGGACTCCACCTGAGTTGCGTTTCACCCCTCCCGTGGGGAAGGTTCATGTGGTAGAGAGCACTGAAAGCAGCCTGTTTCTATGTTTGGGGCAGTTGCACCTTGTGTAATCCCGGCACTGAGCCCAGAGGCAACCAAGCCACCATAGAAACAGCCGCAGAAGGCTCTTTTTTGCCCCCTTTCCTCTTTTTCAGTTAGCCCAATAAGCAACTTCTGCCTTGATCAGTTTCTCCTGAGCTGGGGGCCTACTTCTAGTAGTCAGAATTTGTCCATTAATGCCACTATTGGTGTTTGGTTGGGCTCAGTCCCTGCTACTGTTTGGAGACTCTTTCCTTTCCCTCCAGGTAGCTGCCTTTGGGGGAGGAGTGCTGGTCGCCGGCTGCGGCTTGGGAAACTCGCAATCTGAGACCCACTGCTGGACCGGGAAGCCACCTGTGGGGGAGGGGCACTGGTCGCCGGCCAAGGCCTGCAAAACTCACTGATCCAAGACTTGTAGGCGGTCTGGGAAGCTGCCCGCAAGGGAGGGGTGTCAGCCGCCAGCCGCTGAAGCTTGGGAAACTCACCTCTCTGAGACTCCCAGCCCGTCTGGGAAGGAGTGAGGGAAGGGTGCCGGCCGCCAGCCGCCGCGGCCCGGGGAAGCGCGTGCCACTCGGGGAGCTCACCACAGCGGATTCTCGCAGCCAGACCAGCCAATCCAGACTGGGGTACACTGTGTGTCCGGTCCCTACCATGGCCCCAGGAGCTGTTCTGCACTGTTTCTGGTTATTTAGTAGTTGTTCTGGAGGAGGAACTAAGATGCGTGCACCTTACTAAACTGCCATCTTGGCCCCTACTCAATATTCTTGATGAAGAAATTTGTCTCTGGACTCCTGGTGATTCTCCTTCATTCACAGACTATGTCTCCAATTCATTTTGGACTCTAGTAGAGATATGCAGTCTGCTTTGCTGGGGCTCCAGAGATTCAGGCGTTCATTCCATCTGTGTCACCAAATTGTTACCAGACAAAAGCTGTCAGTTTTTCTGTCCAACATACACAATTGCCAATTCCTGAGACACTGGGGTTTCCAAGAGAGTAAGAGTTTATTACTACATGTGTTGCAGGAGAATGTGGATTTTTAATTTTAATGAATATTTTAAATATTCATCCATAATATTGATTTAAAAGTCCCCACTGAATGTTAAAGTGGAATATGTGCAGATCTCATTAAAACATATGTATTCTGCATGAAGTTATGTAATTTTTATTAAAATCAGAAAAGATGAACTCTAGAAAGTTTTAAAAATTCAAAAATAAAACACAAGTGTCAAAGGAGCACTTAAAAGAAATGTTAAGCAATCACTTCCATTGCTTCAATGTTTAAGATACAAAAAAAGAATTCAAAAATACTCTATGGATAAGCTTACATTGCTGTGTGTAAGTCTAAAAAGATGTATAATTACTAGAATACAAAGTTAAGACAGAAGAACCCTAAATGGGTTAAAGGTTAGTTGATTTTTCTATTAGAAACACCTGAAAATATAATGGTGATGCTTTCAAAGCAAATATTGAGGGAAGTACTGCTCGATAAATTGGCTGTGTGCTGGGATACTCTTGCCCTTAAATGGAGATTCAGATTGCCCCAACTCTATCCTCAGCACCTAATTTCCAGAAAACACTGGTCATGAACCAAGTTTAATTGCCCCTGAGAGATTTCCCTTAGGCTCTGCTTCCCTAGAGCAAACACCTTCCCTGGTCAGGAGAAAACAGGTAAACTTGAAGGCCAGTTAAATCCCAGCACAGAGATACAGGCAAGAGAACTAGAGACTCACTTCACAGGGGAAGGGGTTGACAGTCCATGGTCCCTGCAGCACCTACTATGGACTGAAGCCACTTTCCCAGAGTGTCCACCAAGGTCCCCAGAGTGTGAAAAGGTGAGTGAGGCATTGTCACCTCCTCCTCTGGCTTTTAAGCTGAAATATGGAGCTTATAAAATAATTATTTCGCAGTAAGAATGGAATTTTTCACAGCTGTAGGAAACTAAATATGGAGTTTACACAATTTTTCTAATGGCAACATATTCCGGATAAATTAACACTTCAAGTTTATATGAAAAACACATGACTAAAGATAAGCTTACTAAAAAAAACATTTGGTTTCATGCTCTATTATATAAAGGGCATAATGACAAAGCTTTTTTTTTCATGGTCACCAAGTTTATTCCTATTATTTTATGCTTTAATACCATGTTTACTGTTTCAATTGTCTTCTCAGTAACACAAAGTTTAGGAATCTAAGAGCCATGTCCATGACTAGAGAAGACTTAGGGTCTTCCACTCAGCCATGGCCTCCAGAGAGAATTTGTGAAATTGTTAACAGACCCCAACCTCTTACCCCAAGTCTACAGATTCATATTCAAGCATAGAAAAAGAGCTTTGGATTTAATGAAAGTAAAATATTAATCCAGTCATATTAGGTCTGGCAGTGCTGTGTCTATGATAGTTTCAGCACTTAGATAAGGTCAGATAAATATTTTTGGCATGCATCCTTAAAATAGAGAAAATTGAGAAAGAGAATAAAGTGAGGCAAGAACATGATACGAGGGCTGTAGACAGGTGACCGTTCCCCCAGTGTATCCAGTGTGCATTAAGACTCATTATGTTTGGGGGCCCAGAGGGAGTCTGTGGCCACAGTGTTGGACCAAAGGCAGCCTGGGCCCTGACAGACCTTCAGCTCTTACAGCTGTGCCGCTGTCCTCTCTGAGGTCTTGTCCTCACTCGCTGCCTTGTGGGGCTGCTCCAGGCCAGTCATGGAAACACTGTTAAATTCCTAGACTCTCCCATGGCCTCTCACAGAAGCTGCAGCCTCGACCACTCACTGTCTTCTCCAAAGGAACACGTTAGAGCTCACTCTGTCTTCCAAGCTGGACAAGGAGTGTAGCAGCATCCTGAATGCATGGAAGGAGCCCCACGGCTTTGTAGGGTGTAGAGTGGGGAGGCACATGATTTATTCCCATGTCAGACACTGGCTCTGGAAGAAAGAGATAAAAAATATGTTCCTTGGGTCCAGCCTCTAGAAAGGTATAGCAGTAATCTTTGCTAAGGCCAATGTGCAATCATCTGATGACTGATCTATTTTTTTCAGTGTTCTATAAATTATTTTCATAGACTTTATCTGTCAAGGTAGTTGTAGGTTACAGGAAAATTGCACAGAAAGAGCGTTATAGCATTTTGTGTTAGTGTGAAATATTTGCCACAATTGATGAACTAATATTGATACTTTATCATTAACTAAAGTCCATTCTATATATTAGGGTTCATTTTTTGTGTGTAGAGCTCTATGCTTTTTTAACTTTTATTTTGAAATAATTTTAATTACAGTACATATGCAAAAACAAATCAAACCCTTATATAGAATTTCAACATACCTCAATGTCCCCCAGACATCCAGCTCCACCAATTTTAACATCTCCCCACCTTCTCTGTGTGGTTCTATCTATAAGCTATCATTTATCTCTCTATATATCAATCTGCCTTTCTGTGCTGAATACGTGAGAGCAGATTGCATACATCATACTCCTTGAATAAATGTATGTTTCATATGACAAGTACTTCCACTAATGAAATCAACTTAATAGCAGTTATCAAGTTCAAGAAATCAATGTCATATAAAGATTTACAGCCTATGCTCTATTTTTTCTAACCCAATAATGTCCTTTTGAGCCCTTTACCTCCATTCTTAGATCTCTTCCAATAGCGCATGATGCATTTCATATTCAATACCTCTTTATTTCCTCTTTTTTCATTTTTAAAATTTTGCAAGCACATTACACAACATAAATCTTCCCATCCCAACCCCTTCAAGGCGGTGGGATTAATCACACTACCATACTGTGATACCTTCACCACCACCCTTTGCTATATCTTTCCCTTCACTCCAAATAGAGACCTGCACCCATTATATGTTAATTCCCCATTGCCCCTACCTCCCTTTCCTAGTAACCTTTGCACTCTACTTTTCATCTCTTTGCATTTCATATTTCTGAAATTTGCTTTATTGTTTTCATGGGGCTTAAACTTAACATCCTAAATATATAACAGTCTCATTTCTTTCAATACCAACTTAACAGTTCAATAGCATACATAAAATATGCTTTATACCTGTATATCCCCCACCTTTGTGTAGTTCTCATTTCAAATGAAATATTTATACCTTATGAGTCCAAATCCTTTATTTATCATTACACATTATGCATCTGCTGTTCAGATCCTGCAGGCAGTAAATGGTGGATTTACAAATCAACATGCAATGGTACTGGTATTTACATGTACTTGCCATTATCTTTACTGAGATATTTATACCTTTGCGTGGCTTCAGTCAGTTTTCTATTGTCCTTTGCTTTCAACCTGCAGACATTCTTTTAACATCTTCTGTAGGGTCAGTTTAGTGGCGACTAATGCTCTCAGGTTTCCTTGACCTGGCAATGTCTTAATTCCTCCCTCATTTTTGAAAGATGGTTTTGTCACATAAAGAATTCTTCATTGGCAAGCTTGTTTTTGTATTTTCCTGATAATTAATGTTGTTGAGAACTTTTTGATGTAATTATTGGCCACCTTCAAATCGTGGTTTGTGAAGGGCCTCTAAATATCATTCATTCAGTTTGTATTGAATAGTTTGACTTTATATTTTTCAGTTGGAGAATTTTTCATAGTTCTTATGTGAGTTTTTTCTCACCTATAAGTGCTGTGAATAACTCCTCTCAGACTGTAGTATCCCTATTCATTTTTAATAGTGTCTTTTGATGAGCAGAAGATTTTAATTTTATGCAGGTTGATGTATCAAAGCATCTTGTATTATTGATTCATTGATAAATGAATCCTAAGAAATTTTGTGACCTAAGAAATTTTGTCTAAGAAATTCTGCCTAACAGATGTCAAAGATATTTTCTTATGTTTGCTTACAGAAACTTTCTAATGTTACACTTTCTCATCAGGCTATGACTAATCAATTATCAATATTGATGTATGGTGAGCGGTAGCAATCAAACTTTGATTTTTATTTCTTTATGCGTATTCACTTCTCCACATAATTTGTTGAATGTACTTTCCAACTGCCATTGAATGTTTCAGCACATCGCCACAAAAATCACTTAACTAAGATGTATGGGTCTAGTTTTGGACATTTACTCTGTTTCACTGATTTATTTTTCTATCCTTATGCAAAAATGAAATTGTCACTTTCATCATTGTAGTGCTGAGAACAGGTACCGCAAAATTTTGCAATGTCTTTTTCTCTTCAAAACTGTTTTCTCAATTATGTCTTTTGTGTTTCTATATCAATTTTAGAATTAGGTTTTCAATTTCTGTTTTTAAAATGTCTGATAGGAATATGATTATGATTGTATTAATTCTACAGATCAATTAATAGAGGACTAACTTCATAATAATAGTCTCTTCCAATTCATGAAAGTGGATCAATTATTTAATTTCTCTCAACAATTTATCATGGATTTTTATTAGACATCTGTGTTTAAATTATATTTTCTTGCCACATCATCCAAATTTTACTTACTTGTGTTGGTCTTAGAAAATGAGTTAGAAAAAACTTTCTCCATTGTTTTCTGATTTTGTGCAATATCAACATTATTTCTTCTTTAAACGTAAGCCAGAAATCCCAAATGTAATGATCTAAGTGAAGATTATATGTACAATGAATTCAATTTCTTACATCCTTATAAGTTATTCAGATTTTTTCTATTTCATTTTGGATGGTTTTAGTAATTTGTGTTTCTCAAAGAATTTTGTGCATTTCATCAAAGTTTTCAAATTCATTAGCTTAATGATTAACATGAAATTTCCTTATTACCATTTAAAAAAAGTATTTTAATTGTTTTTATTGTTAAATATAACATAAATACAAAGAAAAGAAAGAAAAAGCAAGATTTTCAAAGTACACTTCAACAAGTAGTTAGAGAACAGATTTTAGAGTTTGTTATGGGTTACCATTCCACTATTTTAAGGTTTTCCTTGTAGTTGCTCCAAATCACTGGGGGCTAGAAGAAATGTGTATTTTTTCATTTTTGTGAAAAATAACATACATACAAAAAAGCAATTAATTTCAAAGCCCATCACAACCGTTAATTGTAGAACAGATTTCAGAGTTTGATGTGAGTTACAATTCCACAATTTTAGGTTTTTACTTTCAGCTGCTCTAAGACACTTGAGACTAAAAGAAATATCAATATAATGATTCAGCAATTGTACTCATTTGTTAAACCCTACCTTCTCTGTACAACTCTACCATCATTTTTAATTTTTCTTTCATTTTTAGGGGTGTTTTGACTATGCCCATTGTAACTTTTTCATGTCAGATGGAGCTGTTGATAGTATGGGATAATGGGATGAGACTAGTTGATGTTCTGGAGAAGCTGGCCCCTCTGTGTTTCTGGACATATCTATTCCGGGGACCCATCTGGAGATTGGAGAGTTCTGAAAAGTTACCCTAGTGCATGGAACCTTTGTAGAATCTTATATAATGTTCCAGGTGTTCTTTAGGATTGACAGGAATGCTTTTGGTTGGAGTTTGGCAAGCTATGTTACATAGCAATGTCTAACTGATCCTTGCATAAGATTGGCCTCCAGTGTAGCTTCTCGACTCTATGTGAACTCTCTCAGCCACTAATATCTTATTTTGCTACACTTCTTTTCCCCATTTTTGTCAGAATGATATTATGATTCCATGGTGCCAGGGCCAAACTCATCCCTGGGAGTCATCTCCCATGCCGCCATGGAGACTTTCACCTTTGGATGTAATGGTGACATCCATTAAGTTCTATATGATCTGTAGTTAAATTTTCTGTTTCATTCTTGCTAATGGTAATTAATATTTTCTCTTCTTTTTATTCTTAATTGGTTCTGCTAGGCTATTATAAAATTGTCCAACATTCCATGTTACTGGTTTCTTTTAAATTTGTTTATACTCTGCTGTTTGCCCTTATTTCATTGATTTCTGCTTTTACCTTTATTGTTTACTGTTTTTCACTTACTTTGTATTTAATTGGCTTGGCTTGTTGCTTCTTAAATTAGAAATTTAGGATGATTGATTTCAAACCTTTTCATTCTCTCTTCTAATATATATTGAATTAAAATATAATGTAAGTCTACAAATTACTCACCAATGACTGCTTTTTCTGCTTCCCACACAATTCGATATGCTGTGGATTATTAATCATTCAATTCAATACATTTTCTAAATTTTTGATACTTTTTCTTTGATGTGTGTGTTATTTAGAAATTTTACATTGTTTTCCATATTGCTGTGGTTTTTCTAGTTTTCATATTGCTTTTGATTTATAATTTATTGTTGTCAGCAAGATTGCTGAAAAGATTTCAGTGTTTTAAAATATACTGAAACCATACATATATCTAGGTTGTTAAAGTTCCATTTGCTCTAAAACAGAAAGAATCATGGCCCATTTTATGTTACTGCATTTCCTAGATTTTCTTGGCCAGGGTTTTTGCTGTGACTCCATTTCCACCAATGCAAAGGTGAGAAATTTACAGTTGGTTATAAGATGAAGAATTTTTCTACTGCTGTGATGGAAGGGAAGAAGTCTGAACTGTTTCTCTGTGTATATTCACTCTGGACCCAAGTGGCCCATTCAGGGATAATGAGTTAGTAACTAAGGTTGGTACGGGTGTCTGCACCAAGAAACCCTGCAAGAGGCACCAGGGCCCTCTCAGGAGAACCTTCCACAACAAGCAGTAGGATTCAAATTAGATGAAGACTTGGGATGACATTGGTCAGTTTAAAGGACAGGAACACCAGTATTAGGGTTTCTTTTAGGATGTTCACCCTGGCTTCAGTGGAGAATATATGGGGAGGGTGTTGGAGCAAGAAACTGGACATGACAAAAATTCTTACAGAATTAAATAGCTGAAAATAAGTTATGGGTACATTTGTGAGAGATGATTAGAAAATATTAACTGCAGGCCTTGGGGGGTTTGGATGAGAGGTAAGCAAGATGTAAAACACTATTATTCACTCATTAATAACTTTCTCTTCAGTGCCTACTATCATAAGGAACTACTAGATTTGATAGTGAGCCAGAGAGGTGAGGCTCTGACCCCACAAAGCCTACACTTTAGACTTGGATGGTTAAGGGGCCAGGTGAGTGAGATACCTGCATTGAAGGATCAAGCACAGTAGAGACACATTAGGGGGCAATGGTAGTGAGGTTGCGTTTGAAGGGCTTGTAGTTCATCACATCAGATAAGACAAAGTAGTGCTTGGGGTTCACAGGTCTATAGTTTGGAAGGGAGACCACCTGGAGTGACAGATCTACAAATACTTGAGTGTGGGCACAATCAGCCACCAGAGTGGGAAGATGCACCAAGACAATGCGAGGTGAGGAAAGATGCTCAAAGACCAGCCATGAGGAACCATGTAAAAAAGGTGACCCCACAGCCCATAATAGCTGAAAAGTGTAGCTATTGAGGAAGGGGTCTCAGTGGCAGGGTGATGTCAGCTGCTGCATACAGGCTCAGAGATGACCTTTGAAGGAAGTTCTCACTGTAGCAGCAGGAGGTGGATATGGTGTCTCCATGGCCATGTCAGCAGATGGCACTGCATGGAGAAGAAAGAGAGAGAGAAGGAACAGACAGCTCTCTGCATGCAATATTTTCCTTGCCTCATTGTAGAGGAAGCTTGACTCCTTCCCTTTCTGAGAGCAAAGTGGGTTCTAAAGGAGTCAGTATAGGAAATATGATCCTGAAGTGTCATGTCACCTGTGCAGAATTTCCAGAATGAGGATCCAGCACTGATGACCCCATGGAGTGGGGCCCAGAAGTCATGCGTGGACAGGTGGAGAAGTCCAATCAGACACTGGTGAGAGAGTTCTTCCTGCAGGGGTTCTCAGATTACCCACAACTGCGGCTGCCCCTGCTCGTCTGCTTCATCTTCCTCTACACCATGGCCCTTGTGGGAAACACTCTGATCATCACTGTCATCACCTGCAACTCTGTCCTGCACAGCCCCATGTACTTTTTCCTGTTCAATCTGGCCACCATGGACATCATCTGCACTTCTTCTGTGCTCCCCACAGTGCTGACAGGTTTGGCCTTGGAAGAAAATACCATCTCTTTCAAGGGGTGCATGTCCCAGATCTTTTTTCTTATCTGGTTTTTAACTTCTGAACTGCTTCTGCTCACAGTCATGGCCTATGACCGTTATGTGGCCATCTGCTGGCCACTGCATTATGGGAGCCTGATGAGTCTGCGGCTTTGCCTGGCACTGGCTGTGGCAGTCTGGGTCATCTGTGCTCTGAACGCCTCCATCCACACTGGTCTGATGATACGTCTGTCCTTCTGTGGCCCCAATGTCGTTACTCACTTCTTCTGTGAGATCCCTCCACTGTTGCTGCTCTCCTGCAGTTCCACCCATGTGAACATCATCATGACCGTCTTGGCTGATGCCTTCTATGGAGGCATCAACTTTCTCCTCACCCTTGTGTCTTATGGCTGCATCATTGTCAGCATCCTACGCATGCGCTCAGCTGAAGGGAAGAAGACGGCCTTCTCCACCTGCTCCTCCCACCTCACTGTGGTCTCTGTCTACTACTCAGCTGTGTTTTGTTCCTACCTCAGTCCAGCCTCCAACTATAACCCTGAAAGAAGCAAACTGGCTGGAGTGCTGTACACAATTTTGAACCCCACCCTAAACCCAATCATCTACACACTCAGGAACAAGGAGTTCAAGACAGTGCTAGGGAAACTCTTCCCCTTCTGTAGACATTAAATGTCATTCTTGTATCCTGTGCTGCCCTTTGCTTATTTTCTATAGACCGTATTTATAGAAGTAAGACCTAGCTATCACAATTTTAGAAAAATCATCCTCCGCTATGGCTGTTGGCCAAGATGCTATGGCTTTGTTGGGTCAGTTTGTTTGCTGGATCTCTATGGGTGTGGTGAACTGGCTCCAGCATGTTACTTTATGATGTGAGCACACAGAAAACCTTGTGTCTACAGAATCATGTTTAGTTCCTGAAAGTCACTTTTTTGCACTCTGGGAAATGTGCCAGGATGTGGGTAACCACTACCCATGCAATTGTCTATTTTTCCAGGACCCCCTTCCAAACAATTTGAGTTGTAATCACCTTACATTCAAAGCCATCTCCAATGCTCCCTTCCCTTAAAGCCTTCCATCATCTTCTGAGCTTCAAACAGCACCTTGTTCTTCCCTGTGGAGTGCTGATTACCAGGAACTGTTGTGATCTGTGTCACCAGGATCCTAATTTCAGGCCCAGATAAACATTACCATCACCAACAGGAGTCCTTACTTGTGGAATAAGTTCTATCCAGAGTGGTGCTCCCTGTCTTATGAACCTCCTGCACCTAATCACTCTCCTCTGGAGATATGTCTTATGGCACATCATTGCCCAGCCTCCCAGCTTATTCACATAAAATGGTCCATATATGCACTGTAAATGTGAGTGATATCAACAGTCAGAATAAACCCCTGTCTGCAGCTGCAGCAAGATCTTAATAAACCATTTTAATGAACACTTTTACCCACATTTCAGAAAAGGTGGGTTATCCAGCTCATGATATAGGCTATTTTGCCCCAACCATGGTCTAATTTATGTGGGAAGGGCTTTGGATTTGCTGGTTATGTTCAGTGGGGTGGGAAGCGGAAGTAAATCTGTGTTCCAGAGTATAGGTATGGCCATTGTTGACTTCTTGCGTGAGCATCTTGTGCCGTGGTTTCATTTCTAAGTTACAACAATTACCAAAACTAAACAGCTTAAATCAACATAAATGCATTCTCTTATTGTTTTGGATGCTAGAATTCAAAAGCCAAAATATTGGCTGGATCCCACTCCCACTGAAGGGTCTAGGAGAGAATTCTTCCTTGGATCTTCCAGCTGTTGATGGCTCCTGCTGGTCTTTCACCTCCAGAGACATCACTTCAATCTCTGCCTCCATCACCATGTGGTCACCTTCCCTCTGTCTAGACTTTGTGTCTCTATCTGAAATCTCCCCATCATTTCTTTTAAAAAGTAAACCAGGTATTGGATTGAGATCAGATCCGTAAGTTAGTTACATGAGTTAAGAGCCTATTACAAAGAAGGCACCTGCACATGTTCCCAGGAGACATATTTCTTTGAGGGGGTATTATTCAACACATTTGTCTTCATGCTTGCCCCCAAATTTATGTCTGTACCATATAACAGAATACATTCACCCCATCCCGGTACATCCCCACATCTAAACCCATTACAATATCAGCTCTAAGTAGAAAATCTCATGTAAATATTATTATTTAAAAAATCCTAAATCTTGTCATTTAAATTATGTAGATCATGGATGAGTCTCTGGGTGTGAACTATCAATAGGTAAAATTCTTCTCCATCTGTACACTTCTGTAACTATAAAAGAAATCCAAATCTTCTTAAATGAAATACTGGGATAAGCACTGAATAGGCATTCCCATTCCAAAACTGATAAATTGAACAAATAAGAATCACTAGAATCAGGCAATTCCAGAATTCAGCAGGGAAAACGTTCATGGTTCCTCAGGTTTCCTTCATTAATAATGCCAAAATCTAAAGCATCCTTTCCCAGAGATGCAAGCGCACACATTTAAGTGTCTCAGAAGATGCAGTTTGACAAAACTGGCAATCTGCTAGTCCAATTTTCTTGAGCTCCACTGGTCTTACAGTCCCTTAAGTCTTCCCTGGATAATGTTCCTGAAAATTGTCTCTATACCAGTGGGACTGGGTCATCCGAGTTAGTTCTGTAGATTAGGATTCAGTTTCCATTTATATTATGTAAAGCCCACTCTCTATGGCACAAACTACATGAGAATTTAATTTTCTTCCATACCAAGGAAGTCTGGAGGAAAGCAGACTTGGACTGGTGGGGTTACACCATGCAGAAAGTTACAGTCAAGCTCCTGTGTTGTTCTGCTCCATTTCTATAGAGCATGGAGCCTTTTTTTCACAATCATCTTGCAGAGAGAAAGAAAAATGAGCAACAAGGGCACGGGGTCATGTTCTCGTTCATCTTATGGCCAACAGCATCCACTGACATCTGTTTAGCCAGATTGAGCACACTGCAGCCTTGATGGAAGGAAGTGCATTAAGCCAGGAGGAGAAGAAATGGGCTCTGTGTGGACAATAGAGAAGCCCGGCCCATTGTCAGTCCACATTTACCTCAGCAACTATTCAAGTCTATGAATACTTTTTATGTGCTGCTTGCATTTCCTTTAATGAACACACACTAAAAACATGAAGATAAACATTGTGAAGAATTTATTACCTCTTTGCAGGCCTTTTCACTGTTCTGTTCTCAAATACTTTTCTTGCTTCCTGAAGTATTAATTCACTTTAGAGCTGAATTAGATAGGTAGAAACTACCCATGGCTTCCTTAAACTATGTTTAAACCAGAGAAAAGGAAAAGTGCCCACCAAAAGCAGCTTCTAGGTGTCTGCAGAAAGATGGGAAATATACCCATGAAGGCCTAGGTAATGGGGCATAAGACTCCTGTGAGCTGGAGGGCTATGATTACAGGTAACAATTTGTGAATGGCCTACCGTGTTAGTTCTAGCTCTTAGGAGAATGTATGGGAGCAGGTTAATGCATACTGACTTAAGAAACACCAGATGTGGGCCGTGGGATATGTTATATGGGACAATTAGGAGTAACAATGATTTTCTCAGCTAAGACTCTTGGTGGAGAGCCTGTTATGAAAGTCAGAACCTCATCAAGGTGTGACAGCCATTAAAAGTGGCAGCATAATTTTTAAACTACTCTACCCTTCGTATAGGACAGACAGGATCATGGGATCTGGAGACCCAAAACTGGACATGGTACATCCCTGCCTTTATGGAGCTCTTCTCAGAAGGATATGGAGGAATCAAGTTGAGCCTCTGAACAGATATGGGATTAAATGTAGCAACACCCTGAAAGTGAAGCAATGTGCTCACAATCTCATGATGTTATTTCTTGTTCACCTAGATTCAGACTAAAATATTGTAGATGATGAATTAATATTGATGAACTTCAACAATGGTATTTATTGGTAAATAGTCTCTGTCTCGTTCTCCCACTTTTCTAAAGACTTCCACTCAGTAGGTAGTAGAATAAGGAAGATGAGACCCTATCCTTCCCCTGTTTCACCCATGGAAAGCTCAGTGGGCCTAAGTATACTCATCCCACTCCCCATATGCAGCCAAAACACTTCTCTTCACTGTGTTATGGACCTTCCAACATCACAGAATGGGGACCATTCCTTGGGAACCATGTGTATAAACAGGAACTCGATGTTGCAAGCCCTCTTCTGCGATGGACAGTGCAGTGGTGTAAAATAAACCATGTTTGGCACTTTGTTATCTTTTTTCACCTAGTCATAATGTCCTCTTTTAAGTGACTACTCACCCCAATTAGACGTGCCCTGGACATAAACCAAAATGATCAAGCTCTGTACCTCCATACAGTCTGAATGATAACGGCTGTCCTCGGCTTTCCCAAATCATCTAGATGCTTCTATCCATGACATAGTTTAAAGCTGCAAATCCCTTGAATTAGCAGAAACAAACGTGAGAGCCCCAGACCCTGTCTCTTTCCCTCTTCCACTGACCCTTTTGAATGGGTCAATTTAAAGATGTCTTATGAGGTGTAATCTTTCCCTTAGGCTCCACTTTTATACAATATATTGATGATCAACATTTCACATTGACCCTCTGCCTTTACTGCAACAGTTATTCTTAAAGTGTTCAAAAGCCTTTAGGGACAAATTCCAGTTTGTGCAACAAGAAGTCCCATATCTAAGACATATCCTCTCCAAACAGGGAACTCTATTAGACCCCCATAATAACCCTTCTATTTCAGTTTGCTAAAGCTGATGGAATATAATATACAAGAAATTGGTTGGCTTTTTCAAAAGGAATTTATTAGATTACAAAGTTACAGTTCCAAGGTCATGAATGTGTCTGAATAAAGGCCCCAAGAGGGAGATACATTCTTGAGGAAAGGCTGCTTGCATCCAGGGTTCCTTGGTGACATAGGAAGCCACACAATGATATCTTCTGATCTGGCTTCTGGTTTCAATGGCTGACTCCAAATGTCTCTGGGAATTCTCTCAGCTTCTCTGAGCTCTCTGAGTTTCATCTGTCTTGTAGCCTCTCATAAAGGACTCCGTCAAGGGGATTAAGATCCACCTCAAAACCAGACCAAAGCCTATCATAATCGAAGGAAGCCCTAAAAGACAACTCTGCCTTTGTTCAATGAGAACTCATTGTTCTACCTAGCAATGGGCTCCCTTTCCAACTGCCTGTCCAGGAAATGAAGGGAAATGCCTTAGGAGTATTAACACAAGGAAGTGGAGGAGGCAAGAGGCCCATTGGATGCAACTACCTGCTGTGGCATGAGCATACCAACCTTGTCTCAAATCAGTGGATGCAGCAGCCAAATTCTTGAACTTAGTATAACTATACGTATGCAGAACCAACTTTATTTTTTGTTTTTCACTCTGTGGAATCCTTCCCCAATTCTCCTTTGACTCAACATCTCTGTTGCAAGACTCATACCTCTCATACACTCATACATAAGACCTCTTGCCTTAAGCCCACCCATTCTGTGCCCACTTCCTGATGAAGGAACAAAGGATCATGTCTGCGTACCTTTTATTGAAAATTTAATTTTTCCTAGGCCCAAACTCAAGGGAACCCCAAACTCAAAGGAACCCCAATAGAAAGCCTAGATATAATCTTCTTTGCTGACAGGTCATATTTAAAACCTGAATCTGGACAGCAGATGTGAAATTGGATATGAAGTATTTACCTTAATAGAGGTTCTTGGGAGTTTCCTAAAGAAACTTCCACAGAATGGGCAGAATTGATAGCCTTTACCTGAGCTTGCTAAATATCTAAAGACTTGAGAGCAAACATTTACACTGATACCAGATCTACCTTTGATGTAGAAAATGATTTTAAAATGCTCTGGAAACAGCAAGGTAGCAATCCTTATCTCTCAGGGGACAGCTGACAGAAAGCATTGAACATGCTTTGTTCAATGAACATATTGGAAGATTGTTGGGCTTTGTTCATTGGCTCAAGTTCCTCACCTTGCAAACCCAAGCACTTACTAAAATATCATGGATTGGAAACTCCAAAGAGAAGAGTGTGTGGAAGGAGTCAAGTTGTAAATTAGACCCTAATCAAAACTATAGAGCACTGGATATTCTCACAGCTAATCAAAAAGGGACATGTTTCCCTCTTAGGTAAGCACTGCTAATTATATGTAAATTAATCCTAGGAAAAATTAAACAAAACATTCAGGATGTGATAGAAAACATTCAGATATTGCAAGTACTATGGGCTCCCATGGCTTAGAATCTATTTGGGTGGTTATATCTTGGATCTTGGGGAGACTGGATTAGGGACATATTTCAAATACTTTCAATCTTTTCCCTCCTTATATCTATCATACTATCTGTATTAGTTTGGAAGCTGCCAGAATGCAATATCCCAGAAGTGCAATGGCTTTTAAAAAGGGGAATTACATTAAGTTTCATGTTTATAGTCCTAAGGCCATGGAAATGTCCAAAGTAAGGCATCCATGGAAAGACACCTTGATTCAAGAGAAGCCAATGGGACAAGAACACCTTTGTCAACTGAAAAGGCACATGGTGACATCTGCTAGCTTTCTCTCCAGAAATGGCTTCCCTGGAAGCATTTACTGTCATCTCTAAGAATCTCTGGCTGTGTGGGCTCTGCTGGTTCTGAACTTTTTCCAAAATAGTTCCCTCTGAAACACATCTTCATGGAAACCATATAATCAAAAGTTGCCACCCACAATTGGGTAAGACACATCGCCATGGAAATGATAAAAAAGAACCCACCCAGCAAGACTGAATGAGTGTTAAAGAACTTGGCTCTTCTGGAGTACATATTAGCTTCAAACCATCACACTCTCTTTAATTCATTGTTTTAGTTCCAGAATAAGAGAAATATATCAACAGTTTCTCACTTCAAAAATCATGCTGCTAAATCAGGCTTTTGATCTCAAGGACTGCACTAAAAATGCCTACAATGGCTAGATGTTGGGTCATTGTGCCCATAGGATGATGCCCAGTTGTCTGGTCAGCAAGCACTGGCGTGACAATTGCTGCAAGGATGTTTTTATGGTTAGTTGATAAAACAGATAGCTGGTATTTATCAACTAAATTATGTATGTACCCTAGAAAAACCATGTTTGAAATGATTATGTACCCTAGAAAAGCCATGTTTTAATCCTAATCCCATTTTGTAAAGGAATCCATTTCTTCTAATCCCTATTCAGTATTGTATGTCTGAAACTGTAGTTAGATCATCTCCCTGGCGATGTGATTTAATCAAGAACAGGCGTTAAACTGGATTAGTTGGAGGCATGTCTCCACCCATTTGGGTGGGTTTTGATAAGTTTCTGGAGTCCTATAAAAGAGGAAACATTTTGGAGAAAGAAGGAGATTCAGAAAGAGCAAAGCAGAACAATATACCCGCGAGAAGCAGAGTCCACCAGCCAGCGACCTTTGGAGATGAAGAAGGAAAATGCCTCATAGGGAGCTTCATGAAACAGGAAGCCAGGACAAGAAGCTAGCAGATGATGCCGTGTTTTGCCATGTGCCCTTCCAGATGAGAGAGGAACCCCTACTGTGTTCACCACGTGCCTTTCCAGATGAGAAAGAAACTCTGACCGTGTTTGCTATGCACCCTTCCACTTGAGAGAAGAAACCCTGAATTCAAGATATCTTTCCTTAGATGCCTTAGATTGGATATTTCTATGGACTTGCTTTAACTGGGACATTTTCTCAGCCTTAGAACTGTAAACTAGCAACCTATTAAATTCCCCTTTGTAAAAGCCATTCCATTTCTGGTATATTGCATTCCAGCAGCTAGCAAACTAGAACAGCTGGTGTATTAAATCATCAGTCAGTTGAATACGTCTCTGGCTAATTACACCTGTGATCAATCAATGAGTGCATCATTAGATACTCCAATCAGTTGTAGACTTTTAAGGAAGAAGAAAGACTTCTTCAGCTTCTTCAGCCAGTGAGTCTCACCTGTGGAGTCTATGCAGACACTTTATCAGAGCCACTAGTTTCACAGCCTGCCTTATGGATTTTGGATGTTGATTCCCACGACTGCATGAGACACCTTTATAAGTCTCATATTTACATATATACTTTATAAATCTCCTGTTTGTTCTGTTTCTCTAGAGAACCCTGACTAGTACAATGCTTAACAGGAGAAAACCTCTGAAATTATCTTGTCTTACTGGAAGATACTTTTGCCTCAAATAATATTGCTCTCATTTCTTTCAGAAATCTTGTTGCTGACTTTGGTGGAATCCATTTCCCCAGTATTTCTTCAATTGGCCATAGTACCAGAATATATTCCCTCCTCTGTTGAACATGACTTTGGACCTTTAAGCTATGTGGACACCTGGGGTGACCTCTGGAGCCAAGGTGCAGCACACAACCTTCATCAGTGAAGCTTTCTACAAAAGATCTTCATCAAAGGTGAAAATACTAAAGGAACTCCATGTGGAGCTGATGTGGAATAATTGAACACTCATTCATTTCTGGTGGGAATTCAAGATGATACAGTCGTTTTTGGAAGACAGACTGGCAAGTTATTAGAAGGCTAAACATTTGCTTATAATATGATCTAACAATTGTCCTCTGGGGCATTTACCCAAAGGTGGTGAAAGCTTGTGTCCGCAGAAAAACCTGTGCATGAATGCTTATAACAGTTTTTTATAATTTCCAAAGCATGAAAAAATCAAGATGAACTTCAAAAGGTGAATGGATAAAAGACTATAGCACCTTTACACAATGAAATATTGTCCAGAAATAGAAAGAAATGAGTTAACAAACCATGGAAAGACATGGAGGGAACTATGCCTTTGCTAATGAAAGAAGCCAGTCTGTAAACGCTAATATACTGGATGAATCCAACCCTAGGACGTTCTGGTTAAAGAAAAAATATGGAAAAATTAAAAGATCACTCATTGCCACAAATTATGGGAGAGGAATGGATAAACCTGTGGAGCAAGGACATTTTTAAGACAATTATTCCAATCACTTCCAGAGAAGAGGAGAGGCAGAAACATTCATGAATGATTTGATAAATTCAACATTCTGAAACACAAACAGACAAAGTCATTATAAGGAAAGAAAATAAGAGATCAATACCCTTGACAAAACGCTAACATATATAATCTAGAAAGGAAAAGCCATATCAATTTGGGTTTACAGTACAATTATAATTTACAATACAATTATATTGATTGTTAAGATCAATTGATATAATTCAATATAATAATATTGACAGACTAAAAAGAGACAAAAGATAAGAATCTAAAAACACGCAGAGAAATTACTTGTCAACATTCAACATATAGGAATAGCAAAAATGTTAAGTATATTATGAAATTCCCTCACTTGATAAGATATTTACAAGAAACTTACAACTAACATTAACTTTTAAGTTGAAACATTGGATAATTTCCCTCTAAAATCATGGAATAGGTAAACACATTCTGTCCATCACTGCTATTGTACAACAAACTGGAAATTGGAATCAGTGCAAAAAGACTCCAAAAAAGCATATAAGTTGGTCAGTAAGATATAAAACTATTTCACTCCAGACAATATGATTGTCTATGTAGGGAACAGTGGGGAATTTAAAAAGAGCTACAAAAATAAATAACTGTTTAACAAGTTCACAAGTGCAAAGTCATTACACATAAATCAGTTGCATTGTATATACTTGCTAGATGAATAGTATTCAGCATTAAGTTCATTAAAAATAATAGGAAAGTCCCAGAGTGATTTGAACAGTGAATAAAGTAGAATTTGCAAAGTTGCCTTGGGGGAATGGTGAGAAAGGGGAAAAATTTAACTTCCCCATTTGGAGAATTCCTGATATTCTTGCAAGCAGTGGGAACAACTAAATCAATAGGCTGAGCCTTCAATCTTGGGGTTTGATCATATGAAATGTATCCCCGCAAAGGATAGGCAAAGCTTACTTAAAATTGGGCTTAAGAGTCACCCCCAGAGAATTTTTTCTATTGCTTTGATGTGACCTATCTCTCTCAGCTAATATGGCAAGAAAACTCGCTGCTCTCCCCCACTCTATGTGGGACATGACTCCCAGGGGTATAAACCTCCCTGGCAACATGGGACAGAAGTCCTAGAATGAGCTGGGACTCAGCATCAAGGGATTGAGAAAAACCATCTCAACTGAGAGGGGGAAGAAAGAAATGAGAGAAAATAAAGTGTCAGTGGCTGAGAAACTTCAAACAGAATCAAGAGGCTGTTCTGAAGGTTATTCTTACACATTGTATAGATATCCCCTTTTTAGTTTAAGGTGTATCAGAGAGGCTAGAGGGAAGTGCCTGAAACTGTGGAGGTGTGTTCCAGTAGCCATGTTTCTTGAAGATTATTGTATAATGATATAGCTTTCACAATGTGACTGTGTGATTGTGAAAACCTTGTGTCTGATGCTCCTTTTATCTACAGTATGGACAGATGAGTAAAATATATGGATTAAAAATAAAATAATAGGGAGAACAAATGTTACATTAAATTGAGTAGATTGAAATACTAGTGATCAATGAAAGGGAATTGTAAGGGGTACAGAAAAAATAGGGGGAATAAAGGTTAAAATATATTGGGTAGATGGAAATACTAGTGGTCAATGAGAGGGAGGGGTAAGGGATATGGTACATATGAGTTTTTTATTTTTTTATTTCTTTTTCTGGAGTGATGCAAATGTTTTAAGAAATTATCATGATGATGAATATACAACTATGTGATGATATTGTGAGTCATTGATTAGACACCCAGAATGGAAGGCTCATATATTAAGAATGTTCATGTTTGTATGTTATGTTTTGTCAATAAAAATAAAACAAAAAGAAATAGAGACCAAAGCAGAAATTAGTGAATTAGAAATTGGATAAACAGCAGAACTAAAGTTTAAGATGGTTTCTTGAAATGAAATAATAAAGTATTACCTAACTTAATCGAGAAAAATAGGGGTGGGGAGTACAAATATGCAAGTATCAAAAATGAAAATGGGAAAATAATCTTAGAGTAAGAAAAAATTTAAAAATCATAAGCAATTATTTTGTCTAATTCTATGCAATTAATTTGAAAACCTAGATAAAATGGATAATTTGGGAAGAATATAGAACTTCTCAAATGGCCAATTTCCTTGGAAGAAAGAGAAAAAGTTGCCAAAGGGTCAACCCTTCCCAAAGCATGAAACTGAGATGGTATCAATGGAATTCTACCCTATCTTTTATCGCAATGGTACTTTACACTCATGGCATAGAGTAAGGAAAATGTCTTCATTCTTTTCATGAAGAGAATATAAATAGCAGTGATACCAAAATCTGAAGACTGAATAGAAGGAAAACTGCAGATCGATCTCCTTTATAAGTTTCATAAATAAAATGGTATCAAATGGAATCCAGTAGCACATTATAAGAATGATCATGATGGCGGGGACAAGATGGCGGCTTAGTAAGGTACGTGCATCTTATTTCCTCCTCCAAAGCAACTACTAGGTGAACTGAAACAGTGCAGAATAGCTCCCAGGGCCACGACAGGGAATGGACACACAGCGTACCCCAGTCTGGACTGGCTAGTCTGACTGCGAGACTCAGCTGCGGTGAGATCCCTGAGTGGCGCGCGATTTCCCGAGCAGCAGCAGCTGTGGCGGCCGGAGCTTCTCCCTCCCTCCTTCCCGGGCTGGCTGAGAGTCTTGGAGAGGGAAGTTTCACAAGCCGGGGCAGCCGGTGCCCCTCTTTTGCAGGCGGCTTCCTGGTCCGGCTATGAGTCTCGGATCAGAGGGCTACCCAAGCCGCGGTGACCCTCCCCCTCGGGCGGCTTCCTGGTCTGGTGGGTAATTCCACAGGCCGCGGCGGCCGGTGACTGATGTCCCTCCCCCGCGGGCGACTTCCTGGTCCGGTGGCAAATTCCCCGGGCCCACTGCGGCTGGGAACCAGCCACAGGGTCCCCTCAAGCCGTGGCAGCTGACGCCCCCACCACGCGCGGCCCCCCGAACCAACGGAGAGAATTGGATCGGAAATCCCCAGGCCGCGGAGATCGGTGACTGGGCGGATCCCTTCCAAACACGTGAGACAAACGTGTGCCACAAGCACCACCTACTGGGCAGGATAAGAAAAACAGAACCCAGAGATTTCACAGAAAAATCTTTCAACCTTGTTGGGTCCGACACACAGGGAAATCTGACTAAATGCCCAGATGCCAGCAGCAGAAGATAACGGTCCACGCTCAGAAGATTGAGAATATGGCCCAGTCAAAGGAACAAACCAATAGTTCAAATGAGATACAAGAGCTGAGACAACTAATGCTGAATATACGAACAGAAATGGAAAACCTCTTCAAAAATGAAATTGATAAATTGAGGGAGGACATGAAGAAGACATGGGCTGAACAAAAAGAAGAAATAGAAAAACTGAAAAAACAAATCACAGAACTTATGGAAGTGAAGGATAAAGTAGAAAAGATGGAAAAAACAATGGATACCTACAATGATAGATTTAAAGAGACAGAAGATAGAATTAGTGATTTGGAGGATGGAACATCTGAATTCCAAAAAGAAACAGAAACTATCGGGAAAAGAATGGAAAAATTTGAACAGGGTATCAGGGAACTCAAGGACAATATGAAGCGCACAAATATACGTGTTGTGGGTGTCTCAGAAGGAGAAGTGAAGGGAAAAGGAGGAGAAAAACTAATGGAAGAAATTATCACTGAAAATTTCCCAACTGTTATGAAAGACCTAAAATTACAGATCCAAGAAGTGCAGCGCACCCCAAAGAGATTAGACCCAAATAGGCGTTCTTCAAGACACTTACTAGTTAGAAAGTCAGAGGTCAAAGAGAAAGAGAGGATCTTGAAAGCAGCAAGAGAAAAACAATCCATCACATACAAGGGAAACCCAATAAGACTATGTGTAGATTTCTCAGCAGAAACCATGGAAGCTAGAAGACAGTGGGATGATATATTTAAATTACTAAAAGAGAAAAACTGCCAACCAAGACTCCTATATCCAGCAAAATTGTCCTTCAAAAATGAGGGAGAAATTAAAACATTTATAGACAAAAAGTCACTGAGAGAATTTGTGACCAAGAGACCAGCTCTGCAAGAAATACTAAAGGGAGCACTAGAGTCAGATACAAAAAGACAGAAGAGAGAGGTATGGAGAAGAGTGTAGAAAGAAGGAAAATCAGATATGATATATATAATACAAAAGGCAAAATGGCAGAGGAAAATATTATCCAAACAGTAATAACACTAAATGTCAATGGACTGAATTCCCCAATCAAAAGACATAGATTGGCAGAATAGATTGAAAAACAGGATCCTTCTATGTGCTGTCTACAGGAAACACATCTTAGACCCAAAGATAAACATAGGTTGAAAGTGAAAGGTTGGGAAAAGATATTTCATGCAAATAACAACTGGAAAAGAGCAGGAGTGGCTACACTAATATCCAACAAATTAGACTTCAAATGTAAAGCAGTTAAAAGAGACAAAGAAGGACACTATACACTAATAAAAGGAACAATTAAACAAGAAGACATAACAATCATAAATATTTACGCACCGAACCAGAATGCCCCAAAATACGTGAGGAATACACTGCAAACACTGAACGGGGAAATAGACTCATATACCATAATAGTTGGAGACTTCAATTTCCCACTCTCATCAATGGACAGAACATCTAGACAGAGGATCAATAAAGAAATAGAGAATCTGAATATTACTATAAATGAGCTAGACTTAACAGACATTTATAGGACATTACATCCCACAACAGCAGGATACACCTTTTTCTCAAGTGCTCATGGATCATTCTCAAAGATAGACCATATGCTGGGTCACAAAGCAAGTCTAAACAAATGTAAAAAGATTGAAATCATACAAAACACTTTCTCGGATCATAAAGGAATGAAGTTGGAAATCAATAATAGGTGGAGTGCCAGAAAATTCACAAATACGTGGAAGCTCAACAACACACTCCTAAACAACGAGGTGGTCATAGAAGAAATTGCTAGAGAAATTAGCAAATACCTCTTGGCGAATGAAAATGAAAACAGAACATATCAAAATTATGGGACGCAGCAAAGGCAGTGCTAAGAGGGAAATTTATTGCCCTAAATGCCTATATCAGAAAAGAAGAAAAGGCAAAAATGCATGAATTAACTGTCCACTTGGAGGAACTGCAGAAAGAACAGCAAACTAATTCCAAAGCAAGCAAAAGGAAAGAAATAACAAAGATTAGAGCAGAAATAAATGAAATTGAAAACATGAAAACAATAGAGAAAATCAATAAGGCCAGAAGTTGGCTCTATGAGAAAATCAACCAGATTGATGGGCCCTTACCAAGATTGACAAAAAGAAGAAGAGAGAGGATGCAAATAAATAAGATCAGAAATGGAAGAGGAGACATAACTACTGACCTCACAGAAAAAAGGAGATAATAACAGGATACTATGAACAACTTTACGCTAATAAATACAACAATTTAGAGGAAATGGACGGGTTCCTGGAAAGACATGAACAACCAACTTTGACTCAAGAAGACATAGATGACCTCAACAAACTAATCACAAGTAAAGAAATTGAATTAGTCATTCAAAAGCTTCCTAAAAAGAAAAGTCCAGGACCAGATGGCTTCACATGTGAATTCTACCAAACATTCCAGAAAGAATTAGTACCAACTCTCCTCAAAATCTTCAAAAAAATAGAAGCGGAGGGAAAACTACCTAATTCATTCTATGAAACCAACATCACCCTCATACCAAAACCAGGCAAAGATATTACAAAAAAGGAAAACTACAGGCCAATCTCTCTAATGAATATAGATGCAAAAATCCTCAATAAAATTCGAGCAAATCGTATCCAACAACACATTAAAAGAATTATACATCATGACCAAGTAGGATTCATCCCAGGTATGCAAGGATGGTTCAACATAAGAAAATCAATTAATGTAATACACCACATCAACAAATCAAAGCAGAAAAATCACATGATCATCTCAATTGATGCAGAGAAGGCATTTGACAAGATTCAACATCCTTTCCTGTTGAAAACACTTCAAAGGATAGGAATACAAGGGAACTTCCTTAAAATGATAGAGGGAATATATGAAAAACCCACAGCTAATATCATCCTCAATGGGGAAAAACTGAAAACCCCTAAGATCAGGGACAAGACAAGGATGTCCATTATCACCACTATTATTCAACATTGTGTTGGAGGTTCTAGCCAGAGCAATTAGTCAAGAAAAAGAAATACAAGGCATCAAAATTGGAAAGGAAGAAGTAAAACTATCACTGTTTGCAGACGATATGATACTATATGTCGAAAACCCGGAAAAATCCACAACAAAACTACTAGAGCTAATAAATGAGTACAGCAAAGTAGTAGGTTACAAGATCAACATTCAAAAATCTGTAGCATTTCTATACACTAGCAATGAACAAGCTGAGGGGGAAATCAAGAAATGAATTCCATTTACAATTGCAACTAAAAGAATAAAATACCTAGTAATAAATTTAACAAAGAGACAAAAAACCTATATAAAGAAAACTACAAAAAACTGCTAAAAGAAATCACAGAAGACCTAAATAGATGGAAGGGCATACCGTGTTCATGGATTGGAAGACTAAATATAGTTAAGATGTCAATCCTACCTAAATTGATTTACAGATTCAATGCAATACCAATCAAAATCCCAACAACTTATTTTTCAGAAATAGAAAAACCAATAAGCAAATTTATCTGGAAGGGCAGGGTGCCCCGAATTGCTAAAAACATCTTGAGGAAAAAAAACGAAGCTGGAGGTCTTGCACTGCCTGACTTTAAGGCATATTATGAAGCCACAGTGGTCAAAACAGCATGGTATTGGCCTAAAGATAGATATATCGACCAATGGAATCGAATAGAGTGCTCAGATATAGACCCTCTCATCTGTGGACATTTGATCTTTGATAAGGCAGTCAAGCCAACTCACCTGGGACAGAACAATCTCTTCGATAAATGGTGCCTAGAGAACTGGATATCCATATGCAAAAGAATGAAAGAAGACCCATATCTCACACCCTACACAAAAGTTAACTCAAAATGGATCAAAGATCTAAACATTAGGTCTAAGACCATAAAACAGCTAGAGGAAAATGTATGGAGATATCTTATGAATCTTACAATTGGAGGCAGTTTTATGGACCTTAAACCTAAAGCAAGAGCACTGAAGAAAGAAATAAATAAATAGGACTCCTCAAAATTAAACACGTTTGTGCATCAAAGAACTTCATCAAGAAAGTAGAAAGACAGCCTACACAATGGGAATCAATATTTGGAAACGACATATCAGATAAAGGTCTAGTATCCAGAATTTATAAAGAGATTGTTCAACTCAACAGCAAAAAGATAGCCAACCCAATTACAAAATGGGAAAAAGACTTGAATAGACACCTCTCAGAGGAGGAAATACAAATGGCCAAAAGGCACATGAAGAGATGCTCAATGTCCCTGGCCATTGGAGAAATGCAAATCAAAACCACAATGAGATATCATCTCACACCCACCAGAATGGCCATTATCAACAAAACAGAAAATGACAAGTGCTGGAGAGGATGCGGTGAAAGAGGCACGCTTAGCCACTTTTGGTGGGAATGTCAAATGGTGCAACCACTGTGGAAGGCAGTTTGGCGGTTCCTCAAAAAGCTGAATATAGAATTGCCATACGACCCAGCAATACCATTGCTGGGAATCTACTCAAAGGAATTAAGGGCAAAAACTCAAACGGACATTTGCACACCAATGTTTATAGCAGCATTATTTACAATTGCAAAGAGATGGAAACAGCCAAAATGTCCATCAACAGACGAGTGGCTAAACAAACTGTGGTATATGCATACGATGGAATATTATGCAGCTTTAAGACAGGATAAACTTATGAAGCATGTAATAACATGGATGGATCTAGAGAACATTATGCTGAGTGAGTCTAGCCAAAAACTAAAAGACAAATACTGTATGGTCCCAATGATGTGAATCGACATTCGAGAATAAACTTGGAATACGTCATTGGTAACGAGTTCAGCAGGAGTTAGAAACAGGGTAAGATAATGGGTAATTGGAGCTGATGGGATACAGACTGTGCAACAGGACTAGATACAGAAACTCAAAAATGGACAGCACAATAATACCTAATTGTAAAGTAATCATGTTAAAACACTGAATGAAGCTGCATCCGAGCTATAGGTTTTTGTTTTGTTTTGTTTTGTTTTGTTTTGTTTTGTTTTGTTTTGTTCTTACTATTATTACTTTTATTTTTTTCTCTATATTAACATTCTATATCTTTTTCGGTTGTGTTGCTAGTTCTTCTAAACCGATGCAAATGTACTAAGAAACGATGATCATGCATCTATGTGATGATGTTAAGAATTACTGATTGCATATGTAGAATGGTATGATTTCTAAATGTTGGGTTAATTTCTTTTTTTCCGTTAATTAATAAAAAAATAAAAAGTAAAAAAAAAATAAACCTAGATTGAAATGCTAGTGGTCAATGAAAGCAAGGGGTAAGGGGTATGGTATGTATGAATTTGTTTCTGTTTTCTTTTTATTTCTTTTTCTGAATTGATGCAAATGTTCTAAGAAATGATCTTGATGATGAATGTGCAACTATGTGATGATATTGTGAATTACTGATTATATATTTAGAATGTAATGATCATATGTGAAGAATGTTTGTGTTTCTTTCTTGCCATAGTTAAAAAAAATTTAATTAATAAAAAAAATTAAAAAAAATAAAGAAAAGAACGATCATCATGACTATGTGAGGTTTATTCCAGGAATACAAGAACAATGCAAAAAGGATTTACTATGAACAGTTCATTAATATATTGCATCATAATATCATATCTAAATTTAAAGTGTTATGATTTCCATCGACACTATGGAAACACATGGCAAATTCAATACTTCTTTATTTTAAAAACAATAAAAGGAATTGTTTTTATGATATACATAGCATCACACATACACACATATGCTAATAAACGTATATCATATTGAATAGGGAAATTATAGGAGGCATTGCATCAGTAATTAACAAGACAAGTATCCCTATTATTACCACTACTACTTAACATGGACTGGAGGCAAAGGAAAGAAATAAAATAATAATAGGAAAGTAAGATAGTTGGTCTATTTACTTTGGCATCTAAACTAATAAATCAAAATATTTTAATGAACTAGAGTTAGTCATTAAACCAGTCAACAAATGGAAAATTTTGTGTTTTGTTTGATATAATAAACATACAGACTTTCAGTTCAGTCCAGGCCAAAATAATAGCAAACTAAGAGCCAACTTTCAATTCATCTATAGAGAAAGGTGGTCTTTTTCTGGGATATCTAGCAGTGAGATATTGATGTAAAACTTAGATTCACATAAGTCTTTTTTTTTTGCCAAAAAAAAAGAGAAGTTATGGTAAAAGGATCTTTGTGGTTAAGAATATTTCTGGTATGTAAACTTAAATTTTGGACCGATGGCAGTTAAGATTAGATGAGGACTATTGCTATATTCAGAATAGTTGATATTGTTATCTGTACACTTTTTTGTATGATTCCTTCCATACAAAGTTCAAAACCAGGATATAAATATTTGTATTATTAGAAATGAGGATAATGTTTGTCTTTAGGAAGGATGGTGGGGTAAGAAACTGGCAGCAGGCAGGAGGTTTCTGGATTGTTAATAGCCTTCCATTCTTTAATAGAGATGGTGGGGATATGGTTAATTCATCTCGCTATACAGCTACAATGTGTACTTTTCTATATGTACTACATACATTAGTTTGTTCTTTTCCTTGCTAAATTATATTTCATTGCATGAATGGACAGAAATTTATTTATTTATTTATTTTTATGTTGACTATCATAATAAGCTTAGGTTTTTTTCATTGTTTCTCTTTTAATTATCTATTTTTAATAATATGTATTATCTATTCACATACGATGTAATCATCCAAAGTTTGCAATCAGTGGTTCACAATATCATCCTATAGCTGTCCATTTATTATCACAATCACCTTTTTTCTCTTTTTTTTGTGAAAAATAACATATGTGTGTGTGTGTGTATATATATATATATATATATATATATATATGCAATAAATTTCAAAGCACATTAGTTGTGTAACAGATTTCAGAATTTGGTATGGGTTGCAATTCTACAATTTTAGGTTTTTATTTCTAGCTGCTCTAAGAAACTGAAGCATTAAAAAAAAATCAATATAATGATTCAGCAATCATACCTGTTGTTAAACCCTACCTTCTTTGTCCTCTGTGTGACTCCACCATCACCTTTGATCTTTCTCTCACTCTTTAGGGATATTGGGGGCTAAGCCCATTCTAAATTTTGCATGTTGGAAGGGGCTGTCAATAATATGGGATAAGGAAATGAAAATAATTGATGTTCTGGAGAGGCTGGCCCCTCTACATTTCAGGACTTACCTGGTCTAGTGACCCATCTGGAGGTGATATGTTTCTGGAAAGTTACCCTAGTTCACGGATCCTGCACATGCTTCTTGAGTGTCCATGAATCATTCTCTAGGGTAGAACACATGTTGGGTCACAAATTAAGTCTGAACAGGTCTTAATAAATTTTAAAAGATTGAAATATGCAAAGCACATTCCCCGATCATATTGAAATGAAGCTGGAAATCAATAACAGGCAGAAGACTGGAAAATCACAAATGTATTGAGGTTAAACAACATACTCTTAAACAACCAGTGGGTCAGAAAAGAAATTACAAGAAAAATCAGTAAATATCTCCAAACAGATGAAGATAAGAACACAATATATCAAAACTTATGGTATGCCATGAAGGCAGTATTGAGTAGGAGATTTACTGCTATAAACACCCATTAGAAAAAAGAAGAAAGAGCTAAAATTGAATACTTAATGGCACACCAAGAGGAACTTGAAAAAGAACAGCAAAGTAACCCCAAAGCAAACAGAAGGAAAGAAATAACAAAGATTAGAGCTGAAAGAAATGAAATTAGAATAACAAAAACAAAATAGAGACTCAATAAAATGAGAAGTTGGTTCTTTGAGAAAAAATCAATAGTACTGATAGACTTTTAGCTATACCAACAGAGGAAAAAAGAGAGGGGGCAAATAAATAAAATCAGAAATGTCAGGAGGACTTTTCTTCTGACCCTCCAGAAGTAAAAGAGATCATAAGAGGATACCATGAGCCAATAAATCAGAAAAAAATTATACAAAATGGACAAATTCCTGAAAAACACACCAGCTACCTAAAATGACTCTAGAAGAAATGGAAGACCTCAACAAACCAATCACAAGTAAAGGGATTGAAACCGTCATCAAAATTCCCCCCCCCCCAAAAAAATATTCCAAGACCAGATGACTTCATAGTCATAGGGGAATTCTACCAAAAATTCTGAGAGAAATTGATACCAATCCTGCTCAAAATCCTCCAAAACATTAAAGACAAAGGAAGGCTACTTACCTCATTCTATGAAGTTAAAATCACCCCAAAACCAAAGCCAGAGAAAGATACTACAAAAAGATTACAGACTAATCACTATAATGAATATAGATGCAAAAATCCTCAGCAAAATACTTGCAATTGCTTTGGTTTGTTAAAGCTGCTGGAATTCAATATACAGAAATGAATTGGCTTTTATAAAGGGGATTTATTAAGTTACAAGTTACAATTCTAAGGCCATGAAAATGTCCAAATTAAGGCACTCAAGAAGAGGATACCCTCTTAGAGGAAAGGCAGCCAGCAGCCAGTACATCTCTGTCAGCTGGGAAGGTAAGTGGCTGGCATCTGCTCACTTCATTGATTTCAAATCACTTTGATGAGTGAGGGGGATCAACTTTCAAAATAACCTTATGTGCCAGATTGAAAGGATGTATGTACCTTAGAAAAGCCATATTCTAATTTTAATCCCATTTTGTAAAGGCAGCTATTACTTTTAATCCCTGTTCACTACTGTATGTTTGAAACTTTAACTAGATTATCTCCCTGGAGATGTGGCTCAATAAAAAGTGGTTGTTAAACTGGATTAGGTGGAGACATGTATCCACCCATTCCAGGTGGGTCTCTATTACTTTACTGGAATCCCATTAAAGAGAACAACAAGAGAGAAAGCAAGGAGATTCTGAGAAAGCAGAACAATGTAGCCATAAGATAAGAAGCAGAGAGTCCACCAGCCAGTGACCCTTGGAGATAAGAAGGAAATGCCTCCCCAGGTGCCTCATGAAGCAGGAAGCCAGGAGAGAAAGCTAGCAGATGACTTCGTGCTTGCCACGTGCCTTTCCAGATAAGAGAGAAACCCTGACCATGTCTGCCATGTGCTTTCTCACTTGAGAGAGAGACCCTGAACTTCATCGGCCTTCTTGAACCAAGGTATCTATCCTTGGATGCCTTAGATTGAACATTTCTATAGACTTGTTTTAATTGGGACATTTTTTCCACCTTAGAACTATAAACTAGCAACTTATTAAATTCCCCTTTTTAAAAGCCATTCCATTTTTGGTATATTGCATTCCAGCAGCTAGAAAACTGGAACACCTTATAAAGATAATCAAATGCCAAGAAATGAGCAAAAAATAAAAAAGCACACGAAGAAGAAGTTATGGCCAAGTCAAATGGCCAAACTGAAAAGTCAGAGGAAACACAGAATTTGGAACAACTAATCAAAGATGTTCAAGCAAATCTCTTACATAACTTCAATGAGTTGGCTAAAGAGATAAAACATATAAAAAATACACTTAAAAAACATAAAGCACAATTTGAAAGAATAATTAGAAAGAGAGAAAGTCTTATGGAAATGAAAGGCACTTTAGATCAAATTAAACATATACTAGAAATGCACAAAGATAGATTTGAAGAGGCAGAAGAAAGAATAAGTGAACTAAAAGATATAGCAACTGAATTCAAATGCACAAAAGAACAAATGGTGAAAAAGATGGAAAATTTTGAATTGGATATCAGGAAAATAATTGACAACATGAAGCCAAGGCTAGGAAGATTAGTTGAAGAGATAATTGGGCAAAACTTACCAACTCTTATAATACACACAAATAGGTAAATTAAAGAATCCCAAAGAACTCCAAATAGAATAAATCCAAAAAGACCCACTGCAAGACACATGCTAATCAGACTGTCAAGTGCTGAAGAGAAGGAGTCCTGAAAGCAGCAAGAGAAAACCGATTGCCCACATGCGACGGAAGCCACATAAGACTAATCACTGACTTCTCACTGGACACCATGGAGTCAAGAAGGCAGTGGTAAGCTATATTTAAGATTCTGAAAAAGAAAAATTGCAAGCCAATAATCCTCTGTGCAGTAAAGTTCTCCTTCAAAAGTGGGGAAGAGTTTAAACATTTATAGATAAATAAATGTTGAGAGAATATGTTAACAGATGACCTGCCCTGCAAGAAATACTAAAGGGATTTCTGCTGCCTGAAAAAAAAAAGAGAGAGAAGGGAGAGGTATGGAGGAGGGCACAGAAGTGAAAACCATTAGGAAGGGTATCTTAAAGAATAAAAAGAGAGAAAAAATGGATCAGACAAATGAAAACCAAATTATAAGATGGTTGAATGAAGAACTGCCTTTACAGTAGTAACTTTGAATGCTAACAGGTTAAATTCCCCGATTAAAATATAGATTGGCAGAAAGGATTAAAAATATTATCCATCTATATGCTGTTTAGAAGAGACTCACCATAGACCCAAAGATACGAATAGGTTGAAAGTGAAAGGATAGAAAAAGATATCCTATGCAAGTAACAACCAAAAGAAAGCTGGGGTAGCTATACTAATATCAGACAAACTAGACTTTAAATGCAAAGATGTCAAAAGAAGCAAATAAGAACACTATATACACTAATAGAAGGGACAATTCACCAAGAAGAAATAATCATAAATGTTTATGCACCCAATCAAGGCACTTCAAAGCACATGAACCAAACATTGGCAAAACTGAAAGGAGCAACAGACAATTCTACAATAATACAACATCCACACACCACTCTATTCTATAGATAGAACAACCTGACAGAGGATCAATAAAGATCTCTTTATTGAGAACCTAAACAATATGATAAATGAATTAAACCTAGCAGATATATATATATATATATATATATATATATATATATATATATATATATATATATTCAAATACTTATGGAACATTCCCCAGGATAGAATATATGCTGATACACAAATCAGGTCTTAACAATTTTTAAAAGATTGAAATTATTTGAAGTACTTTTTCTAATCACAATGGAATGGAGCTGGAAATCAAAAACCACTGAAGAACTGGAACTTTCACAAATATATGGGGGTTCAACAACACACTTAAACAATTGTGGGCAAGAGAAATCAGTAAATATCTGGAGGTGAATGAAAACGAAAATAAAACATATCAGAATTTATGGGATGAAGTGAAGTCAGCAGTGTGATGCTGTAAAGAGCTACTGAAAATCTCTGAGAGATTCTGCATTAAAAAAGAAAAATTCTGAATTGAATAGAAATATGGAGGAGGATAGGGACTGGACAGGGACCCCATAAATCTGGAATTGAAGACATAGTAGAACATCAGGTAGGAAATTTATGTCCCAGACCAGCCGATCCTCTCCCCTCCCCCTCACTCAGTCTCACAGCATGGGACCAGCAGAGAAACAGTAGAGACCCCTCCTAACAAGGACATTGAATAGGAATTCTCTCATAGGAATGGGACGTGCTTTCACCTTTTAGAGACCTGGGGGGCAAGGAAGAGAATTTCAAGGCCCAGATAATGAGAGGCAGAAAGTCTAAGAAAATGTGGACAAAGCTGTGTTTCTATCCCTGGTTCTGAAAGTCCTTCCACCACCCCTGTGGAAAATGGCAGTGAAGATCTGATTCCTCTCTGGGGGAAGGCCAAAGACAAGGTCAGATGGAGGTATACCGCCCCTCAAATAAGGTGGGCAATACAGATCCATATTGATACAGATTTTGACAGGCAGAGAAGGAACAGGACCCCTGCAGTCAGCATGATCGGTTGAGGCACAGCCTTGTTCTACAGGCAAACAGCTCTGAGGACAATTAAGTCATTGAACAGTGCCATCTGCTGGGAAGGATAGAAAATTCAAGGGAACTGAAGGGCTTTTTCAAAGACCATCCAGAAAAATTATTTTAGGCTGACTGGAGTGGATCTAGACCCATGCAACATGCTCCTGTTTCAGCTGAGAGACATAAACAACTCAACTGTTAAAGCAGTACCCTAAAACAAAGCCAGGTCTTCCAGGACAGTGAAGAATAGAGCAACACTGAGAGACAGCATACTTGTTTTAACTACAAACAGAGGCATTGTGTTGTGTCTACTTTATTCCCTGAGGCAGGCCATGGGAGGCACTGGTTTGGGGGGAAGATTGGAGGGCAGAACAAATCTGACAACTGGGGAGTGAGAAAGATGAACAGATAGAGAACAAATTCAACCAAAAGGATACCCCTAGAAAAAAAAGAGATAAAATGACCACAAGAATAAACTAAGCAAGAAAAACTGATGCCTTGACACCAGAAGAAAATCAATTCATATCAGGAAGAACAAAGATATTACCCCAAAAAAGAAACATACAAACACTGCAACCGAGGTGCAGGAATTGAAGCAACTGATTAATGATGTTAAAACAGAATTTTTAAATCAATTCAGCAAGTTTAAGGAAAAGATGGAAAAAGGCATGAAGGCTATAAAGAAGACCAGGGTGTACATAGAGAAGAACTTGAAAGCTTGAGAAAAACAAATGGCTGAACTTGTGGGAATGAAAGTCACAATGAAAGAGGTGAAAACAAAATGGAGTCATACAATAGCAGATATGGAGAAGTAGAAGAAATCATTAGTGAATTGGAATACAGGACATGTGAAATTCTACACACAAAAGAGCAGATAGGGAAAAAAATGGAAAAATCCAGCAGGGTCTCAGGAAACTGAATGGCAACTTGAAGCACATGCTATGGGTGTTCTAGAAGGATAAGAGAAATGAAAAGTGGCAGAAACAATAATGTAGGGAATAATCAAGGAAAAATTCCAACTCTTATGAAAAATATAAAACTAAAGGTCCAAGAAGCACAGCATACCCCAAACAGAAGAAATCTAAATAAACCTACACCAAGACACTGATGAGGTTGTCAAATGTCAAGGACAAGGAGAGAATTCTGAAAGCAGGAAGAATAAAGCAATCCATCACAAACAGATGAAGCTTGGCACTACAAAGTGTGAATCTCTCAGCAGAAACCATGGAGGCAAGAAGGCAGTGGGATAATATATCTAAGATACTGATAGAGAAAAATTGCCAACCCAAAATTCTATATTCAGTGAAACTGTCCTTCAAAAATGAGGGAGAGACTTCCACCAGTGCCCAAATCACTTGAGACTGCAAAGGGAGCAGCCTGGGCTTCACAAGATGCCATGATGGATGCAAGATGTCAATGGTTTCCATAGCTCTGAGTGGAAAATGACAGCATAGAAAGGCCATGTCACCCCAAAACTCTCAACTGTGTGTTAAAACCTTAGCTTTCCAGCAGATTATCATGCTTCAAATTTTACAGTGAAAAAGTTTTGAGAGAGATAATGTCTTCAAGTTTCATCCATGCTGTTGCATGTGTCAGGACTTGATTCCTTCTTACTGCTGAATAATATTCCATTATAGAGAAATCAGGACCTTGGTCAAGATTGGACTGGATTTCCTACCTATTTTGCTCACCTACTGCTTGTCTTGTTGTGTGTGAACATCCAAAGGAAGACAGTTGTCAGCCGAGCTATTGACAATGCAACCATGAGAGTCAATAACCTTCATAGATGCAACTGTAAACTTCACCCAGGAAGAATGGGAATTGCTAGACACATCCCAGAGAAAGATGTTCAAAGAAGAGATGCTGGATACTATGAATCATCTCGTCTCAGTGAGATTTCATGTCTGCAAACCAGATGTGTTCCCAGTCGGCACAAGAGGAGATGATGTGGAGAGAAGGAGTGGAATTTCTCCCAACCCAGAGTTCAGGAAGGAAAATTGCCTATAAAAATCAAGAAGTGGTATTAATGCAACTTACCTACAGGAAAGATAATTCTGACATCATGTCATTGTAAGCATCTCACACTCAAAAGAATTCCTCTCAATGTAATTATTTGCAAGAAGATTCCACTATCAGATTCACAGTGACTAAACTTGCATTAATTCCCATGAGAAAGAAATCATATTTAAGCAGACCATTTGGAAAAGTCTTCAGTGACCAGTTAGTTATCTTTTAATCAACATAAGTAGATTCACAGTAGAAGTATATCATATGAATGGCCATCAAAATGCTAAAGTCTTTATTACAAGCTCTGGCCACAGACAATATAATGGAATTCAAACTGAAGATAAGCCATATGACACCCCTTTATGTGGGAAATCATTCCTCAGATTTTCTCACCTTAGAAGACATGAGAGAGCTCACACTGGTAGAAACCCTATGAATGTCATCAATGTGGGAATGCCTTCAGTCAATATTCTCATCTTCAACAACATGAGGAAACTCACACTGGAGAGAAATCCTGTGAATGTCATAAATATGGGAAAGCCTTCAGTCAGTATTCTCATCTTCAACAATGTGAAAGTCACACTGAAAAGTCTTATGAATGTGATAGATGTGGGAAAGCCTTCAGTTTTTTTCTACCCTCAGACAATGAGAGAACTCACATGACTGAAATTTTCTTAACGTCACCTATTTAGGAAAGCTTTCAGTTGTTATTCTTATTTTAGAAGACGTTAGAGGGCACACACTGTAAAGAAACCCTATGAATGCCATACAGGTTGGAAAGCATTCTTTGTTCTGCCTTCAGACGACCTCAGAGAACTCACACTGGAAAGAACACCTTTGAATGCCATACATATGGTAAAGTCTTCAGTTGATGTTCTCCTCTTAGACAATATGAGGGAACACACACTAGAGAGAACAACTATGAAAGCCATGCATGTTGAAAAACCTTCAATGATATGCCTTCAGACAGCATGAGAGAACTTACACTGGAGAAAAACCATATGAATGTCATCTTACAAGAAAAATCCATCAATAAATGTCATCTTAGACAACGTGAGGAAACACACACCTGAAGTAAAAGCCTTTTAACACCACACATATGGGTATGAGAGAACTCAGACATGAGAGAAAATGCTGTGAATGTCATCTATGTGGGAAAGATTTTGCTCATACTTCTGCCCTCAAACAACATGAGAGAATGCACAGAGGACATAGGCCATAAGAATTTCATCTGTATAAGAACACCTTAATTTTCTTAACCTCAGACAACATGAAATTATTCAACCTTTAGAGTAAACCTATGCCATCAGTGTGTGGAAGCTGACCATATTCTGACCTTAGATTGAATGAGAGAACTCACAGCATACATTTCGAATATGGAAGTGATTTCAGCCATAGCTTTAATCTTTAAACACACCAGCGTACTCACATCCTGAAGAAGCACTATGTAATTGGTATGGCAGCACTACTTTAGTTATCAGCACTACTTCAGTTGAATAAGAAAACTTGTACAAGAAAGAATCCATAAGAATGTCATCTTCATAGCAAAGCCCTTAGTAGTTTGTCTGATGACATACCATATGAAAAGACTCATAATATACATCTAATGGATGTGAGCAAACCACTCTAATGAGCAATCCAGAAAAATTACATGTGAAGAATTCTATGCCTGTACTCAATATGGAAACATCTTAATTTGTAATTTATCCTTTAAATTAAATGAGGAGGTTCCATAGGAATGAATTCCTAGACCTGTAAATAAATGAGGGAGAGTTTAAAATATTTTCAGATAAACAGACACCGAGAGAATCTGTGAACAAGAGATCTGCTCTACAAGAAATATTAAAGGAAGATGTACAGGTAGATAAGAAAATACAAGAGAGAGAGGTTTGGACAAGAGTGTAGAAATGAAGATTAGCAGGAAAGGTAACTAATACAGTTAAAAGAGAGAAAAAATAAGATATGACAGATAAAATCTAAAAGAAAAAACTGGTTGAAGAAAGTACAGCCATTACAGAAAAGGCATTAAATGTTAATGGATTAAACTTTGCAATCTGAGGGCATAGATTGACAAAAGGATTAAAAACACAGGACTCATCTATTTGCTGTCTAAAAGAGACTCCGTTAAGACCCAGGACAAAACAGTTTGTAAGTGAAAGACTGGAAAAAGATATTCCGTGTAAACAACAACCAGAAAACAGCAGGGGTAGCTACAGTAATATCAGAGAAATTAAACTTCAAATGTAAACAATTAAAAGAGGCAAAGAAGGACACTATGTATTAATAAAAAGGGCAATTCATCAGGAAGAAAAAAATCAAATATCTATGCACCAAGCCAGAGCGCCCCAAAATTAAACAATGAGGCAAATCCTGACAACACTGAAAGGAGAAGTAGACACTTCTACACTAGTGGAAGACTTCAATACACCAATATCATCAATGGATAGAACATCTAAATGGAGGATCAATAAGAAATTAGAGATCTTGAATAAAATGATAAATGAACTAGACTTAATAGATATTTACAAAAACATTGCACCTAACAGCATCAGGAAAAATATTCCTTGCAAGTAAGTGCTCATTGATCATTCTCTAGGATAAATCATATGTTGAAACACTGTAAATTTAAGGTTATTGAAATTATACAAAACACTTTCTTGGATCATAATGGAATGAAGTTTGAAATAAATGACAGGCTTCAGGAAGAAGCCTGAAAATTTTGCAAATTCATGAAGGCTAAACAACACACTCTTAAACAACCAGTGGGCCAAGGAATAAACTACAAGAGAAATCAGTACATATCTTGAGGCAAGTGAAAATGAGAACACAACATAGCAAACCTCATGGGATGCATCAAAGGCAATGCTGAGAGGGAAAATTATTTCCCTTAGTGCCTATATAAAAACATAAGAAAGAGCAAAAATCAATGAATTAACTGCTCACGTGGAGGAAGTAGAGAAAGAACAGCAAACTAACCTCAAAGAAAACAGAAGGAAAGAAATAACAAAGAATATAGCAGAAATAAATGAAATTGAGAAAATGAAAGCAATAGAGAACCAGAAGTTGGTTCTTTGAGAAAGTTAATAAAATAGATGGACCCTTAGCTATGCTGACAAAGAAATACAGAGGATACAAATAAATCAGAAATGGAGGTGGTACATAACTACTGACCCTGCAAAAATAAAGGAGATAATGAGAGCATACTATGAACAATCATATGCTAACAAACTAGACAAATTAGATGAAATTGACAGCTTCCTAGAAAATTATGAACAACCAACATTGACTCAAAAAGAAATAGAAAACCTCAACACACCAATAACAAATAATTGAATCAGTCATCAAAATTCTCCTCCAAAAGAAAAGTCCAGGACCAGATGGCTTCATATATGAATTCTACCAAATATTCAAGAAAGAATTAGTACAAATCTTGCTCAAGCCCCTCAAGAAAATTGAAGATGAGGGAAGGCTACCTAACTCATTCTATAATGCCAACAGCACCTTAATGCTGAAGCTAGGTAAAGATACCACAAGAAAAGAAAATTACAGACCAATCTCGTTAATGAATATAGATGCAAAAATCCTCAGTAAAATACTTGCAAATTGAATCCAGCAACATATAAATGAATCACACACCATGTGAACAATTGGGTTTTATTCCAGGTATGTAAGGATGATTCATCCCAAGAAAATCAATTAATGTAATACATCACATCAATACATTAAAGAGGAAAATGCACATGATCATCTTGATTGATGCAATTTGGCAGCTCCTCAGGTGCTAAGTTTAGAATTGTCATATGACCCAGCAGTCCCATTTTCTAGGCCTATATTCAGAGGAAATGAAGGCAAGGACACTAACAGACATTTTCATTGCAATGTTTATAGCAGTACTATTCATGATTGCCAAGAGATAGAAAAACTCCAAGTGTCTATCAATGGACAAGTGGCTAATTAAGCTGTGGCATATGCATCCAATGGAATATTACACAGCTGTAAGAAAGAATAAAATCATGAAGTATGTAACAGCATGGATGGACCTTGGGGACATTATGTTGAGTGACACTAGCTAGAAATAAAAGGACAAATACTGTATGGTCTCTACTATGAACTAACATTAGTGAGTGAACTTTGAGGGTTGATGTTCAGAACACAGGTTATCAGGAGATATAAAGAAGGTAGAGATTGGGTATTTGATGCTGCAGGAGTACAGAATGTTCAATAGGACTGATTGTAAAGACCCAGAAATGGATAGCACAACACTATCTGATGGTAGCACAATGTTGTAAGTATGCTGAACAAAGCTGAGTGTGAGTATGGTTGAGGGAGGAAGGCTGGGGGCATGGATGACACCAGAAGGAAAGCTAGAAGGCAAAGACTGATATGGTATAACTTAGCGATATCAGAGTGGACAATCATGATGATTAAGTGTACATATATCAGAATGTTTTTGCATGAGGGAGAACAAATGAATATCAATATTGCAAGGTGTTGAAAATAGGATGGTATACAGGAAAAAAGAAAAGAATATAATCAATGCATACTGGAGTCTATAATTAACAGTAACATTGGAATATGTGTCCATTGAATGTAACATAGGCAATATGCCAAATCTAAATGTTAATAAGTGAGGGATATGGGGAAGGGGTATGGGAATCTTTGTAGAAGAAATGGAAATATCCTTATTTGGGTTGTAATAGCAAAGACATGTCTATGTGGTGATACCAGGAACCACTGATTTTTTATTTAGGGTAGGTTGTATGAAGTGTGAATTAAACTGTTTAAAAATTTAAAAAGAAACATATCCTGAACACTCTGGACTATCTTTAGATGATCCTGGAGTCAGAATTCCTTTTTTAAAAATATTTTCATTGAGATATCTTCACATACATACAGTCCACCCAAAGTATACAAACAATAGCTCATAATATCATCATATAGTGTGTATTCATCACCATGATCATTTTTAGGACATTTGCATCACTCTAGAAAAAGAAATAAAAACAAAAAAGAAAACACTCATACATTCCATAACTCTTACCCTTCCCTCTCATTGATCACTAATATTTCAATCTACCCAATATTTTTACCCCTTATCCCTCCCCTCTATTATTTACTCATCTGTCCATACCCTGGACAAAAGGAGAATCAGACACAAGGTTTTCACAATCAGATGGTCACATTGTAACATCTATGTAGTTATACAATCATCCTTAAGAATCAAGGCTACAGGAATACAGTTAGTTTCAGGTACTACCCTCTAGCCACTCCAATACACCATAAACTAAAATTGTGCTGAAGAATTTCATATCTTAATTCAGGCCTATCAACCTGCCTGCCCAATCTACAGCAATGCATTCATATGTTAATCTAGTCCAGAGAGCCCCTAATTAGATTAGAAGAGAAAATAGCAATGACCCAAAAATATAACCATTAAAAGAGCTCACTTTGCTTTAGATTGAGCTAAAATCCTATCTCCACAATTGATAGATGCCATTCCTAAGGTTTTTCCTTACAGAATTTGATTAGAGCAAGGTCCAAGTCTGTAAGCAGATAAACACCAATCTGACTTTGATTTTCAAGAGAGACTAGAAAAAATATTTGACGAACACTCTGAACAATCTTTAGATGAACCTGGAGCTAGAATTTCCTTTACTCTTATGTTTATCAATGGACCAAAGACCAACATTGCTAATTTAGTAAAAAGGCACAGACTTGACTGACAAAGTCTTTATTGAGTTGACAAGCTTAACTAGACTGTGTTCTCAAACTCTAAAAAATGCAAAGGTCACTATACAATCAGAAATACTTGTTATAAAATTAGAACAATTGCAGGCCTCTTCTAAATAATGCCACAACCCAAGAACACATGAGGTGTGTCGTGATTACAAATAAACAGGGCCTTGCTGCCATCACATAGCTCTGAGGGGGATGAGTGTGTGCCCTGGAGATGGCAGAGAGCCCAGGTGTTGCCCGGATGTATGGAGAGGGTGGAGCCAAAAAAAATGTGGTCTCCCTTTCATTGTATGATATCCTCTATACAACGCAAACATAAAAAAATTTGATGGTGATGTATTTGGCACATGATTTTGAGATAAATGAAATTGTCTTTTCTATCACTGGAAAATTTTTGAGGCATTGGAATATAATCTTATACTTGTCTTTATCTCTGACAATCATGCTTTCTATCTTGAAATATTCTCAGGCTTCACTTGGACACACGTCTCTAACAGTACTTCCCTAATTTATAACCACTCCAACAGCTTATTATATGAACCACACTGTAATGCCCATTGCTCACATTCCACTAGAGTCCATCAGTTGACAAACTTTTCCTATAAAAAGTCAAACTCCTCCATATCTGGAGGTGGAGAGTCTCAAACGAAACCCCTGGATTAAGGTAGTACTTTAACTCTCACTCTGCCTGCACAGGCTATTTCTTCCTATGTGTAAGGAATGCCACCAGCTTGGAGTGGCACTTATACAATGCCAACCTTACTCCCTGTCCTAGAGAAGAGAGACCAATTAGAAACAAAGAGTGTAGCCAAACTTGGATCCTTCATTTATAATCCAAACATCATTTTAGCTGTAACCATGCATCCCATTAATTGAAATGGCTAGTATAGGCTGGACATTTCTGAAGTATAATTAGGTTTCATCAAATTTCTCAACTAAAGGAAAAACTTCTGAAATAGGTCTGAAACTATTGCAAACACTGTTACTAATACCATTAAGGCATTAGAGAATTTACAACTCAAGATGGATAGCCTGGTGAAGGTTGACTGGCAATCTATAGGGCTCTGGATATACTCATGCTCAAGTAGGGACATGTGCCCTCTTAAGGGACCAAAGCTACTTTTACACAAATCAATCAGTGAAAATTCAACAAAACATTCAGAAAAGATTCATATTCTGCAAGAACTTGGGGCTTCCATGGTTTAGAATTCATTTGACTGATTGAATTTTGGATCATGGGGGAAAGGTATTATGGGATTATTCCAAACCCTTTCAATCCTTTCCCTTCTTATATTTATCATACTGTTTTTAATTCACTGCTTTATTTCCAGAAAACTATTGTGTATCAACAGTCTCTCATTTCCAAAAATCATGCTGGGAAACCAGGCTTTAGATCTCAAAGATGATACTTATGATGTCTTACAAGCAAAACCTCTGATAACTACCTTGTCTTACTCCAAAATACTGTTGCTTCTGAATAAAATTCCTCTCATTTCTTCCAGGAGTTTTGTTGCTGATTTTGATGGAATCCATTTTCCTTCTATGTCATCAATTAGCCATAGTACCATAATTAATTCCCTTCCCATGGAATATGACACTGGACCTTCCAGCTATGTGGACACCTGGGGTAGCCCCCTGGAACCATGGGACAGCACACAATCAATCTTAATCAGTGAGGCTTTCTAGAAAATATGTTCCTCAAAATGGGGAAATGTGACTTCCGGAGAAGATGGTGGCTTAGTAAGACGCACGGATCTTAGTTTCTCCTCCAGGACAGCTACTAGGGGAGTAGAAACAATACAGAACAGCTCCCAAAGCCACGACAGAGATAAAAAAGACAGCGTACCCCATCCTGGAAGGGCTGGCTGGCTGAGAGAACCCGCTCTGGTGAGATTGTGAAGGGGCGCGGGCTTCACCGGGCGGGGTGGCAAGCGGCTGGAGTCACTCCCTTCCCCCTTCCCGGGCCGGCTGGGAGAATTGGACAGGTGGTCCCCTCAAACCGCAGCAGCTGGCGCCCACACCACGTGCGGCCCCCCGGACCAACTGAGAGAATTGGATCGGAAATCCCCAGGCCACGGAGAATGGTGACGGGGGTGGGGGGGCCCCTTAGAAACCCGTGACTCCCCAGGAATGTGCACTCTCCCGGGTGGGCCGCTGCGGCTGGCGCCCTCCTGCCACGCTTGGCGCCCCGGGCCGACTAGGAAATTCGGACGGGCACTTTCCCAGGCTGCGGCGGCCAGTGACCCTCCCCGCGTTCAGACCCCGGGCCGGCTGGCACTCTTCCAAGCCGCTACGGCTAGCGAACCTCCCGGATGGCGAGAGTTTTCCAAAGTTAAAGGACCCACAGCACCTTTTACTGGTGGGACGCGCAGACAAACGTGTGCCACGAGCGCCACCTACTGGGCAGGATAAGAAAAACAGAACCCAGAGATTTCACAGAAAAATCTTACAACCTTGTTGGGTCCGACACCCAGGGAAATCGGACTAAATGCCCAGACGCCAGCAGCAGAAGATAACTGTCCACGCTCAGAAGATTGAGAATATGGGCCAGTCAAAGGAACAAACCAATAGTTCAAATGATACAAGAGCTGAGATAACGAATGCTGAATACACAAACAGAAATGGAAAACCACTTCAAAAATGAAATCGATAAATTGAGGGAGGACATGAAGAGGACATGGGCTGAACATAAAGAAGAAATAGAAAAACTGAAAAAACAAATCACAGAACTTATGGAAGTGAAGGATAAAGTAGAAAAGATGGAAAAAACAATGGATACCTGATGATAGATTTAAAGAGACAGAAGATAGAATTAGTGATTTGGAGGATGGAACATCTGAATTCCAAAAAGAAACAGAAACTATCAGGAAAAGAATGGAAAAATTTGAACAGGGTATCACGGAACTCAAGGACAATATGAACTGCACAAATATACGTGTTGTGGGTGTCCCAGAAGGAGAAGAGAAGGGAAAAGGAGGAGAAAAACTAATGGAAGAAATTATCACTGAAAATTTGCCAACTCTTATGAAAGACCTAAAATTACAGATCCAAGAAGTGCAGCGCACCCCAAAGAGATTAGACCCAAATAGGCATTCTCCAAGACACTTACTAGTTAGAAAGTCAGAGGTCAAAGAGAAAGAGAGGATCTTGAAAGCAGCAAGAGAAAAACAATCCATCACATACAAGGGAAACCCAATAAGACTATGTGTAGATTTCTCAGCAGAAACCATGGAAGCTAGAAGACAGTGGGATGATATATTTAAATTACTAAAAGAGAAAAACTGCCAACCAAGACTCCTATATCCAGCAAAATTGTCCTTCAAAAATGAGGGAGAAATTAAAACATTTATAGACAAAAAGTCACTGAGAGAATTTGTGACCAAGAGACCAGCTCTGCAAGAAATACTAAAGGGAGCACTAGAGTCAGATACAAAAAGACAGAAGAGAGAGGTATGGAGAAGAGTGTAGAAAGAAGGAAAATCAGATATGATATATATAATACAAAAGGCAAAATGGCAGAGGAAAATATTATCCAAACAGTAATAACACTAAATGTCAATGGACTGAATTTCCCAATCAAAAGACATAGATGGGCAGAATAGATTAAAAAACAGGATCCTTCTATGTGCTGTCTACAGGAAACACATCTTAGACCCAAAGATAAACATAGGTTGAAAGTGAAAGGTTGGGAAAAGATATTTCATGCAAATAACAACTGGAAAAGAGCAGGAGTGGCTACACTAATATCCAACAAATTAGACTTCAAATGTAAAGCAGTTAAAAGAGACAAAGAAGGACACTATACACTAATAAAAGGAACAATTCAACAAGAAGACATAACAATCATAAATATTTACGCACCGAACCAGAATGCCCCAAAATACGTGAGGAATACACTGCAAACACTGAACAGGGAAATAGACTCATATACCATAATAGTTGGAGACTTCAATTCACCACTCTCATCAATGGACAGAACATCTAGACAGGATCAATAAAGAAATAGAGAATCTGAATATTACTATAAATGAGCTAGACTTAACAGACATTTATAGGACATTACATCCCACAACAGCAGGATACACCTTTTTCTCAAGTGCTCATGGATCATTCTCAAAGATAGACCATATGCTGGGTCACAAAGCAAGTCTTAACAAATTTAAAAAGATTGAAATCATACACAACACTTTCTCGGATCATAAAGGAATGAAGTTGAAAATCAATAATAGGCGGAGTGCCAAAAAATTCAAAAATACGTGGAGGCTCAACAACACACTCCTAAACAACGAGTGGGTCAAAGAAGAAATTGCTAGAGAAATTAGCAAATACCTCGAGGTGAATGAAAATGAAAACACAACATATCAAAACTTATGGGACGCAGCAAAGGCAGTGCTAAGAGGGAAATTTATTGCCCTAAATGCCTATATCAGAAAAGAAGAAAAGGCAAAAATTCAGGAATTAACTATCCATTTGGAAGAACTGGAGAAAGAACAGCAAACTAATCCCAAAGCAAGCAAAAGGAAAGAAATAACAAAGATTAGAGCAGAAATAAATGAAATTGAAAACAATAGAGAAAATCAAGAAGGACAGAAGTTGGTTCTATGAGAAAAGCAATAAGAGTGATGGGCCCTTAGCAAGATTGACAAAAAGAAGAAGAGAGAGGATGCAAATAAATAAGGTCAGAAATGGAAGAGGAGACATAACTACTGATCTCACAGAAATAAAGGAGATAATAACAGGATACTATGAACAACTTTACGCTAAGAAATACAACAATTTAGGGGAAATGGACGGGTTCCTGGAAAGACATGAACAACCAACTTTGACTCAAGAAGACATAGATGACCTCAACAAACCAATCACAAGTAAAGAAATTGAATCAGTCATTCAAAAGCTTCCTAAAAAGAAAAGTCCAGGACCAGATGGCTTCACATCTGAATTCTATCAAACATTACAGAAAGAATTAGTACCAACTCTCCTCAAACTCTTCAAAAAAATCGAAGCAGAGGGAAAACTACCTAATTCATTCTATGAAGCCAACATCACCCTCATACCAAAACCAGGCAAAGATATTACAAAAAAAGAAAACTACAGGCCAATCTCTCTAATGAATATAGATACAAAAATCCTCAATAAAATTCTAGCAAATCGTATCCAACAACACATTAAAAGAATTATACATCATGACTAAGTAGGATTCATCCCAGGTATGTAAGGATGGTTCAACATAAGAAAATCAATTAATGTAATACACCATATCAACAAATCAAAGCAGAAAAATCACATGATCATCTCAATTGATGCAGAGAAGGCATTTGACAAGATTCAACATCCTTTCCTGTTGAAAACACTTCAAAGGATAGGAATACAATGGAACTTCCTTAAAATGATAGAGGGAATATATGAAAAACCCACAGCTAACATCATCCTCAATGGGGAAAAATTGAAAACTTTTCCCCTAAGATCAAGAACAAGACAAGGATGTCCACTATCACCACTATTATTCAACATTGTGTTGAAGGTTCTAGCCAGTGCAATTAGACAAGAAAAAGAAATACAAGGCATCAAAATTGGAAAGGAAGAAGTGAAACTCTCACTGTTTGCAGACGATATGATACTATACGTCGAAAACCCGGAAAAATCCACAACAAAACTACTAGAGCTAATAAATGAGTACAGCAAAGTAGTAGGTTACAAGATCAACATTCAAAAATCTGTAGCATTTCTGGGGGCGGGCCGCGGTGGCTCAGCGGGCAAGAGTGCTTGCCTGCTATGCCGGAGGACCTCGGTTCGATTCCCGGCCCCAGCCCATGTAAAAAACAAACAAACAAACAAAATATAATAAAACAAGAAAATGTTTAAAGATGTTTCCCTTTCTTCCTCCCTTCCTTCCTTCTATCCTTTCTTCCTTCTCTGTCTTTCCTTCCCTTCCTCCCTAAAAGAAAAAAAATTTTTAAAAATTAAAAAAAAAAAAAAAAATCTGTAGCATTTCTATACACTAGCAATGAACAAGTGGGGGGAAATCAAGAAATGAATTCCATTTACAATTGCAACTAAAAGAATAAAATACCTAGTAATAAATTTAACAAAGAGACAAAAAACCTATATAAAGAAAACTACAAAAAACTGTTAAAAGAAATCACAGAAGACCTAAATAGATGGAAGGGCATACCGTGTTCATGGATTGGAAGACTAAATATAGTTAAGATGTCAATCCTACCTAAATTGATTTACAGATTCAATGCAATACCAATCAAAATCCCAACAACTTATTTTTCAGAAATAGAAAAACCAATAAGCAAATTTATCTGGAAGGGCAGGGTGCCCTGAATTGCTAAAAACATCTTGAGGAAAAAAAACGAAGCTGGAGGTCTTGCACTGCCTGACTTTAAGGCATATTATGAAGCCACAGTGGTCAAAACAGCATGGTATTGGCATAAAGATAGATATATCGACCAATGGAATCGAATAGAGTGCTCAGATATAGACCCTCTCATCTATGGACATTTGATCTTTGATAAGGCAGTCAATCCAACTCACCTGGGACAGAACAGTCTCTTCAATAAATGGTGCCTAGAGAACTGGATATCCATATGCAAAAGAATGAAAGAAGACCCATATCTCACACCCTACACAAAAGTTAACTCAAAATGGATCAAAGATCTAAACATTAGGTCTAAGACCATAAAACAGTTAGAGGAAAATGTAGGGAGATATCTTATGAAACTTACAATTGGAGGCAGTTTTATGGACCTTAAACCTAAAGCAAGAGCACTGAAGAAGGAAATAAATAAATGGGAACTCCTCAAAATTAAACACGTTTGTGCATCAAAGAACTTCATCAAGAAAGTAGAAAGACAGCCTACACAATGGGAATCAATATTTGGAAATGACATATCAGATAAAGGTCTAGTATCCAGAATTTATAAAGAGATTGTTCAACTCAACAACAAAAAGACAGCCAACCCAATTACAAAATGGGAAAAAGACTTGAATAGACACCTCTCAGAGGAGGAAATACAAATGGCCAAAAGGCACATGAAGAGATGCTCAATGTCCCTGGCCATTAGAGAAATGCAAATCAAAACCACAATGAGATATCATCTCACGCCCACCAGAATGGCCATTATCAACAAAACAGAAAATGACAAGTGCTGGAGAGGATGCGGTGAAAGAGGCACACTTATCCAGTGTTGGTGGAAATGTCAAATGGTGCAACCACTGTGGAAGGCAGTTTGGCGGTTCCTCAAAAAGCTGAATATAGAATTGCCATATGACCCAGCAATACCATTGCTGGGAATCTACTCAAAGGAATTAAGGGCAAAAACTCAAACGGACATATTCACACCAATGTTTATAGCAGCGTTATTTACAATTACAAAGAGATGGAAACAGCCAAAATGTCCATCAACAGACGAGTGGCTAAACAAACTGTGGTATATGCATACGATGGAATATTATGCAGCTTTAAGACAGGATAAACTTATGAAGCATGTAATAACATGGATGGACCTAGAGAACATTATGCTGAATGAGTCTAGCCAAAAACTAAAAGACAAATACTGTATGGTCCCAATGATGTGAATCGACACTCGAGAATAAACTTGGAATATGTCATTGGTAACAGAGTTCAGCAGGAGTTAGAAACAGGGTAAGATAATGGGTAATTGGAGCTGATGGGATACAGACTGTGCAACAGGACTAGATACAGAAACTCAAAAATGGACAGCACAATAATACCTAATTGTAAAGTAATCATGTTAAAACACTGAATGAAGCTGCATCCGAGCTATAGGTTTTTGTTTTGTTTTGTTTTGTTTTGTTTTGTTCTTACTATTATTACTTTTATTTTTTTTCTCTATATTAACATTCTATATCTTTTTCGGTTATATTGCTAGTTCTTCTAAACCGATGCAAATATACTAAGAAATGATGATCATGCATCTATGTGGTGATGTTAAGAATTACTGATTGCATATGTAGAATGGTATGATTTCTAAAAAAAAAAAATGGACAGCACAATACTACCTAATTGTAATATAATTATGTTAAAACACTGAATGAAGCTGCATCTGAGCTATAGTTGTTTTTTTTCTTATATATTTTTGTATTTTTTATTTTTATTTTTATTTTTTCTCTATATTATCATTTTATTTCTTTTTCTGTTGTCTTGCTATTTCTTTTTTTAAATCGATGCATATGTACTAAGAAATGATGATCATACATCTATGTGATGATATTAAGAATTACTGATTGCATATGTAGAATGGAATGATTTCTAAATGTTGTGTTAGTTAATTTTTTTTAATTAATAAAAAAAATGGGGAAATGTTAAAAGAACTCCATGTAGAGACAATGTGGAACAAAAGCCACATTCATTGATGGTGGGAGTTCTAAATGATGCAGTCACTATGGAAGACAGACTGGCAGATTATTAGAAAACTAAGCATGTGCTTATGATATGATCTAGCAATTGTGCTCTACAGTTTTTACCCAAAAGTGGTGAATGCTTATGTCCACATAAAAACCTGCATATGAATGTTCATAACAGCTTTTTGGGAGGTGCGTGGTCCAGGAATCAAGCCTGGGTCTCCTGCATGGAAGGTGGGCATTCTACCATTGAAATCATCCATGCACCCCATAACAGCTTTTTATACTTTCTAAATACAAGAAGAAATCAAGATGGCCTTCAAAAGGTGAATGGGTAAAAAACGGTGGCACATTCATGCAATGAAATATTGTCCGAAATAGAAATGAGTTAACAAACCATGAAAAGACATGGAGGAAAAAATTCATATTGCTAAATGAAAAAATCAAGTGGTGAAGGTTCTGTACTATATGATTCCAACTGCAGAACACCTGGTAAAAGCAACAAAGAGCATAAAAAAGATCAGTCATTGCCATGAATTACGGGGAAGGGATAGCTGAACAGGGGAACACAGGGCATTTTAGGGCAATTCTACAAATCACTTCCAGAGAAGAGAAGAGGCAAAAACATTCCTGAATGTCTTGAGAAGGCCAACATTGTTCTGACATCCAAATCAGACAAACACATTACAAGGAAAACAAATTGCAAACCAACACCCTCAACAAAATACTAGCATATATAATCTAGAAAAGATAAAACATTGTGCCAATTTGGGTTTACTGCTGGGAATGCAAGGCTGGTTCACTCTGTTAAAATTAATCAATCTAATTCACGACAGCAAGAGACTGAAAAGAGAAAAAAATAAGATAATCTTGAATAAATGTGGAAAAATTACTTGACAGCATTCAACATATAGAAAGAACAAAATGTTAAGTATATTATGAGACTTCCTTGCCTATAAGATATTTAGAATAAACCTAATACTAACATTATATTTTATATTGAAAAATTGGATAAATTCCAAGATGACAAATTAGGTAAATATATTCTCTCCCATCCCTGCTATTCTACAATAAATTGGAAGTCTTAACCAGTGCAAAAAGGGACAAAAGTCATGTATATTGAGCTGTAAGTAATAAAACTTTTTCATCCTAAGGAAAACATGATTATCTATGTACAGAAATCTGAGGAATCTGAAAAGTGCTGCTAAAATTAATAAATATGCTTCATAAATTCTCATGTACATAGTCTTTATCTTAAATCAGTTGATTTTTATATACTTACAACAAAACTATTAGAAAGTAAACATTTAAAATACTGCTTAAATTACCACTGAAAATGATACTGTATAAATCATAAGTATACATTAAAGTATATATTTAAGTATAAATCTTGCAAAATCTGTATGCTCTAGGATATAAAATTTTGAGAAAAATGAAAACAATCCTAAATAAAAGATCTGAATAACAGCTTGGAAAACTTTAAATTGCTAAAAATTCATTTTTTCACAAATTAATCTAAAGACTGAATGTGACCAGAATGTAAATCTCAGGAGTTTTTTTAAAAAGAGAAATTAATGAATTTGTTTAAAACTGTATATGGAAAAGCAAAGGGACTAGATTCCTCAAAACACTTTTGGAAATGTTAGTGAACCTATCTGATTTCAATACTTATATTAATGCTAACCATCAAGAAAGGGTTGTATTGGCAAAAAGGTAAATGTATAAGCCAATGGAAAAAAATACAGAGTCTAGCAATAGAACCACACATATGGGCTCAATTGATTAACGAAGAAGTTGTAAATTCAATACAATGAAGACATGATAGTCTTTCAACAAATTGTGCTGGAACAACAGGATAGCCAGATGCCAAAAAATAAACCTCAACTTCTACATCACACCATATACAAAATTTTACTTGAAATGGATCATATTCCTAAACATAAAAGTCAACCCTATACAACAGCACCCTAGAAGAAATACAGTAGAAAATTCTTACATCCTTGGGGTAAATCATGATTTCTTTTCTAGAACATAAAGTCAACAAATCATCAAAGAACAAATTGATAAGCTGGGCTATGTAAAAATTGAAAACCTCTTTGCAGAAGAAAGTTAGGAAAATGAAAAGATAAGCAGGAGTTAGAAAATATTTGCAAAACTTATTTTTTATGAAGGACTTGTGTCCAGAAAACATACAAAACTCTCAAAATGCAATAAAAGAACCAAAAAACTCAAATGACACTGCACCAAAGGTATATATATATGGCAAAAAAGCATGTTAAATGAATTTCAACATTATTAATCATTAGTGAATGCCACTTAAAAACAAAACGAAATACCATTATATACCAATTATAATGAATAAAATTTAAAACACCAACCATACCAAGTGTTGCCAGAGATATTGAGGGAGTGGAACTCTCCTATTCTTATGGTCAGAATATGAAATGGTAGAATCACTTTGGAAATCATGTTGGAGGGTTCTTATAAAGTTAAAGGTACAGCTACCACAAGATGCAGCCATTATACTAGTTGGTATTGAACCAAGGGAAACAAAAGCACAGCTATACAAACACATGTATAAAAATGTACACAGATACTTTAGGTGTGAGAAATAGAAAGTAATACAAGAGTGCCCCAATAGGTGTGTGAATAGACAAACTGTGGTATGTCTACACAATGTAAAACTTCTCAGAAATCAAAAGAACAGAAGTGGACTTAACAAGATGGTGATTTAAGAGGCTCCAGGGAATTGTACCTCCCCCCACACAGAATCTTTTAATAACTAACAAAACCTGCCATAGCCATATGCGCCAGTTTGAAAGGATTTATGTACCCTAGAAAAGTCATGTTTTAATCCTAATCAATCTTGTGGGAGAAAGCATTTCTTTAATCCCTATTCAACAATGTAGGTCTGAATCTTTTGATTAGATTATTTCCGTGGAGATGAGACTCACCCAATTGTGAGTATTAACCTTGGATTAGAGGGAAATGTGACTCCACTCATTCTAGGTGGGTCTTGATTAGTTTGCTGGAATCCTTTAAAAGAGGAAGTATTTTGGAGAAAGCTTCAGAGGGATAAGATAGCCACCCATAAAAGCTACCAGAGCACATGCAGCCAGAGACCTTTGGAGATGAAGAAGGAAAACATCCCTGGGGGAGCTTCATAAAACAAGAAACCTGGAGAGGAAGCTAGCAGATGTCGCCATGTTTCCCATGTGCCTTTCCAGCTGAGAGAGAAATCCTGAATTTTATCAGCCTTTCTTGAGTGCAGGTACCCTCTTGTTGGTGCATGAATTTGGACATTTTTATGGCTTTGCTTTAATTGGGACATTTTCATGGGCTTAGAACTGTAAACTAGCAACTTATTAAATTCCCCTTTTTTAAAAGCCATTCTGCTACTTGTGTATTACATTCTGGCAGCTAACAAACTAGAACACCATCTTTCCCAACACTCAGGAAAATAGGTAAATACTTGCCATAACTGGGAAAGTGCAAAGTTAAAAAAAAAAAAAAGAAATACCTGAAAAACATAAGGGCAACCTCAGGCTGCCCTTGGCAATTCCTCAACCTTGCCTTTCCCAGCACAATGTGGAGCCAGGCTGAAGTCCCATTGTGGGAGCCCCAACCAGCGAATGGATGCATAAAATGTGGCAAATACACACGATGGAGCATTATTCAGCTATAAAAGGAATGAAGTGCAGAGACATACAACATCATGCTGAAGTAAAACAGGCCAGAGAGAAAAATACAACTGTTGCATGCTCTCACTGACGTGAAATTATTAGAATGAACAAAGCCACCAAGTCAGAATAAGTGATCAGGGCATGGTGGGGGGATAAGGGAATGGAAAGTTAAGGCTTAAAATGCACAGGGCTCATCTCTGGAACGATGGCAGTGATTGGTAATGGATGGTGGTGATGGTAGCACAGAGTCATGAATGCAGCTAACAGGACTGAACTATGTGTCTGAATATGATTAAAAGGGGGAACGTCACATTGCACGTATGGTAACAGAATACACGTATTTCTTTAAAATCCATGGAACGACACCACAGGAACAGTGACCCCGACGTTAAACCATTGGCTTTAATTAAAGTGTGAATAGAAAAATGTGCTCTGATCATTTGTAAGAAATATTCCAATGCAAAATGGTGGTGGTGGGGTGGTGAATGGGGATCTGTCTTATGGGTGATTGTTCGGCAAACCCACAATTTCTCTAATATAGAAAATCCTAGTCTTTAAGGACTAAACCAGGGAACATTTCTCAAGCCCACCCTACCAGAGTCATACTGAATGTAATGAACAGCACCAAAATATATCTGATAAGAAAGGAAATGTTGGGCTGTGCATATGTTAACAATACATTTTTTTTAATCCATGAAACTGCACTACACAGTGAACTGTAGTTGCCTAATTTCTCTGGGAAAGTGTACAGCACAATGTTGATGTGATAACAGTGAGCATTCTTGTCTTGTTTCTGGCCTTAAAGGGAAATCATAATTTTCTATCTCTTTACTAAGATCCTGATACTGTTTCCCTGATATCCTTTGTTTCTTTCTCGGTATTTCCCATCTTCCCCATGGGCATTAAGTTTATTTTTCTTAAGTCTTTGGTGTCCACATGATGGTCTCATTGTTGGTGTTTTCTGGATTTGTATCCTTTTCTTGTGCACAGGACATAAGTTCCTGCTTGTTTGGGTTCTTTTGTATAGTTTTGTTACATTCTGTATATTTAATATCTTAAAATGTTAGCTCTTGGAATTATTCCCTGAGCTGATTCTTTTGATTGCATTACCAGCTAGCGATAAGACAAAGATTTCCTTGTGCTTCAGCTCTCCCATCAAGAACGTCCCCCAAGGCAAATGCAGTGTGCCGAGTTTTCCCTGTCTTTCTGGGCCAGTGTCTTCCTTTTACTTCTGCTATTTAGTTGTTGTGGAGTTCCCCTGTGCACAGGAGTTTGGTGTCCCCCTCTGTTTCCTAGAAGACAGACATACCTCTTCTGGCTGTTTGAAGCCAGCAAGCCTTTGCCAAAGATTGACTGCCAACTTAGTGTCAATGTCTCAAGCTGATTTTGCCTACAGGGTAAGTTCTAGAGGAGGGGAACACAGAGGGAAATTTTCCTGCCTGAGACAGGGCCAGGGATCCAAGAAGGTGACACAGACTGGCTCCAAAGTCCCCTGGAAGGTGATCAGAAGCATGCCAAGTGCTTGTTCCATGGCTTTCTTGGCCTGACAAATGCACCGCTTCAGCTAACCACCCCTCATATCCCTGAGGCAGCAGTGTCTGTAAGTCCCTCCACTGTGGCCTCTAATAAGGGGGTTGCAACAATGGCCAGCCTCAGGGCCAGGTCCCCAGGGATCCAAAGTTGTTCATTAAAACCCATGATCACTGACTTCATGGCTCACTCTGGTCTTTGGGAAGAGGATTTTTGGGTCCCTTTCTGTGACTAGGGAGCTAACCAGGGACTGGACCCCACTGTGTCCTGCCATGAGAGTGGGGGTTGAGGGCAGGAGCCACTAGGCAAAGTGACCAACTTACTGTTCTTTACTGTAATATTCCAGCCTCTTTCTCCCATTGTTCCCTGAATGCTGTACAGTGGGATTCTTTTGCCCCAAGGAGTTATAGAGTAGTGATTCAGACACTTCCCGCCTGTTTAATTTACCCACACAGTGAACTGATACTGAGAAACAGAAATGAGAAAACTGCCAATAAAGACAAAACATGGATTAAAAACTCCAATGTTATTTTAAATTTTATAATAGCTGAACCAAAAGACTATATACTGCATGATTCCATTCACAGGAAATCCCAGAAGAAGTAAAACTAATAAAATGTTTTAGGAAAAGATTAGTGATCTGGGGTCAGAGGGCAGAGGAAGGCACAAAATTGATGACAAAAGGACACACGAAAGCACTCTGGGGTGAGAGAGCTGTTCTGTGTGTTCACTGAGCAGTAGTTACATGGGTGTGAATAATTATCACAATTATAATCTTGGATTTTAATACTGAATATGCTACAACATGATTGATTTACAGTCCTTATAAAAAGGGGAAAGGGTGAATAGCATGCTTAACTGATCAAAGCATATGCATTCTGCAAACAGTTATGCAATTTGAATTAAAATCCAGCAAGTTATCAAGTCTATAAATGTGATCTATAATGTTATAAAATTCAAAAATAAAAAAGTAGTACTAAAGGAACACAAGGGAATTTAAGCAACTCTTTGCTTTGCTCCTTGCATTCATAAATGTAGGAAAAGTGATAAAATACATTAAGACAAAAAAATATACCACAGATGTTCCCGCATGGCTGCAAGTTTAAAAAGATGTATAATTAGTAGAATATAAAGTTAAAACAAAATGGTCTTAACTGAATTCTACACAGGAATACCTGAAAATATAATGATGATGCTTTGAAGGCAAATATTGAGGAAAGTAATGCTAGAAAAACTGACTTCAGTGCTGAGCTGCTCTTGCCTTTAGAAGTTAAGCTTAAATTGCCTGAATCTATCCTCAGCAACTAATATACAGACAGCCTTGGTCATGAACCATAGAGCATGATTAATTGCCCCAAGAGATTTCCCTTGGAGTTTGCCTTCCCCAGGACAAATACCTGACCCTGGTCTTGGAAAAACAGAGATAGACTTGAAGCCCAGTTAAATCCCAGCTCAGAGATATCAAGCAAGAGGGCAAGAGACTCACTTCACAGGGGGAGGTGTCCATGGTCCCTGCAGCTCCTACCATGGACCAAAGCCACTTTCCCAGAGAGCCCACCAAGGTCACTGGAAGGTGAAAAGGTGAGTGAAGCATTATCACCCCTTCCTCTGGATTGTAGGCAGAAATATAGAGCTTATAAAATACTTATTTCACAGTAAGAATGGTCTTTTCTTAGTTCTAGTAACTCAATATGGTTGTTGACAAATTTTGTAATGGCAACATATTCTAGATAAATTAACACTTTATCAAGATAAATTAACACACTTGCATGAAAAACAAATGATCGAAGATAAGATTATTGTAGAAATATTTGGTTTCATGCTCTGTTATATAAAAGGCATAATGGCAAACTTTTTTCATCAATGCTGAATTTATTCATCCTCACTATCTTTATCCTTGTTTACTCACGCAATGACCTTGCCAATAACACAAATTTGAAGAATCTAAGAACTGTATTCATGACATGAGAAGACCCTATGTTCCTCTCACTCAGCTATGTCCTCCAGAGAGAACATTTTAAGATCAACAGATCAACATTCAAGAGCAGAAAAAAGACTTCAGATTTAATGAAGGGAAAATATTAATCCAGTCCTATTAGGTCCGGCAGGGCTGTGTCTATGGTAGACACAGGGTCATCTAATATTGTTGACATTTACCCTTAAAAGTCAGATATTGAGAAAGAGAATGAAGTGGGGCAAGAACATGATACAGGTGACCCTTCCCCCAGTGTATCCAGCATCCATCAAGGCTCACAACGTCCAGAGGCCCAGGGGGAGGCTGTGGCCACAGTGGTGGACCAAAGGTCAGCCTGGGTCCCAACAGACCCTCAGGTCTTACAGCTGTGCCACTGTCCTCTCTGAGGTATTGTCCTCACTTGCTGCCTTGTGGCGCTGCTCCAGGCCAGTCATGCAAACACTGTCAAATTCCTAGACTCGCCCATGGCCTCTCACAGGAGCTGCAGCCTCGACCACTCACTGTCTTCTCCAGAGGAACACGTTAGAGCTCACTCTGGCTTCCAAACAGGACAAGAATTGCAGAAGGATCCTGAATGCATGGAAGGAGCCCCACAGCTTTGGGTGGTCCCAGGCCCCCTCTGCCAGGCTGTAGGGTGAGGGGGACATGATTCATTCCTTGCGCATGTCAGCTCATAGATCTAAAGGAAAGAAATTAAAAATGTGTGCCTTGGATCCAGCCTGTGGAGAGGTATACCAGTCGTCTTTGCTAAGGCCTGGTGATTACTGACTTACTGTTTTTCAGTATTGTTGTGTAACTTTTAGTCATAGACTCTGTTTTTTTTTTTAGTATGTCTAGGTTACAGGAAATTGTACAAAAGTACAGATCATTCCTATAAACCCTCCCTCCACTGTCAGCCATGAAGAGTTTCCCCTATTATGGCATCCCGTATTGATGTGGAACATTTGTTATAATTGATAAACCAATATTGATATATATTTTAGCTAAAGCCAGTAGTTTGCATTAGGGCTTACTCTTTCTGTTGTACAGCTCTATGGTTTTTTTTTTTTTTTTTTTACTTTTTATGATGAAATGATTTGAAACTTTGAAGACATGTGCAAAAACTATATCAACATCTTACAGAGAATTTCAATATGCCCCAGCCTCCCCGGAACCCAAAAATCTACCAATTTTATTTTGCCACACTTACTGTGTCATTCTATCCATTTATCTATTTATCTATCTATCTATCTATCTATCTATCTATCTATCTGTCTGTCTGTCTGTCTGTCTGTCTGTCTGTCTGTCTATCTATCTATCTATCTATCTACATATATTTTCTGAACATTGGAGAGCAGGTTGCAGACATCATACCTCTTGAATGCATGTACATTTCTTATTAACAAGTATATTAACTCATGTAATCAACTTAAGTGCAGTCATCGATTTTAGGAAATTTAATGTTGACATAAAGTTTAATAATCTATATTCCATTTTTTTCTTATATCCCAATAACGTCCTTTTGAGCCTTTGTGCCTCCATTCATAGATCTCTTCCAGTACAATTCATTGCGTTGCATTTTCATTATCTATAATCTCTCTGTCTTTCATTTTCTAAAATTTTGCAGAGCCATACACAACATAAATCTTCCCATCCCAGCCCCTCCAGAGCAGTGGGACTCATGACACTGATAATATTGTGGTACCTCCTCCACCCTGTACTATAATCTCCCTTTACCCTAAACAGAAACACTACATTATGCATTAATTCCCTGTGGCCCCTGCCTCCCACCCTGGTAGCCTGCACTCTACTTTCACAGTGAACAAATGCAGGGAACACTGACCTATCAGCGAAACTTTTATTATTAATGCTTTTGTGCCCCATCTAAGAAATTTTGCCTCCCTGATGGCAAAAATATTCTCTTATGTTTGCTTTCAGAAACTTTATAATTTTACCTTTTCTCCTCAGACCTATGACTAATCAATTGCCAATATTAATGTGTGGTGCAAGGTAGCAGTCAAAGTGTTTTTTTTTCACATGCATATTCAGTTCCACCAATATAATTTTTTTAAAAAACTTTATTTTGCAATTGAATTTTTTGGCACTTCATCACAATAACTACTTGACTATAGAGATGGGAGGTTAATTGGGGACAATTATTATTTCATTGATTTGTCTATTCTTATGCAAAAATGAAATTGTTGGGATTATTGTAGCATTCATCATTGTGGTTCTGAGGCCAGGTGCTGTATAATCTCCAAATGTGCTCTTCTCTTCAGAACTGTTTTCTCTACTATAGGTCCTTTGTGCTTCTGTATCAATTTTAGAATCAACTTTTTAATATCTGTTTTTAAAAATGCCTGCCAAGATTAGGATTGAAATTGTGTTAAATCTACAGATCAATTGAAACTGATGATGTCATAATAATAGTTAATCATCCAATTCATGAAATGGCGTGTCGACTAATTAATTATCCTCAGCAATTTCTCACAGATTTTTAAATAGAGGTCTGTGTTTAAACGATTTTTTCTAGGCATTTCTTCTTGAGCTTTACTTATTTGTGCTGGTCTCAAAAAATTAGTTGGAAAATGTTTTTCCTCTATCATTTTCTGAGTAGCTGAAATATTAATATTATTTCTTCATTAGATGTTAACTAAAAACCTCAAGTGTATCCAACTAATTGAAGATTATTTGTAGAACAAATTCAACTTCTTGCACGCATACATATGATTTAAATTTTCTCTTGTTTTATTTTTTTAAATGGTTTTTGGTAAGTTGCATTTTTCAAAGCATTTCAATGTTTTCAAATGTATTGGCTTAAAGATTATCAAAGTCTTCCCTTATTACCCCTTTAAGGTCTATATGCTCTGTAATTGTATTCTCTCTTTCATTCTTAATAGTAATTACCATTCTCCCTCCTTTTTAGTCTCAATTATTCTGCCAGGTTATTATCAAATTTTCCATCTTTCCACATCACCAACTTCTTTTAAACTTGTTCATATTCTCTGCTGTTTATTTTTATTTCTGCTCTTACATTTATGATTTCCTGTGTTTTGCTAACTTTGTTTTCAACTGGCTTGGCTTCTTGCATCTTAAATTAGAACCTTACATTACTGATTTTAAACATTTCCACTCCCTCTTCTAATATATATTTAATTGTGACATAATTTAAATATACATTTCTTGACATCCCTGCCTTGTTGTTTTCTGACGAAGTTCGATATCATGTAGTTTTTTAATCATTCAAATCAAAGCATTTTCTAATTTTTCTTGGTATTTCTTGTTTGATGTATGTTATATAGAAATTTATCATTAAATTTGCACATAGCTGGGATTTTTCTAGTTATCATATTACAATGGATTTCTAATTTATTTTTTTCAGCAGTCATTCCAAAAGATTTCAATATTTTAAAATACATGGAAACATTTAATGGAGCAACATATCTCTAGATTGGTTAATTCTCCACGTGCTAGACATTCTGGAGATGGCAAAAACTCTAATATAAATAAACAGCTAAGATTGAGCTGTGGGGACATTTTGAGAGAGCTTCAGTAAATTTTATCTGCAGTCCTTGGAGGCTGGTTGGATGAGAGGTGAGCAAGACGTAAAACACTATCATTTGCTGAATGAACAAATGTCTCTTCAGTGCCTGCTATGGTTGGGAGCTAAAGATATGGCAATGAGCCAGAGAGGAGAGGTCTTGCCTCCAAAAAGCTATACCTGAGACTTGGATAGCTGAGGGCCCAGGTTGGGGAGATAACTGAGAGAACAAGCACAAGAGGGACATGTTAGAGGGAAGATTGATGAGTTTGGGTTTGAAGGGCCCTGTGGTTCATCAAGGTAGAAAACTACAGAAGTGATTGGGATTCACAGGCCTGGAATATGGGAGGGAGATAACCTGGAGTGATAGATCTATAAATGCTAGAGTGTGGGCAGAACCAGCTACCAGAGTGGGAGGATGGGACCAAAAGAACAGAGGGAGAGGAACGATGCCCAAAGACAGTGGTGAAGAATGATGCACATGGAAGGAGAGGCAAGAAGATCCCCACCCCAAATCAGATGAAAAGGGCAGCTACTGAGGAAGGGATCTGAAATGCACAGATGTGTCAGATGCTGAATAGAGACTCAGAGGTGACCCACTGAAGGGAGGTCTCACCATGGCAGCAGGAGGTGGATGTGGTATCTCCATGACTATGACTGCAGATGGCATGGACAGGACAGAGAGAGAGAGAAGGACCACAGAGCCCTCCAAAAAGTGTTCTTATTGGCCTCACCATAGAGGAAGGTCAGGGTCAGGGCAGGTGCCCCCAGAATACAAATCTAGATGCCAAGATTTTCAAGGGGAAATTAAAAGAAAAGGCAATGATGGTTTTCAAAAAATCATTGAGGTGATTGGTGGTTGAGGAAACAAATGGATCTTCATCAATTAAAGGAGTTGTCTCCCTCCATTTCTGACAGCAGGTAGGTCCTAAAATAGCCACACAAGGAAACATGACCCTGAAGTACTCATGTCACCTCTGCAGAATTTCCAGAGGGAGGGACCAGCACTGATGACCACATGGAGTGGGGTGCCCTGGAGTCATGCCTGGACAGCTGGGGAAGACCAACCAGACACTAGTGACAGCGTTCGTGCTGCAGGGGTTCTCAGAACACCCACAACTGCGGCTGCCACTGCTCAGCTGCTTCTTTGTCCTCTACACCATGGCCCTTGTGGGAAACACTCTGATCATCACTGTTGTCACCTGCAGCTCTGGCCTCCACAGCCCCATGTACTTTTTCTTGGTCAACCTGGCCATGATGGACATCATGTGCACTTCCACTGTGCTGCCCAAGGTGTTGGTAGGCCTGGCCTGGGGAGAAAACACCATCTCCTTCCAGGGATGCATGTCCCAACAATTCTTCCTTGTCTGGTCTGCATCTGCTGAGCTACTGCTGCTCACAGTCATGGCCTTTGACCGTTATGTGGCCATTTGCCGGCCACTGCATTATGGGAGCCTGATGAGCCTCCAGCTCTGTCTGGTGCTGGCCATGTCAGTCTGGGTCATCTGTGCCCTGAACTCCTCCATCAACACTGCTCTGTTAGCACAGCTGTCCTTCTGTGGCCCCAATGTAATCACTCACTTCTTCTGTGAGATCCCCCCACTGTTGCTGCTCTCCTGCAGTTCCACCCATGTGAACAGCATCATGACACTCTTGGCTGATGCCTTCTATGGAGGCATCAACTTCCTGCTCACCCTCGTGTCCTATGGCTACATCATTGCCAGCATCCTACACATCCGCTCAGCCGAGGGGAAGAGGAGGGCCTTCTCCACCTGCTCCTCCCACCTCATCGTGGTCTCTGTCTACTACTCAGCTGTTTTCTGTGCCTACATAAGCCCTGTTGCCAGCTACAGCCCTGAGAGAAGCAAACTGGCTGGAGTGCTGTACACAGCTATGAGCCCCACCCTAAACCCACTAATCTACACACTGAGGAACAAGGAGTTCAAGACAGCCCTAGGGAAACTCCTGTCCTTCTGTAGACCTTAAATGCATTCTTCTATCTTGTGCTGCTCTGTTCGCATTTTATGAAGACTACGCTTATAAGAGTAAGACCTAGCTGTCACAGTTTTAGAAAAATCCTCCTCCTCACTGGTGCTGGCTAAAGTGGTGTGGCTTTGCTGGGTCTCTTAGTTTTCTGGAATTGCATGGATGTGGGGCACTGGCCCTATTATGGTATCTCATGACGTGACACATAATACACATTGGCTCTACAGAAGAAGACTTAGCTCCTGAGAGGCACTCTTCTTGCACACTGAGAAAACATGCCTCAGTCTTCTTGAAGAAACTCCATAAATTAATTCTTGCAATATTAGCTGCTGTATTGTTTAATCTCTATCTTCTTGTTCAAAGGGGCAGGAAGTACATCCAGTATATCATTAGAGAAAAAACATTACTCTAAGCACACGTGGATACAAATCAAAAGGATGCTACTCAAAGCAATTTATTTTACCACATTCATCCCCCTTACCCTTAGAAATCTCCCCAGACCCTCTTCACCTATCCCTTCTGTCCTCATACACAGGCCTCCTTGTCTCTATACCTCTCTGCATTCCATAATCCAATTCCTCTGCATTTGGGGAAAACATTGCTAAATGAATGATTTTAGAATGTGTTTTCCTCCTTGCTAGAAATAAAAATGGTTTCCTGTTTCCTTGCCCCGCATAAATGAATTCAAGCAAATAAAATTGCCTTTTGAGATTTTTTTCAGAGTTACTTTTAATATTACACTTTTCTAATTCAGATAGGAGCAAGGATGCCTTATATTGATCAGTTGTTACAAAACACCAAAAAATAAAAGCATCAGTACTCAGGTTTGAGTTTAAAACAAAATTCAAAAGCACATACCATCAAAAACACATGTGGGTGAAAGTTTTATTAGAAGAAAGACCAGTCCCCAAGAATCAGAGCATGAGACTGATGCCAAGGCAGGAACAGTGGTAATATGGGATACTTTCCCCCTATCCCTGAGAAGACCTGGGGAAGGGCAGAGTAAACAGGGAGCATGATAGGAGAGGGTGTGAAACATTCTTAGAAAGCCTATGCCTGCTGATGTAGTTCTTCCCTGGGAGACCTGGCCCCATGAAAATCCATGGCCCCAAGAAGGGAGCAGCCCCGTGGATCCTTCCCCCAACACCGAGCAGGGGTAGCAGAATGTAAGAGGTTATGGATGTGACCATGCCAAGGAAACCATCAGGCTTTCCAATGGTTGAGACTTAGTCATGGAGAAACTTGCCATTTTCCATGGTGGAAACTAAAAATAACAGACAGAGCTGCAGAGACTTCTCTTAGAGACCTAACAGCTGAGTTTGGGAGTTCACCTGTGGATATAATGCTGAGCCACTCATCCAAGAACAAAGGGGAAGTTGATACTGAGCAGGTGCCCTATGGACAAAATGACTCCCAGCAGGTTTCCTCACTTGCGGACACTAGCTGGAACACAGGGCCCTCCCTTGCTACTCCTTGTCATGATGCTGCAGAAACCCCTGGAATGGTAGGGAGAGTGGACCTCAATAAGATCAACCTGAGACAAGGCTCGGATATTAAGGGGAAATGGGATCCGCTATAGAAATAAGGTTCAATGATAGAGAAAAGGAACAAAGTTCTGCTTCTTGCTCACCTGGATAGAGACGAAAATATGTTGATGATGCATTAACATTACTCATCTCTTACAATGGTATTTAATGGAAACCGTCACTATCTCTTTCTCCCATTTTTCTAAAGACCATCTCTCACTAGGTAGAATAAGGAGTGGTCCCTCTCCTTCCTCTCTTTCATATAGGGAGACCTCAGTAGGCCAAGGGATACCTATCCCATTCCAGATCCTGCCAAATCTCCTCCTCTCTCCACTGTATGAGGGCTCTTCCAACAACACAGAATGGGGACCACCCCCTGGACAACTAGTGCATGAACTACATCCACCAGGGCAACCTCTATTCTGCACAGGACCATGCAATGGAGTAATATAAATTATATTAGGTGCTTTGTCATTGTGTCTGCCCTAATCATAATTTCCTCTTTTAAGAGACCGACCTGGGCATGACCACAACTAGCAAGCCATGTACCTTCAGAAGATCTAGATGATAAGAGCTGCTGCCTTCATGTTCCCCAAATGATCCTAGATACTTCTTTCCACATATTGCTTAAAGCTGCAAATCCCCTGCAACATCAGGAAAACTCCACTCATCCCCTCTCAGCCACAATAAAAGTGAGAACCTGGGTCCAAGTTCTCTCCCATTTCCATTAACCCTTGTGTGAGTCTAGATTAGGTAAAGCCCATGCTCAGCTTTTCCTTTTCTTCTCCCCTCTCTCCTTCAACACCATTTGATCTGTGAAGTTGTCCTTTCATGCATTCTCAGCTGTCTGGCTATCCGTGTTTGCTTCTCATCACCCCAAGAATTTCTACATAGGAATCATACCAATTCATGCAGCAAAGCAGAGTAATTTGATGCTGATGAATAGTGGCCAATGGGAATGCCTTTAGACAATTCTTGGCTTATTAATGTTAGGTCTCAAATGACCTAACATTCCCATTTGGGAAGTCTCCACTGATTGCTGGCATTCATTTGCACTGATTTGCTCAGTTACCTTTTGTGTCTGCCATGCATTGCTTAGGTAACCCACACAAAAATGTGCATCCATTGAAGGCCCAGGGACTTTCAGAGAGGCCCAGACTGGCTCCTTGGAGATTGCTTAATTCAATGACCTACCTTCTTAGAGCAAGAGTGAGGACAAGGAACCCTATTGTTCCCCCCAAAAGAAGGGGAGAACTGTGGGAAACCAGTGAAAATTTGGTATAAACTGATCAGCTATTGTCCTGCAAAGATAAAGAGGCACACATAAAATACAAGAGAGCCATTCCCAGGTCTATGTGCCTTAGGAGACCCAGAGAAAAGGACTCAGTGGCCAGCTGTTGGCTGTTCTACCAACTTACCTGGAGGGCTGAGTTCAACAGTGTATTGAGACGGGAGCCTCCACTGTTCATCCTGTTTGAGCCACATCTTCCAGAAACTGTCCAAGGGTGGTGTACTGTCTCCAAGTTTAGGGATTATTTCCTTTGCCAGAGCAAATACAGTAGGGCAACTTCTGACATGAGTAACATGACAGCCCACTGACTAAAAGGATGCAGCAGTCTGCAATACCTATGAGCTGTTTTCATTGCTGTGTTGCCCTTCTCCCCCTGAATACCCTGGGTTATAGATGGTTCAGTTCTTTGCTTGTGGTGACCAAGGACCTCGTGTACAAATGCATAGGACCTGAGGATACTGTTTCAGCTCCACCTGGGATCCCTGATGAGGTTTCTGCCTTACTGAAGAAATGTAAGACCCTCATGCAACATTCCCGGACATTGTTGATTGCTGCATCATATCATCTGCTAAAGTGCCCATCTTACAAACATGTGACCTTGGAGCCTTATCCAATAATCTAGCCACAGTGCTGTTGATAGCAGCAGACCCTAACTGCTTTGAGGTCAATTGATACACCTCGCAGATAGAGGCATCGGAATAAGAAACACGCTGGAGAGAAATTTTCCAGTAATGACCTTCAAGGTCAAATTAGCCTCAGATGGGCAGCATACAGAAATAAAAAACAGAAATTTTACCAGACTAGAAATTCAAAACATTCTTAAAGTTTATGTTCAGCAGGAGGGAGAAATGGTGGTTAACTTGCTGCTAAAGGTACCCAATAGGAGACCAAATTATTAGTTACCCCCAAAAGATGTGACAAAAACATTGCCAAGGACTCCAACCACTAAAGAGTCTGGGTCCCTTCCCTACTGACATAAGAAAAATAGAGACACACCTGTCCATAGTGGGTAATACTCCTAAGGCACATGCCCATAAGCAAACAACCATTGAGGCCCAATTTTTACTTGAAAAGGCTGAGATGATGCAATGGGCAAGACATTTTTGAGCATTCAGACAAAAAAAGATCCAGAGTTTGTCGCCAGCACTGTGGGATGCCCCTTTGACACCAAATCATGGAACATTTCTTACACAGAAAAATTACCAGGCAGCTTTGGTCATCATTATCAGCAAGCCTCATACTCTCAGTGAGGTTATGGACAGGGTGGAGATATTGGTAAGCTGTGAACTGGACTCACATCAGAGTCACATTTCCTGGCTTACCAGGAGCAAACAGCCACTCTATGGGGGACACATGGCCCCTTTCCTGGAGGGCCCCCATGACCTCATCCTGCAGATCAAGGGCCCAGTGTCTCACACCCTCCTCCTGGAGTTGTGATTATTGAACAATTCTTATTACACAGGTACCCCAAGAGGTGACACCTTTTCCTTTACTTTCCCCTATAGATACTGATGTTTTAACAAGTCACCTGGAATAAGATCGAACCCTTGGTTCCATTGGTGGACCATGCCAAAAGAGATGCCTGAGTAACTGCCCCTGTCAACAAGGTGGTAAATGCCACAATATCACCTGAAACAAGGTATTGTGGATCTCTGGCTACAATCCAAGATCTCCTCAAAGAGGGAGTCATTTTACCTACTATAAATAACTTAATTTTTCTAGTTTGTAAAGCCTACGCCAATGAAGAGGCAATCAACCATCAATTATATCATGCTTAGGACAAAAATCCTGCCCATTAAAGCTCTGATTCTTAACATCATCTCATTAATAAAAGATATATCCAAAAGATATATTGACTTGGCCAATAGGTTTTATTCAGTGCCAATACCTAAAAAAATAATTCCATTTTGCCAGGATATCAGCAAATATTCCTTTAAAAACAGCTTAATGTTGACACTGTCTAGCTGACATTGGATTAAGGGATGACTCTAATGAGGGCCTCCCAGAAGACCTAGCCACACTCATAAAGCATTTACAGAAGCAAGGCTGGTCAATACCACCCTTTAAATTACAAGGGATATCAAAATGGCATCATCTGGCCCTATCAGAGGAAGCAGATCTCCACAACAACAGACACAAGCTCACCACAGACAATGGCATGCACAACAGCTATGAGGCTTATTTATATTCAAGAGGTAATATATCCCCCTTCTCTCACTCTCATTAGAAGCTATATCATAATCACATGTACATTTGCTACGTCCCACTGCACAAAGCCCCAACAATGCCTCTTAACAAAAGACACCCTAATCAATGGGAGAAAATATTCAAAAATCAACATATCTGAAAAGGGTTTATATCCAAAATATTAAAGAAATCCTCCAACTCAAAAGTAAAAAGGCAAACAAATGGGCAAAAGATTTGATAGATATTTCTCCAAAAAGAATATAACAATGACTAAAAGACACATGAAAAGTTGGTCAACATTTATTATTATGGAAATGCAAATCAAAATTACAATGACATTCCATTTCACACCCACTGAAATGGCTACAATTTTAAGGAAAATAAGAGAAAATTATAAGTATTTGAAGGGAATGTGGAGAGGTAGGAATACTCTATTCATTATTGGGAGGATCTAAAATGGTGCTGCTACTGTGGAAAGCAGTTTAGCAGCTCCTCAGAAAATTAAGTAGAGAATTATCATATGACCCAGCACTCTTACATCTAGGTATACACCCAAAAGAAAGTCCCAGAAAAAAGGGACTTGAGCATATATTGGTACACCGATGTTCATAGTGTCCTTAGGTATTATTCATATTTGCACAAGATAGAAGCAATCCAACTGTCCAGCAATCATTGAATGGATAAATAAAATGTGGTATATAAACACCAAAGAATATAATTGAGCAATAAAAAGAACAAAAATCTGAGACATGAACAATATGGATGAAACTTGAAGACTCCATGTTGAGTGAAATAAGCCAGAAACATAAAGGCAAATATTGTATGTGCTCGCTCATATGAAATAAGCATAATAAGCAAATTCATAGAGTCAAAACTTAGAATATAGGTTATGAGGGGCTGGTATTGAAGTAGGAATTTAAGTTAATGCTTAAATTGTATTGAATTTTTTTTGTGTTGATTATAAAATTTTGGTAATGGCTGGTGATAATGGTAGCACAACATTGGAAATGTAACTTGCAGTACTGAATTCTACATCGGATTATGGTTAGAAAGGGAAATATTAGGTTGAAGATATATTACTAGAAGAATTTTTTAAGTGAGCTTGAGTGATTATCATTGCCAGATGAAATACAATTTAAATCCAAAAATATTAGAACACATACAGCAGCTTTTTCTATGTTGATGAAAATCTCAATCCAGGATGAAATAAAAATTAAATCATATATGTACCCAAAAACAAAGACCTAGACATCCGGAGAAGATAGTGGCTTAGTAAGACGTGCGGGTCTTAGTTCCTCCTCCAGAACAGCTACTAGGAGAGTAGAAACGATACATAACAGCTCCCGGTGCCACAACAGAGATGAAGAAGACAGCATACCCCATTCTGGAATGGCTGACTGGCTGGAAGAACCCGCTCTGGTGAGATCGCCAAGGGGCACGGGCTTGCCTGGGCCGGGGAGGCAGGCGGCCGGAGTCCCTCCCTCCCTCCTTCCTGGGCCAGCTGGGAGAATTGGACAGGCGGTCCACTCAAGCCACGGTGGCTGGCGCCCCTCCACGCGCGGCCCCCCGGACCAGCTGGGAGAATTGGATCAGAGATCCCCAGGCCGCGGAGAATGGTGACTGGGGTCCCTTCCAAACACGTGGCTTCGCGGTCCAGCTGGGAACAGTGCACTCCCCCGGGCCACAGCGGCTGGTGCCCTCCCGCCACGCTTGGCGCCCTGGGCCGGCTAGGAGATTCGGAGGGGAGCTCTCCCGGGCTGCAGCGGCCGGCGACCCTCCCCACATTCGGATTCCCGGGCCAGCTGGGAGATTCGGATTGGCACTCTTCCAAGCCATTTCGGCTGGCGAACCTCCCCCACGGCGAGACTTTTCCAAAGTTAAAGGACCCACAGCACCTTTTACTGGTGGGACCCGCAGACAAACGAGTGCCATGAGCACCACCTACTGGGCAGGATAAGATAAACAGAACCCAGAGATTTCACAGAAAAATCTTTCAACTTGTTGTGTCAACCACCCAGGGAGATCTGATTAAATGCCGAGATGCCAGCAGAAGATAACGAATCACACTCAGAAAGTTGAAAATATGGCCCAGTCAAAGGAACAAACCAATAGTTCAAATGAGATACAGGAGCTGAGACAACTAATGCTGAATATATGAACAGAAATGGAAAACCTCTTCAAAAATGAAATCAATAAATTGAGGGAGGACATGAAGAAGACATGGGCTGAACAAAAAGAGAAATAGAAAAACTGAAAAAACAAATCACAGAACTTATGGAAGTGAAGGACAAAATAGAAAAGATGGAAAAAACAATGGATACCTACAATGATAGATTTAAAGAGACAGAAGATAGAATTAGTGATTTGGAGGATGGAACATCTGAATTCCAAAAAGAAACAGAATCTATAGGGAAAAGAATGGAAAAATTTGAACAGGGGATCAGGGAACTCAAGGACAATATGAAGTGCAAAAATATACGTGTTATGGGTGTCCCAGAAGGAGAAGAGAAGGGAAAAGGAGGAGAAAAACTAATCGAAGAAATTATCACTGAAAATTTCCCAAATCTTATGAAAGACCTAAAATTACAGACCTAAGAAGTGCAGTGCACCCCAAAGAGAATTGACCCAAATAGGCGTTCTCCAAGACACTTACTAGTTAGAATGTCAGAGGTCAAAGAGAAAGAGAGGATCTTGAAAGCAGCAAAAGAAAAACAATCCATCGCATACAAGGGAAAGGCAATAAGACTATGTGTAGATTTCTCAGTAGAAATTATGGAAGCTAGAAGACAGTGGGATGATATATTTAAATCACTAAAAGAGAAAAACTGCCAACCAAAACTTCTATATCCAGCAAAATTGTGATTCAAAAATGAAGGAGAAATTAAAACATTTTCAGACAAAAAGTCACTGAGAGAATTTGTAACCAAGTGACCAGTTCTGCAAGCAATACTAAAGGGAGCACTAGAGTCAGATACAAAAAGACAGAAGAGAGAGGTATGGAGAAGAGTGTAGAAAGAAGGAAAATCAGATATGATGTACATAATACAAAAGGCAAAATGGTACAGGAAAATATTATCCAAACAGTAATAACACTAAATGTTAATAGACTGAATTCCCCAATCAAAAGACATAGACTGGCAGAATGGATTAAAAAACAGGATCCTTCTATATGCTGTCTACAGGAAACACATGTTAGACCCAAAGACAAACATAGGTTGAAAGTGAAAGGTTGGGAAAAGGTATTTCATGCAAATAACAACCAGAAAAGAGCAGGAGTGGCTATACTAATATCCAACAAATTAGACTTCAAATGTAAAACAGTTAAAAGAGAAAAAGAAGGACACTATCTACTAATAAAAGGAACAATTAAACAAGAAGGCATAACAATCATAAATATTTATGCACCAAACCTGAATGCCCCAAAATACGTGAGGAATACACTGCAAACACTGAAAAGGGAAATAGACACATGTACCATAATAGTTGGAGACTTCAATTCACCACTCTCATCAATGGACAGAACATCTAGACAGAGGATCAATAAAGAAATAGAGAATCTGAATATTACTATAAATGAGCTAGACTTAACAGACATTTATAGGACATTATATCCCACAACTGCAGGATACACCTTTTTCTCAAGTGCTCATGGATCATTCTCAAAGATAGACCATATGCTGGGTCACAAAGCAAGTCTTAACAAATTTAAAAAGATTGAAATCATACACAACACTTTCTCGGATCATAAAGGAATGAAGTTGGAAATCAATAATAGGCGGAGTGCCAGAAAATTCACAAATACATGGAGGCTCAACAACACACTCTTAAACAACGAGTGGGTCACAGAAGAAATTGCAAGAGAAATTAGTAAATACCTCAAGGTGAATGAAAATGAAAACACAACATATCAAAACTTATGGGATGCAGCAAAGGCAGTGCTAAGAGGGAAATTTATTGCTCTAAATGCCTATATCAGAAAAGAAGAAAAGGCAAAAATGCAGGAATTAACTGTCCACTTGGAAGAACTGGAGAAAGAACAGCAAACTAATCCCAAAGCAAGCAAAAGGAAAGAAATAACAAAGATTAGAGCAGAAATAAATGAAATTGAAAACATGAAAACAGTAGAGAAAATCAATAAGACTAGAAGTTGGTTCTATGAGAAAATCAATAAGAGTGATGGGCCCTTAGCAAGATTGACAAAAAGAAGAAGAGAGAGGATGCAAATAAATAAGATCAGAAATGGAAGAGGAGACATAACTACTGACCTCACAGAAATAAAGGAGGTAATAACAGGATACTATGAACAACTTTATGCTAATAAATACAACAATTTAGATGAAATGGACGGGTTCCTGGAAAGACATGAACAACCAACTTTGACTCAAGAAGAAATAGATGACCTCAACAAACCAATCACAAGTAAAGAAATTGAATCAGTCATTCAAAAGCTTCCTAAAAAGAAAAGTCCAGGACCAGACAGCTTCACATGTGAATTCTACCAAACATTCCAGAAAGAATTAGTACCAACTCTCCTCAAACTCTTCAAAAAAAATCAAAGTGGAGGGAAAACTATCTAATTCATTCTATGAAGCCAACATCACCCTCATACCAAAACCACGCAAAGATATTACAAAAAAAGAAAACTACAGACCAATCTCTCTAATGAATATAGATGCAAAAAATCCTCAATAAAATTCTAGCAAATCGTATCCAACAACACATTAAAAGAATTATACATCATGACTAAGTAGGATTCATCCTAGGTATGCAAGGATGGTTCAACATAAGAAAATCAATTAATGTAATACATCATATCAACAAATCAAGCAGAAAAATCACATGATCATCTCAATTGATGCAGAGAAGGCATTTGACAAGATTCAACATCCTTTCCTGTTGAAAACACTTCAAAAGATAGGAATACGAGGGAACTTCCTTAAAATGATAGAGGGAATATATGAAAAACCCACAGCTAACATCATCCTCAATGGGGAAAAATTGAAAACTTTCCCCCTAAGATCAGGGACAAGACAAGGATGTCCATTATCACCACTATTATTCAACATCATCTTGGAGGTTCTAGCCAGAGCAATCAGACAAGAAAAAGAAATGCAAGGCATCAAAATTGAAAAAGAAGAAGTAAAACTATCACTGTTTGCAGACGATATGATACTATATGTCGAAAACCCGGAAAAATCCACAACAAAACTACTAGAGCTAATAAATGAGTACAGCAAAGTAGCAGGTTACAAGATCAACATTCAAAAATCTGTAGCTTTTCTATACACTAGCAATGAACAAGCTGAGGGGGAAATCAAGAAACGAATCCCATTTACAATTGCAACTAAAAGAATAAAATACCTAGGAATAAATTTAACTAAAGAGACAAAAAACCTATATAAAGAAAACTACAAAATACTGCTAAAAGAAATCACAGAAGACCTAAATAGATGGAAGGGCATACCGTGTTCATGGATTGGAAGACTAAATATAATTAAGATGTCAATCCTACCTAAACTCATCTACAGATTCAATGCAATACCAATCAAAATCCCAACAACTTATTTTTCAGAAATAGAAAAACCAATAAGCAAATTTATCTGGAAGGGCAGGGTGCCCCAAATTGCTAAAAACATCTTGAGGAAAAAAAACGAAGCTGGAGGTCTCGCACTGCCTGACTTTAAGGCATATTATGAAGCCACAGTGGTCAAAACAGTGTGGTATTGACATAAAGATAGATATATTGACCAATGGAATCGAATAGAGTGCTCAGATACAGACCCTCTCATCTATGGACATTTGATCTTTGATAAGGCAGTCAAGCCAACTCACCTGGGACAGAACAGTCTCTTCAATAAATGGTGCCTAGAGAACTGGATATCCATATGCAAAAGAATGAAAGAGGACCCGTATCTCACACCCTGTACAAAAGTTAACTCAAAATGGATCAAAGATCTAAACATTAGGTCTAAGACCATAAAACAGTTAGAGGAAAATGTAGGGAGATATCTTACGAAACTTACAATTGGAGGCGGTTTTATAGACCTTAAACCTAAAGTGAGAGCACTGAAGAAGGAAATAAATAAATGGGAACTCCTCAAAATTAAACACTTTTGTGCATCAAAGAACTTCATCAAGAACGTAGAAAGACAGCCTACACAATGGGAGACAATATTTGGAAACGACATATCAGATAAAGGTCTAGTATCCAGAATTTATTAAGAGATTGTCCAACACAACAACAAAAAGGCAGCCAACCTAATTACAAAATGGGAAAAAGACTTAACAGACACCTCTCAGAAGAGGAAATACAAATGGCCAAAAGGCACATGAAGAGATGCTCAATGTCCCTGGCCATTAGAGAAATGCAAATCAAAACCACAATGAGATATCATCTCACACCCACCAGAATGGCCATTATCAACAAAACAGAAAATGACAAGTGCTGGAGAGGATGCGGAGAAAGAGGCACACTTATCCACTGTTGGTGGGAATGTCAAAGGGTGCAACCACTGTGGAAGGCAGTTTGGCGGTTCCTCAAAAAGCTGAATAAAGAATTGCCATACGACCCAGCAATACCATTGCTGGGAATCTACTCAAAGGACTTAAGGGCAAAGACACAAACGGACATTTGCACACCAATGTTTATAGCAGTGTTATTTACAATTACAAAGAGATGGAAACAGCCAAAATGTCCATCAACAGACAAGTGGCTAAACAAACTGTGGTATATACATATGATGGAATATTATGCAGCTTTAAGACAGAATAAACTTATGAAGCATGTAATAACATGGATGGACCTAGAGAACATTATGCTGAGTGAGTCTAGCCAAAAACTTAAGGACAAATACTGTAGGTCCCACTGATGTGAACCGACATTTGAGAATAAACTTGGAATATGTCATTGGTAACAGTCCAGCAGGAGTTAGAAACAGGGTAAGATAATGGGTAATTGGAGCTGAAGGGATACAGACTGTGCAACAGGACTAGATACAAAAACTCAAAAATGGACAGCACAATAATACCTAATTGTAAAGTAATCATGTTAAAACAATGAATGAAGCTGCATCTGAGCTATAGGTTTTTTTTGTCTGTCTGTCTGTTTGTTTGTCTTTTTTTTCTTTTTTTTACTATTGTTATTTTTATTTTTTTCTCTATATTAACATTCCATATCTTTTTCTGTTGTTTTGCTAATTCTTTTCCTAAATCGATGCAAATGTACTAAGAAATGATGATCATGCATCTATGTGATGATGTTAAGAATTACTGATTGCATATGTAGAATGGAATGATTTCTAAATGTTGTGTTAATTTCTTTTTTTTCTTTAATTAATAAAAAAAAAAAGACCTAAAACCTATGAAGCAAACATTGAAAGAATTGAAGGGAGAAATAGATACATCCACAATAATACTTCGACACTTCAACACACCACCCTCAGGCTCTGGGTTACAAAATGCCACGTGGCATAGTAGATGCACAAGGTGAGTATATCCTATGCTGATGCAATTAGACTTCAGAAACGTACACCATGGAGAACAAGACTTACAGGAAATAAGATGAGAAAAAGAGAACTAAGCTCTGACCAAATAGTTTCAAACAAGTTTCCTTCTGCCTTGACATTTCAATAAGCTGCTAGACCAGAACTCACCTGGCAGCTGCCATTTCCTTTCTTTATTGGATTATACATTCCCAATGCCCCCTGACTGCCTTGCTTGTATCAGTGTTGCCCGAATCCTGAACGGTTACACTTTTAATAAAGTTCTCTTCTCTCTCTTTGCAGTAGCAGTTCTTTTGTCAATTTTGGCAACACAAGTGGGATTTGAAGACTCTGAGGTCTTCTGTCTCTGAGGTCTCTGTCACACCCTGGCACTGGCATCAGCAGAGCCCTTTAGCTTTCTGTCTCCTCCAGCCTCTTTGAAGGCTGAAGGTATATTCTGTCAGATTTGAACTCTGCTCCTTTGTTACAGCTTTTCAAACTTTATTTTCGGTTTGTTACTCTTTTGGGTAATTACCTTTGTTTATTGTTCTGGTCATGGGTGTGAGTGGTTCAAACAAAGCTTCCAAATTCTTTTGGGGATGCTAGCCCAATACATGGGCATACACTATGAGGCTTATTCAAGTTTGTTTCTGGACCAATGGCAAATTTCACCAGTATACTCTGGCTAAACAATGGCCAAATTTGAAGACTTCTTTCGCTAGACAAACTTCTGTTTTTATGATTACAATTGAGAAGTGTGGTTCTAAAATAGACAAATACATGTGGTGCTTATTTCAGTTGGTATTTAGAGGCCTCAAAATGGATTCAGGATTCTAAAGTTGCATCAAAACACACATAATTCTCTCTAAATAATCTCACTAATCAGGAACTAAAATTCCAACTGCATACCCCAAATTTCCCTGAGTTCAGACCTCCTGCTGACCTACATAGGTATCTAGCTTTGCCAACTGACACCTCTGAGCCCACCAACTCATCCTTTTCTTCACTCTCCTAGCTTCCTTTCCACTTGAAACCACATTTTAAAATGTCTTTCAAGAGAAAACCTGCAGAAATAAACTCAGATGGCTCTTGGAGGTCTGATTAAACTACCCTTACCCCTTTGTCGAAATTGACTGAAGGATTTTGTATCTTAATTCAGGCCTATCAACCCACTTGCCCAATCTATACCAATACATTCCATATGTTAGTCCAGTCCAGAGACGGCCCGTATAGGATTAGTGTGGCAAACAGTAAGGACCCAAAATATGACCATTAAAATATTCCCCCACTCTAGATTGAGCTAAAATCAATTGTTATATTCATTCCTAAGGTCTTTTCCTGAAAATTGACTTGACAAGGTCACAGGATGCAAGCAGGGTAAACACCAGCCCTGTCTTTGACTTTCAAGAAACATTAGCAAAACATTTGCTGAACACTCTGGACAATCCCTAGATGAACCTGGAGGCAGAATTTCTATTAATGCTATGTTTGTCAAGGGACTAAAGCTGACTATGCAACGTTTTTACTAAGGTTGCACAGACTTGACTGGGAAACAGTCTCCATTACTAAGTTGACAACTGAGCTAGACAGTTAGCTAATACTCCAGAAATGGAAAACACTGCTAAACAATCCAAATTACTTGCCTTCCAGTCACAAAAATTGCTGGTCCGTCCTAAATCATCCCATTGCTCAAGATCTAATGTGGTCTGTTTTTATTGCAAATAAACAGGGAGCTGGAGAAAAAGGACTGATTTAGGCTATAAAGCAAATATGACAATGCAGTAAATCCACATCCCACACTAAGTAATGCTCCTTCACTCCCCTCTGATGGTACTTTTGGCTTGCTTCCAGCCCTCAAACTTAACAAATAATGGGAAATACAGAAAAATTATTGGAGAGACTTGCACCCTATTAATTGGTACCAGTGCTACTCCCTCCACTATTAATCCCTCCTTATAAGCAGACCATACCTCTGAGTAATATAGTGGGGGTCTCTAATCAACTTCAATCCTCTTCCAAATATGACCCAATCTCAGTTATCCTAGGGCCATTCCCAGAAATGCATTCTTTCCTGCTTTTTGATACTGTACCAGTGAACTACTTAGGACAAGTCTCTAAGTAAATGGAAATGGAATCTCAACTTAATGAAGAAGACCCTATATGTCACCTGCATAAACTGAGCCTAGAAACTGATTTCACCCTATAACAATCAAGAGATACTAATCAACTTTCTTCCATCCCTAAAAAATTTGCTCCTAATCTCCTATGGATGTAGGAACAATTAAAAGTGCAGAACTAATTTTAGTCTGAATAGGCCAATCTGGACCCCAACCCCAATATTCCCAATATACCCTCAAACCAGAAACCATTAGAGGTTTGACTCCCAGGATTCAGGACTTCATACAGAAGACCTTACTAATCCCATACACTAGCCCCTGCAATGCTCCCATCCTCCCTCTAAGAAAACTCACTGGGAAGGGAAGAAGGTTTGCCCACCATAAGAACATAAATAAAATTGCCATTCCTTGCTTCTCTGAAGTCCCAAACCCTCCTCTACTCCTATTCACCATTTCCCCTGTGTAGTAGTTAGGTTCAAGTGTCAACTTGGCTTGGTGATAGTGCCCAGTTATTCTGTAGCTGTGGATTTAAATCATCATCACAATGAGTCATATTTAATTTAATTACCTGGGGGCTTAAAAGGAAGAATCAGGAAAGAGAGAAAGAGCTCAGTGCACTCCAGCTGAGTGCTCAGAGCTAACGTAAATCCAGAGAGAGGAAATGCCCCAGGGAAAGCTGTTTGAACACAAAATCTGGGGGAGAGGGCCAGCAGACATTCCCATGTGCCTTCCCATGTGACAGAAAAACCCAGATGAAAGCTAGCTGCCTTTCTTCTGAGGAACTGCAATTTGTAACTAAATAAATCCCCTCTATAAAAACTGGTCCTTCTCTGGTGTATTGCATTCCTGCAGTCTTAGCAAACTAAAGCACCCTGGGATAACCATTTCACTACGGTTGTCCTCTGCAGTGCATTCTTTAGCATACCAGTTCACCCTGAGGTCAAATATCTATTTACATTCACATAGATGAATTATAGTACACCCGGATTATTATGTTTCAGGGATTCATAGAATCCCATAGACACTTTTCCCAACCCTTAAGAAAAGACTTATAAGAGATAAACTTTCCTCAGTCTCAACTCTTACACAATATTGATGATCCACTTGTATGCTCACCTAACAAACCGATGTCAGGTTGACTCTACCTTTACTACAATAGCTAATCATAGAGGATCATGAAGATTTTAGGGACAAACCCCAATCTGTGCAAAAGGGCTCACATATCTAAGGCATATCCTATCCAAACAGGGGACTCTATAGATCCCAAGAGTGTCCCTTCAGTACAAGAATTTCCTAAACCCAGACCAAAAAAGAGCAGCTGAGAGGATTCTTAGGTCTTTAAGGCTATTATAAAACTTATACCAAATGCACTGGTTTGAAACTACCATGTAGCCCAGAAAAGCCATGACCCAGTCTTAGGGGACAGCCATTTCTTTCAATTCTGCTTCAGTATGGTAGGGAAGAAAATTTTGACTAGATTATCTCCATGGAGATGTGGCATGCCCAATTGTGGGTGTGAACTTTTGACTAGATGAAACATGACTACACTCATTCAATGTCAGTCTTGATTAGTTACTAGAGTCCTTTAAAAGGGGAGATATTTTGGAGAAACCTCAGATTTGGAATCCCAAGAAACCCCAAACTTGGGAACAGTTGCTTCAGAACTGACAAAGACATTGATGTTTCAAGATGCTTGGAATGCTGACAGAGAGAGCAGATGCCTAGATACAGGCAGAGCCCAGAGACATCACCATGTGCCTTCTTATGAGATGCTAACAAGCCAGAACCAAGAGTTGTGTCTCAGAGGAACTAAGTGGAAGCCCACAGATGCTTAAAGAGGAAACCGCTGGAATCAGAAGCTGGAAGCAATGGAACCAGGAACAAGGACCAGCAGATGCAAGCCACATACCTTCCAAGCTGGCAGAGGTGTTCCAGATGGCATCAACAAATTGAGTGAAGGCAATCTCTTGTTGGTGCCTTAATTTGAACATTTTCACATCCTTAAAACTATAAACTTGTAACATAAAAATGCCCTTTATAAAAGCTGCTCCATTTCTGGAATATTGCTTTCTGACCGATTTAGCAAGCTAATATGCCAGACTTCTTTTTTCTAATATGACATTTCAATAAATTCCTAACACATCTCATATCTGAGCCATTGAGGTACATGAAAACCAGAACAATGCCTCTCATAATATGAAGGAAACCCTAGATGACACTCCTACCCTTGTGTCCAACTAACAGTGAGCTCGCCTTCCAACTGCATGTCCATGAAATACAGGGAAATGCTTAAGGAGTATTAATCCAAGAGCATGGAAGAGTCAAGAAGACCATTGGATGCTAAGTATGCAGTTAGATCCTGTAGCTTGAGCATACCCACCTTGTCTAAAATCAGTGGTTGCAGCAGTCAAACTGTTGAAGTTACTGCATATACAGTTGTGCAGGAAAACTTAATCTTTTTGTTCCTCATGCTCTGGAAACTTTCCACAATTTGCCTTGCATTCAACATCTTTCTGCTGCATGACTCACATCTCTCACATGTATTCATAAAAAAACTCCTCCTTAAACCCAGCCAATCTGCTCCCACTTCCTGATAAGGGAGCACCTGATTATGAATGCATAACTCCTATTTAAACCATATTTCCCATAGCCCCAACCTCAAGGTTATCCCAACAGACAGCCCAGATCTAATCTTCTTTACTGATGGGCAATACTTAAAAAACTGAATCCCAGAGCAGATGCCAACTGCATATACTGTAAGTACTTTAATAGAGGATTTCAGGAGCAGCATCCATTCTAAAAACTCTGCCACCCAACAGAAAAAATAAATAGCCCAGACTTGAGCTTGCCAAATATTTAAGTGCTTAGGATAGAACATTGACATTGATACCAGATGTGCCTTTGGTTTAGTAAATGGTTTTGATATGCTCTGGAAACAAGTGTTCCTTACATACTCTGGAACTGCCATTAAGACAGAAGGCATGTAGCTGACCTATTGGAAGGTCATTTGCTTCCCAAGGCTATTGGAGTTCTCAAAATTAAAGCTCACACCCATGAAATAACGGAAGGGGCTATGTATAATATCACTAACATGTCTGTACTTCTGTCAAACATGTCACCAATACATCAAAGCCATTAAATTTTCAAATGCAACATTTTCCTTTGTCTTCTGGACAAATGCTAATAAGACAAATGAACCTTATCCCCATTTTCCCTAATCACAGAGATTAATACGTGCTAGTAGTGATCTGATGTTCTCTTACTGGGTAGAAGTCTTCCCTTGTAGACAAACTTCTTCCTCTTTTGTAGCCAAGAATATACTTGAAAATATCATTCCAACTTGGGTACCACCACTGAACTTCATTGCAACCAAGGCACATATTTTAAAGGACAAATAATTCAAGAAGTTTGCAGTCTTCCCTGTATATCAAAGGCTTCATTGCTAATATACCTCCCAGGTTTCTTGCCTGGTAAAAAAGACCAATGGGATTATCAAACAATTTGTCAACCTTAGTGATGTTCTAGAATTACTCTGGCCAAAAATACTTACGTTAATGTAGGTCAAATCCCTCAATCCCTTTTTAAAAGCATAAGCATATACACCATGACATTGCTACTGAAAGATGTTTCTCACATATCATTTAATAGCCCTAATTAACAATACCTACAATACCTACTTAAATTTTGTGAGGCATAAATAAACTACTCCAGAACTTATGTTTCACAGGATGAAGGAGGAGAACATTGCCTGAATTCCAAATGACCCTAAAAATCTGAAGCAGGGAGAGTTGTGTGTTAGAGAAGACATCAATTTAAAAACTCCTTGGAACCTTCATGGAAAGGGCCTTATCAGGCCTTACTCAGAAAACAATGTGCTAAACTGCTGGTATAGGCCCTTGGATAAACCTATCTCAACTTAAATAATCACCACCTAATTGTTGGAAAACTGTAGCCATTGGTGACCTCAAGTCACCTAAAGAACCTTTCAGATTACCCAAAAGTAGATGATAACTGGCATGATAGCTTCTCCCAAGAGCTACAGCCAAAAAAAAAAATGCATTCTTTCTTATCTTTCCTTTCCATTCTTTTCTGCTCTCTTTTTTCATCATCTTTTTTCCCAGCTCTACAAATAGCTACTAACCTGGGAAATTTGTCAAATTTATGGGCCTGTGCTAATTCTGATTCCACACAAGGACCTCAGTTATTCTCCATAAGCATAGACATTCAGATCCAGGTAAGCATAAAGACATATTTCACATAAGCCAATTATGGGACAAACAGGAATGATACACAATTGAAAAATATAGGAAATGGATGCCACATTGAACTTCTCTTATTTTTGAAGAAAATTGAGCCTCCACAATTTGCACAGACTGTGAATAAAATTATCCATATAAACAAAGATGTTTATGCACAAAATGTTATCTAAGTACCATTCCTGCCAAACTTCGCAACCAGAATCTTTGGTATGACTAAGAGAAAAGAAAATGATATCCTCCAAACAATGACATGATAATCAAATAGGGCTCTGATGATGATATGCTTGACATCGAGGATTTTGAGCTAAAGAAAACAGTCTTCTCTACAACTGGATATTTGTAGGGGCCTTGGAATGCCAGTATCATCCTTGTCTTTATCTCTGACAATCATACGGTCTCTCTAGACCAATTCTCAGGCCTCACTTGGATGCAAATCCCTAACAATATCACTAATTCATAACCATTCCAAGAGCCCATTATGTAAACATCACTGCAATTTCCATTGTTCACACTTTCCTAAACTCCATTATTTTACAGACTTTGCCTATAAAGATACAAAGTCCTTCCTATGCAGTTTCATTGACAGACATGAATGAAACCACTGGGTTAAGGGTAGTTCTTTAACTCTCACTCTGCCTGGCATAGGCTACTTCTTCCTGTGTGGAAACAATGCCACAATAACAGCCTTACTCCATGGCTCAGAGAAGAGGGACCAATCAGAAACAAAAATATATCAAATCTGAAGACCTTCATTTATGAATTCAAAACCAATTTTACCCCCAACACGGCATTATAAAATCCATCCCATTAATTGGAAGTCCTGCTATAGACTGGAAGTTTCTGAGAACTATATGTTGGTTTCATGGAATTCCTCAACTTAAGAAAAGCCTGGGACAGCTGGAGGTAGAAACTTAGAATTATGAAATTGCAACCCTTGTCATACTCTGAAATATGTTCTGCAACTAATTGTGGGGCTGTGCTTTGAAATTTACAGCTTTTTTGTATTTATGTTATTTTTCACAAAAAAAAGAAGGGAAAAAAGTTAATTGCGATGATAAAAAAAATATTTAAGCCCTCTAGCCTCTTATATTCTGGGGCAGCTAGAAGGAAAAATCTGAGAGGAAGGCATGGTAGCCCAGGACAAACTCTGGGATCTGTCCTGTAACTACATGTTGAAGAGTGCTTTGAAAACTATTGATTTTCTATTTCTTTGCTTTGTATATATGTTATACTATACAATAAAAAAGTTGAAAATAATAAAAGAAGACTAGAGAAGATTGGTGATGTAAATCTTGGCATCAGAGCTTTTAGAAGCAGTTCTAGTATCCTCCCACTAATGGGTCTTATACTGATGGCAAAACTGCATGTGCTTCCTGTATTTTTTCTAAGGGAATAAACTATTTGGTGAGAAACTGAAAGAAAAAGAAAGAAAAGCCATCTGAAACAGGAAAGAAACATTGCAAACACCTTTAATAATATTATGAAGGTATTAGAGAACTAACAACTCCAGATAATCAAACTAAGGAAGCCTGTCTTGTTAATACTCTAAGGCACTTGATAGCTTCACAGTTCATCAAGAAGGAACATGTCCCCTGTTAGGTAAGCCATGCTACTTTTATGCAAATCAAGCTGGTAAAATTAAACAAAATATTCAGGATATGAAAAAAGGTTCAGATACTCCATAAACTAGGTCTTAGGGCTTAGAATCTATTCATTTGGTCGCAATTTAGATCTTGGGGAGACTGGCTTAGGGGCATATTCCCAATATTTTAAATCTTCCCTCCTTATACTTCTCATATTACCTTTAATTCATTGTTTTATTTTCAGAATAACAGATGTAGATCAACAGTCACTCACTTCCAAAATCATGCTGGGAAATCAGGCTTTTGAAATCAAGGACTGCCCTTATGATGCCTTATGAGACAAAACCTCGGAAAACTACCTCTTCTTACTCCAAAACACTGTTGCCCCCAGGTAACATTCCTCTCCCTTCTTTCAGAAATCTTGTTGTAGACTTTCATGGAACTCAAGTTGACACAGCCACTTTGGAAGACAGACAGGCAGGTTATTAGAAAGCTAAACATGTGCTTATGATATGTTCTAGCAGTTGTGCTCTGAGGTATTTACCCAAAGGTGATAAAAAAACATTCACGTGTCCATTAATGTTTATAACAGCTTTTCATAATTTCCAAAAGCAAGGAGAGATCAAGACCTTCAGCAGTTGAATGGGTAAAAAGTTGTGGACAACCATACAATGAAATATTGTTCAGAAATGAAAGAAATTAGTTAACAAACCATGAAAAGACATTGAGGAAACAATGCATATTGCCAAATGAAAAAATCCAGTCTGTGAAACCTGATTCCAATTATATGACACTCTGGCGAAAGCATCTCTTTTCTTTAAGGTGACCATGGGGTTAAAATTTACCATTCTAAATATATAGCAATCGTATTTTCTCTGATACCAACCTAACATCAGTAGCATAAATGTATAATTGTCCTAAAAGTCTCTTGAATTCTACATTTTTTTACTTATCACATATCTTTTTACATTGTACCTCCAAAGCCATTGATTTATCATTACTTTTTATGCATTTGCATCTTTTCAGTAGGAAGTGGAGTTACATATAAACATTAATCTACAAAAATTCTGGCATGTATAATTACCCAAGTGGATACCTTTACTGCAGTTATCATTTTCTTAAGGTGAATTTGAACCTCTGTCTAGTGTCCTTTCCCTTCAGTCTGAAAAATGCCCTTTAACACTGCTTTTAGGGAATGTTAGTAATGATGAGCTCCCTCAGCATTTTATCTGGGAATGTCTTCATTTCTCCCTCATTTTAAAAGCAAGTTTCATCAGTTATGAAATTCATGGTTTCACAGTTATTTTCTACCCACTGTCTTCTTGCCTCCAAGTTTTTTTTAACAGAAATCAGAAATCAATCTAATTGAGACTCCCTTGTTTGAAATGTATTACTTTTCTCTGGCAGCTCATAAAACTCTATCATGTCTTTTACTTTAGATGGCGTTCTACATCGCAAGCTGCCAGAATGCAAATGTACCAGAAACAGAATGGATTTTAAAAGGAGAAATTTTATAAGTTGCAAGTTTACAGTTCTAAGGCCATGAAGTTGCCCACAATTAAAGCAAGTCGATAAAAATGTCCAAATTAAGGCACAAACAAGAAGTTACTTTCACTCAAGAAGGGCCAATGAAGTTGAGGGTTTCTCTCACAACTGAAAAGGCACATGATAAACATGGCAACGTCTGCTAGCTTTCTCTCCAGGCTTCTTGTTTCATGAAACTCCCCCGGGGACATTCTCCTTCTTCATTGTCAAAGGACTGTAGCTGCATGGGCCTTCACGGTTCTTGTGGATCTCTGTTGTGGGTCTGAAGTTTTTTCCAAAATGCTTCCTCTTTTAAAGAATTCCAGTAAAGTAATCAAGACTCAACTGCAATGGGTAGAGTCACATCTCCTTCTTATCAAAGGTTAATACCCACAATCGGGAGAGTCACATCTCTGTGGAGATGATCTACTCAAATTACCAACCTATAGTACTGAATAGGGATTAAAAGAAATGGCTGCCTCCAGATGGATCAGGATTAAAACATGGCTTTTCTAGGGTACATAATCCTTTCAAGCTAGTACAGATAATGTGATCAATACTGATGGGATGTAATTTTCTGCATGTTTATCCTGTTTGCTGTTCTCTGAGCTTCTTAGATGCATATATGCATGTCTTTTGCTAAGTTTAGGTATTTCTCTGCCATTATTACTCTGAAGAATCCTTCTTCCATCTTACTACCATAACAGGTAAATTGCTTTTCTTCACTTTGACCCACAGGAGTTAGGTTATTGATCACCTTTCATAATTTTTTTTCTTTCTGCTCCTCAGCATGGCTCATTTCAAGTGTCTTGTTTTTGAGTTCACTGATTCTTTCTTCTGCCAGCTCCAAACTGCTCTTAGACCCTCCAGAGATTTTTCCTTTCAATTTTTGTAGCTTCAATTTCAGTAGTTTGATTAGTCAGTTTAAAAATTTTCTATTTCTTTTGTAAGACTCCAATACTGCTTGCTCATTGTTTCTCTGATATCTTTTTCTCTTTTTCTGTATTTTCAATCCTCTCTGTGAGCCGTGTTAAGATTATTTTTTTTAAAGTCTTTGGAATATCCACATTACGGTCTTCTTTTTTGGTGTTTTCAGGATTTTTATCTTCTTCCTGTGCATGGGCTATCATTTCTTGTTTCTTTTCTTATTTTGTTTTGTACTCTTTTGTTGCCCACATAATTTTTTTCCTTTTCATAGTACTTTTTGTTCCTTATTTTAAATATTCACTCTGAGATGACTCTTCTGTCATTGTGTAACCAGATGGTAAGAAGGCAAAGATTTTCTTGTGCTTTAGCCCTCCTCTCAGGATTGTATCTCTAAGAACATGAAGTTTGCAGGGTATTCCATCTCTTCTGGCCTTGTATCATTTCTTTTACTTTTGCTTATTATTAGTTTTGAGTTCTATTAAGTGCAGAAGTTTGCTTGTCCCATCTGTTTCTTCAACTGATTGGACGAAATCCAACTGTCAGATTCTCTCCTTGTGAAGACAAATGCTTAGTTGATCATAGATGTAATCAGTCACAGATACCATCAACTGACTGATGGCTTAATAAATCAGCCTTCTGTTTTATCAACCAGTCACAAATGTCCTTAAAGCAATGGTTATACCAGTGCTTGCCTGACTACCACAACTGGGCACCATCACGTGGCCAAACTGACTCCTGACCTAACCATCACAGCTGCCAATAACTTCTTCAATGTTCCACAAAGCAAGCTTTCTTAGCCTGTCTAGAAAATGCACTCCTTCAGCTAACTACCCCCCATAGCCCTGAGGAAACACAGTGTCTCTAAACCCTCCACTGTGGCCTTTACCCAGGGGGTTGAAATAATAGCCAACCTCAGGGCCAGGCCTCCAGGGTTCTGAAGTTGCTAATCAAAAGCCATGACTTGGGTTGCAAGGGTAGTTCAGTGGTGGAATTCTCGCCTGCCATGTGGGAGACCTGGGTTCAATTTCCCATCCATGCACTTCCCAAAAACAAACAAACAAGCAAAATAAACAAGCAAACAAACAAAAATGCAACACATGGTGCTGCAATAATGGGATACTCACATGGAAAAATAATGAAACGTGACCCCCACCATACAGAATTAAAAAAAGAGCCATGCTAAGGTATGTGTGTGTCCCCCACCCCCATCCAGTCTTATTGAAGTGGATTTTATGTCCCTTTCTGTCACAAGGGAGATAACCAGGGTTTGCACCCCACTATGGCATGCCATGAGAGTGGGGGATTAGGGTGAGAGCCACCAGACAAAGAGAGCAATTTATTTTCTTTTGCCACCAGGCATCAGTCTCTCTCTCCCACCCTTCCCTGGATGCTGTACAGTAGTGTCCTTCTGTCCCTGGAGCTTCAATATAGCTGTTTCAGACAATTTCAACCTGTTTAGTAGTTGTTCTGTTAGAAGGAACTTCTTATTCTACCATTTACCACATGTAAGTGGATATTTTACATCATGCTGTATACATGCAATGTAATACCACTCAGCAACAAAAATGCACACCTTACTAACACAAAAACATGGAAAATAACATCAGCATTGCTTTGAGTTTTGTAACAGCTGAACTAAAAGGGTATATACAGTATGATTTCATTTATAGAAATTCCAGAGGAGAGAAAACTAATATAAGATTTTAGAAATAAATCAATGATTTGGGGGGCAGAGAGGAAAGGATGGGGCAAAATTAATGACAAAAGGGCACAAGGAAACACTCTGAGTGACAAAGTTGCTCTCTGTGTTGACTGAGGTGGTAGTTACATGGTGTGAAGAATCATCACAATTACAATCTTGCATTTTAACATTAAATATACTTCCATGAAATTGATTTAAAACTTCACACTAAAAATGAGGACCGGTGAGTGATGTGCATATCTGATCAAAACATAAGTATTCATAAAACATCAAAATCCAGAAAGGATACACTCTGCAAATTTGATCTATAAAGTTTTCAAATTCAAAATAAAAAAGAAGTGTCAAAGGAGCTCTTAAAAGAAATTTAAGCAATCACTTCCATTGCTTCAATGTAGGAAAAGTACTAAGATGCATAAAAGAATACAGAAGACTCTACAGATATGCCTGCATTCTTGTGTGTAATTTTAATAAGATGTACAATTAGTAGAAAACAAAATTAAGACAGAATAACTTTAACTGAATTGATTTTAAGGTGAATAAATTCTTCTAACAGAAGAACAACTGAAAATGGAATGGTGATGCTTTCAAGGCAGATTTTGAGGAAAGTACAGCTAGAGAAACTGGCAGCTGGAGGCTCTTGTCATTACAAGTTGAAGTTCAAATTGCCCAACCCTATCCTCTGCACCTAATTTACAGAAAGCATTGGTCATGAAACATAGAGCCATGTTTAATTGCCCCTGAGAGATTTCCCTGAGAGTCTGCCTCCCCAGGACAAACACCTGACCTTGGTCTTGGGAAAACAGAGGTTGACTTGATGGCCAGTGAAATCCAAGCCCAGATATAGAGACAAGAGGACTAGAGACTCACTTCACAAGGACAGGTATCTGTGCTCCCTGAAGCACCTACTATGCACTGAAGACAATTTCCCAGAGTGTCCTCCAAGGTCACCAGGGTGTGAAAAGGTGAGTAAAGCATTTTCACCCCTTCCTATGGGTTGTGGATGAAATATGGAGTTTATGAAACATTTATTTCACAGTTTAAGAATGGAATTGTTCACAGATTTAGGAACTCATCATGGAGGTTTACACAATTTTCTAATGGCAACACATTGTAGGTAAATTATGCTTCAAGTTTATATTTTTAAAAATGACCAAAGATAAGATTATTATTTTAAAAATTTGGTTTCATGCTTTATTGTATAAAAGGTGTAAGTTTAAGCTTTTGGTGGTTGCTCAGTTTATTCACATTTATTTTTCTCCTGCATTTGATACTTTCTTTACTCTCTTGACCACCTTGCCAATAATGCAAATTTGAAGAATCTAAGAACCATGCCCATGACTAGAAAAGATTCGGGGGCCTTCCACTTAGCTATGTTCCCCGGAGAGAACTTTGTGAAATGGGTGCAGACATCAGTCTCTTACCCCAACGTCTACAGATCAACATTCACGAGTAGAAAAAGGTCTTCAGCTTTCAATGAAAGAAAAATGTTTCATTCAGCAGGGCTGGGTCTATGGTGGATTCAGCACTTAGATAAGGGCCATCTAATATTGTTGGTATTTACCCTTAAAGTCAGACATTGAGAGAGATAATAAAGTGGGGCAAAAATAATGTATGAAGGCTGTAGACAGGTGACCCTTCCCTCAGTGTACCCAGCGTGCATCAAGGCTCACAATGTCTGGGAGCCCAGGGGGAGGCTGTGGCCACAGTGGTGGACCAAAGGCAGCCTGGGTCCTGACAGACCTTCAGCTCTTACAGCTGTGCCGCTGTCCTCTCTGAGGTCTTGTCCTCACTCGCTGCCTTGTGGGGCTGCTCCAGGCCAGTCATGGAAACACTGTCAAATTCCTAGACTCTCCCATAGCCTTTCACAGGGGCTGCAGCCTCGACCACTTACTGTCTTCTCCAGAAGAACACGTTAGAGCTCACTCTGTCTTCCAAGCAGGACAAGGAATGCAGCAGGTATATATATATATATATATTATATATATATATGTATTTATATTTACCCGTCTTTTTTTTTACTGAGCTATTTTTATATCTTCATGTGGCATTCATCAGTTTTCTACTGTTCTTTGCTTTCAATCTGCACAAATTTCTTTGACATTTCTCATAGTGTGACTTTAATGGTGACAAAGCGTCTCAGATATTCTTGATCTGGGAATGTCCAATTCCTCCCACATTTTTGAAAGGCAGTTTGGCCACAGACAGAATTCTTTCTTGGCAAGTTTTTTTGTGTGTGTGATAATTGATGTTGTTGAGAACTTTTTTTTTTACAGGAGACTGGAGGGGGTGGGACGAGCCTGAACACCAGCTCCAGGCTCCTTATGTGTTGAGAATTCTGATGCACTTATTTGCCACCCACAAATTGTGATTTCTGAGGGGTGTGTCATCACTCATCCATCTTGCATTGGGTAGTTTGACTGTACCATTTTTAGTTGTAGGTGAGTTCTATACAGTCTTTATATGAGTTCTTTGTGACCCAAAAGTATTGTGAACAATTCCTCCAAGTCTGTGGATTCCCTATTCATTTTTTTTTTTTACATGGGCAGGCACGGGGAAAAGAACCCGGGTCCTCTGGCATGGCAGGCGAGCATTCTTGCCTACTGAGCCTCCGTGGCCCATCCCCCTATTCATTTTTAATAGTGTCTTTTATTGAGCAGATATTTAAAAATTTTATGACACCAATTTATCAGTGAAACTTTTATTATTAGTACTTCTGTGCCTTATCTAAGAAATTTTGCATAAGAAAATTTGCCTAACAGATGACAAGGATATTCTCTTATATTTGCTTTCAAAAACTTTACAATTTTCACTTTTCTAATCAGGGCTATATCTAATCAATCATCAATACATATATGTATGGTATGAGTTACCACAGTTTAAAGTTTTCTTTCAATACACATATTTAATTTCTCCAACATAATTTGTTGAAAAGATTTTCCTTCTGCAATTGAGAATTTTGGTATGTCTTCACAAAAATCACTTGACTATAGACGTTTGGGTCTATTTTTGAACATTTATTTGGTGCATTAACTTGTCAATTCTTATGCAAAAATGAAATCATTGGGATTATTGTCGCTTTCATCCTGGAGTTGTGAGGCCACAGCTGCTATGAGCCCTTCAAGGGTTCCCTTCTCTTTAAAACTGTTTTCTCTATTACAGGGCCCTTGTGTTTCTACATCAGTTTTATGAGCAGGTCTCAAATTTCTGTCTTTAAAAATATCCGATAGGATTAGGATTAAGGTTGTATTAAATCTACAGATCAGTTAAGATACTCTTGAATTCCTAATAATATCCAGTCTTTGAATTCATGGAAGTGGTGTATCTATTATTCAATTTCTGTAAGCAATTTCTCATAGATTTTTTATAGTTGCATGGTCTTTTTAATTGATATATATTAAATATATATACCATCTACTAACGCCAAGTGGACAATTGTCCTGACCCGCAGGACAGTCAACGGGGTCCGCCACCTGCTGAGGGAAGAATGGCTATGGGACAGAGAGACGCAAGAAGGACAGCAAGACAGGATTCTGATCAAGCTGCAAATTTTATTAAGCAAGCCAGGTGTATATATACCGGCTTGGGGAGGGAGTAGGGTATGTGGGGCATTATGATAGGAGGGAGTTCGCGCTGGCGGGAAGGGCTGGTTAGATAATTGGTGGGGAGTTCGTGCCGGTGGGAAGGTCCTGGCGGGAACCTATTTCCGTGAAGAACCTTGTTGTACTATATAGATGCCATTGCATTAGCCGGGGTGGCCATGTTGGCTCAATCGCTATCTTAGGTTAGCCTCTGGTCCCCAACATCTCCTCCCTTTGTTTTTCAAAAGGATGGAGGAAGGATGCTGATTAAGCATTCTTTTGGCATTAACCTTTGCTGGGGGAAGTAGAGGCCTCATTCCCCAAGTTGTTTGTGGCTCTGTTTTTCTGGGGAGGGGAATTTTTGCAGAGTGAACCCCTATGCAAATGAGGCATACTTCTCAAGGAGCTCGAAAACGGCCTTTGATTGTTCTGGCCCTCCTTTGCAGTGCTTTGCCTTGCACCCAGCGGTACCAATCATAGCATAAGCTAGAAGCATACTTTCGAGTGGTATGCTGCTCCCATAGGAGGGGGGGATTTACAGAGGGTAGATGTTTTCTTGGCCTTCCAGGGTCACGCCCTGGTCCTGGAGATGGAGCCTTTGGTAATGCACCTGAATGGGCCTCCCTAGGGCTGAGTTAACTTGATCCTTTACAAGCTGCAGTATTCTCCTTATAATGGCAGGTGCAATAGATATTATAAGGAGTAGGGTATAGGGAGAAGGTAAGGGAGGATCCCATTGAGTCCCCAGGAGGAAACTCCTTGGGCTTCCCGCTCACGTTTACAGTTTTCAATTCCTTCCCTAAGTTTGGTCATGGAGTTTTTAACTAATCCAGAATGATCAGCATAAAAACAACATTCCTCGCCTAATGCTGCACAAAGCCCTCCTTGTTTAAGGAAGAGGTCTAGCCCTCTTCTATTTTGGAGAACTATTTCTGATAGGGACGTAAGGGACTTTTCAAGGTGGGTGATGGAAGTTTCAATACGGGTTAAGCCCTCGTCTATTGCAGCTCTTAGGCTGGAGAGGCTTTGTTGTTGGAGGGTGATTGAGGCGATACCGGTGCCTAGACCAGCAACACCAGTAGATGGATTCTTAGACTTCAGTTGTCTGTCAGCTTAGCCGTCGTTGAATAGGTTATAGCAGGGCTTGCTGGTTTATTAGTAGCTTCAGCTGTGCTGGAGAAAGAAAGAGAGAAAAATGCCTTTTCTCAGGGCAACCTTTTTGCCCTGGACAGATTGTTATTGTTTATTTGTTTTGTTAATTGCTCTGGTAACCATTTGTCTGAATTAATTCCCTAGAATATATATACACTGATTCTCTGCCCCATATCAGGACCGGATCTGGTCCTCACCAAGTGTTATCCAATGGATCTTTCCAGAGGACCGTGGCGAATTGTGTTCAAATAGATCTAAAATAGGCCTGTGGGAGATTGCAAGGTAAAGAAAATAATAAAATCAACAGGATTTTTTAGATTTATTTGAACAAGCTGTCCTTTTTGAATGCATTGTTCAATTAATTGTAACTCTCGTTCAGCTGAAGCTGTTAACTGCCTTTTGCTTAATAAATTAAAATTTCCTTGTAAAATATCAAACAAGTTTTGTAACATATAATTGGGAATCCCTAAGGTGGCAGGTAGCAAAAATGAAAGCAGAGTGCCAATAGTGACATGTACCCATAGCAAATGACCAGATTTTTTAAATTGAATTCATTGGATTGATTTAAAAGGAATGCAGGAATGTGGATTCTTTATAATTGGTTGTGCATTTTTGCTAATTTTAAATTTATTGCATGCAGTTTTTATGGTATTTTTTCACAATAGTGGCCAAATTTCGGTTTGCTTACATGACGGGGCCCAGTTGGGTCCTCTGGGAACTGGCTAGGGACCAAGAGGAGCTTCCTGGGACCTAGATATCTTTATTAAAGTACACCTCTTTCTGGGGGGATAGCCAGTCCTCCCAGCTAGAGTGTACATTTTAACTATTTTTTACCAAGGTCATGTGATAGCAATATCAGTTGCATGTAATGGCAACATCAGGTGAACAAAAAAGACTCCACAAGTATATTTTTTCCTTGCATTCAACCCTCAAATCTGATCTGCTTCCAATATAAGCCATGGTTATTTTAGGATAAATTTAGCTTATACATATGTAGTTTATATAAAGATTGGACAAAGCCTTAAGATATTTTGGCTTAAAGGAATATAGGTTTTTATATGATTTGAATATGATTTAGCCAGTAATAGATTCATTTATAGTAATAGTACTTAGATTAATAGATTAAGCCACCTGGTTTAGGGCAAGAAAAGAAGCACTTTTTGCCAGTATAATGATACCCAGGAGAAAATCAGTATTTTTTATACAGATAACAACATGATAAAAGTTAACATAAGTTATTTTAATAAAACACAGACTCTTTGCTTTCTAACTAATTATTTAGAAATTTTATATCTTTTCATTAGAACAGGCTAAAAGTTCAAGAAAACATTATCATTTTAGACGCATTAAATCTTTCTTGATTTTAACCATAATTTCTATTTTTACAAACCCTCAGCACTTATTATATTAGTTTAGGCTTTATTCCATATTCCATTATTCAAAAATAATGTGTAGGGGGCAATTTTTTGAATAATGACCCGATTTGTTACAATTAAAACAGATGGGGCCGTTGTTTTGAGGGCGATTTTGTAAGACAGCTAATATTGCCTGAGTATTAGGATTTATTCCATTACAAAGTTTAATATAATTGGAGAGGTCAGTATTACGAAAAGGGCAGATTGCCGCCTGACAGGCGGTGTTAGCATTTTCATAAGCGAGATGCTTGATAAAATCGCTTTCACTTTCCTGATCACCAAGAATGCACTGGGCTGCGGTCTGCAGCCGACTGAGGAAGTCAGTATACGGCTCATTGGGGCGCTGAACTATTTTTGATAAAGAGGAGGTGAGAGCCCCTTTTTGGGGAAGTAGCCTCCATGCTTTAATGGTGGCAGACTGCACCTGGAGACCAAGTCCTCAGGGGTATTTTGCTTGGGTAGAATTAAGATGATAAGGACTTGACCCTAGAAGCTTTTTTAACGACCAAGATTTTGTGCTGTCTTTTAAGATGTTGCTTTCAGCATACTTTTTACACTGCTCCTCATAGTCTGCTTTCCATAACAAGAAATCGCCACCTGATAGGGTGGCTCTGGCGAGCTGTGACCAATCATTTGGAGTAAGCTCTGTTTCACTAATATTGTCTAGCAAAGCCAGAGTAAAAGGGCAGTTGCTCCATAATCATGTACGGCTTTCTTTAGTTCTTTTAAATATTTTAGATTAATCCTTTTGTATTTATTGATTCGGGGTGCTTCCTCCCACTCGCAGCTATGCTCGCGGCTACATTTGGATTTTATTTCGTCCTCATCATTAGCTTTCTCGCTCCCTTCCCCCTCACTGCTTTTCTGTTCAGACTGAGGCTCGGAAGCTTCTGACCTTGCCTTTTGCTGGCTATGGAGGACCGGACCGGAAAAGTGTAGTGGGCACAGCGGGGGTTAGAGGGCTTATTTTGGTTAGTCATTAGAGAGAGAGAAGAGAGCGCCTGACTGGCGGTTTGCAGGGAGTTAAGGAGGTGATTATTTTGCAGTTGTTGTCGGTTAGCTCTGGCCTGTTCTTGGGCAAAGAGTTCATTAAAGGCATTTGCACTGTTCCTGAGTGTAGTGGCCGTTTCCTCCAGGGCTGTATATTGTGGCAGGAAGGGCGGAACTCGGGGCATTATAGGATAGCAATGGTGAGGAGGTTGTGGCGCACATTGCACATGGGGGGTGGTCGGAAAGCCGGGAGGTCATTAAAAGCTGAGAGGGGTTTTTCGGCACAGGGAGTTTTATCTTCTTGGAGGTCAGTGTCATTTGGTATATCTATAGTGACAGAATTACATTCTGAGTGGGGTCTGGAGAGGGGACGCGCATCTTTTAAGGCATTTTCTCCCTCCCTACAAAGCTCTAGTATTTTAGGGTCTGAAGGGGAAGTTTTTATGGCCTCATTGATTAAGTTCCAATAAGTGAAGGCTGTAACTGGTACCTTTTCCGGCCCGAAAATTTTATAATAGTCCTTTAAACAATCTCCTACTCTCGATCAGCATTTTTGGTCTATGGTCCCGTCAGCAGGGAACCATGGACAGGTTTGATAGACAAACTGAAAGAAATTTCTAAGGTCCTTTTTCTTAACTCTTGCTCCTTGCGTCTTGAGGGTTTCTTTTAATTGTCTCACGTAAAGCTCATGTGTACTAGATTCCTGTCCCATAGTGAATTTTTTTAAATGAAAATGAAAGTGACTTACTGTGTGATCCTTCGCTCTTCTCTTCGTTCGTCCGTCGGCGCGAGGCAGTGTCGCCGGGGCTGCATTCACAGGTGAGTTACTTCTGTGGCAGACCGGGGTTATGGGAGGGCCCTCCTCATTTTTCGGCGCACGACGCTTCTATCTCTCAGCTAGCGGTTGAGCCTCACGCTGGGCGCCAATTGTCCTGACCCGCAGGACAGTCAACGGGGTCCGCCACCTGCTGAGGGAAGAATGGCTATGGGACAGAGAGACGCAAGAAGGACAGCAAGACAGGATTCTGATCAAGCTGCAAATTTTATTAAGCAAGCTGGGTGTATATATACCGGCTTGGGGAGGGAGTAGGGTATGTGGGGCATTATGATAGGAGGGAGTTCGCACCGGCGGGAAGGGCTGGTTAGATAATTGGTGGGGAGTTCATGCCAGCGGGAAGGTCCCGGCGGGAACCTATTTCCATGAAGAACCTTGTTGTACTATATAGATGCCATTGCATTAGCCAGGGTGGCCATGTTGGCTCAATCGCTATCTTAGGTTAGCCTCTGGTCCCCAACAGACAATCAGTGGTTCACAATATCATCATACAGCAGTGCATTTACTATCACAATTGATTTCCTTTTTTGTGAAAAATAATATATATATATATATATATCAATAAATTTTAAAGCACATCGCAACAATTAGTTGTAGAATAGATTTCAGAGTTGAGTATGGGTTACAATTCCACAATTTTAGGTTTTTACTTCTAGCTGCTCTAAGATACTAGAGACTAAAAGAAATATCAATATAATGATTCAGCAATCATACACATTTGTTAAATCCTACCTTCTCTGTATAACTCCACCATCACCTTTGATCTTTCCCCCACTGTTTAAGGGTATTTGGGCTATGCCCATTCTATCTTTTTCATGTTGGAAGGGCTAGCAATAATATGGGATGGGGGACGGAACCAGTCAATCTTCTGGAGAAGCTGGCCTTTCAGGGTTTCAGGACTTATCTGGCTCAGGGACCAATCTGTAGGTTAGAGGTTTCTGGAATGTTAACCTAATGCATGGAAATTTTGTAGAATCTTACATAATACCCTAGATGTTCTTTAGGATTGGTAGGAATGGTTCTGTTTGGGATTTGGCAAGATATGATAGGTAGCAGTGTCTAACTGAAGCTTGCATAAGAGTGACCTCCAAGTAGCCTCTTGGCTCTATTTGAATTCTCTCAGCCACTGATATCTTATTGGTTAGACATCATTTCCCCTTTTTGGTCAGGATGGCATTACTGATCCCACAGTGCCAGGGCCAGGCTTATCTTTGGGAGTCAACTCCCACGCTGCCAGGGAGACTTCCATCCCTAGATGTCATGTCCCATGTAGGTGGGAGAACAATTATTTCACTTGCACAGTTGGGCTTAGAGAGAGCAATGCCACATCTGAGCACTAAAAAGGGTCTTATGGAATTAATTCTCAGCCATAGCTAGGGGTAGGCTAACCTTTTCCACTACACGCATAAGCTTCACAAAAGTAAGTCTCAAGATCAAGGGCTTGGCCTATTGATTTGGGTGCCACTAACATTTGACACAGTATCAGGGGTTTCCCCCATGGTAAAGTTTAATAGTTCCATATTTTTTTTCCTCATCCCTCAAGGGACTTTGCCAATACTTTTTGATTATCTACTTAACATAGTCTAGAGTCTAGGATGTATCCAGGCATTACATTAAGCTATACAGCATTAAAAGCCCTCATTCTTATTCTGGCTTCCTGTTTCAATTTTTTGAATGACTTATCCAGATAGGTTGAGTTAAATTATGTGCTACAGAAAATTTAGGTTCCAAACAAAATAGACCTTTCTTCCTTTGGTCTCAAACAGTAGGTGAAGTTCTGCAATATAATGTCTTCCTTACTCCTATATTCTTAATTATCTTAATCCTAACCTGATCAGCTTCATTCTTATCTCTAAATACAGGTTATACATATATAAAACAGCCTCTCAAAATCCAGAAAAATGATTACCATTCTAAACCAAATGTGACTGTTATAAGAGCTTACAATCTAGGCCCCTGTTTTCTTATATGTGCTTTCTAAATGAGACTATACAATATTTGCTCTTTGATTTTTCCCTTATTTTGCCTCACCAAATGTCCCCAGGTACATGCACAATGTTGCATGCCTCACAACTTCATTCCTTTTTGTGGTAGCACAATATGTGATCATATGTATATGCCATCATTCACCAATCTGCTTCTCAGTCAGTGCATACTTAAGCCATCTCCATTCATTGAGTATCATATATAAAGTCCAAGAGAACCATCCATCAACACTCCCAATTTCAGGTAATTTCATCGTTCCCAAGAGAAGATAAACAATAAGCACACCCTCACCAAATAGAAAATCCAGACCTTCTCTTAACTCTTGTTCCTCCCTCCATCAATTACCCCTGGTATTGCTACAGTTTATGTTTTCCTGTTAAACACAGCTAATAGTATGCAACAGCAGTTTTCTCCCATACCCCCAAATTATACATTCTTTATACAAGATTTATATCCTTGCAGTAGTTCATGCAAGGACTTATTTATATTTGTATGTTAATCATGGGTACTCTTCAGTCTATACAATCTCCTTCAATCATATTCACCTTCAATATGGTATTATTACTTATAGACCCACTAGTGAACCATATTCACTTCTAGTTCCTTACATTGGCATTCAACCTCATTAGCTAACCAATTACCCATCTCTAGCTTATGTGTATCTCTAGGCCCCCTATATTCTGTATAATAATCCCTGGATTCTACTTTATCCATGGTCATAAAAGTGGAATCATGTAGTATCTATCCTTTTGGGTCTGGCTTATCACACTCAATATTGTCTTTAAGGCTTATCTGTCTTGTCACTTGCTTCAGGACATCATTTTATCTTACTGCTGCATAATATTCCATTATATGTATAGATCACATTTTGTCAATCCACTCCTCCACTGATGGGCTCATGGATTGTTTCCATCTTTTGGCAATTACAAATAATGCTGCTACAAATATCAATGTGCAAATCTCTGTTTGTGTCACTGTTTTCAGGTCTTCTGGGTATATACTTAGTAGTGGAATTGCCAGGACATAGGACAACTCAATATTTAGTTTTCTGAGGAACAACTGGACTGTCTTATACATTCCCACATGCAGTGCATAAGTGTCCCAATTTTTCCACATCCTCTCCAACATTTGTAGTTTCCTGTTCGTTTAATAGCAGCCATTATTTTAGGTGTGAAGTGGTATCTCATTGTAGTCTTGATCAGCATTTCCCATATAGCTAATGAAAATGAGCATCTCATCATGTGCTTTTTGGCCATCTGAATTTGCTCTTCAGAAAAGTACAAATTCATATTTTTAACCGATTTTATAATTGGGTTGTTTGTTATTTTGCTGTTGAGTTGTGATTTTTTTATGTAACCAGGATGTCAACCCTTTATCCAATGTGTGATTTCCAAATACTTTCTCCCATTGAGTTGGCTGCCTCTTCACCTTTTTGATAAATCTTTTGAGGCCCCAATGCATTTGATTTTGAAGAGTTCCCATTTACCTATTTTTTTTGTTTTGTTGCTTTTGCTTTGGATGTAAACTTAAGGAAAATGCCTCCTATTGCTAGGTTTTCAAGATGTTTCCCTATATTTTTCTAGGAGCTTTATAGTACTGGTTCTTATATTTAGGTGTTTGATCCAGTTTGAGTTAATTTTTGTATAAGGTGTAAGGTAAGGGTCCTCTTTGATTCTTCTGGCTATTGATATCCAGTTCTCCCATGCCCATTTGTTGAAAAGACTATTTTGCCCCAGTTTAGTGGATTTGGGGGCCTTGTCAAAGATCAATTGACCATAGATTTGGTGGTCTATTTCTGTGCTTTTGATTCAATTCCATTGGTCAATACATCTATCTTTGTGCCAGTACCATGTTGTTTAGTCCACTATGACTTTATAATAAGTTTTAAAATCAGGGGATGTTGATCTTCCTCTTCATATTCTTTTTAAGGATGCTTTTATCTATTTGGAGTCTTTTTGCCTTCCAGGTGAATTTGGTAACTAACTTTTCCAAGTATTCAAAGTAAGTTGTTGGAATTTTGAATGGGTTTGTATTGAATTATGTAGATCAGTTTGAGCAGAGTTGATATCTTAATTACTTTAACCTTCCTATCCATGAGCACTGAATGTCTTTCCACCTATTTAAATCTTTGATTTCATTTAGCAGTGTTTTGTATGTTTCTATGTACAAGTCCTTTCCATTCCTAATTATGTTCATTCCTCGATGTTTGATTCTTTTAGTTGCTATTTTGACTGGGATTTTTTTTACTTAGTTGACTCCTCAGGTCATTGCATGTGATAGAAACATCATTGTTTTGTTTGTTTGTTTACATGAGCAGGCACCAGGAAACAAACCCAGGTCTGCAGCATGGTAGGCAAGAACTCTGCCTGCTGACCCACTGTGGCCCACCCCATTAATGAATTTTGCACATTAATTTTACATCCAGCCACCTAGTTGAATTGGTTTATTAGCTCAAGTAACTTTGTCATAGATTTCTCAGGATTTTCCAAATATAGTATCATGTCATCTGCAAATAATGCAACTTTTACTTCTTCCTTTCCAATTTGAGTGCCTTTGATTTCTTTCTCCTGCCTGGTTGTTCTAGCTAGAACTTCTAGTATAATGTTGGATAATAGTGTGACAGATGCCATGCTTGTCTCCTTCCCAATCTTAGGGGGAAAGTTTTCAGTCTCTTTCCATTGAGTATGATGCTGGCTGTAGGTTTTTCACATATGCCCTTTATCATATCAAGGCAGTTACCTTTGATTCCTACATTTTGAGGCATTTATCAGAAAAGGATGTTGAATTTTGCCTAATGCTTTTTCAGCATCACTCGAGATGATCATGTGATTTTTCACTTTTGATTTGTTAATGTACTATAATACATTAATTGATTCATCTTTGCATTCCTGGTATAAGCCCCACATGGTTGTGGTGTATGATTCTTTTAATGTGTTGTTGGATTCGATTTGCTAGCATTTTGTTGAGAATTTTTGCATCTATGTTTATTAGGGAGATTGGCCTGTAGCTTTCCTTTCTGATAGCATCTTTTCCTGGTTTTGGTATTAATATGATGTTAGCTTCATAAAATGAGTTGGATAGTGTTCCTTTTCCCTCAATTTTTGGAAAAGTTTGAGCAGGATTGATGTTAGTTCTTTTGGAATGTTTGATAAAATTCACCTGTGAAGCCATCTGGCTCTGGGATTTTCCTTGTAGGAAGATTTTTGACGACTAATTGAATCTCTTTACTTGTGAGTGGTTTGTTGAGGTTGTCTGTTTCTTTTCGAGTCAGTGTAGCTTGTTTGTATGTTTCCAGGAAATTGAACATTTCGTCTAAGTTGTCTAGTTTGTTGGCGTATAATTGTTCATAGTATCCTTTCATGTTTTTTTTTAACTTCTGCAGGGTCTGTGGAAATGACTCCCCCTGCCCCCATTTCTGATTTTCTTTATTAGCATCCTCTGTCTTTTTTCCTTTGTCAACCATACTGGTCCACCAATTTTGTTGATTTTCTCAAAGAAACAACTTTCGGTTTTATTGATTCTTTCAATTGTTTTTTGTTCTCCCATTCATTTAACTCAGCTTTAATCTTTGTCATTTACCTTCTATTTGTCTGGGGTTAGTTTGTTATTCTTTCTCTAGTTCCTCCAGTTAAGTTGATAAGTCCTCAATTTCTGCTTTTTCTTAATTTTTAATAGAAGCATTTAGGGCAATAAATTTCCCTCTCAGCACAGCCTTTGCCACATCCAATAATTTGATATGTTGTATTCCAATTTTCATTCATCTCCAGATATTTACCAATTTCTCTAGCAATTTCTTCCTTGACGCATTGATTATTTAAGCATGTGTTCTTTAACTCCATATATTTAGAAAAGTTCTCATTCTTTGATGGTTATTCCAGCTTCATATCATTATGATCAGAGAAATTGCTTTGAATAACCTCAATGTGTTAAATTTATAAAGACCTGATTTGTGCCCCAGCATAAGATCTATGCTGGAGAATGCGCCATGAGAACTAGAGAAGAATATATATCCTGGTGTTTTGGGTCTAATGACCTATATAGGTTTGTTATGTCAAATTCAATCATCAAATTGTTTAAGTTCTCTATTTCCTTGTTGATCCTCTGCCTGGTTGTTCTACCTATAGAGGTGAGTGGTGAATGAAAGCTTCTTACTATTATTGTTGAAACATCTATTGCTTCCTTCAGTTTTGCCAATGTTTGTCTCATGCATTTTGGAGCTCCTTGATTGACAGCATAAATATACATGATTGTTATTTCTTCTCAGTCATTTTCACTTTTATTAATAGTGTCCTTCTTTGCCTTTAATGGTGTCTTTACTCTTAACGTCTATTTTGTCTACTCCTACTTTCTTCTGGTTACAGCTTGTGTGGGACACTTTTTTCCATCCTTTCACTTTCAATCTATTTGTATCTGATGAGTCAGGAACACCTCTGCCAGCTGGATAGTCATGTCACTGGCATCTGCTGGTCCATTGCTCCTGAGCTCTGTTGCTTTTAGCCTATTCCTATGGGAGTTCCTCATTTTGTTGGTCTGGGAAAAAAAAGAGTGAGAGGATGGACCAAGGGAACAGAGAGTGAGGAAAGACACCCAAAGACCAAATGTGAGGAATCGCGCACATGGAAGGAGACAAGATAGCTGAAAAGGGCAGTTAACGGCAAAGGGGCCCGAAAGACAAGGTTGTGTCAGATGCGGCATGAGACTCAGAGATGAACCACTGAAGGGAGTTCTCACTGTAATAGCAAGAGTTGGATGTGGTGTCCCCATGGACACGTCAGCAGATGGCAGGGCATGGAGGGGACAGAGAGAGAAAAGGAATAGAGAGCACTCTACAAGGGATGATCTCCTTGGCCTCACTGAAGAAGGCCAGGGTGAGGGCAGGTGACCCCCATAATCTGGAAGGTAAATGCTTTAAAGGGAAAATGAAAGGAAATATCAGTGAAGGATATGTGGTTTTCAGAAAAACATTGCCCTGGGTGATGGTTAAGGAAATAAATGCGTCTTCATCAAATAAACCAGTTGATGCCTTCCCTTTCTGATAGCAGGGTGGGTTCTAAAATAGCCATATGAGGAAATATGAGCCTGAAGACAATGCCATGTCACCTTCCAGAGTTTCCTGATGAGGAGCTAGTGCTGAAGATCACACGACGTGGCATCCAAGAGTCATGGCAGGCCAGCTAGGGATGACCAACCAGACACTGGTGACACAATTCATGCTGCAGGGGTTCTCAGAGCACCCACAGCTGCGACTGCCTCTGCTTGGCTGCTTCTTCTTCCTCTACTCCTTGGCCCTTTTGGGAAATGCTCTGATCATCACAATCATCACCTGCAGCTCTGGTCTTCACAGTCCCATGTATTTTTTCCTGTTCAATTTGGCCACCATGGACATCATGTGCACTTCCTCTGTGCTGCCCAAGGTGCTGGTAGGCCTGGCCTGGGGGGACAACACCATCTCCTTCCAGGGCTGCATGGCCCAGCTCTTCTTCCTGGCCTGGTCTACATCTGCTGAGCTGCTGCTGCTCACAGTCATGGCCTTTGACCGTTATGTGGCCATTTGCCGGCCACTGCATTATGGGAGCCTGATGAGCCTCCAGCTCTGTCTGGTGCTGGCCATGTCAGTCTGGGTCATCTGTGCCCTGAACTCCTCCATCAACACTGCTCTGTTAGCACAGCTGTCCTTCTGTGGCCCCAATGTAATCACTCACTTCTTCTGTGAAATACCTCCACTGTTGCTGCTCTCCTGCAGTTCTACCTATGTGAACAGCATCATGACCCTCTTAGCTGATGCCTTCTATGGATGCACCAACTTCCTGCTCACCCTCATGTCCTATGGCTTCATCATTGCCAGTATCCTACGCATCCGCTCAGCCGAGGGGAAGAGGAGGGCCTTCTCCACCTGCTCCTCCCACCTCATCGTGGTCTCTGTCTACTACTCAGCTGTGTTCTGTGCCTACATCAGCCCAGCCTCCAGCTACAGCCCTGAGAGAAGCAAACTGGCTGGAGTTCTGTACACGACCATGAGCCCCACCCTAAACCCACTCATCTACACACTGAGGAACAAGGAGTTCAAGGCAGCCCTAGGGAAACTCCTTTACTTTTGTAAACATTAAATGTCATTCTTGCATCCCATGCTGCCCTGTTCCCATTCTCTAAGATTGTGTTTGTAATAGTAAGACCTAGATATCATTATTTTAGCAAAACTGCCCTCATCTTTGGCTATTTGCCAAGTTGGTGCAGTTTGCTGGCTCTGTTGGTTTTTGGAACTGCATGGATGTGGTACACTGGCCCCAGCATGTTATCTCATGATGCGAGCACGTAATAAATGTTGGATCTACAGAAACAGACTTAGTTCCTGAAGGGCACCCTTCTTGCACTCAAGGAAACATGCCATGCTCTTAGTGACTTCCCAGACAGCACTGGCACCTAATACTCTTCACTAAGCCTCTCCTGACCCAGTTTCCCTTAGATGTTACTCTCCCTTCCTCACATCCCAAGCTCTAAATGAGAGGGCTGATCATCTGTACTTGTATCTGAGCTCCTTGGCCCCATACATTGGCCCACTAATGCAATGCTCCCATTCATGCACTTTCCCTGCCCATACATTTGTCACCAGGGATTCCCCCTCCCATTTTTACAAATTCAAAATCAGTTCACACTTAAAGTCAGCTCAAATGTGATCTTCCCTCAAAGTCTTTCATCATCTTTTCATCTCAAATAGCACGTTGCTCAGTCATGTGGAGTGCTAGTTATCTGGACCACTACTGGCCTGATTCCCCAGTTTAGGCATTTCAGGCCTAGATTAGTATCTCTATCACCAATAGGAGCACCTTCATGCTGGATACATCTCTGCCTTGTTCTGCCCAGGATGAGGCTTTGTGTCATAAAATCACCCGACTCGTAATCACTCTCCTCCAGAGATATGTCCAATGGCACATCATTGCCCAATTCCTCAGCTTGTTCACATGACATGACACATATGTACAGGTGTAAATTTATGAAACATCAGCAGCCAAATCAAACCCATGGCTCTAGCCATTAACCATTTTAAGTACTTTCATTCACATTTCATAAAGGTGGGTTATCCAATTAATGAGATGTGATGCTTTTCTCCAATGGTGGTCTATGTGGGAAGCCTCGGTTTTATGTTCAGAGTGGCAGGGTGGGAGACTAAATCTGTGGTTCAGGGGTTGGAGGTTGTGATTGTTGAATCCTGTAGTTAGGATTGGTGCTGTGTATTCATTTCTAAAGTTGGATCAATTTCCAAAACTAAGTGACTTCAAACAATAGAAATTTAGCTTTTCGTTGTTCTGGAAGATAGAATTCAAAAACCAAGATATTGGCAGAATCCAACTCCCTCTAAAGTATCTAGGAGAAAATTCTTCCTTAATTCTTCCATCTGTTGGTGGCTCCTGGTGATCCTTGGCTTGTGGCAACATCACTCCAATCCCTGCCTCCATCGTCATGTCTCTCCTCTGTGCCCATGTCTCAATCTCCTCCTTCTTTCTCTTACAAAGAAACCACATATTAGATTGAGATGAGATCCTTAAGATAACTCCCTCAGCAAGAACCTATTACAAATAAGGACACATGTACCTGTTTCTGGTAGACATTTCTTTGGAGAAACTATCCAACACACTAGTCTACCCTCTTTCCCCTCCAAACTACTGTCTGCATTACAGCAAATCACATTCACCTCATTCCAAAATACTGCCACATCTCAAACTATTACAGCATCAACATTAAGTAGAAAACCTCATTTAAATATTATCATCTCAAGAGTCCTGTGTATCATTATTTAATTCATTTGGATCACAGGTAAGGACATGGATTTGATCTACCAACAGGCAAAGCTCTTCTATAGCTGTGGAATTGTGTGACTATAAAACAAGTCAACATCTACTAAAATGCAATGGTTGGACATGCATTGAACAGACTGAATATTCCAAAAGTGATGAATTAGGGGGGAGGAAATGAATCATTAGTCTCAGGCAATTTCAAAACACAGAAGGGAAAATTTTCCTCGTTCCAATAGTTTCCTCCATCAATGTGTCAAAGTCTAAAGCATTCTTTCACACAGATGTCACATCACACATTTGGGTGTCCCAGGAAGGTGAAATATGACAATTTGACAAAGATGGCAGTTTGGCAGTGATCTACTTGTCCTAAGACCTTTAAAACTTACCTGGGAACTCTCCCTGAAAATTGTGTTTTCTCTATAGCAACTGAGATGGTGTCAGCCTGGTCACTTCTATATATTAAGACACAGTTTTGATTTTTGTCACAGAAAACCCAATATCCATGGCATAAACTACATGGGGATTAATTTTTTCCCCCAAAGTCAGGAGGAAGGCAGTCTTGTGTTGGTGGGGTAATCCAATGCTGGAATTTGTAGTCAGGTTTCTATGTTGTCTGCTCCATGTACTTAGAGCATAACATCTTTGTCACAAATTGCAGAGAGAATAAAGAAGCAACTAAGTGGGTCATGTTCTGGCTCATTCTGGGGCTAACAACTTCCACTGACATCTCTTTAGCCAGGCAAAGCATATTGTAGCCTTGATGGAAAGAGGGTCCTTGAGCCAGGAGGAAAGGCAAAGGATACTGTGTAAGCAATGGAGGAGCACTGCCCATTGCCAGTCCCTGAGATCCTGTTATTATCCTAGTATATTAATCCAGGTTATGTGATGCTCAATTTTCCTGCAAGGGTCACATGATAACAACATGGAACTAAACATTATGAAGTATTTCTCACCCCTTTTGAAAGTTTTGTCACTGTTTAGTACTCAGCTACTCTCCTTGCTTTCTGTAATATTAATTCACTGAACTGAATTAGATAAGTCGAAACTACAAACTGCATTCTCTCCAAACTCAGCTACATTTAATCCAGGGAGAAGGAAAACAGGCTCAATCAAAAGCACCTCTTAGGTGTCTTCAGTGAGACAAAAAATATCAGTATGAAGTCCTGGGTCAGGGAGCATCAGGCAGGGCTCCTGTGAGATGCAGGACTATGGTTACATGTTATAACACATGAATAGGTGCTCACGTTGGTTCTGTTAATGGGAAGAAAGTGTGGGAACAGGTTAATGGACACTGATTTTAAGAAACACCAAAGGCTGGCTGTGGGGTATGTGTCAGATGGTAGCATGAGGAGCAGTAATGAATTTCCCACCTAAGTCTCGGTGTGGAGGACCTCAGCTCTGTTAAGAAGATTGGACCCTCAGACAGTGTGTGACCACCATCTAATGGTCCATTGATGGTGTTGGAATAATTTTTAAACTATTCTATTTTTCTTTCCCAGAGATACTCATATTATTACCCTTTTCATATTCAGATATGAGCAAAGAGGCCTTATATGAATCAGTTGTTACGAAACAAACAAAAACAAAAGAGGTCAATATTCAGCACTGAGTTTAAAATAAATTCAGAATCACATTGTGATAGCTGGGCTCAGGTGTCCATGTGGCCATGTGATTGTGCCCAGTTGTTTGGTCAAGTAAGAGTGGCTGAACCATTACTGCAAGGTTATTTTCATCAGTCAGTCGATTGCATGTGTGACTGATTACATCCACAATAAACTATGGGTGTGTCTTCCACAAAGGAGAGAATCCAATCACTTAGATTTGATTCAATCAGTTGAAAACTTTTCATGGAGAAGAGAGAATTTCACGTCTTTCTCAGCCAGCCAGCCTTTCCTGTGGAGTTCATCAAGGACCTTTATTGGATTTAACAGCCTCACAACCTGCCCTACAGTTCTGGACTCTTACATCCCCACACAATCCAGCCTCTCCTGTGGAGTTTATCAGGGGCCTTCTTTGGAGTTCTCAGGTACTTTGAAGCACCAGCCTTCAATACAGCATTTCCCCAAGGAGGAAGTCTTAATAGCTACCATCTCCCCATAAACTAAAGTCCTTTTCATCCAATTGCAAAACCTCCATTGGTAAAGGGGCAATAAGCCATCAATTATGCCAATCTTAGTGCACAAGTCCTCCCAATTAAACCTCTACTCTTTAGCATCATCTCATTAATAAAAGATATACCATGGGCACGGTCAATAACTTTGCTGTGACTCACTTGGTCAACTTGTGTTACTCAGTGTCAATACCTAAAAAAAAATAATTCCTATCCATTACCACCAGGACCTCAACAAACTCTTATAAAAACAATTTAAGAATGCCACTATTTGTTTGATATAAGATTAAGGGCTGACTTTAACAGGGTCTCCTAGAAGACCTAGCCACACTCATAAGGCATTTATAGAAGTAAAGCTGGGCAATAGCACCCCTTAAAATACAATGGATATCCAAATGGCATCACCTGGATCTATAAGAGGAAACAAAATTCCCAACAACAGCAACACAAATCTATTACAGACAATGACAAGCACAACACCTATGAGGCTTGTTCACATTCAAGATTTTATACATTCTAAATTTCTCACTCATTAGAACCCATACTCAAAAAGCACATGCACAACTTCTGCTTTCCACTGGGCAAAGCCCCAACAATGCACCTTAGAAAAAGACAGCCTAGTGGATGTGAGAAAATACTTGAAAATCATATATCTGAAAAGTGGTTCATAACCAAAATATATAAGAAAATCCTACAACTCAACAGTAAAATAAAACAACTCAATTTAAAAATGGGCAAAACACTTGGTAGATACCCCAAAATGGATATACAAAATGGCTAAAAAAGTACATGGGAAGATGTTCAACATCATTAGCTATTAATCAAATGCAAATCAAAACCACAATGAAGTATCATTCATCCCCAGTAAAATGTCTCCTATTTAACATGTATTGGAAGAGATGTGGAGAAGTAGGAACACTCATTCATTATTGGTGGGAATGAATCATGGCACAGCTGCTGTGGAAGTCAATCTAGCAGTTCTTCAGAAATTTGGGCAGAGAATTATATGACCTGGCAAACCCACTTCTATATATGTACCAAAAAGAATTGAAAACACGGACCTGAACACATATATGCACGCTGATGTTCATCATTGTCATAGGATGCAGTTGCCCAAAGGTGGAAGCAATGCAAGTTGCTTCAAAATCATAAAATGTGGAAGATGGTGGCTTAGTAAGACGCGCGGATCTTAGTTTCTCCTCCAGAACAGCTACTAGGGGAGTAGAAACAATACAGAACAGCTCCCAAAGCCATGACAGAGATAAAAAAGACAGCATACCCCATCCTGGAATGGCTGGCTGGCTGAGAGAACCCGCTCTGGTGAGATCGCCGAGGGGCGCGGGCTTCACCGGGCGGGGCGGCAAGTGGCTGGAGTCACTCCCTTCCCCCTTCCCAGGTCGGCTGGGAGAATTGGACAGGCGGTCCCCTCAAACTGCGGTGGCTGGCACCCACACCACGCGTGGCCCCCCGGACCAACTGAGAGAATTGGATCGGAAATCCCCAGGCCGTGGAGAACGGTGATGGGGGGGGCCCTTCCAAACCCGTGACTCTCCGGGAACGGTGCACACTCCCGGGCGGGCCGCTGCGGGTGGCGCCCTCCCGCCATGCTTGGCACCCCGGGGCTGACTAGGAAATTTGGACGGGCGCTTTCCTGGGCTGCGGCGGCCAGCGAACCTCCCTGCGTTCAGACCCCGGGCCGGCTGGCACTCTTCCAAGCTGCTTCGGCGAGCAAACCTCCCAGACGGCGAGATTTTTCAAAGTTAAAGGACCCACAGCACCTTTTACTGGTGGGACCCGCAGACAAACGTGTGCCACGAGCGTCACCTATGGGGCAGGATAAAAAAAAAAAAAACAGAACCCAGAGATTTCACAGAAAAATCTTCCAAACTTTTGGATCCAACACCCAGGGAAATCTGTCTAAATGCACAGATGCCAGCAGGAGATAACGGATCATGCTCAAAAAATTGAAAATATGGCCCAGTCAAAGGAACAAACCAATAGTTCAAATGAGATACAGGAGCTGAGACAACTAATGCTGAATATACGAACAGAAATGGAAAACCTCTTCAAAAACGAAATCAATAAATTGAGGGAGGACATGAAGAAGACATGGGCTGAACATAAAGAAGAAATAGAAAAACTGAAAAAACAAATCACAGAACTTATGGAAGTGAAGGACAAAGTAGAAAAGATGGAAAAAACAATGGATGCCAACAATGATAGATTCAAAGAGACAGAAGATAGAATTAGTGATTAGGAGGATGGAACATCTGAATTCCAAAAACAAACAGAAACTATGGGGAAAAGAATGGAAAAATTTGAACAGGGTATCAGGGAACTCAAGGACAATATGAAACTCACAAATATACGTGTTGTGGGTGTCCAAGAAGGAGAAGAGAAGGGAAAAGGAGGAGAAAAACTAATGGAAGAAATTATCACTGAAAATTTCCCAACTCTTATGAAAGACCTGAAATTACAGATCCAAGAAGTGCAGCGCACCCCAAAGAGATTAGACCCAAATAGGCGATCTCCAAGACACTTACTAGTTAGAATGTCAGAGGTCAAAGAGAAAGAGAGGATCTTGAAAGCAGCAAGAGAAAAGCAATCTATCACATACAAGGGAAACCCAATAAGACTATGTGTAGATTAGTCAGCAGAAACCATGGAGGCTAGAAGACAGTGGGATGATATATTTAAATTACTAAAAGAGAAAAACTGCCAACCAAGACTCCTATATCCAGCAAAATTGTACTTCAAAAATGAGGGAGAAATTAAAACATTCTCAGACAAAAAGTCACTGAGAGAATTTGTGACCAAGAGACCAGCTCTGCAAGAAATACTAAAGGGAGCACTAGACTCAGAACCGAAAAGACAGAAGAGAGAGGTATGGAGAAGAGTGTAGAAAGAAGGAAAGTCAGATATGATATATATAATACAAAAGGCAAAATGGTAGAGGAAAATATTATCCAAACAGTAATAACACTAAATGTTAATGGACTGAATTCCCGAATCAAAAGACATAGACTGGTAGAATGGATTAAAAAACAGGATCCTTCTACATGCTGTCTACAGGAAACACATCTTAGACCCAACGATAAACATAGGTTGAAAGTGAAAGGTTGGGAAAAAATATTCCATGCAAATAACAACCAGAAAATAGCAGGAGTGGCTACACTAATATCCAACAAGTAAGACTTCAAATGTAAAACAGTTAAAAGAGACAAAGAAGGACACTATCTACTAATAAAAGGAACAATTAAACAAGAAGACATAACAATCATAAATATTTATGCACCGAACCAGAATGCCGCAAAATACATGAGGAATACACTGCAAGCACTGAAAAGGGAAATAGACACATGTACCATAATAGTTGGAGACTTTAATTCACCACTCTCATCAATGGACAGAACATCTAGACAGAGGATCAATAAAGAAATAGAGAATCTGAATACTACTATAAATGAGCTAGACTTAACAGACATTTATAGGACATTACATCCCACAACAGCAGGATACACCTTTTTCTCAAGTGCTCATGGATCATTCTCAAAGATAGACCATATGCTGGGTCACAAAGCAAGTCTTAACAAATTTAAAAAGATTGAAATCATACACAACACTTTCTCAGATCATAAAGGAATGAAGTTGGAAATCAATAATAGGTGGAATGCCAGAAAATTCACAAATACGTGGAGGCTCAACAACACACTCTTAAACAACGAGTGGGTCAAATAAGAAATTGCAAGAGAAATTAGTAAATACCTCGAGGCGAATGAAAATGAAAACACAACATATCAAAACTTATGGGATGCAGCAAAGGCAGTGCTAAGAGGGAAATTTATTGCCCTAAATGCCTATATCAGAAAAGAAGAAAAGGCAAAAATGCAGGAATTAACTGTTCACTTGGAAGAACTGGAGAAAGAACAGCAAACTAATCCCAAAGCAAGCAAAAGGAAAGACATAATAAAGATCAGAGCAGAAATAAATGAAATTGAAAACATGAAAACAATAGAGAAAATCAATAAGACTAGAAGTTGGTTCTATGAGAAAATCAATAAGATTGATGGGCCCTTAGCAAGATTGACAAAAAGAAGAAGAGAGAGGATGCAAACAAATAAGATCAGAAATGGAAGAGCAGACATAACTACTGACCTCACAGAAATAAAGGAGGTAATAACAGGATGCTATGAACAACTTTACACCAATAAATACAACAATTTAGATGAAATGGACGGGTTCCTGGAAAGACATGAACAACCAACTTTGACTCAAGAAGAAATAGATGACCTCAACAAACCAATCACAAGTAAAGAAATTGAATTAGTCATTCAAAAGCTTCCTAAAAAGAAAAGTCCAGGACCAGATGGCTTCACATGTGAATTCTACCAAACATTCCAGAAAGAATTAGTACCAACTCTCCTCAAACTCTTCAAAAAAATCGAAGTGGAGGGAAAACTACCTAATTCATTCTATGAAGCCAACATCACCCTCATACCAAAACCAGGCAAAGATATTACAAAAAAAGAAAACTACAGGCCAATCTCTCTAATGAATATAGATGCAAAAACCCTCAATAAAATTCTAGCAAATTGTATCCAACAACACATTAAAAGAATTATACATCATGACTAAGTAGGATTCATCCCAGGTATGCAAGGATGGTTCAACATAAGAAAATCAATTAATGTAATACACCATATCAACAAATCAAACCAGAAAAATCACATGATCATCTCAATTGATGCAGAGAAGCATTTGACAAGATTCAACATCCTTTCCTGTTGAAAACACTTCAAAAGATAGGAATACAAAGGAACTTCCTTAAAATGATAGAGGGAATATATGAAAAACCACAGCTAATATCATCCTCAATGGGGAAAAATTGAAAACTTTCCCCCTAAGATCAGGAACAAGACAAGGATGTCCACTATCACCACTATTATTCAACATTGTGCTGGAAGTTCTAGGCAGAGCAATTAGACAGGAAAAAGAAATACAAGGCATCAAAATTGGAAAGGAAGAAGTAAAACTATCACTGTTTGCAGATGATATGATACTATACGTCGAAAACCCGGAAAAATCCACAACAAAACTACTAGAGCTAATAAATGAGTACAGCAAAGTAGCAGGCTACAAGATCAACATTCAAAAATCTGTAGCATTTCTATACACTAGTAATGAACAAGCTGAGGGGGAAATCAAGAAACGAATCCCATTTACAATTGCAACTAAAAGAATAAAATACCTAGGAATAAATTTAACTAAAGAGACAAAAAACCTATATAAAGAAAACTACAAAATACTGCTAAAAGAAATCACAGAAGACCTAAATAGATGGAAGGGCATACCATGTTCATGGATTGGAAGACTAAATATAGTTAATATGTCAATCCTACCTAAATTGATTTACAGATTCAATGCAATACCAATCAAAATCCCAACAACTTATTTTTCAGAAATAGAAAAACCAATAAGCAAATTTATCTGGAAGGACAGGGTGCCCCGAATTGCTAAAGACATCTTGAGGAAAAACAACGAAGCTGGAGGTCTCGCGCTGCCTGACTTTAAGGCATATTATGAAGCCACAGTGGTCAAAACAGCATGGTATTGGCATAAAGATAGATATATCGACCAATGGAATCAAATAGAGTGCTCAGATATAGACCCTCTCATCTATGGACATTTGATCTTTGATAAGGCAGTCAAGCCAACTCACCTGGGACAGAACAGTCTCTTCAATAAATGGTGCCTAGAGAACTGGATATCCATATGCAAAAGAATGAAAGGGGACCCGTATCTCACACCCTATACAAAAGTTAACCCAAAATGGATCAAAGATCTAAACATTAGGTCTAAGACCATAGAACAGTTAGAGGAAAATGTTGGGAGATATCTTATGAATCTTACAACTGGAGGCAGTTTTATGGACCTTAAACCTAAAGCAAGAGCACTGAAGAAAGAAAGAAATAAATGGGAGCTCCTCAAAATTAAACATTTTGTGCATCAAAGAACTTCATCAAGAAAGTAGAAAGACAGACTACACAATGGGAGACAATATTTGGAAATGACATATCAGATAAAGGTCTAGTATCCAGAATTTATAAAGAGATTGTTCAACTCAACAACAAAAAGACAGCCAACCCAATTACAAAATGGGAAAAAGACTTGAACAGACACCTATCAGAAGAGGAAATACAAATGGCCAAAAGGCACATGAAGAGATGCTCAATGTCCCTGGCCATTAGAGAAATGCAAATCAAAACCACAATGAGATATCATCTCACACCCACCAGAATGGCCATAATCAACAAAACAGAAAATGACAAGTGCTGGAGAGGATGCGGAGAAAGAGGCACACTTATCCAGTGTTGGTGGGAATGTCAAATGGTGCAACCACTGTGGAAGGCCGTTTGGCGGTTCCTCAAAAAGCTGAATATAGAATTGCCATACAACCCAGCAATACCATTGCTGGGAATCTACTCAAAGGACTTAAAGGCAAAGACCCAAACGGACATTTGCACACCAATGTTTATAGCAGCGTTATTTACAATTGCAAAGAGATGGAAACAGCCAAAATCTCCATCAACAGACGAGTGGCTAAACAAACTGTGGTATATACATACGATGGAATATTATGCAGCTTTAAGACAGGATAAACTTATGAAGCATGTAATAACATGGATGGACCTAGAGAACATTATGCTGAGTGAGTCTAGCCAAAAACTAAAGGACAAATACTGTATGGTCCCACTGATGTGAACGGACATTCGAGAATAAATTTGGAATATGTCATTGGTAACAGAGTCCAGCAGAAGGTAGAAACAGGGTAAGATGATGGGCAATTGGAGCTGAAGGGATACAGACTGTGCAACAGGACTAGATACAAAAACTCAAAAATGGACAGCACAATAATACCTAATTGTAAAGTAATCATGTTAAAACACTGAATGAAGCTGCATCTGAGCTATAGGTTTTTGTTTTGTTTTGTTTTGTTTTTACTATTATTACTTTTATTTTTTTCTCTATATTAACATTCTATATCTTTTTCGGTTGTGTTGCTAGTTCTTCTAAACCGATGCAAATGTACTAAGAAACGATGATCATGCATCTATGTGATGATGTTAAGAATTACTGATTGCATATGTAGAATGATATGATTTCTAAATGTTGGGTTAATTTCATTTTTTCCATTAATTAAAAAAAAAAGAGAATGGGTAATTGGAGCTGAATGGATACAGACTGTGCAACAGGACTGGATATAAAAACTCAGAAATGGACAGCACAATACTACCTAATTGTAATGCAATTATGTTAAAACATTGAATGAAGCTGCATGTGAGGTATAGGTTTTTTTTCTCTCTATTATCGTTTTAATTCTTATTCTGTTGTCTTTTTATTTCTTTTTCTAAATCGATGCAAATGTACTAAGAAATGATGAATATGCAACTATGTGATGATATTAAGAATTACTGATTGTACATGTAGAATGGAATGATTTCTAAATGTTTTGTTAATTTTTTTTTAATTAATAAAAAAATAAATAAAATGGGATGGCTAATGATATAAAGGAGATCAAAAAGACACTAGAATAGTATAAAGAGGAATTTGAAAGAATAAATAGAAAAAATAGCAGATATCACAGAAATTAGAGATGTTGTAGACCAAATAAAAAACATAGTAAGATGCACAACAGCAGATTTGAAGAGGCAGAAGAATGAATAGGCAAACTAGAGGACAGGAAAACTCATTTTGAACACTCAAAACAGCAAATGGCAAAAAGAAAAAAAAGGAAAAATGTGAATTGAATCTCAGGGAAATGATGGGCAAAACAAAATGCACAAATATAAGAATCATTGGTGTCTCAGAGGGAGAAGAGAAGAGTAAAGGTCTAGGAAGATTACCTGAGAATATAATGGGGGAACTTCCCAACCCTTCTAAAGAATATAAATATGCAAGTCAAAGGAGCTCAATGAGCACCTAATAGAATAAATACAAACAGGCCTTCCCCAAGCCACGTACTAATCAGGCTCTCAAGCGTCAAAGAGAAACAGATGTCCTGTCCTCTAATTTTCCTGAAAGCAGCAAGAGAAAAACAATGTACGACATCCAAAGGAAACCATATGAGACAGTTTGGACTACTCAACTGGCACCATGGAGGAGAGAAGGCAGTGGTATGACATATTTAAGAGCCTGAAAGAGAAAGACTTCCAGCCAAGAATTCTGTATCCAGCCAAATTGCACTTGAAAACTGAGGGAGAGATTAAAATTTTCACAGACAAACAAATTCTAACAAAATTTGTTCACAAGAGACCAGCGGTACAAGAAATACAAAAGGGAGTTCTGTCAGTTGGGAGAGGGAGGTCTGGAGGAGGGCAGAGAATTAAAGAGTACTAGTAAGGGTAACTTAAAGGATAAAAACATAAAGAGGGAAAAGAATGTATTGATCTGACAAATAAAATCCTAGAGGTAAGATGATGGGTTCAGGAAATGCTTTTTCAGTAATAGCATAGATGTTAATGGACAAAACTTACCAATTAAAATATTCAAATTGGAAGAATGGATTAAGGATCATAATTCCTCTACATGCTGCTTACAAGAGACTCATTTTAGACATAAGGATACAAATAGATTGAAAGTGAAAGAATGGAAAAAGATGTTCTATGCAAGTTGTAACCAAAAGAAAGCAGGAGTAGCTATACTAATATCAGACAAAATAGATTTTAAATGTAAAGACATTCTAAGAGACAAAGGACATATATATTAATTAAAGGGACAATTCCCCCAAAAGAAATAACAACCAGAAATGTTTGTACTCCCAATCAAGGAGCTCCAAAGCACATGAGACAAACACTGGCAAAACTGAAGGGAGAGATAGATGTTTCAACAATAATAGAAGGAGAATTCAACACACCACTCTCCTCTATAGATAGAATAACCAGACAGAAGTTCAACAAGGAAATAGAGCAGTTAAAAACCTTGATAAATGAATTAGATCTAACAGATATATATAGGTCATTGCACCCCAAAACACCAGGACATACATCCTTCTCTAGTGCTCATGGACCATTCTACAGGACAGATCATATACTGGGACACAAAACAGGTCTTTATAAATTTAAATACATTGAAATTATTCAAAGCACTTTCTCTGATCACAATGGTGTTCTAGTTTACTAGCTGTCAGAATGCAATATACCAGAAATGGAATGGCTTTTAAAAGGGGAATTTAATAAGTTGCAAATTTACAGTTCTAAGGCCAAGAAAATATCCCAATTAAAGCAAATCTATAGAAATGTCCAATCTAAGGCATCCAGGGAAAGAGACCTTGATTAAAGAAGCCCAATGAAGTTCAGGGTCTCTCTCTCTCAAGTGAGAAGGCACATGGAAAATAGGGTCAGGGGTTCGCGTTCATCTGGAAAGGCATGTGGCAATCACAGCATCATCTGCTATCTTTCTCTCCTGGCTTCCTTTCATGAAGCTCCCCAGGAGGCGTTTACCGTCTTCATTTCCAAAGGTCCCTGGCTGATGGACTCTCTGCTTCTCACGGCTATGTCATTCTGCTCTCTCAGAATCTCCTACTTTCTCCAAAATGTTTCCTCTTTTATAGGATTCCAGTAAACCAATTAAGATCCACCCAAATGGGTGAAGACATGCATCCACCTAATCCAGCTTAACAACCGCTCTTGATTAAATCACATCTCCGGGGAGATGATCTAATTACAGTTTCAAACATACAATACTGAATAGGGATTAGAAGAAACAAAATGGGATTAGGATTAAAACATGGTTCTTCTAGGGTCCATACATCATTTCAAACCAGCACAAACAGGATGAAGTGGGATACCAATAACCACCAAAGAATGAGAACATTCACAAATATTTGGTGATCAAATAAAACACTCTTAAACAACCAGTGGGTCAAAAAAGAAATTGCTAGAGAAATCAGTAGCTATCTGGAGATGAAGGAAAATGAGAATACAATTCATCATAAATTATGGGATGCAGCAAAGGCTGTGCTGAGAGGGAAATTTATTGCCCTAAATGCCTTTATTAAAAAATTGAGAACTTAATTGCTCACCTGGAGGAACTTGAGAAAGAACAGCAAACTAACTCCAAAGGAAGCAGAAGAAGAGAAATAACAAAGATTAAAGGAGGGTTGAATGAATGGGCGAACCAAAGAAAAATAGAAAGAATCAATAAAACCAAAAGGTGGTTCTTTGAGAAAATCAAAAAAAATTCGTTAGCCACTAACAATACTTACAAAAATAAACAGAGAGGATGCAAAAAACAAAATCAGAAATGACAAGGGGTGCATTACCACACACCCTGAAGAAGTCAAAAAATTAAAAGAGGATACTATGAACAACTCTATGCCAACAAACTAGACAACTTAGATGAAATGGACAAAAAGAAAGAAAAAAAGAATGAACTAGGAAAAATTTAAAGCAGGAAATTGGATCGATATTTCCACACCGTTGTTCATAGTGGCATTATTCACAACTGCCAAGTGTCCAACGCGTGATGAATGGACAGATACATATGGAAAATATGTACAATGGAACATTAGTGAAATAAGCCAGACACAAAATGACAAATATTGTATGCTCTCACTTACCTGAAATAATTAGAATAAGCAAACATATAGAGTAAGAATCTAGAATATAGGTTGCCAGAGGCTGGTGTTAGGGTAGGGAATGGAATTTAAGGCTTAAAATTTACAGGATTCAACTTGAGGATGATGGCAGTGCTTTCATGATGGGTAGTGGTGATGGTGGCAGAACATTGTGAATGCAATTAATTCCACTGAAAAATGTATCTGAATATGATCAAAAAGGATAAAGTTACATTGTATGTATAGTTACAGAATAAGCAATTTTTACATCCATTGAAGTACATCGCACAAACAGTGAAACCCTAAATAAAGCCATGGTCTTTAATTAAAATACAACTATAAAAATGTGCTATCATCAATTGCAAGAAATGTTTCACCCCAATGCTAGATGTTGTTGGTGGAATGGTGCAAGGGAATCTGTATTCATGCATGATTTTTCAGCAAACTGAAAACTTCTCTAAGAAAGGCAAGGAAAATTGAAGACTAAACCAGGAAACTTTTCAGGCCCACCCTACTAGAATCATAATGAATGTAAATAAAAGCACTGAAATGTCTATCTGAATGTGGATAAAAGTGGAAATGTTGGATTGCATGTTTTCTATGGGAATAAAAATTTTTAGGCAATAATATAATTGCACTACACAAACAACCCACCATAGGTTGACTAACTTTGGGGGGTAAAATTTACAGGACAATGTCAAATAACCATGGTGAAAGTGGGCATAATTGTCTTCTTCCTGATCTTAGATGGAAAGCTTTAAGTCTTCACCATTGAGGAAAATGCTAGCTGTGTGCTCTTCATATATACCTTTCATCATTATGTTATTTTGAGACTGTTATGTACCCCCGGAAATGGCCATGTTTTTCTAATCCATCCCTGCGGTTGTGGACCAATTGTGGTTGGAACCTTTTGGTTAGGTTATTTCAATTGAGATGTGAACTGCCTCATTCAGGGTTAATCTTAAGCCCTTTATTGGAGTCCTCTATGAAAGGGTAAGAGATGAAACCAAGAGGTGCTCACTCAGGAAACCTCCCCCAGGGGATCTGTGAGAGAAAGCTACTGAAACCAGAGGTTGAAAGCATGAAACCTGGGAGAAAATGAACAGAAGACACTGGCCATGTGCTTTCCCATATGACAGAGGTGTCCTGGATGCCAGGAGTCTTTCTTTAGAAAAGGAATCATCCTGTTGGTGCCTAACTTGGGCATTTTTATGGTCTGAAAACTGTACACTTGTAAGCTAATAAAAACCCACTTCTGGTATATTGCATTCCATGAACTTTAGCACACCAAAACAATTATGCTGAAGAACTTTCCTTCTATTCCTATTGTTCTAAAGATTTTTACCAAGGAGTGTTGAATTTTGTCACATCAAGTGAGATGATCATGTGCCTTTTCCTTCATTGTGTTAGTTAAGTGTATTACACTTACTGATTTTCTTGTAGTAAGCCAATCTTGAATACTGGGGTAAAATTGCACTTCATTATGGTGTATAATTATTTTAATATGCTGTTATTATTGGTAATATGCTGTTGATTCAATTTGTTAGTATTTTGTAAGGATTTTTCTGTGTGTATTCATAAGAGGTATTGCCTTGTAGTCTTCTTTTCTTGTGAATCTTTTTCTGCTTTTGTATGAGAGTGATGCTGGCCTCATAGAATGCATTAAGGAATGTTCCCTCCACTTCAATATTCGGAAGAGTTTGAGTGGAATTGGAGTTATGCCTTTTTGGAATGTTTGGTAAAAATACCCCTTTGAAGCCATGTGCTCATGGACTTTTAGTTGATGGGAGGTTTTTGGTTACTGACTCAATCTCTTTATTACTAATTGGTTTCTTGAGAACTTCTCTTTCTTCTTGAGTCCAAGTAGGTAGTTTCTGTGTTTCTAAGAATTTGCCCATTTCTTTTAGCCTATCTAATGTATTGGTATACAGTGTTTCAAACTATCTTCTATATTCCTTTTTTAATTCAGCAATGCTGGTTATGTGGCCCTATTTCATTTTTGAATTTTCATTATTTCTATATGCTCTCTTTTATTCATTGTCTGCTCAGCTAAAAGCGTACCAATTTTAGCCATCTTTTCAATGAACCAACTTTTGCTTTTTTTTATTCTCTCTATTTTTAAATTTATTTTCCTCCACTCTGAACTTTGTTACTTACTTTCTTTTGCACATTTTAAATTTAGTTTGCTCTTATTTTTCAAATTCTTCCAGTAGTGAGTTTCGGTCTCTGACTTGAAATCATTCTTATTTTTAATATAAACATTTACAGCACTGCCTTTACAGCATCCCATATGTTGTGGTATGTTTTCTTTTCATTTGCAGTCACTTCAAGATATTTCTTATTGAATTTCCCTTGTGATTCCAGCTTTAATTTTCTGGTTGTTTAACAATATTCCATTTAATTTCCACATATTTCTGAATTTTCCAGTTCTCACTGTTACTGAATTCTAGCTTCATTCTGTCATGTTGAGTGAATATACAATTTATGATTTCTATATTTTTTATTTATTCAAACCTTTTTATGACTGAAAATATGGTCTATACTGAAGAATGATATATGTACTCAAGAAGAATGCATATTGGGCGGGCCACGGTGGCTCAGCAGGTAAGAATGCTTGCCTGCCAAGCCCAAGGACCTGGGTTCGATTCCCGGTGCCTGCCCATGTAAAAAAAAAAGAAGAAGAATGCATATTCTGCTATTTTGGGGTGAAATGTTATATATATATGTCTGTTAGGTCCAGTTGTTTTAGAGTTTTGTCCAACATTTGTATTTCCTTATCTATATTTGAACTACATAGTCAAACCATTATAAAAAGTGGTCTGATAAAGTCTCCTACTATTAATGTAGTACCATCAATTTCTTCCTTAAAATATGTCAATATTTGCTTCATATATTTTGGGATTTTGCTGTTAGGTGCATATGTACTTAAAATTGTTGCACCTTCTTGCTGAATTGTCCCCTTTATCTGCATATAATGTCTGTCTTTACTCATTACTGATTTTTTTCTTCAAGTCTATTTTATCTGATATTAGTAGAGCTACCCCAGCTCTCTTCTGTCCACTAATAACATTGGCATATTTTTTCCATCCTTTCACTTTCAACATAATTTTATCTTTGAATTTAAAGTAAGTCACCTGCAGTCAGCATATAATTTGGTCACACTTTTTTCATACCTTTTCTGGCAATCCCTGCATTTTGACTGGATACTTAATCCATTTACATTTATAGTCACTAATGAAAATGAAGGACATGCTTCTGCCACTTTACTATTTATCCTTGTATGTCTTTGACTTTTTGCCCCTCAATTGTTCCATTAATGCCTATATTTATATTTATTTTATTTTTGTGTTGTAAGATAATAAGTGGATTTTCTTATCTATTAGATATATTTTCATCTCTGTTCCTTTACATTACCATAAGCTAATATTTACCATTCCAAATGTATAACAATCATTTTGATGTGATACCAATTTAGCTTCATTAGCCGGCCCATATAATTTTCCTATAATTCTCTGTGACCCAGTCTTTTTAAGGATACTTGTTACTACTTGTATCTTTATACACTATGTCCAAAACCATAGATTTAGTATTACATTTTATGCACTTGCATTTTAGAAGTAGAAACATTGCCCTACAAAAATAATGGCACTTATAATTACCCAATGATTACTGCTACCACAATTATTTTCCTTATACTGTTTTGAACCCCTGTCTAAAGTCCTTTCTTTGCAGTCTATAGAACTCCATTTAGCATAGCTTTCATCACTGGTGTAATGGTGATTAATTCCCTCAGGTTTTATCTGGGAATGTCTTAGTATATTCCTCATGTATGAAAGAAAGTCTCACTAGATATCAAATTCATGGTCCACAGTTATTTTCTTTCCATAATTTATTTCTATGCACAGCTTTTTTTTTGTATGGGCAGGCACAGGAAATTGAATTCAGGTCTCTGACATGGCAGGCAAGAATTCTACCACTGAGCCACCATGGCTCCACCCTCTTTGCACTGCTTTTTTGCCTCCATGTTTTATGATGAGAAATCAACATTCAATCTAATTGTGACTCCTTTGTATAGAACAAACTATTTTTTCTCTTGTGTCTTACAAAACTCTTTCCTGTTCTTTGCATTCAATAGCATCATCAATACTTGATGGAATACAATTTTGTTCATGTTTTCCTGTTTTTGTGTTCACTGGGCTTCTTAGATGTGCATATGCATGTCTTCTGCTATTTCTGGAAGTTCTCTGTCATTGTAAGTTTGAATAATCATTCTCTCCTGTCTGTCCTTCTTCTCCTCCTGGAACTACCACAATGTACATATTGATTTGCTTCTTGGTGTTCCAGAGGAGTCTTAGGTTATTGTCACTTCTGATGATTATTTTCTTTCTACTCCTCAGCCTGATTCATTTCAAGTGCTTTGTTTTTGAGCTCACTGATTGTTTCTCTGTCAGCTTCAATTGGCTTTGAGTTGTCATTAGAATTTTTCATTTTACTTACAGTCTTTACTAAAAAGGGTGAGGGTGAATAATATGCCTGTCTGATCAAAGCATATGTATTCTGCAAACAGGTATGCAATTTGGATAAAAAAGCAGCCAAGAGAAATGCTATACATTTGATCGATACTGTTTCAAAATGCAGAAATAGAAAACAGCTAAGTGAGCACTGATTGGAAATTTAAGCAATTATTGTATTACTTAAATGTAGGAAAAATAATAAGATGCATAAAAGAAATAAAAGTACTCTGGAGATATACCTGCATTGTTGTGTGTAATTGTAATAATATGTATAATTAGTAGAACACAAGTTAAGACAGAATAGCCTTAACCAAATTGGATTAAAGAGTAGTGAATTCTTCTACACAGGAACAATTGAAAATAAAATGGTGATGATTTCAAGGCAAATACTGAGGAAAGTGTTGCTAGAGATTGGTTGCAGTGCTGGGCTACTCTTGCCCTTTCAAATTGAGGTTCAAATTGCCCAATCTACCCTCAGCACCTAAACTACAGAAAGCATTGGTTGTGAACAATGCAGCTGTGTTTAATTGCCCCTGAGAGACTTGCCATAGAGTCTGCCTCCCCTGGGTTTCCAGGACAAACATCTGCCCCTGGTCTTGGGAAAACAGAGGTTGACTTGAAGGCCAGTTAAATGCTAGCCCAGAGAGAGAGGCAATAGGGCCAGAGACTCACTTCACAGGGGAAGGTGTCCATGGTCCCTGCAGCACCTACTATGGACTGAAGTCACTTTCCCAGAGAGCCCACCAAGGTCACTGAAGTGTGAAAAGGTGAATGAGGCATTTGGTCCCTGTCTTCTGGGTCATGGACACAAATATGGAACTTATAAAATAATGATTTTACAGTGAGAATGGATTTGCTCATAGATTTAGGGATAAATATGGAGGTTTGCAAAATTCTAATGGCATCATGTTCTACATAAGTTACCTCTTCAAGTTTACATGAAAACACATGACCCAAGACAAATTACCACTGAAAACATTTAGTTTCATAGTCTATTATATAAAAGGAATGATGTCAAACCATTTCTCTTGGTCACGGCGTTTATTCCTATCTATTATTTTATGTTTCACTTAATACTTTGCCTATTCTCTCAACTGCCTGGACAGTAACACAAAGTTCAGGAATCTAAGAACCATGTCCACGATAAGAGAAGACTTGGGGGTCTCCCACTCAGCTACAGCCTCCATAGAGAAATGGTTGCAGACATCATACTGTTGCCCCGATTTCTCCAGATCAAAATTCAAGAGTAGAAAAAGGGCTTCCAATTTAATGAAAGGAAAATATTGATTAATTATATTTGGTCTGGCAGGGCTGTGTCTATGGTGGATCCAGCACTTAGATAAGGGTCATTTAATATTGTTGCCATTTACTTTTTAAGGTCAGATATTGAGAGAGAGAATAAAGTGGGGTATGAACATGATATGAGGGCTGTAGACAGGTGACCTCCCCCCAGAGTACCCAGTGTGCATCAAGGCTCACAATGTCTGGGGGCCCAGGGGGAGGCTGTGGCCACAGTGGTGGACCAACGGTCAGCCTGGGTCCTGACAGATCCTCAGCTCTTACAGCTGTGCCGCTGTCCTCTCTGAGGTCCTGTCCTCACTCGCTGCCTTGTGGGGCTGCTCCAGGCCAGTCATGGAAACACTGTCAAATTCCTAGACTCTCCCATGGCCTCTCACAGGAGCTGTAGCCTCAACCACTTACCATCTTCTCCAGAGGAACACCTTAGAGCTCACTCTGACTTCCAAGCTGGGCAAGGAGTGGAGCAGCATCCTGAATGCATGGAAGGAGCCCCACAGCTTTGGGTAGTCCATGTGTGAGCCACAGTGTGGGGTGGAGAGGGACATAACTGATTCCCTGTGGTGTCAGCTCCTGGGTCTGAAAGAAAGGTATACAAATTATGTACCTTGGATCCAGCCTCTAGAGAGGCATATCAGTATTATTTGCTTACCAATCTGCAGGCATCTAATGATTACTGATTCAATGTTCTTTTAGTGTTGTATAATTTTTTCATTCACGTATTTTTTAGTAGCTGTAGGTTCCAGATAAAATGCATAGAAAGTACAGAGAATTCCTATATACCCTCCACCATTGTCAGCAATGTAGTTTCCCATATTATAGATCCGGTGTCATTGCAGAACACTTGTTACAATTGGTGAACCAATATTGATTTATTATTTCAACTAAAAACCAGAGTTTGCATTAGGGTTTATTCTCCATATTATAGAGCTCTGTGTGTCTTTTTTAACTTTTCATTTTGAAAGAACTTGAAGATAGCAGGACATATGCAAGCACAAATTCCAACATATGCGAACTGCCCAGATACCCAAATCCACCAATTTTATTTTATCATGACCCTGTCATTCTGTCTGTAATTAATCCATTTATCAATCAATCTATCTTCCAAACAGTAGAGAGCAGATTGCACACATCATAATCCTTGAAACCATGTACCTTTCTTATGAAAAATTATGTTCACTTATGTAATCACCCTAAGTGCAGTTATCAAGTTGAAGGAGTTTAATGTTGATATAAAGCATTACAGTCTTATCTTCCATGTTTTTCCTTATAACCCAGTATTGTCCTTTTGAGTCTCTTTCCTCCATTCGTAGATATCCTTCAGTATCATATATTGTGTTGCATATTCATTATATATTTAATTTCTCTGTCTTGCATTTTCTAAAATTTTGCAGACACACATGCAACATAAATCTTCCATCTCAACCCCTCCAAAGCCATGGGATTCATCACATTGATAATATTGTGGTACAATTACCACCCTGTACTATGTCTTTCTCTTCACCCCAAACAGAAACTATATTGCATTAACTTTCCATGGCCCCTGCCTGCCTTCCTGGTAGCCTGCACTCTACTTTCAGTCTTATGCATTTCCTATTCTCCAGCATTTTACTTATTATTATCATAGAAGTTAAACATAACATATCAAATCTATAACAAAACCATTTGCTTCAATACCAACTTAACTTCAATAGCTTACATAAAGTATGTTCTATGTCCTTATATTCTCCAACTTTATGTAATTTCATGTTTTTAATGAAATATTTATCCATATGGGTGCAAAACCATTGAGCTATCACATTTTATGCATCTCTGTGTAGATTCTTTAGGAAGAAAAAATTAGAGTTACAAATCAACATGCAATGGTACTGTCACATATATATATATATATGATAATATATATAATATATAATAATATATAATAACATAGGTATATATATATATATATATATATGTTATTATCTTTACTGAGATCTTTGTTTCGTCACGTGGCTTCAATTTTCTATTGTCTTTTCCTACCAACCTGCAGAAATTCCTTTGGCATTTCTTGTAGAGCCAATCTAGTGGTGACAATGTCTCTTGAATTTCCTTGACCTGAGGATATGTTAGTTCCTTCCTCAATTTTTTTTGTCCCTCATTTTTTTTTTTTTTTGCATGGGCAGGCACCAGGAATCGAACCCAGGATCTCCGGCATGGCAGGCGGGAACTCTGCCTGCTGAGCCACCATGGCTTGCCTCGTCCCTCATTTTTGAAAGACAGTTTTGCCACATACAGTTGGCAATTCTTTTGTACTTTCCCAGTAAGTAATTTTTTGAGAATTTTTGGATGCACTTGTTGGTCATCCTACAAATTGTGGTTTCTGTGCATTCTATTTCATCACTCATCCATTTTCTATTGAGTGGTTTGAAATTATACTTTTCAGTTGTCAGAGTCTTTACATAATCTGTATATGAGTTCTTGGTCACCTACAAGTATTATGAATGATTTCTCCCAGTTTGTGGCTCCCCTATTCATTTTTAAAAGTGTCTAGGGGTGAGAAGTATTTTATTTTTATGAAGACTTGGCTTACTGGTGAATCTTTTATTATTAGGAGTTTGTGCCCCATTTTTAAGGATTTTTTTCTACTAATTGTGTCTACTGGATGGGAGAGATATTCTTTAAGTTTGATATCAAAAACTTTATAATTGTATCTTCTCTCATCTGACTATAACCAATCAATTATCATATTTATGAAGACTAAGGCAGCAGTCAGTTTCTATTTTTTCCACATAATTACTTAGTTCCTACAACATAATTTGTTGAAAAGACATTCCTTTGACATTGAATTTTTGACATATGATCACACAAATCACCTGACTATAGTATATGGGTGTGTTTTTTTGACATTTATTCTGTTTCATTCATTTATTTCCTATCCTTAAACAAAAATGAAGTTGTTGTGATTATTGTATGTTCAACATTGTAGTACTGAGGCCAAGTACTATAAATCCTCCAAAAATGTTCTTCTGTTCAAAACTCTTTTCTCTATTACAGGTCCTTTATTCTCTTTTGTCAATTATAGAATCAGCTTTTCAATTTCTGGTTTAAAAAATGACTGCTAGTTGAATCATTAAATTGATATCTCTTTTAGTCTCCAGTATCTTAGAACAGCTTGAAGTAAAAACTTAAAATTATGGAATTGTAACCCATGTCAAACTCTGAAATATGTTCTACAACTAATTACAGTGCTGTACTTTGAAATTTATTTCTTTTTTGTATATATGTTATTTTTCACAAAAATAGAAGGAAAAAAGTCGAGTGGATTGATTAAAAATGTAAGCCCTCTAGCCACTTATTTTCTGGAGCAGCTAGAAGGAAAAATCTGAGAGGATGGTATGGTAGTCCATGACAAACTCTGGGATCTGTCCTGTAACTACTTGTTGAAGAGTGCTTTGAAAACTATTGCTTTATTCTCTTTGCTTTTTATACATGTTCGACCATACAATAAAAAAGGTTTTTAAAATGACTGCTAGCATTAAGATTGAGACTGTGTTAAATCTACATATAATCAGGAGACTATTGACATTGCAATAATATTCAGGCTTCAAATTATTGAAAGTGATCTATCTATAATTTTCTCAGTAATTTCTTATTGATTTTCAATGAGAGTGCATTGTTTAAATTATCTTTTCTAGGCATATATTCTTGAGTTTTACATATCTGTGCTGGTCTCATAAAAAGAGTTTGGAAGGATTTTCCCTCCATTTTTTTCTGAGCTTGTGCAACAGTAATATTGTTTCTTCATTAGGTGTCAGTCAAAAGTGTATCCATCTAAGTGAAGGTTATTTTTACCTTGATTTCAGTGTTAAACAATGCAAATGATTTGGAGTTTCTCTGTTTCTTTTTGGATGGTTTTGTAAGTAGTATTTTCTAAGAATATATCCACTCCCTCTGTCATCAAATTAATTTGCTAAAGGAGTATCATGATTGCAATTTTAAGGTATGTATGTTCTAGAGATGTATTATTTCTGTCACATGTTGTTAATGATAATTACTGTGTTCCTTTCTTTTCTTAAGTAATCCTTCCAGGCTATTACCGAATAGTGAAACTTTCGATATGAGCAGCATTTAAATGTATATATACTCTCTGCTGTTTGATTTTATTTCATTAATTTCTACTGTTACCTTTATTATTTCCTGTTTTTACTGACTCTATTCAACTGGGTTGGCTTTGTGTCTTAAATTAGAAGCTTTAAACATTATCACTGTCTTTCCTAATATATATTTAAATTCAATATAATTGAAATCCATAAATTGCTCACCAAATCACTGGTTGTCTGCTTCCCAAAAAGTATGACATGATGTAATTTGAAATAGTTCAATTCAAAATATTTTCTAAATTGTCTTGTTAGTCCTTGGATGTGTGTGTTATTTAGAAATTTGACATTAAATTTCCATATACCTGGGATTATTCTGGTTATAATTTTGCAATTAATTCCAAATTTATTGTTGTTAGCAAACATTTGGAAAATTTGCCATATTTTAAAATGTATCACATTTATACATTTTATGGAGAAGCATATATCAAGGTGGATTATGTTCCATGTGCTCTAAAAAAAAAGCAGAAATTGCCCATTTCCAGATATTTGCATTTCAGAGGTTCCCTTGGCTAAGGTTCTTGCTTTGAGTTAATTTTTTTCTGAGTTTCATGCAAGATTTGCTAGTGGAGATAAGATGGAGTTTCTTTCTACTTCTGTTACAGTTGGAAAGAAGAAATCTGAATTTTTTCTCAGTGTGTTTTTACTCTGGACCCAAGTGGCCCATTCAGGGATAACGAGTTAGTAGTGAAGGTGTGAGAACAGGTCTCTTCACCAAGAAGCCCTGCAAGAAGCACCAGGGTCCCCTCAGGAGAACCTTCCATATTAAGCAGGAGGATTGAACATGGATGAGGACTCAGGATGACGTTGGTCAGTTTAAGGGAGGAAACACCAGTATTGGGGTTTCCTTTAGGCTGGCTACCATGGCTTCATTGGAGAATATATGGGGTGGGTGTTGGAACAAGAAATGGATATCCTGGAGATATAAAACTATCTAATGTAAATAGGTGAGAAGGAGAGATGGACATACTGAGAGAGGTTCAGGAAGTTTTACCTGCAGGCCTTGAAAGCTGATTGCATCAGACATAAGCAAGTCATACAACATTATATTTGTTCAATGAACTAATGTCTCTTCAGTGCCTACTATGGAAAGGAGCTAAGGGTATGGCAATGAGCCAAAGAGGTGAAGCCCTGCTCCCAAGAAGCCTACACCTGAGACTTGGGTGGTTGAGGGCCTAACTGAGAAGATATCTGGGATGAGGTAAGCAGTACAAGTTGGACATGTTAGGGGGCAATATCAGTGAGTTTGAGTTTGTTGGGTCTGTAGTTCAGCAAGACAGATGACACATAGACTTGTTTGACATTCACAGGCCTGGAGTATGGGAGGGAGATCACCTGGAGTGATAGATTACAAATGTCAGATTGCGGGCAGAACCAACCACCAGGGGGGAGGATGGACCAAGATAGAAAAGGGTAAGATTCCCAAAACCAAGCTTTGAGGAATCATGCACATGAAGGAGAGGCCAGAAGAGTGCCACCATGAAACAACTGAAAACGACAGCTTTTTGAGGAAGGGAACTGAAATGCAGGGTTGTGTCAGGTGATGCACAGATGTTCAGAGATGACTCATTGAAGGGAGCTCTCATGGAGCAACAGGATGTAGAAGCAGTGCTTCCTTGATCCTGTTAGCAAATAGCAGTGCTTGGTAGGACAGAGAGAGAGAGAAGAAACAGACAGTCCTCTGCCATGGAAGTCCTCCTTGGTCCCACTGAAGAGGAAGGTTAACGGGAGGGCGGGTGAGCCCAGAACACAAATCTAGATGGCCAAGATTTCAAGGGGAAAAGGAGGTGAAAAGTCAATGAAAGATATGTGGTTTCAAGAAAATCATTGGGGTTGGGGGTGTTTGAAGAAACAAATGGGCATTCAACAATTAACCCAGTTGATTCCTTCCCTTTTGCAGAGCAGGGTGGGTTATAAAATAACCACACAAGGAAACATGAGCCTGAAGCACTTCTCATGTCACCTCTGCAGAGTTTCCAGAGATGCGGAGTGGGGTGCCCAGGAGTCATGCCTGGCCTGGTGGAGAAGACCAACCAGACACTGTTGACAGAATTCATGCTGCAGGGGTTCTCAGAGCACCCTGAACTGAGGTTGCCCTTGCTCAGCTGCTTCTTCTTCCTCTACACCTTGGCCCTTGTGGGAAACACTCTGATCATCATTGCCATCACCTGCAGCTCTGGCCTCTACAGTCCCACATACTTTTTCCTGCTCAACCTGGCCACCATGGACATCATGTGCACTTCCACTGTGCTACCCAAGGCACTGGCAGGCCTAGCCTGGGAGGACAACACCATCTCCTTCCAGGGCTGCATGGCCCAGCTCTTCTTCCTCATCTGGTCCTCATCTTCTGAGCTGCTTCTACTCACAGTCATGGCCTATGACCGTTACGTGGCCATCTGCCGACCACTGCATTATGGGATCCTGACGAGTCTGCGGTTCTGCCTGACTCTGGCCATGGTGGTCTGGGTCACCTGTGTCCTGCACGCCTGGATGCACACTAGTCGTATGGCATGGCTGTCCTTCTGTGGCCCCAATGTAGCCACTCACTTCTTCTGTGAGATCCCCCCACTGTTGCTGCTCTCCTGCAGTTCCCCCCATGTGAACAGCATCATGACCGTCTTGTCTGACGCCTTATATGGATGCATCAATTTCATTCTCACCTTTGTGTCTTGTGGCTTCATTATTGCCAGCATCCTACTCATCTGCTCAGCTGAGGGGAAGCAGAGGGCCTTCTCCACCTGCTCCTCCCACCTTATTGTGGTCTGTGGCTACTACTCAGCTGTGGTCTGTGCCTACATCAGCCCAGCCTCCAGCTACAACCCTGAGAGAAGCAAACTAACTGGAGTGCTGTACACAGCTATGAGCTCCACCCTAAGCCCACTCATCTATTCACTGAGGAACAAGGAGGTAAAGACAGCCCTAGGAAAACTCTTCCTCTTTTTCAGATACTAAATGCCATTCTTTACATCCTCTGCTCCCTTTGCCAATTTTATGAAGACTGTGATTATAGAACCACAACCTAACTATCACTGTTTTAGCAAAATCATCCTCATCTGTGGGTACTGGCCTTGTTGAGGTGGGTTTGCAGATGTCAATTTGTTTGTTGGAAAAACAGATGTGTTGAACTGACTACCATATGATATCTCATGATGAGCACATAATAAATTTGGACCTACAGACACAGACTTAATTCCTGAGAGGCTCTCTTCCTGCATGGTACATTCTGGGTAACAGGCCAGGCTCTGGGTAATCATTCATAGAGCTCTGACATCTGAAACTGCTCCCTAGGCTTCCCCTGGCTCCATCTTCCTTAGATGTCACAACTTCATTCTCACACATCAAGCCCTAAATGAAAGGGTTCATCAGTTTTACAGGTACCTGAGATCCTTGGCCTAATACATCGCCCCCTTAATGCACTGCCCCCATTCAGGCAATTCCTCTGCCCATGCACTTGCCCGCAGGTTCTATTTGCCAGCATCCCCATTGCATCAGTCCACATTCAAACTCAGTTTACATTCAAACCGGCTCATATGCCCCCTCTCATCAAAGCTTTCCATCACCTGAGCCACAAAGAGCAACTTGTGCTTCCTGGACCTTTTGAGGATCCTAATTTCAGGCCCTGATCAGCATCACCCTCAGCAATAGCAGCCCCTTCATGTGGGACATATCTCTGCCCTGTTCTGTCCAATGTGGGGCTCCCTCCTGTAAACCTGGCCCTATGCTTAATCCCTCTCATGTGGAGGTATGTAGAGTAGTGCATCACTGCCCAACTCCTTGGCCTGTTCACAAAAAAATGACCCCTATATATGTGTCTACATTTGAGTTGCATAGGCACACAACACAAACCTAAAGGCACAACTGCACCAGGTTATTCATGAACCAGCTATTTTCTTCCAATGGTGATCTAACTTATATGGGAAGGGCTTTGGTTTATGTCCACTGATTTAGAATGGTGGTGTATGTTTGCAGCTCTGGTTTTGGGATTTCCAGTGTCTATTGCTGCGGTGAGTTTTGTTCTCTGAATTCATTTCTGAAGTTGCCACAATTACCAAAAGTGGGTGGCTTAAAACTATAGAAATTGATTCTCTCAATGTTCTTGGAGCTAGAATTCCAAATCCAAGAAATTCGCAGAGTCACACTCCCTATGAAAGCACTGAGAGAGTACTGTACTTTGTCCTTTCCAGCTGTTGGTGGTACCTGTTAATCCTTGATGTATGGCAGTATCACACTAATCCCTACCTCCATTGTCATGAGGCCATCTTCCCTGTGTCTCTCCCCTATGCCCATATCTCAATCTCTGCCACCTTTCTTGTATAAGGAAACCAGTTATTTATTGAGATGAGCACCTTACATTAATTACATCAGCAAAGAACCTGTTACAAAAAGGGCTCATGCACAGTTTTCCAGTATTTCTCTGGGGATTTTATTCAACAAACTAGTCTGCCCCTTTGCCCACCAGAATTTGACTCTGTACACATGGAAAATGCAGTCACCCCATCACAGTACAACCCCACACCTCAACCCATTAAAGTATCAACACTAATTAAAAAGCTTCATTTAAATATTATCAGATCAAAAGTCCCATATCTCATCAATTAAATCATGTAGATCATGGGTGAGACTCTGGACATGACCTAAGTAGTGGTAAAGTTCTACTAAAACAATAGACTGCTGAAAATATAAAACAAGTCAACATCAACTAAAATGCCATTAGGGGACAGGCATTGAATAGACATTCCATTCCAAAAGTGATCAACTGGAAAAAATAAGGGTCACTACTCTCAGGCAATTGTTGTTCAAAACCCAACAAGGAAAATTTTTGGCACTTCCAGTTTCCTCCATTAATAATGCCAGAGTCTAAAACAGGCTTTCTCATAGATGTATGGTCACATGCTTAGGTGTCTCAGGAAGATAAAATTTGACATAGCTGGTAAGTTGCTAGTCCATTTTTCTTGTGCTAAACTTGTTGTATAGACCTTTAAGGATTTTCTGGATGCTGCCCCTAAAAATTGTCTCTACACTAGCAGAAAGTATTTTTTCTTCCATGCAAAGGAAGATTGAGATATGGGCATAGGGGAGAGACACAGGGAAGATGGCCTCATGACAATGGAGGTAGGGATTAGTGTGATACTGCCATACATCAAGGATTAACAGTGTGATACTGCCATACATCAAGGAAGATAATCTTGACATGCTGGGGAAAGTTATAGTCAGACTCCTATATTGCTGGGCTCCAATACCTGAGTGCATGGAGCCTTTGTCACAATCACCTAAAAAAGAAAGTAGAAGGAGTAACATGGGCAAAGGGTCATGTTCTGGCTCATTTTGGGCCCAACAGCTGCCACTGATTTCTGTTTAGCCAGTCTGAGCATATTGCAGCAATGACAAAAAGAATTGTGTTAGGCAGGGAGAAGAAGAGGCACATCAACCTGCCTTCCAGATCTACATCTATCAATTTATTTATGAGTCAGGTCCAGAAGCATAAAACTGGATTAGAATAGCAAATAGCAATGACCAAAACTACGTCTATGAAAGAAGCTTCCATTTCTCTAGATTGAGCTACAATCATGTCTCTGCTGTTGTTAAATGCCTTTCCTAAGTCATTCTCTGCAAGATTGATTGGGCCACAGTCCAAGGCTGCAAAAAGGGTAAACATCAGCCTGTCTGATTTTCAAGAAAGGCTACAAAAATGTTTGCTGAACATTCTGGATTATCCTTAGATGAACCTAGAGCCTGAACTGATTTACTGCTGCTTTGTCAATGGCCAACTTTGTAACTTAAGTAAAAAGGCAGAGACTTACCTGAGAAACAGTCTCCATTATTGAGTTGACAAAAATAAAACAGCACTGACTCTAGAAACTGAAAAGTCCACTAAACAGTCAAAACAATTGTAGCCTTCTCCTAAGTCATCACATATTACAGAACATCATAGGAACTCTCATTATTGCAATAAAACAGGGCACTGGGAAAAGGGTAGCTATAATGTAAAAGCAGATGTCATGACAATGCTGTCAATCCACATCCTCCACCATGTAATGCTCATTGACTGTCCTTTGAGGGTAAATTCAGCTTTCTTTCAGCCATCACACATACCCAGGAAGTGGAAAAAAGATTGAAATTATTATAGAAACTTGCACTTTCTTAATTAACACCACTATTACCAGCGCTATTAGTCTTAGCAGTCCATACCTGTGAGCAAATATGTGGTAGACATTGTGGGGGTTTCTAATCAAGCTCAAACCTCTTCCAAATCAGCCCCAATCTAAGTTATCATAGGACCATTCACAGAAATGCATTCCTTCCTACTTTGTGATAGCATACCCATCAACTTGTTAGGACGTGTCTCTAAGTAAATGGAAATGTGATCTCAAGTTAAAAGAGAAAGGGGAAAATCATTTTATTATTAACTGATTCAGAATCCCTTCTAGACCAGAGGAACTGATATGTCACCTGGACACATTAAGCTTTGAAAGTGATTTCACCTTCTAACAGTCAATAGTTAATATTCTCTGGGCTTCCATCGCTAAAGAGTTTGGTTCTAATCTCCAAATTAAAAGTTCAGAAATAATTTTAGTCTGAATAGACCCATCTGAGCCCCAGACATTCCCAATGTCCCCACAAACCAGAAGCCATTAGAGGTCTAAGCTCATGACTCAGACTTCAAACAGAAGACCTTAATAACCCCATGCACTACTGCCTACAACACTACCAGCCCCACTGTAAGAAAACCCAATGGTAAAGGAAGGAGACTTTCTTTAGCATGCTAGCTCACCCTGATGGTCAATGTCTACTCACATTCACATAGAATGAATATACCTGGATTGTTAAGCCTCAGGAATTTGCAGAATCATCCAGATTCCTTCCACAAACTCTTAAAAATGACTGACAAGACATAACTTTTCCCTCAAGCAACATTCACAAAATATATTGAGCATATCATTGTATGTTCCCCTAATAAACAATTATGTCACACTCCCTATATTTCCTACAACAGCCAATCTTAAGGTGTCATAAACACCTTAGGAACACACTCCAATTTGTTCCACAAGAAATCATATACCTAAGATGTAGCCTTTCCAAATATGGGACTCAATTATATACAAATGCTATCTCTTCTATACCAGATTTCCTAAATGTCAACCAAAGATGCAACTGAAGGTTGCACATGTCCTTGTGTATATTTCCAGAACTGAATACTAAACTTTCCCTTCAAGTCCAACCTCTCTATAGATTCCTAAACAGTCCATCCCTGAGCCTTTGAGCTGATGAAAACAGATGTCCTTCATAATACGAAGGAAGATCTGCAAGATATGCCTTCACTTGGACTACTTGTCAATGAGCTTTCCTTTCAATTGCATGTCCATGAAATCAGAGGACAGTCTTTAGGAGTGTTAACCTAAGAACATGGAGACATCAACAGGCCCATTAGATGCTACAGAAGGCATCTAGATCCTGTAGCTTGAGCATACCCAATTGCCTCAAGTCAGTGGAGCCAATAGTCAAACTGTTGAAGTTATGGCAGATATAGTTATGCTGAATCATCTTGATCTTTTCGTTTCTAATGCTCTGGAATCCTTGCTCAATTCTGACTTAATATCTCTCATCTCATGATTTACATCACTCATTCATAAGACCTCCTGCCTAAATCCAGTCATTCTGCTCCACCATCACAATGGAGGCACACCAGACCATGACTACATTAGCTCCTGTCGAAATACCATGGTTTTTCCTAGGCCTAACCTCAAGCTAACCCCAAAAGACAACCCAGGTATAATATTCTTTACTGGTGGATCATATTGAAAAACTGCACCTCCAACTTTCCACCCAACAGACAGAATTAACACCCCCTAATTCAGTTTTCCAAACATCTAAAGGCTGAAGAGCAAACATTTACATTGATATAAGATGTGCCTTTGATGTAGCAAAAGATTTTGATGTGCTCTGGAAACAGTAAAACTGCTTACCCAGTCTGGAACTGCCATTAGGAAGACAAACCATGTAGCTAATCTTTAGAAGGTCATTTGCTGCCCAAGGCTACTGCTATTATCAGAACTAAAGCTCACACTCATGAAATCCTTCACTCAGGTAAAAACACGGGCAATGACTTGGTTGATCAGGCTGTTCAGGTGGCAGGCTGAACTCTCCCCCCAAAAACAACTGAAATTTGTTCCACGGTTTAAGTCCCTATACTTGCAAGCCAGAACATGTAAAAAAAAACTTCACAAATTGGAAATTCCCAATGAGAAGGGTTAATGGAAGAAATCAGGCTGTAAGTTAGGCTATGAGCAAAACAGCTGATTTTGTCTAACTTTCAACCACTATAACCAGCTGTCCTATACTTATCAATATTTTGAGCACTTCATTCACTCACAGACTTTGGAACACCAAAAAATAATGGAAAATAATATTTCCCATTATTGCCATGATGAGAGAGAAAATGGGAAAATATTGGAGTATAATATCATGCACCAAATCTATACATTGTGTCAAACACGACAATATCTCATACCAAGAAAGTCATTAAATTTTCCATTGGACACTTTCCTTTCCTTTCTAGGCAAATGCTAATATGAAAAATGGGTTTTCTCCAACTTCCCTCTGCACATGGAGATAACTATGTGCTAGGAATGATCTGTATGTTCTCTTAGTGGATAGAACCCTTCCCTTGTAGACAAGCTATTTCTTCTTTTGTGCCATGAAACTACATGAAAAATCCTTCCATCCTGAGACACACCCATTGAATATCATGGCATCTGATGGACAAATAATTAAAGAAATATGCAGTCTGATCAGTATGACATATACTACATTGCCAATAATTCTTCCAAGCTTCAACATGTTTAAAGAACAAATGGGACAGTCAGACAATTAGACAAGCTTAGTGACACTCTAGAATTACTCTGACCAAAAATATTTCCATCGGTCCTGCTCAAACTTCACTCAATCCCCTTCCAAAATGTAAACATATGCCTCAGGAAAAGGTTACTGAGAGATTTTCCTCACATGTTATTTACAACCCCTAATAATAATTAACAATATTTTCTTAAATATTGTGAGGTACTAATGAATACTCTCAAGCTTATTTTTCACAGGTTGAAGGAAGAAATCGTTGCCTGAATTCCAACTGACCCAAAAATCTGAATCCTGGAGATGTTGTGCACTAGAGATGATGTGTTAGTTAGGGTTTGCCAGAGAACCAGAATCATCAGGGAACACTTGAAAATATATAATTTATAAAAGTGTCTCACGTGACCGTGGGAATGCAGAGTCCAAAATCTGCAGGACAGGCTGTGAAACCAAGGATTCTAAAGGAGGGTCTGGACGAACTCCACAGGAGAGGGTTGCCAGCCAAAGCAGGAAGAGGGCTTGTCTCTTCTGAATCCTCATTAAAAGGCTTCCAGTGATTAGATTAAGCATCACTCATTGCAGAAGACACTCCCCTATCTGATTACAAATGGAATCAGCTGTGGATGTAGCTGACGTGATCATGATTTAATTCTATGAAATGTCCTCATTGCAACAGACAGACCAGCACTTGCCCAACCAGACAAACAGGCACCACCACGTGGCCAAGTTGACACATGAACCTGACCATGACAGATGAAATCAACTTAAAAGCTGTCTGGAACCTTCATAGAATGGACCTTATCAGGCCTTCTTCTGCAACCAATGTGTGCTAACCTTACTGGTAAAGTTCTTTGGATAGCCCTATCTGAACTTAAATAATCACCACATAACTGTTGGATACATGGAGCCTCTGGTGACTACAAAATCACCTTAAGAATGTTGAGGGACTGTGGAGTTTGGGCCGCCTACATTAAGCCTGATGAATGCAGGTGGCTGAAGGATGCACTGATTGAGAAATAGATTGGTGAATGATGGTGAATACTTATGAACGAAGGCTGTGCTGCTACACAAAGGAATAATGTCATGAGGCAAGCAATGATGTGAATGAACATGTGGGACATTTGGTGAGACAAAATAAGCCAGAACAAAAAAATAACAATGATATGGTCACCTTTAGAAAATGTTTATAAGAAAACCGTGGCCTAGATTGTAAGCTTTTAGAGCAGAAACATTAAGTCCAGAGTGCTGTTTATTATTTCTGGATTTTGAGAGGCTGTTTTATATATATAACCTGATATTTAAAGATAAGAACGAAACTGAACAGGTTGGGGTTAAAATAATTCAGAACACAGGCGTAAGGAAGACAGTGTCTGTATTTCAGAATCACACATACTCTTTGAGACTAATGGAAGAAAGTTTTATCTGATCTTGAACTGAAATTTTCTGTAGTGCATAATCTAATTCAACCTATCTGTATAGCTCATTTGAACAACTGAAACACAGGAAGCACAGAAAAAGAAAGATGTCCTTTAATCCTGTATAGATTATTTTAAGGCCTGGAAACATCCTAGAGCATATTAAGCAGATAATCAAAAAGTAGTGGCAAAATCCCCTGAGGGAGGGAAAAAAGACTATGGAATTATTAAACCTTACCTACAGGGAATCCTCTGATACTGTGTCAAACCTTAGAGATACCCAAATCAATAGGCCATGCCCTCAATCATGAGACTTACTCTTGTGAAACTTATGTAGGTAGTGGAGAAGCTTAGACTGCCTGTAAGGCATGCCTAAGAGTTACTACTGGGGGACCTCTATTGTTGCTCAGATTTGGCCTCAGTCTCTCTGAGCCCAACTCTGCAAGTGAAATCATTGCCCTCCCCCCTAAATGGGACATGACATCCAGGGGTGAAAGACTCCCTGACCACGTGGGAGAGGACTCCCAAGGATGAATCCAGACCTGGCACTGTGGGATCAGATCAACAATTCCATCCTGACCAAAAGGGGGAAAAGAAGTATAATTAATAAAGTATCAGTGGCAGAGAGAGTTCTAATAAAGTCAAGAGGTTACTCTGGAGGTTGCTCTTATGCAAACTTCAGGTAGACCTTGCTACCTGTCATAACCTGCCAAACCCCATCCAGGACCATTCCAGCCAATTCTAAAGAACACCTAGGGCAATATACAAGATTACAAATGTGTTCCAGGCACTAGATTAACTTGTCAGAGGCCTACAAACTCCAGATGGGTCCCTGCTCCAGGTAAGTCCTGAAACCTATCCCAGCCTCTCCAGAACATCAGATTGTTCCATCTCCCTACCCCATATTTGTGACACACCCTTCCAATATCAAAGATTTCGAATTGCCATAGCCCAAACAATCCCAAAGAGAGATATGGAAAGATCAAAGGTGATGGTGTAATTACACATAGAATATAGGACTTAACAAATTAAATGACTGCCAAATCATTAAATTGATATCGCTTTTAGTCTCCATTATTTTAGGGCAGCTAGAAGTAAAACCCTAAAAATGTGAAGTTGTAACCCATGTCAAAGCCTGAAATATGTTCTACAACTGATTGTGGTGCTGTGCTTTATATACTTCACTTTCCATACTGAATATTTAGCATTATGAGTCCAAACTAATTGACCCATCACCATATTTTATGCACTTTATGCTTGGAAATTTATAGCTTTTCTGTATATATGTTATTGTTCACAAAAAAAGAAAGGAAAAAAGTCAATTGTGATGATAAAAAATATTTAATCCCCTTAACCTACTATATCTGGAGCAGCTAAAAGGAAAAATAGGAGAAGATGGTATGGTAGCCCATGACAAACTCTGGTGTCTGTCCTGTAACCACGTGTTGAAGAGTGCTTTGAAAACTATTGCTTTTTTATTTCTTTGCTTTGCATATATGTTATACTATACAATTAAAAATTAAAAATTAAAGAAAGAAAAATATACCAATAAAGAAGAGCCCAGGACTGGATGGCTTCACGGTGTATTTTATGACGTGTCCAAGAAAAATCAACACCATTACTATCCAAACTCTGCCAAAAATTGAAGAAGAGGAGCAATACCTAACTCATTCTAGGAAGCCAGCATCATCCTAAATACCAAAGCCTGTTAAAGATGTTACAAGACAAGAAAACTTTAGACCAATCTCTCTAATAAATACAGATGCAAAAATACTCAAAAAATCCTTTCAAACTGAAACCAACAACAATTAAAGAATTATACACCATGACCAAGTGGGTTTTATTCCAGGTATGCAAGGGTGGTTCACCTCAAGAAAATGAATAATGTAACACACTACTTTAATGAATCAAAAGGAAAAAAGCACATGATCATCTTAACTGATGAAAGAAAGACATTTGGCAAACCCAGCACCCATTCTTGAGAAAAACACATAGAACACTATTAATGGAAGGAAGCTTCCCCAATATCATAAAGGGCATCTAGAAAAACCAACAGGGAACATCATATTCAATGGCAAAACACTGAAAGCTTTCCCTCTGAGATTAGGAACAAGACAAGGGTGCCCACGGTGGTTCAACATTATGCTACAAGTTCTGCTGAGCACTTAGGTAAGAAAAAGAAAGAAAAGACATCCAATTTTGAAAGGAATAAGTAAAACTGTCACTATTTGTTGGTGACATAATCCTATATTTAGAAAATTTTGAAAACGTGACAACAAAGATACTTTAGCTAATTAAAGTGTTCAGCAAATTTGTGAGATACAGTACTAATGTGCAAAAATCAGTAGTGTTTCTATACACTAGTAATGAGGTATCCAAAGAGGTAAACAAGAAAAAAAATGCACTTTATGATAAAAACTGAGTGAATCAAAATATGCTTTAAGGTTAGGAATGTAAGGATTCCCACTCCTTCTTCTTTTTCAAGATGTTTTAAGCTCTTTTAGGACACTTTCCCTTTCAAATAAAATTGATAATTATCTTTTTCATTTCTGCAAAGTAGAAATTTTGAGTAGTTCCCATTTATCTATTTTTTTTCCTTTTCACTACTTGCACATTGAATGTAAAGTCTAGAATAAACATAACTGAGGTCCTAAAGGATTTGTTCACATAAAACTACACAACATTGCTAAAAGAAATCAAAGAAGACCTAAAAAAAGTGGAAATACATTCCATTTTCAAGGACTGGAAAGATAAATGTAGTTAAGATATCAATTCCCCCCAAATTGATCTGCAGATTCAATACAACGCCAATAAAAATTGCAGCAGTCTACTTTGCAGAAATGGAAAAGATAATTATCAATTTTATTTGAAAGGGAAAGAGTCCTAGAAGAGCCTAAACCATCTTGAAAAAGAAGAATGAGTGGGAGGTCTCACATTCCTAACTCAAAGCATATCATAAAGCCATCATGATCAAAACAGCACATTACTGGAATAAAGATGAACATGCTGACAGTGGAATCTAATGAGAGTGCAGAAATAGTTTCTCAGTTTTGTTGTCAATTGATTTTTGACATGGGTCCCAAGTTCACTCAACAAGGACAGTATAGTATCTTCTATGAATGGTGTTCAGAGAACCCAATATCCATAACCCAAAGATTGAAAGAGGACCTGTAACTCAAACCCTATAGAAAAATTAACTCAAAATTAATCTAATATCTCAGTTTAAGAATCAGCACCACAAAACTCCTGCGAGAAAATGAAGAGAAACACCTTCAATGTCTAGTGACAGGCTGCAGTTTCTAGACTTTACACTCAATGCACAAGCAATGAAAAGAAAAAAGATAGATAAATGGGAACTACTCAGAATTGAATATTTCGGTGCTTCAAAAGACTTTGTCAAGCAAATCAAAGTACAATCAACGCAAGCTAGGGTCTTTGGTCAACAATAATATTTTAATATGCTTCCACTGAATGTAACAAAGGCATTATGCCAAAACTATATGTCAACAGGTGGGGGGCATGGGTGAAGAGTATGGATTCTTTGTGGAACTAAATGACATGTCTTCATAGAGATTATGGCGATGAAGACATGCCTATTTACTCAGGTTGGATTGCATGATGTGCAAATAAAACTATTTAAAAATGAACTGGAGGAACAAATGCCAGAGGAAATGTGGGGAAAGACATGTACATATTTACCATCAGTGAGGAAACTGAGAGGTGCAGTCCCCTGGAGGGCAGTGTGGTGATTCCACAGGAGGCTAAGGATGGGTTTGCCATATGAACCTGAAACCCCACTGCTCAGTACACACCTGGGCATTTGCACACTGGTGTTTATGGCAGCACTGCGCATGACTCACAACAGATGGAGGTGGCATAAGTGTACAACAACTGAGGAGTGAAAGGGGGAACTGTGGTGTATGCATCCAATGGGCTACTGAGTTAAGAAACATGCAACTAGACAAATGAAGCTTAAAGACTCTATTGAATGAATTGTTAGAAACAAAAAAGCAAACATTATCACACCTCACTCATATGGGCTACTATAATATGAAAACTCAGTGAACTGAAGTCAAGAGCCTGCGTTCTCAGGTTGGGGCCTTTAGTAAAGAGTCCTAGACTGTTAGCTCATACATCAGTCACATATATTCAGGAGTTCTAGCTGTTATTTCTAAACTCTAAGATACTGAGCAGATTGTATATGACCTAGGAACTTGTCATTCCCAGAAAATTTGGGTATTTATGTGACAACTGAGACTCAGAATTAAAGCTCTGATGCAATGAAAGTCAGCACTACCCTATACAAGAACTGTTTAAAAAGGGATCAGGCTTCCACTAGAGGTATGAATGAAGTTGCTCTGGATACGACTGGAGTTGATCAGAGTAGAGGGTAAAGGATGAGACGATTTATATTTTAAAACTTCAACTTCTGTGTGAAATGAAAGGGAGAGATGTTTATTTGATACAAATTTTATGTTTTGAGTACACATTTCCTAATTTGACTTGTATGGTCTGTTTAGTTCAACACCTTAAGTACATGGAATCTTGAATATGGCATGAAATTCAGATGGTTTCTCCAGGAGAGAATGATGCCCCAATATATCCCAGAGTAATTGGGGCAGTGAATTAAGAATAATTGCAAAGTCCCCTTGGGGACTAGAGAAACAGGAGGAAATATTCAACTTTGCCATTTGGCAAATCCTGATAATCTTACAAGCAATGGGGACAACTAAACGAACAGGTTGAGCGATCAATCATGGGATTCACCCCTGTAAAACTTATTCCTGTAAAGGGTAATCTACATCTATTTGTAATTGTGCCTAAGAGTCAGCCCTAAAGAACACTTTTGTTGCTCAGATGTGACCTCTCTTTCTAAGCTAACTCAGCAGGTGAACTCACTGCCCTCTGTGAGTGTAAATCTCCCTGGCAACATGGGACAGAAGTCCCTGGATCAGCTGCAACCCAGCATCATGGGTTTGAGAAAATCTTCTTGACCAAAAGGGGGAAAAGAGAAATGAGAAAAAATAAAGGGTCAGTGACTGAGAGATTTCAAACCTGGAGGTTACTCTTACACATTCTATAGATATCCCTTCTAAGTTTACAGTGTATTAGTGTGGGTAGAAGGAAGTACCTGAATTTTTAGAGCTGTGTTCCTATAGCCTTGTTTGTTTAAGATGATTGTTTAATGACATAGCTTTTCCAATGTGACTGTGTGATTGTGAAAACCTTGTGTCTGGTGCTCATTTTATGTAGGGTATGCACAGATGAGTAAAAAATGTGGAAAAATTAAGCAAATAATGGGAAAAAAGGCTAAAATAAATTGGGTAGATGGAAACATTATTTTTCACTGAGAGGGAGTGTAAGGGGTATGGTATGGGTGAGGTTTTTATTTTCTCTTTTTCATTTTTCTGGAGTGATGCAAATGTTAAAAAAATGATCATAGTGATGAATACATATCTATGTGATGATGTTGTAAGCCACTGATTGTACACCTTATATGAAATATTGGTATGTTGAGAATGTTTGTATGTTTGTATGTTGTTTTGGCAATAAAAATATTTAAAAATACATAAGTGGTAAAGGGGCACTGAATGGAAATGTAAGCAATTATTTGCATTGCTTAAATGTAGGGGAAAAATAAGATGCATAAATGAAACAAAAATACACACAGAATATGATGTATATTATGTGTAATTTTAATAATATGCACAATTGCTGGAATACAAGTTCAAGAGAGAATAGACTTAACCAAATGGGTTCAAAGTTTAGTGACTTCTTCTGCATAGGAACACATGAAAATAAAAAAGGTGATGTTTTCAAGGCAAATACCAAGGGAAGTATTGTTAGAAAGATATGCTTCCATGCAAGGATGATCTTACCCTTACAAGTTGAAGCTCAAATTGCACAACTCTATCCTCAGCACCTAACTTACAGAAAGCATTGGTCATGAACCATAGAGCCAAGTTTAATTGCCCCTGAGAGATTTCCCTTAGAGTCTGCCTCCCCAGAACAAACACCTGACCCTGATCTTGGGAAAATAGAGATTGACTTGATGGCCAGTCAAATCCCAGCCCAGAAATAAGGAAAGAGGGATAGAGACTCACTTCACAGTGGAAGGTGTCCATGGCCACTGCAGCACCTACTATGGACTGAAGCCACTTCCCCAGAGAATCCACCAAGGTCACTAGAGGGTGAAAAGGTGAGTGAAGCATTGAATCCTAGGCTGAGATGTGGAGCTTTTAAAACGTTTATTTCACAGTTAGAATGGAGTTGTTCATAGTTGTAGGGACTTAATATGGAGGTTTACACAATTTTCTAATGGCAACATGTTCTGGATAAATGACCACTTCAACATTATATGAAAAACACATTACTAAAGATAAGACCATCAGAGAAAACATTTGACTTCATGCTTTATTATATAAAAGGCAGAAGATCAAATGTTTTTTAATGGTCACCAAGTTTACGCCTCTCTATTATTGTATGTTTTGTTTAATACCTGTTTTCTCTCTCAACTGCCTTGTCAGTAACATAAAATTTAAGAATTTAAGTCCATGTCCATGATAGGAGAAAACTTGGGTCTTCCATTCAGTGACGGCCTCCAGAGAGAACTTTGTGAAATGGTTGCAGGCACCAACCCCTTACCCCAAAGTCTACAGATCAGCATTCAAGAGTAGATAAAGGTCTTCAGGTTTAATGCGGGAAAAATGTTAATCCAGCCCTATTAGATCTGACAGGGCTGTGTCTATGGTGGATTCACACTTAGATAAAGTCAACTAAATATTGTTACCATTTGCTCTTAAAAGTCATACACTGAGAGAGAGAATTAAGTGGGGCAGGAACATGATACCAGGGCTGTAGACAGGTGACCCTTCCCCCAGTGTATCCAGCATGCATCAAGGCTCACAATGTCCAGGGGCCCAGGGGGAGGCTGTGGCCACAGTGGTGGACCAAAGGCAGCCTGGGTCCCAACAGACCCTCAGCTCTTACAGCTGTGCCACTGTCCTCTCTGAGGTCTTGTCCTCACTCGCTGCCTTGTGGGGCTGCTCCAGGCCAGTCATGGAAACACTGTCAAATTCCTAGACTCTCCCATGGCCTCTCACAGGAGCTGCAGCCTCGACCACTCACAGTCTTCTCCAGAGGAGCACATTAGAGCTCACTCTGTCTTCCAAGCAGGATAAGGAGTACAGCAGCATCCTGGAGGCATGGAAAGAGCCCCACAGCTTTGGGTCATCCCAGGTCCCTTCTGCATGGTGTGGGATGGGGAGGGACATGACTGATTCCCTGGGGATATCAGCTCCTGGTCTGAAAGAAAAATATACAAAATACATTCCTTGAATCCAGCCACTAGAAAGTCATACCAATATTCTTTACTAAGTCAAGTATGCAAACATCTGATGATTACCGATTTACTGCTCTTTTAGTGTTTATAAAGTTTGCCATGCTTTTTTCTTGAGTAGCTGTAGGTTACAGAGAAATTGTGCAGAAAGTACAGAACATTCCAATACATTCTCCCTCCACTGTCAAACATGTAGTGTTTCCCCTATTTTTGCATCCCCTGTTAGTAATGGAACACGTGTTACAATTTACGAAGCAATATTGACACATTATTTTAACTAAAGCCCATAGTTTGCATTAAGGTTTGTTCACTCTTTGCATTGTAGTGTTTAACGTGTATTTTTTTACTTTTTATTTTGAAATAATTTGAAACTTTGAGGATTATGCAAAAATTCCACATACTCCAACTTTCCTAGATACCCAGATCTGCCAATTTTATTTCACCATCTTTACTGTGTCATTCTATCTATAATCAACCGACATATCTATCATTCTATCTGTCTGTCAATCACCTTTCTACCTTGTGAACATTGGAGAGGAGGCTGCACACATCATATTCCTTGAATACATGTACATTCTCTATGAACAAGTATATTCACTTATATAATCACACTAAGTGCAGTTACCAAGTTCAAGAAATTTCAGGTTGTTATAAAGCTTTACAGTGTATCTTCCAATTTTTTCTCATATCCCAATAATTTCCTTCTGAGCCTTTTTTTCTCCATTCTTCAATCTCTTCCACTACAATGTATTGCATTGCATTTTAACTATCTAAGGAATTTTTCTGTCTTGCCTTTTCTAAAATTTTTCAGACACATACACAATATAAATGTTCCTATCTGAACCCCTCCAGAGCAGTGAAATTAATCACATTGATATTATTGTATTGCTTTCACCACTACCCTTTACCATAACTTTCCCTTCACTTCAAACAGAAACCCTACAGTATGCATTAACTCCGCATGGCCCCTGGTAGTTTGCACTCTACTTGCGGTTTCTATGCTTTTCATATTCTCTGAAATTTTCCTTACTGTTACCATGGGGCTTATATTTAACATCCTGAATCTATAACAATCCTGATTGCTTCAATTCCAATTTAACATCTCAAGGGCATGCATAAAGTTCTATATGCATATATCTCCAACTTTATATACTTCATTTTCCATACTAAATATTTATCATTATGAGTCCAAAACAATTGATTCATCATCAGATTTCATGCATTTCTGTTTAGATCCATTAGGAAGAACAAAAATGGAGTTCCAAATCAACGTGCAGTGGTACTGGCATTTACATATACTTACAGCATTATTTTTATCAAGATTTTTATTTCTTCATGGGTTTCAGCCAATTTTCTATTGTCCTTTGCTTTCAACTTACAGAACTTCCTTTGACAATTCTAGTAAGGCCACTATCATGGTGACAAATTCTCTCAGATTTTCTTGATCTGAGGATGTCTAAATTTTTTCCCTTATGTTTCAAAGACAGTTCTATGCATACAGAATTTGCGTTTGGCAATTGTTTTGTACTTTTCTGATAATGTTGATAACTTTTTTCTACGTGTTGAAATTATAATGTTTTTACTATGAGTTAAATATACAATTATATTATGATTAATCTCACCTGTCTTTTACATTTTTAAGAAGCATTTACCTTTTTTATTGTGTAATATAACTTATACACAAAGCAAAGTAAGAAAAACACAATAGTTTCAAAGCACTCCTCAACAAGTAGAGGACAGATCCCAAAGTTTGTCACGTGCTACCATACCATCCTCTCAGATATTTTCTTCTAGCTGCTCCAGAATGTAGGAGGCTAGAAGGTAATTTTTTTTATTATCACAATAGAGGTATTCTTCTCTTCAAATCTGTTTTCGTTATTAGTAGTTCTTTGTGGGTTTTGTTTTGTTTTTTAAATCAATTTTAGAATCAGCTTGGCAATTTCTGTTGTGAAAATTGTCTGCTAGCATCAGGATTGAGATTGTGTTAAATCTAAAGATCAATTAGGAGACTGCTGGCATCATAATAATATCCATTCTTCCAGTTCATGAAAGTGGGCTATCTTTTATTTAATTCCCTTCAGCAACTCCTCATACATTTTTAGTTAGAAGTCTGTGTTTAAATTATCTCGCCTGGGCTATAGCTTTTTGAGTTTCACTTATTTCTGCTGACCTCATAAAGAAAGTTGGACAGCGTTTCCACTCCATTGTTTCCTGAGTTTGTGTAACAGTAATATTATTTCCTCATTAGATGTTAGCTAAAAATCCCAAGTCCATCTATTCAAGTGAAGATTATTTTCACAGGGACCTCAATGTCTTACACAAACATAAATGATTTAGAGTTTTTCTAATTTTTATTGCTTTTGTCAGTTGTGTTTTTTCAAAGTATTCATGCATTTCCTCTTTCTTCAAATTTTTTGTCTTAACCATTATAATATTCCCTTATTATCATTTTAAGGGCTATATGATCTATAGATACATCCTTTTTGTCATTCTTGTTAATGGCAATTACAGTTTTCCCTTATTTTGTTCTTTTCTTTTTTTTGTATTTTTTTTTTTCATGGGCAAACTCAGGTAATCGAATTTCGGTCTCTGGCTCGGCAGGCAAGGTTCTTGCACTGAGCCACCATTGCACGCCCCCTTCTTTTTGTTCTTAATTATTCCTTCCAGGCTATTTTCAAATTGCCAGTTCTTCCATGTGTCCAGCATTTAAATATGTTTATTATCTCCAGTGTTTAATTTTATTACCTATATTTCTGTGGTTACACTTACATTTTTCTACTTTTTCTTTCTGCGTATTCACCTGGGTTGGCTTGTTCTTTCTTAAATTAGAAACTTAGGGTACCGACTTTAAACATTACCACTCTCTCCTAATACATTTAATTGCACTATAAATGAAATCTATAAATTCCTCACAAATCACTGATTGTCTGCTTTCAAACAAGTATGGCACGAAATAATTTTTTAATCACTGATTTCAAAATATTTTCTTATTTTTCTGGCTATTTCTAGGATGTATGCATTATTAAGAAATTTGACATGAAGTTCCATAGAAATTATTCCAGTTATAATATTGCCATTAATTCGTAATTTATTGTCAGCAAACATTTGGAAAAATTTTAATATTTTAAAATGTATCACATTTATACATTTTATGGAGTAACATATATCTAGATGTGTTGTAAAACACATGTGCTCTAAAAAATCACAAATTGTGACCCATTTGCAAATATCTGCATTTCCTTGGTCCCTTTCGCTAAGGTTCTTGCTCTGAATTATTTTTCTCATGGGTATCATTATAAGATTTCCAAGTGGTGATAAGATGGAGCTTCTTTCTACTTCTATTACTGTGGGGAAAATGAAATCTGAATTTTTTCCTCTGTGTGTATTCACTTTGGACCCAAGTGGCCCATTCAGGAATAATGAGTTAGTGGTTAAGGCATGAGTACAGGTCTCTGCACCAAGAAACCCTGCAAGAGGCACCAGGGCCCTCTCAGGAGGACCTTCCACATCAAGCAGGATGATTGAACATAGATGAAAACTCAGGGTGACTTTGGTCGTTTAAAGGGGGGAACACCAGGATTGGGGTTTCCTTTAGGATGGTTACCCTGGCTTCACTGGAGAACACATGGGGTGCCTGTTGCAACCAGAAACTGGACATCCTGGAGGTGCCAAAATCGAACAAAAATGAACAGATGAAAATGAGGTATAGGGATATTTTGAGAGATGTTTAGGAAATTTTATCTGCAGGCCTTGGAAGCTGGTTGCATGAGAAGTAACCAAGATGTAAAATAATATCATTTGTTCATTGAACAAATGTCTTTACAGTGCCTACTATGGTCAAGAGCTAAAGACATGGCAATGAGCCAGAGAAATGACCTGCTGCAAGGAGCTATACCTGAGACTTGGATGGTTGAGGGGCCAGGTAGGGGAGATGGCTGCACTGAGGGGAAAAGCACAAGAGAGACATGCTAGGGGGAAATATTTGTGAGGTTGAATTAGAAGGCCTGTAGTTCATCTAGTCAGAAAACCACAGAAGTGCTTGCAATTCACAGGACTGGGGCATTTATCTTCTGGAGAGATAAATCTGAAAGTGTCAGAGTGTGGGCAGAAACAGCCACCAGAGTGGGAGGATGGACCAAGAGAACACAGGGTGAAGAAAGTGCCCAAAGACCAAATGTAGGAAAGTGCCCAAAGACCAAATGTAGGAAATCATGCACATGGAAGGAGAGAAAATATTATAACTACCCTTAAATAACTGGAAAGGGTATCTACAGAAAAACAGGCCAGAGAGACAGGGTTGTGTCCGATACTGCATAGAAACTCAGAGATGAACCATTGAAGGCAGTTCTCACTTTGGCAACAAGAGGTGGATGTGGTGTCCCCACGGTCATGTCAGCAGATCACAGTGTGTGGAGGGGTGAGAGAGAAAAGGAACAGAGAGCGCCCTACAGGGGATGATCTCCTTGGCCTCACTGAAGAGGAAGGCCAGAATGAGGGTACATTGCCCCCAAAATAGAGATGGCAAATGCTTTAAATGGAAAGTTAAAGGAAATATCAAGGAAGGATAGGTGGTTTGCAGAAAACCATTACCCTTGGTGGTTGTTGAAAAAACAATGGGCCTTCATCAATTAAACCAGTTGATACCTTCCCTTTTTTTGAGAGCAGGTTGTGTTTTAAATAGCCGCATGAGGAAATATAAGCCTGAAGAGAGTGTCATGACACCTTGCAGAGTTTCCAGATGAAGGACTAGAGCTGAATCACCTGAAGTTGTGTCCAACAGTCATGCCAGGCCAAGTAGGGAAGACCAACCAAACACAGGTGGCACAGTTTGTGCTGCAGGGGTTCTCAGAGCACCCACACCTGCAGCTGCTCCTGCTCAACTGCTTCTTCTTCCTCTACACCATGGCCCTTGTGGGAAACACTCTGATCATCACTGTCATCACCTGCAGCTCTGGCCTCCACAGCCCCATGTACTTTTTCCTGTTCAACCTGGCCATCATGGACATCATGTGCACTTCCACTGTGCTGCCCAAGGTGCTGGTAGGCCTGGCCTGGGGGGAAAACGCCATCTCCTTTGAGGGTTGTATGGCCCAGCTCTTCTTCCTCGTTTGGTCAGGATCTTCTGAGCTGCTGCTGCTCACAGTCATGGCCTATGACCGTTATGTGGCCATCTGCCGACCACTGCATTATGGGAGACTGATAAGCCTGCGGCTCTGCCTGGCATTGGCTGTGGCAGTCTGGGTCATTTCTGCACTGAGCTCCTCCATTAACACTAGTCTGACGGCACAACTGTCCTTCTGTGGCCCTAATGTAATCATTCACTTCTTCTGTGAGATCCCCCCACTGTTGCTGCTCTCGTGCAGTTCCACACATGTGAACAAGATCATGACACTCATAGCCGATGCCTTCTATGGAGGCATCAACTTCTTGCTCATCCTTGTGTCCTATGGCTTCATCATTCACAGCATCCTATGCATCCGCTCAGCTGAGGGGAAGAGGAGGGCCTTCTCCACCTGCTCCTCCCACCTCATCGTGGTCTCTGTCTACTACTCAGCCGTGTTCTGTGCCTACATCAGCCCAGTCTCCAGCTACAGCCCTGAGAGAAGCAAACTGGCTGGAGTGCTGTACACAACCATGAGCCCCACCCTAAACCCACTCATCTACACACTGAGGAACAAGGAGTTCAAGACAGCCCTAGGAAAACTCCTCCACTTTTGTAAACATTAAATGCCATTCTTGTATCTAGTGCTACCTTGTTCCAATTTTCTGAAGGCTGGGTTTATCATAGTAATGCCTAGCTATCACTCTTTTAGGACAATCATCCTCATGTTTCACTGCTGACCAAGTTGATGTGGCTTTTCCAGGTTTGTTGTTTATTTTTAATTACATGAATATAGTGCACTGACCCCAGCATGTTATCTCATGATGTGAGCACATAATAAACATTGGACCTACAGAACCAGACTTAGTTCTTAAGGGGCACTCTTCTTGCACTGTACAAAACATGCCATGTTAGTAGTGACTTCTCAGAGAGTGTTGATATCTAAAACTCTCCAAGCATCTCCTGACCCAGTTTTCCTTAGATGTTACTCTCCCTTTTTCACACCCCAAGGTCTAAATGAGAAGGCAGTCCATCTGTACTTGTATCTGAGCTCCTTGGCCCCATACATTGGCCCACTAATGCAATGCCCTCATTATGCATTACATACATTCTCTGCCCATACACTTGTCCACAGGGTATGTTTGCCCAGGATACCTCCTCACATATGTACACATTCAAAATCAGTTTACAATCAAAGCCAGCTCAAATGTAATCTTCTCTCAAAGTCTTCCACCAGCTTTGGAGATTCAAAAAGCGCATTGTTGTGTCCTGTGGAGTGCTGGATTCCTGGATCCCAATTGGCCTGATTCACCTGTTTATTAATTTCAGGCTCAGATCAGCATCACCACCATCAATAGGAGCCCCTTCATGCAGGATGTATCTCTGCCATGTTCTCTACAGGATGAGGCCCTGTATTCTAAAACCACTCTACTCTTGGGGGTGCAAAGGGAGTCCAGTAGTAGAATTCTCACCTGTCATGTGGGAAACCCAGGTTCAATTCCCAGTCCATGCACTTGCCAAAAAATCAAACAAACAAACAATTCAACACATGCTGCTGCAATAGCAGGATATTCACATTGAAAAATAATGAAATGTTATCCCACTATACAGCATATAAAAAACCCCACCCTACTCTTAATCACTCTCCTCTGGAGATATGTCCAATGGCACATCATTGCCCAACTCAGCTTGTTCACATAACATGACACATATGTACATGTTCAAATCTGTGTGACATAAACCCATGGCTACAGCTGCACGGGGTCCACCATGAACCATTTTAAGTACTTTCATTCCCTTTTCAAAAAGGTGGGCTATCCAGTTAATGAGGTGTGATGTTTTTTCCCAATGGTGGTCTGAGCTATATCGGACAAGGTTGGTTTTAACTGGTTATGTTCAGAGTGGCAGGATGGTGAAATAAGTCTGTGGTGTAGGGGTTGGAGATTGTGATTGTTGAGTCCTGGAGCTAGGGTTGGTGCTGTGTATTGATTTCTAAAGTAGCATTAATTTCCAAAACTAGGTGACTTAGAACAACAGAAATTTGGTTTTTCATTGTTCTGGAAGATAGAATCCAAAAACCAAGATATTGGCAGAGTCAAACTCCCTCTAAATGATCTAGGAGAAAATTCTTCCTTGGTTCTTCCATCTGTTGGTGGCTCTTGGTGGTCCTTGGCTTGTGGTAGCATCAATCCAATCCCTGCCTCCATCATCATGCGGCCACCTTCCCTATAACTCTTCTCTGTGCCCATGTCTCAATTACCTCCTCCTTTCTCGTTCAAAGAAATCACGTATTAGATTGAGATGGGATCATTAAGATAATTACATCAGCAAAAACCTGTTACAAATAAGGACACATGCACATGATCCTGGTAGACATACTTCTCTGGAGGCACTATTCAACACATGAGTCTGCCTTCTTGTCCCACCCCACTGGACTGATGTCTGCATCACAGTAAAATACAATCACCCCATCCCAAAATACCTCCACACCTCAAACTATTACAGAATCAACACTAAGTATAAAAGCGCATCGAAATATTATCATCTCAATCATCCTTTATATCATCATTTAATTCATGTGGATCATAGGTAAGAACATGGGTATAATCTATGAACAGGCAAATTCCTCTATATTTCTGTAATTGTTGACGATAAAGCAAGCCAACCTCAATTAAAATGCCATTGTGGAACATGCAGTGAATAGACTGCATATTCCAAAAGTGATGAATTGGAAAAAATGAGTCACTAATCTTAGCCAATTTCAAACACAGATGGGAAAAATCTCCTGGCTCCACTGGTTTCTTCCATCAATGATGTCAAAGTCTACAGCATTCTTTTACACAGATGTAATCCCACACATTTGGGTGTTTCAGGAAGGTGGAATTTAACAAGGCTGGCAGGCTGGTAGTGATCCACTTGTCCTGTAGCCCTTTAAGACTTCCCTGGGAACTGCTCCTGCTCATTATTTGTTCTCTACAGCAGTTGGCACTGTGTTTGCCTGCTCACTCCTATATATCAGGATTCAGTTTTTATTTATGTCACAGAAAACACAATATCCATGGCATAAACTACATGGGAATTAATTTTTCCCCAAAGTCTGAAGGAATGCAGTCTTGTGCTGGTGGAAAAATACAGTACAGAGATTTGTATTCAGGCTCCTGTGCTGTCTGTTTCACGTATTTAGAACATAGCATCTTTGTAACATTCAAATTGCAGAGAGAAGGATGAAGGAACCAAATGGGCAATGGGTCATGTTGCAGCTCATTCTGGGGCCAATAGCTTCCATTAACATCTCTTTAGGCAGACAAAGCTCATTGCAGCATTGATGGAAGGAAGGGCATTGAGGCAGGAGGAAAAGAGATGGACCCTGTGTAAACAATGGAAGGGCACACTGCCTATTGCCAGTCCTTGAGAGCTTCTGTTGTTATGCTAATCTAGAAATCCATGCTTTGTGCCGCTCACTTTTCCTGAAACATGGAACTAAACATTCCAAAGTATTTCTCACCCATTTTGAAGGCCATGTCACTGTTTAGTACTCAGCTACTATCCTTGCTTTCTGAAATATTAATTCACATTAGAACTGAATTAGATAGGTAGAAAATACAAACTGCATTCTCTCCAAATCAACTGTATTTAAACCAGGGAGAAGGAAAACAGACTCTATCAAAAGGACATCTTCGGTGTCTTCAGTGAGATAGGGAATACCAGCATGAAGCCCTGGGTCAGGGAGCATCAGACAAGACTCCTATGAGATTAAGACTATGGTTGCATGTCATAATGCATGAACAGGTGCCCATGTTGGTTCCATTAATTGGAAGAAAGTGTGTGCAAAGGTTATTGGATTCTGATTTTAAGAAACACCAAAGGCTGGCTGTGGGGTGTGTGTCAGATGGTAGCATGAGGAGCAGTAATGAATTTGTCACCTAAGTCTCAGTGTGGAGGACCTCAGCTCTGCTTAAGAAGTTTGGAACCTCAGACAGTGTGTGAACACTATCTAATGGTCCATTGATGGTGTTGCCATAATTTTTAAACTATTCTGTTTTCCATCCCCAGTGATACTCATATTATTATCCATTTCACATTCAGATAGCAGCAAGGACAACTTACAGAAATCAATTTTTATGGAACATACAAAACCAAGAAAGTTCAGTATTCAGCATTGAGCCTAAAATAAATTCAGAAACACATTGTGATCGTTGCATTCAGGTGTCAGTTTGGCCAGGCCATGGTGCCCAGTTGTCTGGTCAAGCAAGCACTGGCCTGACCATTACTGCAAGGATATTTTCATCACTCACGTGATTGCATGTGTGACTGACTGCATCTATTATCACCTAAGAGTTTGTCTTCCATAAAGGAGAAAATCCAGTCACTTAGATTTGATCCAATCAGTTGAAGACTTAAGGGAGAAGAGAGAATTTCACTTCTTGTTCAGCCACCCACCCCTTCTGTGGAGTTCATCAAGAGCCTTCATTGGAGATGCCAGCCACACATATGGCCCTACCAATTTTGGGCTCTTGCATCCCCACACAATCCAGCCTCTCCTCTAGAGTTTATCAGGGACCTTCTTTGGAGTTGCCCAGTACTTGGGTCACCAGCCTACAATCCAAGACTTCCCCAGGGAGGGAGTCTTTATAGCTACCATCTCCCCATAAACTATTCATTTCATCCAATTCTAAAGTCTCCACAAATGAAGGGGCAATCAGCCATCAATTATACCAACCTTAGTGCACAAGTCCTCCCAGTAAAGCTTTGATTCTTAAAATCATCTCATTAATAAAAGATATATCCATGGGTGTGGTCAATTACTTTGCTGTGACTTACTTGGTCAGTATGTTTTGCTCAGTGTCTATACTTAAAAAAAGTAATTCCCATCTGTTATCAACAGGACTTCAACAAACTCTCTTATAAAATAGTTTAATAATGTCATTTTCTAGTTGACATCAGATTAAGGGCTGGCTCTAAAGAGAGCCTCCTAGAAGACACAGCCACACTCATAAAGTATTGACAGAAGCAAGGCTGGGCAATAGCACTCCTTGAAATACAGCAGATATTGAAATGACATCATCTGACCATATAAGGAGAAACAAATTCCCAACAACAACAAACACAAGCTCTCCACAGATAATGGCATGCACAACCCCTGTGAGACTTGTTCATGTTCAAGAGGTCATACATTCCACATCTCTCACCCTCATTAGAGCCCATATTCAAAATCACATGTACATCTGCCACTTTCCACTGGGCAAAGCCCGAACAATGCACCTTAGAAAAAGACACCCTAGTCAGTGAGAGAAAATATTTGAAAAGCATATATACATATACACAGTTTGATAGCAAAAATGTATAAAGGAATCCTACAACTCAACAGGAGAATAAAACAGCCCAATTTTTAAAATGGGCAAAACACTTAGTAGATATTTCTCCAAACAGGATATACACAATGCCTAAAAAGCACATGAAAAGATAACCTACATCACTAGCATTAGCTAAATACAAATCAAAACAGCAGTGAAGTACCATTCATACCCAGTAAAATGACTCCTATTTAAAGTAACAGAAAACTACAAGTATTGGAAAGGATGTGGAGAAATAGGAACACTCATTCATTATTGGTGGGAATGTATCTTGGTGCAGCTGCTGTGGAAGACAATTTAGCAGTTCATCAGAAATTTAGGTAGAGAATTATCATATGACCTGGCAAACCTACTTCTATGTATATACCAAAAAGAATTTACAGCAAGGACTTGAATACATGTATGCAAACGGATGTTCATAATCTTCATAGGTGTTATTTTCAGTTGCCCAAAGATGGAAGAAATACAAGTTGCTTAAGCGTCATAAAATATATAAAGTGTGGTCTAGACATACAATAGAATATTATTCAGCCATAAAAAAAGAGTGACATTCTGATATGTGTGACATTATGAATGAAGCTTGACTACATAATGTAAATGAAATAAACCAGAAACACAAGGACAAATATTGTATGTACTCATTGATTTCAGATAATGATAATAAACAAATACATAGAGTCAGAATCTAGAATGTGGGCCCTTGGGGTCAAGTTCAGATATAGGAAATTTAAGTTAATGTTTAAATTTTATGTGGGTTGGTTTTAAACTTTGGTAATGGTTGGTGATGCTTGTTGCACATTATGAATGCAGTTAACAGCACTGAATTATATATTAGATACGGTTAAAAGTAGAGGTATCCTATCGAATATGTGACACTAGAATAATTATTTTAAGTGACCTGGAGGAGACACATCATTGTCAGACAGAATGGAATTTATGCCCAACAAGATTAGAAGGGGCGAAGTAGCATATTTAGTTTTCGGGACAGTACAGCGTGAAGAACAAGACTAACAGGAAATACAACAAGAAAAGGAGGCCAGGCCTGTTGAAAATCCATTTTGCACAACATTTTCTCTGTCTGGATGTTCCAAAAGGCTACTAGAAGGTATTTCTCTTGGCAATTGCCATTTTGGGGGAAGACTATAGATTCCCAAAAACCCTTTATCATTTTGCTTGTATTGATGTTGCCCAATTTGTGAAACATTCTTCTATTAATAAAGCTCTCAGATTTCTACTTGTGGTAGTTCTATTCTCAAAGTTGGTACCATGAGTGGAATTTGAAGACCTTCAGCTTCTGCGCTCTCTGCCAGACACCAATGCTGGGATCAGCAGGACCTTTCAGACTGGATACTTCTCCCAGCCCATTTGAAGGCTGAAGGTATTTTCTCTCATATCTGAGCTCTGCTCCCATGCGTTTCAGCCTTTTGAACTTCATTTTCAGTTTGTTACTTGAATTTGGAGTTAAAGTAACTACCTTTGTTTATTGTCCTGCTCATGGGTGCCAGTGGTTTAAAAAAAGTCCCCTTTAGGGATCTGGCCCAATACATGTTCAAACACTATATATTCATTCAAGTTTGTTTTTGAACCAATGTCAAATTCCCTTCAGGAGTGTATCTCTAATCAATGGCCAGTCTGGAGATCTTTTTCACAAATAAACTTGTGTTTTACTATTACGATTAAAAAATTGTGGTTCTAAGAAAATTACAGTGAGGTGCTTGTTTTAATTGGTATTTAGAGGCTTCAAAATGGGTTCACGATTCTAGAAGACATGGTCTCTAAATTACCTCAAGATCATTGGAAATTAAATCCAAAGTGCATATCCCAAATTCCCCTGAGTCCATTTCTATGTCCTACATTGCCTTCTTATACCTTGGAGTCCACCAACTCTTTTTCTTCCCTATCTGAATTTCCTTTCTTCTCTGAACCCTGTCTTAACATGCCCTTCAAGATAACCCTAAAGAAAAGACCGGTCCGCCGGCCCGGCACGCAGCGCCCATGCCCCACAGCAGCAGGCCCACCCGCCCTCCTCTACCCTCTTTGTCCGCCGTCCCGGCACGCGGCGCCCACGCCCCACAGCAGCCGGCCCGCCCACCCTCCTCTCCCCTCTTCCCCCTCCTGCTCCGGCGGCTCTCCAACCACCACCATACCCTCTTCCGCCTTCACCAGCTCCTCCGCCACTGGCCTCGACAGCCTTGCCACCCTCGCCTTTCCTCCTCCAGAACAGTTACTGGGGGAGTGGAGACAATACAGAGCAGCTCCCGAAGCCATGACGGAGATCAAAGGGACGGCGTACCCCATCCTGGAATGGCTGACTGTCTGGGAGAACCAGCTCCGGTGAGATCACCGAGGGGCGCGGGCTTTCCCGGGCGGGATGGCAAGTGGCCGGAGTCCCTCTCTTCCTCCTTCCCAGGCCAGCTGGCAGAATTGGGCAGGCAGTCCCCTTGGGCCGTGGCGGCTGGCGCCCCCACCACGCGAGGCCCCCCGGACCAACTGAGAGAGTTGGGTCGGAAATCCCCAGACTGTGGAGAACGGTGACCGGGGGGTCCCTTCCAAACACGTGAGTCCCCGGTCCGGCTGGGAACAGTGCACTCTCCCGGGCTGCGACAGCTGGCACCCTCCCGCCACGCTTGGCGCCCCGGGCCGACTAGGAAATTCGGTCGGGCGCTGTCCTGTGCTGCGGTGGCCGGCGACCCTCCCCGCGTTCAGACCCCCGGGCCGGCTGGCACTCTACCAAGACGCTTCGGCTGCCGAACCTCCCCTACGGCGAGAGTTTTCCAGAGTTAAAGGACCCACAGTGACTTTCACTGGTGGAACCCGTAGACAAACGTGTGCCACGAGCGCCACCTACTGGGCAGGATAAGAAAAACAGAACCCAGAGATTTCACAGAAAAATTTTTCAACCTGTGGGGTCCAACACCCAGGGAAATCTGACTAAATGCCCAGACGCCAGCAGAAGATAACGTTTCATGCTCAGAAAATTGAAAATATGGCCCAGTCAAAGGAACAAACCAATAGTTCAAATGAGATACAGGAGCTGAAACAACTAATGCTGAATATACGAACAGAAATGGAAAACCTCTTCAAAAACGAAATCGATAAATTGAGGGAGGACATGAAGAAGACGTGGGCTGATCAAAAAGAAAAAATAGAAAAACTGAAAAAACAAATCACAGAGCTTATGGAAGTGAAGGATAAAGTAGAAAAGATGGAAAAAACAATGGATACCTACAATGATAGATTTAAAGAGACAGAAGATATATTTAGTGATTTGGAGGATGGAACATCTGAATTCCAAAAACAAACAGAAACTATCGGGAAAAGAATGGAAAAATTTGAACAGGGTATCAGGGAACTCAAGGACAATGTGAATCGCACAAATATACGTGTTGTGGGTGTCCCAGAAGGAGAAGAGAAGGGAAAAGGAGGAGAAAAACTACTGGAAGAAATTATCACTGAAAATTTCCCAACTCTTATGAAAGACCTAAAATTACAGACCTAAGAAGTGCAGCGCACCCCAAAGAGATTAGACCCAAATAGGCGATCTCCAAGACACTTACTAGTTAGAATGTCAGAGGTCACGAGAAAGAGAGGATCTTGAAAGCAGCGAGAGAGAAGCAATCCATCACATACAAGGGAAACCCAATAAAACTATGTGTAGATTTCTCAGCAGAAACCATGGAAGCTAGAAGACAGTGGGATGATATATTTAAGTTACTAAAAGAGAAAAACTGCCAACGAAGACTCCTATATCCAGCAAAATTGTCCTTCAAAAATGAGGGAGAAATTAAAACATTCACAGACAAAAAGTCACTGAGAGAATTTGTGACCAAGAGACCAGCTCTGCAAGAAATACTAAAGGGAGAACTAGAGTCAGATACGAAAAGACAGAAGAGAGAGGTATGGAGAAGAGTGTAGAAAGAAGGAAAGTCAGATATGATATATATAATACAAAAAGACAAAACGGTAGAGGAAAATATTATCCAAACAGTAATAACTCTAAATGTTAATGGACTGAATTCCCCAATCAAAAGACATAGACTGGCAGAATGGATTAAAAAACAGGATCCTTCTATACGCTGTCTACAGGAAACACATCTTAGACCCAAAGATAAATATAGGTTGAAAGTGAAAGGCTGGGAAAAGATATTTCATGCAAATAACAACCAGAAAAGAGCAGGAGTGGTTATACTAATATCCAACAAATTAGACTTCAAATGTAAAACAGTTAAAAGAGACAAAGAAGGACACTATACACTAATAAAAGGAACAATTAAGCAAGAAGACATAACAATCATAAATATTTACGCACCGAACCAGAATGCCCCAAAATACATGAGGAATACACTGCAAACACTGAAAAGTGAAATAGACACATATACCATAATAGTTGGAGACTTCAATTCACCACTCTCATCAATGGACAGAACATCTAGACAGAAGATCAATAAAGAAATAGAGAATCTGAATATTATTATAAATGAGCTAGACTTAACAGACATTTATAGGACATTACATCCCACAACAGCAGGATACACCTTTTTTTCAAGTGCTCATGGATCATTCTCAAAGATAGGCCATATGCTGGGTCACAAAGCAAGTCTTAACAAATTTACAAAGATTGAAATCATACACAACACTTTTTCGGATCATAAAGGAATGAAGTTGGAAATCAATAATAGGCAGAGTGCCAGAAAATTCACAAATACATGAAGGCTCAACAACACATTCTTAAACAGCCAGTGGGTCAAAGAAGAAATTGCAAGAGAAATTAGTAAATACCTAGAGGTGAATGAAAATGAAAACACAACATATCAAAACTTATGGGACGCAGCAAAGGCAATGCTAAGAGGGAAATTTATTGCCTTAAATGCCTATATCAGAAAAGAAGAAAAGGCTAAAATGCAGGAATTAACTGTCCACTTGGAAGAACTGGAGAAAGAACAGTAAACTAATCCCAAAGCAAGCAAAAGGAAAGAAATAACAAAGATTAGAGCAGAAATAAATGAAATTGAAAACATGAAAACAATAGAGAAAATCAAGAAGGCCAGAAGTTGGTTCTATGAGAAAATCAATAAGAGTGATGGGCCCTTAGCAAGATTGACAAAAAGAAGAAGAGAGAGGATGCAAATAAATAAGATCAGAAATGGAAGAGGAGACATAACTACTGACCTCACAGAAATAAAGGAGGTAATAACAGGATAATATGAACAACTTTACGCTAATAAATACAACAATTTAGAGGAAATGGACGGGTTCCTGGAAAGACATGAACAACCAACTTTGACTCAAGAAGAAATAGATGACCTCAACAAACCAATCACAAGTAAAGAAATTGAATTAGTCATTCAAAAGCTTCCTAAAAAGAAAAGTCCAGGACCAGACGGCTTCACATCTGAATTCTATCAAACATTCCAGAAAGAATTAGTACCAACTCTCCTCAAACTCTTCAAAATAATCGAAGTGGAGGGAAAACTACCTAATTCATTCTATGAAGCTAACATCACCCTTATACCAAAACCAGGCAAAGATATTACAATAAAAAGAAAACTACAGACCAATCTCTCTAATGAATATAGATGCAAAAATCCTCAATAAAATTCTAGCAAATCGTATCCAACAACACATTAAAAGAATTATACATCATGACCAAGTAGGATTCATCCCAGGTATGCAAGGATGGTTCAACATAAGAAAATCAATTAATGTAATACACCATATCAACAAATCAAAGCAGAAAAATCACATGATCATCTCAATTGATGCAGAGAAGGCATTTGACAAGATTCAACATCCTTTCCTGTTGAAAACACTTCAAAAGATAGGAATACAAGGGAACTTCCTTAAAATGATAGAGGGAATATATGAAAAACCCACAGCTAATATCATCCTCAATGGGGAAAAATTGAAAACTTGCCCCCTAAGATCAGGAACAAGACAAGGATGTCCACTATCACCACTATTATTCAACATTGTGTTGGAAGTTCTAGCCAAAGCAATTAGACAAGAAAAAGAAATACAAGGCATCAAAATTGGAAAGGAAGAAGTAAAACAATCACTGTTTGCAGACGATATGATACTATATGTAGAAAACCCAGAAAAATCCACAACAAAATTACTAGAGCTAATAAATGAGTACAGCAAAGTAGCAGGCTACAAGATCAACATTCAAAAATCTGTAGCTTTTCTATACACTAGTAATGAACAAGCTGAGGGGGAAATCAAGAAATGAATTCCATTTACAATCGCAACTAAAAGAATAAAATACCTAGGAATAAATTTAACCAAAAAGACAAAAAACCTATATAAAGAAAACTACGAAAAATGCTAAAACAAATCACAGAAGACCTAAATAGATGGAAGGGCATACCGTGTTCATGGATTGGAAGACTAAATATAATTAAGATGTCAATCTTACCTAAATTGATCTACAGATTCAATGCAATACCAATCAAAATCCCAACAACTTATTTTTCAGAATTAGAAAAACCAATAAGCAAATTTATCTGGAAGGGCAGGGTGCCCCGAATTGCTAAAAACATCTTGAGGAAAAAAAAACGAAGTTGGAGGTCTCGCGATGCCGGACTTTAAGGCATATTATGAAGCCACAGTGGTCAAAACAGCATGGTATTGGCATAAAGATAGATATATCGACCAATGGAATCGAATAGAGTGCTCAGATATAGACCCTCTCATCTATGGACATTTGATCTTTGATAAGGCAGTCAAGCCAACTCACCTGGGACAGAACAGTCTCTTCAATAAATGGTGCCTAGAGAACTGGATATCCATATGCAAAAGAATGAAAGAAGACCCATCTCTCACACCCTATACAAAAGTTAACTCAAAATGGATCAAAGATCTAAACATTAGGTCTAAGACCATAAAACAGTTAGAGGAAAATGTTGGGAGATATCTTATGGATCTTACAACTGGAGGTGGTTTTATGGACCTTAAACCTAAAGCAAGAACACTGAAGAAGGAAATAAATAAATGGGAGCTTCTCAAAATTAAACACTTTTGTGCATCAGAGAACTTCATCAAGAAAGTAGAAAGACAGCCTACACAATGGGAGACAATATTTGGAAATGACATATCAGATAAGGGTCTAGTATCCAGAATTTATAAAGAGATTATTCAACTCAACAACAAAAAGACAACCAACCCAATTACAAAATGGGAAAAAGACTTAAACAGACACCTACCAGAAGAAGAAATACGGATGGCCAAGAGGCACATGAAGAGATGCTCAATGTCCCTGGCCATTAGAGAAATGCAAACCAAAACCACAATGAGATATCATCTCACACCCACCAGAATGGCCATTATCAACAAAACAGAAAACGACAAGTATTGGAGAGGATGCGGAGAAAGAGGCACACTTATTCACTGTTGGTGGGAATGTCAAAGGGTGCAACCACTGTGGAAGGCAGTTTGGCGGTTCCTCAAAAAGCTGAATATAGAATTGCCATACGACCCAGCAATACCATTGCTAGGTATCTACTCAAAGGACTTAAGGGCAAAGACACAAACGGACATTTGCACACCAATGTTTATAGCAGCGTTATTTACAATTGCAAAGAGATGGAAACAGCCAAAATCTCCATCAACAGAAGAGTGGCTAAACAAACTGTGGTATATACATACGATGGAATATTATGCAGCTTTAAGACAAGATAAACTTGTGAACCATGTAATAACATGGATGGACCTAGAGAATATTATGCTGAGTGAATCCAGCCAAAAACTAAAGGACAAATACTGTATGGTCCCACTGTTGTGAACGGACATTCGAGAATAAACTTGAAATATGTCATTGGTAACAGAGTTCAGCAGGAGTTAGAAACAGGGTAAGACAATGGGTAATTGAAGCTGAAGGGATACAGATTGTGCAACAGGACTAGATACAAAAACTCAAAAATGGACAGCACAATAATACCTAATTGTAAAGTAATCATGTTAAAATACTGAATGAAGCTGCATCTGAGCTATAGGGTTTTTTTTTGTTTTTGTTTGCCTGTTGGTTTGTTTGTTGTTGTTGTTTTTTACTATTACTACTACTTTTATTTCTTTTCTTTATATTAACATTTTATATCTTTTTCAGTTGTGTTGCTAGTTCCTCTAAACTGATGCAAATGTACTAAGAAACAATGATCATGCATCTATGTGATGATGTTAAGAATTACTGAGTACATATGTAGAATGGTATGATTTCTAAATGTTGTGTTAATTTCTTTTTTTTCTTTCCGTTAAAAAAAAAAAAATGCTCCTTTAAATAAAAATTACAGACCTAAAAAAAAAAAAAAAAAAAATGGATCAAAGATCTAAACATTAGGTCTAAGACCATAAAACAGTTAGAGGAAAATGTAGGGAGATATCTTATGAATCTTACAACTGGAGGTGGTTTTATGGACCTTAAACCTAAAGCAAGAGCACTGCAGAAAGAAATAAATAAATGGGAGCTCCTCAAAATTAAACACTTTTGTGCAATAAAGAACTTCATCAAGAAAGTAGAAAGACAGCCTACACAATGGGAGATAATATTTGGAAATGACATATCAGATAAAGGTCTAGTATCCAGAATTTATAAAGAGATTGTCCAACACAACAACAAAAAGACAGCCAACCTAATTACAAAATGGGAAAAAGACTTGAACAGACACCTCTCAGAAGAGGAAATACAAATGGCCAAAAGGCACATGAAGAGATGCTCAATGTCCCTGGCCATTAGAGAAATGCAAATCAAAACCACAATGAGATATCATCTCACACCCACCAGAATGGCCATTATCAACAAAACAGAAGATGACAAGTGCTGGAGAGGATATGGAGAAAGAGGCACAATTATCCACTGTTGGTGGGAATGTCAAATGATGCAACCACTGTGGAAGGCAGTTTGGCGGTTCCTCAAAAAGCTGAATATAGAATTGCCGTACGACCCAGCAATACCATTGCTATGTATCTACTCAAAGGACTTAAGGGCAAAGACACAAACGGACATTTGCACACCAATGTTTATAGCTGCATTATTTACAATTGCAAAGAGATGGAAACAGCCAAAATGTCCATCAACAGAAGAGTGGCTAAACAAACTGTGGTATATACATACGATGGAATATTATGCAGCTTTAAGACAAGATAAACTTATGAAGCATGTAATAACATGGATGGACCTAGAGAATATTATGCTGAGTGAGTCCAGCCAAAAACTAAAGTACAAATACTGTATGGTCCCACTGATGTGAACGGACATTCGAGAATAAACTTGAAATATGTCATTGGTAACAGAGTCCAGCAGGAGTTAGAAACAGGGTAAGATAATGGGTAATTGAAGCTGAAGGGATACAGACTGTGCAACAGGACTAGATACAAAAACTAAAAAATGGACAGCACAATAATACCTAATTGTAAAGTAATCATGTTAAAACACTGAATGAAGCTGCATCTGAGCTATAGGGTTTTTTTTTCTATTATTACTACTTTTATTTCTTTTCTCTATATTAACATTTTATATCTTTTTCTGTTGTGTTGCTGGTTCCTCTGAACTGATGCAAATGTACTAAGAAACGATGATCATGCATCTATGTGATGATGTCAAGAATTACTGAGTGCATATGTAGAATGGATTGATTTCTAAATGTTGTGTTAATTTCTTTTTTTTTTCTTTCCGTTAATTTAAAAAAAAAAGAAAAGAAAAGACCAACTCTAATGGCATTTAGAAGCTGACATACAATGAAATACAGGAAATAGAAAGAAGTGAGTTAACAAACCATGAGAAGACATGGAGAAACAATGCATATTATGAAAAGAAAGCACTCAAACTGTAAAGGCTACATACTGAATGAGTCCAACTATAGGACACTTCAGTGAAAAAAGCAAAAAATATGGAAGCATAAAAAGGTCAGTGGGAAAAAAGTCCATGTTTCCCATGAGTTACAGGGAAGAATGGTTGACAGATGGAAAACAGAGCATCTTTGAGCCAATTTACAAGTCACTCCCAGAGAAGAGAAGAGAGAGAAATATGTTTTGACAAATAAAACATTATAAAGAGAGAAAACAACAATTCAACAACCTCAGCAAAATGCTAGCATATATAATCTATAAATGATAGAACATCACATAAATTCGAATTCACACTGGGAATGCAAGGCTGGTTCAATATGTTAAAAATCAATCAACATATTTCCCAAAATCAGCAGACTAAAATGCAAAAATATAAGATAATCTAAACACATGGAGAAAAATTGCTTCACAGTATTCAACAAGCAGGAACCGCAAAAATGTCAAATATATTATGAAGCTTCCTCACCTGATATTTACAAAAATCTACAATGAAAAATATATTGTATGTTGAAAGATTGCATATTTTGTTCTAAAATCACAAATTAGGTAAGAATGTTCCCTCCCATCAATGTAATTCTACAACAAACTGTAAGTCCTAACCAGTGCAAAAAGAACCCCAAAAAAGCATACAGATTGGTCAGTAAAAAACAAAACTATTTCACTTCACAGACAACATGATTATCTCTCTAGAGAAATCCAAGAAAACTAAAAAGAGCTACTAAAATTAAAAAATGTATTTAACGATTTTGCAAGTCACTATATATATATATAGTCTTTTTATATACTTGCAATAAATCTGTTAGAAAAAAATAAACTCATAAAAAACTATTTAATTTACCACCCAAAAGTAGTAAATATTTCAAATAAATCCAACAAAATGTGTGCAATATTTGCATGCTAAAGGATATCAAACTTACAGAAAAATTAAAATGAACCTAAATGAAAGGATCTAATAATGGCTTGAAAAACTTTAAATTTTTAAAAAGTCATTATCCACAAGTTTTAAACTAAATATTGAGTGCAATCCCAAACTAAATCAGGAGGTTTTCCAAAAATAGAAACTGACTAGCTTATTTTGAAATGCACATGGAAAAACAAGAGACTAGAGTCATCTAAATATTTTTTAAAGTGGTAATGGAGGAGCCCAGAATAAAAATGAGGGCTTTTAAACCTGGATAGCTTGAGGTAATGCCTGCATATATCTCAGAGTATATTAAGCAGATAATCAAAAAGTATTGGCAAAGTTCATTGAGGGATGGGAGAAAAAATGTGAAACTATTAAACTTTTGCACTGGGGAAACCCTTGATACTAGGTCAAATATGAGGGACACCATCAATAGGCCAGGCCCTTGATCTTGAGGCTTGCTCTTGTGAAGCTTTTGTGTGTATGGAGAAGCTTAACTTACGTATAGACACACCTAAGAGTTACTCCTGGAGCAACCTCTTTTGTTGCTCAAATGTGGCCTCACTCTCCCTAAGCCCAAATCTGCAAGTGAAATCATTGCCCTCCCACCAATATGTAGGACATGACATCCAGGGGTGAAAGTCTCCCTGGCAACATGGGAGATGACTCCCAGGGATGAATCCAGACCTGGCACCATGGGATCAACAATTCCACCCCGACCAAAAGGGGGAAAAGAAGCATAATTAATAAAGTGTCAGGGACATAGTTCAAAAAGAGTTGAGAGGGTACACTGGAGGTTTCTCTTATGCAAGCTTCAGGTAGACCTTGCTACCTGTCGTAACCTGCCAACCCCCAACCAGGACTATTCTAACCAATCCTAAAGAACACCTAGGGACATTCTCCAAGACAGACCACATGCTGGGCACAAAGCAGGTCTTAAGAAATGTAAATAGATTGACATTACACAAAGCAATTTCAATGATCAGACTGGAATGAACCTGAAATCAATTACAAATGGAGAACCAGAAAATGAACACATATAAGGAGGACAAACAGCATGCTATTAAAGAGTTTGTGGGTCAAGGAACAAATTGCAAGGGAAATTAGTAAATATCTTGAGATGAATTAAAATGACACCACAACTTAGCAAAACTTATGAAATGAAGTGAAGACACAGCTGAAAGGCAAATTTATAGCATGAAATGGCTACGTTAAAAAGGAAGAAAGAACTAACTGAAAAAAATGAGGAAACTGGAGAAAAAAAGGCAAACTAATCCTGAAGTAAGCAAAAGTAAATAAATAAAAAGATTAGAGCAGGAATTAATTGAATGGAAGAAAAAAACAACAGAGAGAATCAATAAACCCAAATATTGGTTCTCTGAGAAGATCAATAAAAGTGATAAAGCCTTAACTACACTGTCAAATAGAAAAGGAGATAAGATGAAAAAGAAATTGAAAATGAGAAACTAGAGGGGGGAAATTACACATGGGCCCTGAAGGAAAAAAAGGACCATCAAAGTTATTATGAACAACTGTATGCCAATAAACCAGACAACTTAGATGAAATGGACAAATTCCTAAAAACAATAAGCACTGACTGGAGAAGAAATAGAAGACCTGAACAAACATATCTTAAGTACAGAGATTGAATGAGTCATTAAAAATATACCAATAGGTCTTCCAGGAAGATGGCCAACTAGAGTAGCCCAAAATTAGCCCTGCTCCATGGAAAAGTTAGAGAAGGGACAGGAGGGTGACTGAGGCAGCAATTCGGGAAAGTTGCTGACCTGGGAAAGAATTCTGTGCCACATGCAGCTGCTGTGGTTGAAGAGGCTGAGGAACTGAGAGGCAGAAAGCTGGAGCCAGGTGCGGAGGCATGGAGCCTGCAGGAATGCACAGACAAGAATACGGGAGTAGGAAGGCCCAGTGCCCTAGACCAGTGCACATCAGGATTACGACCCCCAGACCGGTGCACCCACACATCCACATCCTCCCTGGCTACTGGGCACTCATGTTCACAAGCATCAACATAACACACCCAACTTGCACCCATACCTGCCCTGAAATGAATCACCATGCCGAGTTCTCCACCCCGTGCCCTGCTCCCTGCTGTACAACCATCCTGCAAACACAAGGCTTTAGACTAATGAAAGATATCAACTCCCAGAGCAAATAAATCAAGATATTTACATACAATGAAGACAGAAAATCACTAAGCATATCACCATGCAGACAGATATAGCCCTGCCTAATGACCAAATTAAAACACCAGAGGAGACACAGATGTTGGAACAACTAATAAAAGATATTCACACAGTCTACTTAACAAAATAAGTGGGATGGCAAATGACATAAAGGAGATGAAGAAGACAGTAGAAGAACACTAAAAGGAATTTGAAAGAATGAATAGAGAAACAGCAGAAATCACAGATACTAAAGACTCTGTTGACCAAATATAAAACATACTAGAGGCACTCAACACCAGATTCGAAGAGGCAGAAGAGAGAATAAGTGATATAGAAGACATGATAATTGATTTCAAAGACTCAAACAGAAATGGTAAAAATGATGGAAAAAGTTGAATGGGAACTCAGAAAAATGATAGAGAAAACAAAGCACAGAAATCTTTGGTGTGCTTGAAGGAGCAGAGAGAAGTCAAGGGCTAGGAAGAGTAGCTGAGGATATAATGGGGAAAAACTTTCCAACCCTCATAAAGGACATAAATGTACAAGTCAAAGAATCCCAAAGAACTCCAAGCAGAATAAATCCAAATAGGCCTTCCCCAAGGCACATATTAATCAAGCTGTCAAAGGTTGAAGACAAGCAGAAAATCCTGAAAGTGGCAAGAGAAAAACAATAAAAAATATACAAGAGAAATCAAATAAGATTGAGTTCAGACTACTCAACTAGCACCCTGCAGGTGAGAAGGCAGTGGTATGATATATTCAAGACCCTGAAAGAGAAAGACTTCCAGCCAAGAATTCTGTACCTAACCAAATTGTCCTTCAAAATTGAGGGAGAGATTAAAGTCTTCACAGACAAAGAAGTCCTGAAAGAATTTGTCAACAAGAGACCGGCCTTACAAGAAATATTACAAGGAGATCTGCCAGTTGAAAAAAAAAGGAGAAGGAGGTCTGGAGGAGGGCACAGAATTGAAGAGTACCACTAATGGTAATTTAAATAATACAAAGAGAAAGAGGGAAAAGAATATATAGATCTGACAAATAAAATAAAAATGATAACATGGTGGAATCAAGAAATGCCTTTTCAATAATAACTTTGAATTTTAATGGACTAAATTTACCAATTAAAGAATACAGACTGGCAGAACGGATTAAAAAACACAATCCAGCTATACGCTGCTTACAAGAGACTCATCTTAGACACAAAGGTGCAAATAGATTGTAAGTGAAAGGATGGAAAAAGATTTTCCATGCAAGTTGTTAAATCATACAACTCAACAACAAAAGAACAAACAATCCAATTACAAAATGGGCTAAAGATATGAATAGGAATTTTCCTGAAGAACAAATACAGATGGCTCAAAAGCATGTGAAGAGATGCTTATTTTCACTGGCTATAGGGAAATGCAGATCAAAACTACAATGAGATACCACCTCACACTTATAAGCATGGTGCTATTAAACAAACGGGAAAGTATAATTGTTGGAGAGAATATGGAGAACCTGGGACACTTATGCACACCTGGTGGGAATGTATAATGATACAATTTCTATACCATGGTCACTCCTAAGGAAGCTAAATATCAAGCTTCCCTATGACCCAGCAATAGCACTACTTGGTATATACCCAGAAGAGCTGAAAGCAATGACACAAACAGGCATTTGCACACCTGTGTTCATAGCAACATTATTCACAATTGACAAAAGATGGAAATGAACCAAATGCCCATCAACAGACAAGTGGATCAACAAAATGTGGAATATACATACAATGGGATGTTATGCAGCAGGAAGATACAATGACGTCCTTAATTACATGACAAGATGGATGAGCCTTGAGGACATAATGCTGAGCAAAATTAGCCAGACACAAAAGGGTAGATACCGTATGATTCCACTTTTATGACCAGCATAAAGGTATAAACAGAGGTTTATAATGCAGAATATATGGGACTTTGAAATACATAGAAACTAGAGATGGATGAATCATTAACTAATGAGGCTGAACTCCAGTGTAAGGGAATAGATTACAGTGAAGGTGTTTCTCTAGAGGATCTATAAGTAATATTACCATATTGAAGATGAACAACATTGAAAGCAGTTGTATAGACCTATGTTTCCCAATGATTCACACTAGAAATATGCAGGAATTCTTGTAAAACTTTCCTCAAAGATATGATTTTTGTTTAAAGAGTGTTAAAGTCCAAGAAACGGGGAAAACTGCTATTGCATGCTATGAGCTAAATTCAAAAGGAAACCATCAGCACTACCACAGCAACAGCAGAGGTAAATAATGGGGTGAGGGGCAAGAGTTAAGAGGTTTAGATTTCCTATTTGGTGAGGGTGTGTTTATTGGTTGTCTGTCTCTTTGGAACAATGAAATTATTTAAAATTGAGAGTCGGCATAATTATCTAAAATTGAGAAGTATTTAAAATTGAGACTGGGCAAATTTGGGCCCTCTACATTATGCGTGATGCATGCAGGTGGCTGAAGGATGCACTGATGGAGAAACAGATTGGTGAACGATGGTGTATGCTTATGAACGAAGGCTGCACTGCTACAAAAAAGGAACAATGTCATGAGGCATGCAATGATGTGAATGAACATGTGGGACATTTGATGAGACAAAATAAGCCAAGAACAAAACAACAAGTATGGTCACCTTTAGGAAATGCTTATAAGAAAACAAAGCCCTAGGCTGTAAGCTTTTAGAGTGGACACATTAAGTCCAGAGTGGTGTTCATTATTTCTGGATTTTGAGAGGCTGTTTTTTATATATAACCTGATATTTAGAGATAAGAACAAAGCTGAACAGGTTAGGGTAAAGTAACTGAGAATACAGTGGTAAGGAAGACAGAGTCTGTATTTTAGAAACACACATACTGTTGGAGACCAATGGAAGAAAGGTTTATTTGATCTGGAACTGAAATTTTCTGTAGTGCATAATATAGTTACACCTATCTGTATGGCTCATTAGAACAACTGAAACACAGAGAGCACAGAATAAGAAAGAAGTCCTTTAATCCTGTATAGATTACTGTAAGGCCTGGAAACATCTAGAATATATTAAGCAGATAATCAAAGAGTATTGGCAAAGTCCCCCAAAGGAGGAGAGAAAGACTATGGAAATATTAAACCTTACCATCAGGGAATCTCCTGATATGGTGTTAAACCTTAAGGAGGACTCCCAGGGATGAATCCAGACCTGGCATTGTGGGATCAATTATTCCATCCTGACCAAAAGGGGGAAAAGAAGTGTAATAACAAAGTATCAAGGGCAGAGAGAGTTAAATAGGGTCGAGAGGCTACTCTGGAGGTAGCTCTTACACAAGCTTCAGGTAGACCTAGCTACCTGTCATAACATGCCAACCCCCAATCAGGACCATTCCAGCCAATCCTAAAGAACACCTAGGGCAATATATAAGGTTCTAAAAGATTTCCAGGCATAGAGTAACTTTCCAGAAACCTACAACCTCCAGATGGGTCCCTGGTCCTGATAAATCCTAAAACCTAGCCCAGCCTCTCTAGAACATCCATCGTTCCATCTCCCTACCCCATATCAGTGACAGACCCTTCCACTAGCAAAAATGTAGAATTGCCATAGCCCAAACAACCCAAAGAGAGGTATGGAAAGATGAAAGATGATGGTGGAATTATATATAGAAGATAGGACTTAAAAATTGCATATGAATGCTGAATAATTAGATTGATATCTCTTTTAGTCTCCAGTATTTTAGGGCAGCTAGAAGTAAAAACCTATAATTGTGAAATTGTAACCCATGTCAAAGTCTGAAATATGTTCTACTAATTGTGATGCTGTTTGGGAATTTATAGCTTTTCTGCATATGTTTTTGTTATTGTCCACAATAAAGAAGGGAAGAAAACTCAATTCTGATGATAAAAAAAATGATTTAAGCCCTCTAGCCTCCTATATGTTCTGGAGAACCTAGAATGAAAACAGGAGGAGATTGTACAGTAGCCCATGACAGACTCTGGGATCTGTCCTGTAACCACTTGTTGAAAAGTGCTTTGAAAACTATTGCTTTTATCTTCCTTCACTTTGTAGATATATTATACTATGCAAAAAAATGCTAGAAAATATGTTAATAAAGAAAAGCCCAGGACTGGATGGCTTCACGGTGTATTTTATGAAATGTCCCAAGAAAAATCAACACCATTACTATCCAAACTCTTCCAAATATTGAAGAAGAGGAACAATACCTAACTCACTCAAGGAAGCCAGCATCATCCTAAATACCAAAGCCTGCTAAAGATGCTATAAGACAAGAAAACTTTCGACCAATCTCTCTAACAAGTATAGATGCAAAAATACTCAAAAAAATGCTTCCCAATTGAAAAAACAACAGTTAAAGAATTATACACCATGACCAAGTGGGTTTTATTCCAGGTATGCAAGAGTGGTTCACCTCAAGAAAATGAATAATGCAATACACTACTGTGATAGTTAGATTCATTTGTCAACTTGGCCAGGTTAGCATACCTAGTCTTGTTGCTGCGGACATAAGCCAATGGTACGTGAACCTCATCTGTTACTAATTACATCTGCATTCCGCTAGGAGGCGTGTCTGCTGCAATGAGTGACGTTTGACTTAATTGGCTGGTGCTTAAATGAGAGAACGCAATGTAGCACAGCCTAAGCAGCTCGGCATTCCTCATCTCAGCACTAGCAGCTCAGCCCAGGCCTTTGGAGATGCAGAAAGAAGTCACCCCAGGGAAAGATGCTGGAACCCAGGGTCCTGGAGAGAATACCAGCAGAGACCATCCTGTGCCTTCCACGTAAGAAAGAACCTCAGTGGAAAGTTAGCTGCCTTTCCTCTGAAGAATTAACAAAATAAATCCCCTTTTATTAAAAGCCAATCCATCTCTGGTGTGTTGCATTCTGGCAGCTAGCAAACTAGAACAACTACATTAATGAATCAAAAGGAAAAAAGCACATGATCATCTTAACTGAGGATAAAAGGCATTTGGCAAATCCAGCACCTATTCTAGAGAAAAATATGTAGAACAATATTAATGGAAGGAAACTTTCCCAATATCATAAAGGGCATCTAGAAAAACCAACAGGGAACATCATATTCAATGGCAAAAGACTGAAAGCTTTCCCTCTGAGATTAGGAACAAGACAAGGGTGTCCTCGGTGGTTCAACATTATGCTACAAGTTCCGCTGAGCACTGAGGCAAGAAAAAGAAAGAAAAAAATATCCAAATTTGAAAGGAATAAGTAAAACTGTCACTATTTGCAGATGACATAATCCTATATTTAGAAATTTCTGAAAACATGACAACAAAGATACTTTAGCTAATCAAAGTGTTCAGGAAATTGGTGAGATACAATACAAATATGCTAAAATTAATAGTGTTTCTATACACTAGTAATGAGGTATCCAAAGAGGTAAGCAAGAAAAAAAAAGCAGTTTATAATAAAACTAAGTTAATCAAAATATAGGAATAAACTTAACTGAGGTCATTAAGGATTTGTTCACAGGAAACTACACAACATTGCTATAAGAAATCAAAGAAGACCTAAAAAAAAATGGAAAGACATTCCATGTTCATGGACTGGAAGGCTAAATGTGGTTAATATATCAATTCACCCCAATTTGATCTGCAGATTCAATGCAAGACCTATCAAAATGGAAACAGTCTACTTTGCAGAAATGGAAAAGACAATTATCAATTTTATTTGAAAGGGAAAGGGTTCTAGAAGAGTCTAAAACATCTTGAAAAAGAAGAATGAGTGGGAGGTCTCACATTCTTAATTTTAAAGCATATTATAAAGCCACCCTAATCAAAGTACCAGATTACTGGCATAAAGATGAATATGCTGACAATGGAATCTAATGAGAATGCAGAAATAGTTTCTCAGTTCTATTATCAATTGATTTTTAATTTGTTTTTTTGTTTCCTTTGGGGTTTTTGTTTGTTTGTTTTTTGTTGTTGTTGTTTTTGGCTTAGGCAGGAACCAGAAATCAAACCCAGGTCTCCGGCATGGCAGGCAGGAGCTCTGCCTGCTGAGCCACCATGGCCCGCCCTCAATTGATTTTTGACATGGGCCCCAAGTCCACCCAACAAGGACAGTATAGTATCTTCAATGAATGGTGTTTGGAGTACCCTATATCCATAACCCAAAGATTGAAAGAGGACCTGTAACTAATGCCCTACAGAAAAATTAACTCAAAATTAATCTAATACCTCAGTTTAAGAATCAGCACCATAAAACTCTTAGAAGAAAATGAAGAGAAACAGCTTCAATGTCTAGTGATAGGCTGTAGTTTCTAGACTTTATACTCAATGCACAAGTAATGAAAAGAAAAAAGATAGATAAATGGGAACTACTCAAAATTGAGTATTTCAGTGCTTCAAAAGACTTTGTCAAGCAAATCAAAGTACAATCAATGCAAGCTAGGGTCTTTGATCAACAGTAGTATTTTAATATGCTTCCACTGAATGCAACAAAGGCATTATGCCAAAACTAAATGTCAACAGGTGGGGGGCAGGGGTGAAGAGTATGGATTCTTTGTGGAACTAAAGGAACTGTCCTCAAGAGATTATGGTGATGAAGGCATGCCTATTTACTTAGACTGACTTGTATGATGTGCAAATAAAACTGTTTAAAAATGAACTGAGAGAAACAAGTGCTAGAGAAGATGTGGAGAAAGACATGTACGTATTTACCATCAGTGGGGAAACTGAGAGGTGCAGTCCCCTGGAGGGCAGTGTGGTGATTCCATAGGAGGCTAAGGGTGGGTTTGCTATATGACCCTGACACCCCATTGGTCAGTACACACCTGGGCATTTGCACACTGGTGTTTATGGCAGCACTGTTCATGACTCACAGCAGATGGAGGTGACATAAGTGTACAACAATTGAGGAGTGGAAGGGGAACTGTGGTATCTGCATCCAATGGACTACTGAGGTAAGAAACATGCATCTAGATGAATGAAGCTTAAAGACTGTATTGAATTAATTGTCAGAAACAAAAAGGCAAACATCACACCTCACTCATATGGACGAATATCATATGAAAACTCAGTGAACTGAAGTCAAGAGCCTGGGTTATCAGGTTGGGGTCTATAGTAAAGGGTCCTACATTGTGAGCTCTTCCAGCAGTCACATGTATTCAAGAGTTCTGGCTGTTATTTCTAAATGCTAAGATACTGAACAGATTGTATATAACCTAAGAACTGGTCATTTCCTGAAATTTTGGCTGTTTATGTGACAACAGAGACTCAGAGTTAAAGCTATGAAGCAATGAAAGTCAGCACTGCCCCATACAGGAACTGTTCAAAAAGGGATCAGGCCTCAACTAGAGATATGAATGAAGCTGATCTGGATAGGACTGGGGTAGATCAGAGTAGAGAGAGAAGGATTGCCGTGACCAGTGCAGCTCAGTGTTGGGACTGAAGGGAGGTGATGGGGAATTGAGAAAGAAACACAAGAGACAAAGATATAATTAAAGCTCGGACCAGGTGGGTCTCTGAGCTCAGATGGAGACTCAAAGACCTGGAGGTGTTCAACAGTGTTTATTTTATAGGGCTGCAAGATAAGGTAAGTCAAAAAAGTGTAACTAAAGAACAGGAAGGAGGAAGCAGGAGCTGAACTACCTGCTTCCTTGTGGCCAGATGAGTCAAAAGTTGCACATTTCCCAAGACATCCTACTTCCTCAGACTCAAGCAGCCTTGCAACACTTGAGCCTTTTCAGGACATCAGGTGCCTATTCCCACAGAGACAGCATTGCAATATCTCTGCAGTGAGCATGTGACCTCTGTCTTCATCTGTGCCCAACAAAGGATGACATGGTTTATATTTTAAAACTTCAATTTCTATGTGAAATGAAAGGGAGAGATGTTTATTGGATACCAATTTTGCATTTTGGGTAACACGTTACCTAATTTGACTTATATGGTCTGTTTAGTTCAACATCTTAAGTACATGAAATCTTGAATATGGCATGAAATCTAGTTGGTTTCTCAAGGAGAGCATGATGCCCTAATATATCCCAGAGTAATTGGGGCAGTGAATAAAGTAGTATTTGTAAAGTCCCCTTGGGGGATTAGAGAAGCAAAAGGAAATATTCAACCTCCCCATTTGACAAATTCCTGATATTCTTGCAAGCAATGGGGACAACAAAATCAATAGGCTGAGCCCTCAATTTCGGGGTTCACCCCTATGAAACTTATTTCTAAAAAGATAAGCCAAGCCAACTTATAATTATGCATAAGAGTCATCCTGTTTGGTTGCCCAGATGTGGCCACTCTCTCTAAGCTAACTCAGCAGGTGAACTCACTGCCCTCCACCCTGTGTGAGACAAGACTCCTGAGGGTGAAAATCTCCCTGGCAACATGGGACAGAAGTCCCTGGATGAGCTGCAACCCAGCATCATGGCTTTGAGAAAGTCTTCTTGACCAAAGAGGGGAAGAGAAAAATGAGAAAAAATGAGATGTCAGTGGCTGAGAGATTTCAAACTGAGTTGACAGGTTATCCTGGAGGTTACTCTGACACATTATATAGATACCCCTTTTAGTTTATCATGTATTGGGGTGGCTAGAGTACCTGAAACTGTAGAGCTATGTTCCTGTAGCCTTGTTTCATGAAGAGGATTGTATAATTATTTATCTTTTACAATGTGACTGTGTGATTGTGAAACCTTGTATGTGATGCTCCTTTTATCTACGGTATAGACAGCTGAGTAAAAAACATGGATAAAAAACAATAATAGGGAGGGAAAGGTTAAAATGAATTGGGTGGATGGAAACACTAGTTGTCCATGAGAGGGAGTATAAGGGGTATGGTATGGATGCGTTTTTTCTTTTTCTTTTGTCTTTCTGTTGCTGGAAAGATGCAAATGTGCAAAAAGATTATCATGGTGATAAATACACAACTATGTGATGATATTGTGAGCCAGTGTTTGCACACCATGTATGAAATGTTTGTCTGTTAAGAATGTTTTTATGTTGTATGTTGTTTTAGCAATAAAAATACTTTTTTAAAGAAATGATAAAGGGGTACTGAATGGAAATATAAGCAATTACTTCCATTGATTAAATGTAGAGAGAAAAGATGTATAATAAAACAAAAATACCTACAGAATATATTGCATGGTATGTGTAATTTTAATAATATATACAATTACTAGAATACAAATTTAAGACAAAGTAGACTTAACTAAATTGGATTGAAGGTAAGTGAATTCTTCTACATAGGAACACATGAAAATAAAAAGGTGATGCTGTCAAGGCAAATAACGAGGGTAGTATTGTTGGAAAGATATGCTTCTGTGCTGAGCTGCTCTTGGCCCTAGAAGTTAAAGCTCAAATTGCCCAACTCTATCCTCAGCACCTAATTTACAGAAAGCATTGGTCATGAACCATAGAGCCCTGTTTAATTGCCCCTGAGAGATTTCCCTTGGAGTCTGCCTCCCCAGGACAAACACCTGTCCCTGGTCTTGGGAAAACAGAGGTTGACTTAATGGCCAGTGATTCCAGCCCAGAAATACAGGGATGAGGGCAAGAGACTCACTTCACGGGGGAAGGTGTCCATGGTCACTCAGCACCTACAGTCACCGAAGCCAATTTCCCAAAATGTCCACCAAGGTCACTGGAGAGTGAAAAGGTGAGTGAAGCATTGAATCCTAGGCTGAAATATGGGAACTTATAAAATATTTATTTCACAGTAAGAATGGAATTGTTCATAGTTCTAGAGACTTAATATGGAGATTTGTGCAATTTTCTAATGCCAATATTTTCTGGATGAATTAACACTTCAGGTTTATATGAAAAACACATGGCCAAAGATAAGATTATCATAGAAAACATTTGGCTTCATGCTCCATTATATAAAATAAGGTCAAAATTTTTTAATGTTCACTAAATTTGCTCCTGCCTATTATTTTATGTTTTAATATTTTGCGTACTCTCTCAACTGCTTTGTCAGTAACACAATATTTAAGAATCTAAGAACCATGTCCATGACTAGAGAAGACTTGGGGGTCTCCTACTCAGCAATGGCCTCCAGAGAGAACTTTGTGAAGTGGTTGCAGACACCAATTCTATGACCACAAAGTCTACAGATCAACATTCAAGAGTATAAAAAGGGCTTCAGATAATGAAAGGGAAATATGAATCCTGTCTTATTAGGTCTGGCAGGGCTGTGTCTATAGCGGATTCACACTTTGATAAAATTGGCTAAATATTGCTGCCATTTCTCCTTAAAAGTTAGACATTGAGAAAGAGAATTAAGTGGGGCAAGAGCATGATACAAGGGCTATAGAGAGGTGACCCTTCCCTCAGTGCACCCAGCATACATCAAGCTTCACATGTCCGGGGGGCAGGGGGGGGCTGTGGCCACAGTGGTGGACCAAAGGCAGCCTGGGTCCTGACAGACCCTCAGCTCTTACAGCTGTGCCGCTGTCCTCTCTGAGGTCTTGTCCTCACTCGCTGCCTTGTGGGGCTGCTCCAGGCCAGTCATGGAAACACTCTCGAATTCCTAGACTTTCCCGTGGCCTCTCATATGAGCTGCAACCTCGACCACTTACTATCTTCTCCAGAGGAAAACGTCATAGCTCACTCTGTTTTCCAAGCAGGACAAGGAGTGCAGCAGCATCCTCGATGCATGGAAGGAGCCCCACAGATTTGGGTGGTTTCAGACCCCCTTGACCAGGGTGTGGGGTGGGGAGGGACATGACTGAATCCTTGTACATGTCAGCTCTGGCTCTGAAGGAAAGAGATATAAAATACATTCCTTGAATCCAACCTCGAGAGAGGCATATCAGTATTCTTTGCTAAGGACAGTGAGCAGGCATCTGATGATGACTCATTTATTGCTCCTTTAGTGTTTTAAAAGTTTTTAAGTACATTTTTAAGTAGTTGTAGGTTACAGAGAAATTGTACAGAAAATGCAGAGCATTCTTTACACTCTCCCTCCACTGTCAGCCATGTAAGTTTACCCTATTACAGCATCATCTCATTTTAGTGTGGAACACTTGTTACAATTAATGTACCAATATTGACACTTTATTTTAACAAAAACCCATAGTTTGCATTAGTGTTCATTCATCCTTTGCATTGTAGAGCTCTATGTATACATTCTAACTTATTATTTTGAAAGAATTTTAAACTTTCAGGATTATGCAAGCACAAATTCCAACATACCCCAACTTCTCCAATTACCCAGCATTACCACCGTTATCGTGTCATTTTACCAATAATGAATCTAAGTTTTCTGTCACTCTATCTATCTACCATTCTATCTATCTATTTATCTTCTGAACATTGAGAAGCAGGTGCACACATCACTCTTGAATACATGTCTATTACTCACGAACAAGTGTGTTCACTTATGTAATCAGCCTAAGTGCAGTTGTCAAGTTCAAGAAATTTAATGTTAATGTAAAGCTTTACAGTCTACCTTCCAATTTTTTTCTTATATCCCAATAATTTCCTTTTGAAACTTTTTGCCTCCATTCTTAGATGTCTTCCAGTAAAATGCATTTCATTGCATTTTCATTATCAGTTTAATTTCTGTCATGCATTTTCTAAAATTTTGTAGACATATACACAACATAAATCTTCTTATCCCAACCCTTACAAGGCAGTGGGATTCATCACACTGACCATATTGTGGTACCTTCACCATCACCATCTACTATAACTTTCCCATCACCCCAAACAGAAACTCTGCATAATGTATTAACTCCCCGTGGCCCCTGTGACCCACCCTGGTAGCCTGAAGTTTCATATTCTCTGACATTTTCCTTACTGTTACAATGGAGCTTAACTTTAGCAACCTAAATCTATGACAATCTTGATTGCTTCATTGCCAATTTAACATCTCAAGAGCATGCATAAATTATGTTCTATACCTCCCAACTATACCAAATTCTTTTTTCAAATCAAATATTTATCATTATGAATCAAAAACCATTGTTCTATCATCACATTTTATGCATTTCTGTTTAGGTCCATTAGGAAGAAAAAAATAGAGATACAAATCAACATACAATACTGGCATCCATATATACCTAAGTCATTATCTTTACTAAGATATTTATTACTTCATGTGGCTTCAGTCAATTTTCTATTGTCCTTTGCTTTCAACCTGCAGAAATTCCCTTGGAAATTCTAGTAAGGCCACTATAATGGTGACAATTTCTCTCTCTCTCTCTCTCTTTTTTTTCATATGGAATGCTTCATGAATTTGTGTGTCATCCTTGCACAGGGGCCATGCTAGTCTTCTCTGTATCGTTCCAATTTTAGTATATGTGCTGCAGAAACAAGCACCAAATTCTCTCTTGATCTGAGGATTTCTCAATTCTTCCTTCATTTTTGAAAGACAGTTTTGTATAAATAGAATTCGTGGTTGGCAATTCTTTCATCCTTTCCTGATAATTGATATTGTTGAGAACTTTTGATGCATGTATCGGTCATCCACAAACTGTGGTTTGTGGGGATTCTGTTTCATCAATCATCCGTTTTTTGTTGAGTAGTTTGACTTCATATTTTTCAGTTGAAAGCATGTTTCACATATAGTCTGTATATGAGTTCTTGATGACCCCGTGTGCTATCCTTATTCACTTTTAATAGTGTCTAGAGAAGAGGAGAAGCTTTTAATTTTTATGAAGACTGGCTTAGCAGTGAATCTCCTATTGTTACTGCTTTTGTGCCCTATTTAAGAAGTTGTGCCTAACAAATGTTGCCTATCAGATGGCAAAGATATTCCCTTATATTTGCTTTTGGAAACTTTATAATTTTACCTTCCCTCAACAGGCTATAACTAAACAGTTATCAATATTTATAAAGAGTGAGGTAGCAGTCAAAGTTTGTATTTTTTTCCATATTCCCATACAGTTCCTACAACATATTTTATTGAAAAGATATTCCTTTCCCATAGAACTTTTTAACACATCATCACAACAGAAACTTGACTAAAACGTAGGCATCTATCTTTCAAAAAACATTCTATTTCAATGATTTATTTGTATATCCATAAACAAAAATAAATTTGATGTAATTATGGTAGCATTCCTCATTTTACTCCTATGTCCTTGCACCATAAATCCATCAGATGTGTTCTTTTCTTCAAAACTGTTTTTTCTGTTACCAGTGCTTTGTGGTGGTATTTTTTTCTCAATTTCAGAATCAGCTTGGCAAATACTGTTTTGAAAAATATCTGCTAACATTAGGATTGTGATTGTGTTAAACCTACAGATCAATTTGTAGACTGTTGGAATTGTACTAATTTCATTCTTCTAATTCATGAAAGTGGTGTATCTCTTATTTAATTTCCCTCAGCAAGTTCTCATACATTTTTAGTTAGAGGTCTGTGTTTAAATGATCTTTTCTAGGCCATAGCTTTTTAAGTTTTACTTATTTCTGCTGAGCTTATAAAAAAAGAGTTGGAAAGTGTTTTCCTCCATTGTCTTCTTAGTCTGTGCAGTATTAATATCATTTCTTCATTAGATGTTAGCAAAAATTCCCAAGTGTATCCATCCAAGTGAAGATTATTTTTACAGGGAATTCAATGTCTTACACCAATATAAAGGATTTAGAATTTTTCTATTTTTTATTGGTTTTGTCAGTTGTGTTTTTCAAAGAATTTATGCATTTCTTCTGTTTTCAAAACTTTTGCCTTGCACATTATCATAATATTCCCTTACTATCATTTTAAGATCTATGTGATGTGTAGATATGTTTTGTCTATCATTCCTGTTCACACTAATTACTGATTTCTCTCTTTTTTTGTCATTATTAATCCTTCCAGGCTATTATCAAATTGCCAATCTTTCTAAATGACCAGCATTTAAATATGCTTATTTTCTCTACTGTTTGATTTTATTTAATTAATTTCTGTGGTTACACTTACATTTTCCTACTTTTTATTTACTCCATTTACAACTGGATTAGCTTGTTCCTTCTTAAATTAGAAACATAGGGTACTGACTTTAAACATTACCACTCTCTCCTAATATATATTTAATTGTAAAATAAATGGAATCTAAAATTTCTCACAACTTACTACCTGTCTGTTTCGAAAAAAGCATGACATGATCTAATTTTTTAATAAAAATATTCTCCAATTTTTCTTACTATTTCTTGGATGTATGTGTTATTTAGAAATTTGCCATGAAATTTCCATAGAGCTGGCATTATTCTAGTTATAATATTGCCATTGATTTTAATTTATTGGGTCAGCAAACATTTGTAAAATTTTAAGAATTTAAAATGTATCACATTTATACATTTTATGGAACTGCATATATCTAGATGGACAATGTTTCACGTGCCCTAAAAAAGCAGAAAATGTGACCCATTTTTTCAAAAGTCTTCATTTCCTAGGTTCCCTTGGCTAAAATTCTTGCTCTGAATTATTTTTCTCATGTGTCTCACTTGCAAGATTTCCAAATGGAGATAAGATGAAGCTTCTTTCACTTCTGTTACATGGGGGAGAAGAAATCTGAATTTTCTCTGTTTTATATTTACTTTGGACTCAAGTGGCCCATTCATGGATAATAAGTTAGTAATTAAGGTGTGAGTACAGGTCTCCTCACTTAGAAACCCTGCAAGAAGCACCAGGGCCCTCTCAGGAGGACCTTCCACATCAAACAGGAAGACTGAACATAGACAAAAATTCAGGGCGATTTTGGTCACTTTGAAGGAAGGAACACCAGTATTGAGGTGTCCTTTAGGATGGTTACCCTGGCTTCATTGAAGAATATATGGGGTGCCTGTTGCAACAAGAAACTGGGCATCTTAAAGATGCCAAAAATCTAACCAAAATGAATAGATGAAATGAGGTAGAGGGATTTTTTGAGAGATGTTTAGGAAATTATACCTGCAGTCTTTGGAAGCTGGTTCCATGGGAGGTAACCAAGATGTAAAATACTATCATTTGTTCATTGAACAAATGTCTCTTCGGTGCCTACTATGGCCAGGAGCTAAAGACATGGCAATGAGCCAGAGAAGTGAAACTTGCTCCCCAGAAGCTACACCTGAGACTTGGATGGCTGAGGGCCCAGGGGGAGGTGACTGCACTGAGGGAACCAGCCCAAGAGGGACATGTTAGGGGGAAATACAGGTGAGGTTGAGTTTGAAAGTCTGCAGTTCATCAGGCAGAAAACTACAAAAGTTCTTGCGATTCACAGGACAGTAACATGGGAGGGAGAGCACATGGAGTGAAAGATCTGTAAATGTTAGAGTGTGGACAAAACCAGCTCCCAGAATGGGAGAATGGACCAAGAGGACACAGGGAGAGTCAAGGTACCCAAAGACCAACTGTGAGGAATCATGCACATGGAAGGAGAGACAAGAAGATCCCCATCCCAAAAGAGATATAAAGGGCAGCTATGGAAGAATGATCCTGAGATGCAGGGTAATGTCAGGTGATTCATAGACTCAGAGATGAGACATTGAAGGGAGCTTTCATTGTAGGACCAGGAGGCAGAAACAGTGTCCCCAAGGTCATATAGGAAAGTGGGAGCACATGAATGGGACAGAGAGAGAGAGAAGGAACAGAGTCCTCTGCAAGGGATGTTCTTTTTGTCCTCACTGAGGAGGAAGAGTAGGGTGAGGGTGGGTGGCTCCAGAACACAAATCTAGATAGAAAATATTTCAAAGGGAAAATGAAAAGTCATTGAAATATATGTGGTTTTCAGGAAATCATTGCTCTGCATTGTAGTTTTGCAAATAAGTGGGCCTGCATCACTTAACCCAAGTGACTCCTTCCTTTTCCAAGAGCAGGGTGAGGTATAAAATAGACACAGAAGGAAACAAGAGCCTGAAGCACTTATCATGTCACCTCTGCAGAGTTTCCAGAAGGCGAGTCCAGCACTGATGACCACGTGGAGTGGTGCCCAGAAGTCATGCCTGGACAGGTGGAGAAGACCAACCAGACACTAGTGACAGAGTTTGTGCTTCAGGGGTTCTCAGAGCACCCACAACTGAGGCTGACCCTACTTGGCTGCTTCTTCTTCCTCTACACCTTGGCCCTTGTGGGAAACACTCTGATCATCACCGTCATCACCTGCAGTTCTGGTCTCCACAGTCCCATGTATTTTTTCTTGTTCAATTTGGCCACGATGGACATTGCCTGCACATCCACTGTGCTGCCCAAGGTGCTGGCTGGCCTGGCCCTAGAGGACAACACCATCTCCTTCCAGGGCTGCATGACCCAGCTCTTCTTCCTGTCCTGGTCTACATCTTCTGAGCTTGTGCTGCTCACAGTCATGGCCTATGACCGTTATGTGGCCATCTGCCGGCCACTGCATTACGGAGCCTTGATGAGCTTGTGGCTCTGCTTGGCACTGGCTGGGGCAGCCTGGCTCACCGGTGCCCTGAATGCCTCAGTCCACACAGGTCTGATGGCACAGCTGTCCTTCTGTGGACCCAATGCAATCACTCATCTCTTCTGTGAGATCCCTCCAATGTTGCTGCTCTCCTGCAGTCCCACCTATATAAACAGCATCATGACTGTCTTGGCTGATGCCTTCTATGGATGCACCAACTTCCTGTTCACCCTCATGTCCTATGGCTTCATCATTGCCAGCATCCTACGCATCCGCTCAGCCGAGGGGAAGAGAAGGGCCTTCTCCACCTGCTCCTCCCACCTCATCGTGGTCTCTATCTACTACTCAGCTGTGGTCTGTGCCTACATGAGCCCGGCCTCCAGCTACAGTCCAGAGAGAAGCAAACTGGCTGGAGTGTTGTACACAGCTTTCAGCCCCACCCTAAACCCACTCATCTACACATTGAGAAACAAGGATGTCAAGGCAGCCCTAGGGAAACTCCTCCCCTTTTATAGACATTAAATGCCATTCTTCTGTCCTGGATTGCCCTGTGCCATATTCTGAAGACCACACAAAAAGAAATAAGAACTAAATATCACAGTTTTATTGAAATCATCCTCAGCTTTGTCAGCTGGCCAAATTGGTATGGCCTAACGGGTGTCATTTTGTTTGTTGGAATAATTTGAATGTGTTGGATTGACTCCTGGATGATATCTCATGATTGTCACATACTAAATTTAAGTCTACAGAGGCAGACATAATTCCTGGGAGTCTCTCTTCATGTATGCCACATTCTGAGCAACGTGTCAGGTTCTGGGTAAATCACTCAAAGAATACTGAGATCTAAAATTTCCCCCATAGTCTTCTCCTGGTCCCATCTTCCTTAGATGTCACTCCTACTTTCTCACACACCAAGCCCTAAATGAAAGGGTTAACCAATTTTGCAGTTACTGGAAGTCCTAGGCCCACTAAATTGCCCTCTCTAATGTACTGCCCCATTCAGGCACTTCCCCTGCCCATGTACTTGTCCATAGCGGTTTATTTGTCCAGGACATGTACTTGTCCACAGGGGTTTATTTGCCCAGGATCCCCACTGCATCAGCACACATTCAAAATCGGTTTATATTCAAAGTCATCGCAAATGCCCTTCTCCTCAAAGTCTTTCATTATCTGAGCCACAGAGAGCAACTTGTTTTTCTTGGACCTCTTGTGGTCTGATTCCCCAAGATGTTAATTTCAGGCCCAGTCTGCATCACCATCAGCATTAGGAGCCCCTTCATATGGCATGTATCTCTGCCCTGCTCTGTCCAGTGTGGCGCTCCATCCCAAAATTCCACTGTGCCTAATCACCCTTATGTGGAGGTACGTACATCACTGCCCAACTCCTCTGCTTATTCACAAAAATGACCACAGATGCATGTATAAATATGAGTTGCATCAGTAGACCACACAAACCTACAGCTGAAGATGCACCAGGTTCTTCATGAACCATTTAGACACTGTAACCCAACTTTAATAAAATTGAGTTTACAGATAATGAGGCATGATATCTTGTCCAGTCATGATTTGAGTTCATTGGGAAAGGCTTTGGGTTAGCTGGCCATGTCCATGGAAATGGGATGGGGGAGTAAGTCTCTGATCCCGGTTTGGGCTTTCCATTGTCGATTGCTGGAGTGAAGGTTTTGTGTTGTGAATTCATTTCTAAAGTTGCAGCAATTACCACAAGTGGGTGTCTTAAAATTTATTCTCTCATTGTTCTGGAGGCTACAATTCCAATCCAAGGTATTGGCAGGGTAATACTCCCTCTGAAAGTACTGAGAGGGTATTGTACCTTGCCCTTTCCAGCTGTTGGTGGTGCCTGATGGTCCTTGGTTTGTGGCAGCATCAATCCAATCCCTACCTCCATCATCATATGGCCTCCTTCCCTGTGTCTCTCCTCTGTGTCCATGTCTCCATCTTCACCTCCTTTCTCTTATTAGGAAACCAGGTATTGATTGAGATGAGATCCTTAGGTTAATTACATCAGCAAATAACCAATTACAAATATGAACACATGCATGGGTTCTCAGTATTTTTCTTGGGATTTTATTCAACACACTAGTTGTCAGCTTGCCCACCAAATTTGTCCCTGTACTGCATGGAGGGTACATTAACCCCATCCCAATATACGCCTCCACCCATATCAACCCATTACAGCATCAACACTAAGTAGAAAATCTTGTTTAAACAATATCAGATCCAAAGTCCCATAGCTCATCAATTAAATCTTGTAGATCATGGGTGAGACTCTGGATATGATCTAACTAGTGGGAAAGTTCTTCTTCCTGAATGCTGAAAATATAAAACAAGTCAACATCTACTAAAATAACATGATGGGACAGACATTGAATGGACATCCCCATTCCAAAAGTGATGAACTGGAAAAAGTAAGAGTCACTAGTTTCAGGCAATTTCAAAACCCAGCACAGAAAATTTTCAGGTTCTTCTACTTTCTGTCATTAATGATGTCAGAATCTAAAGCATGTTTTCTCACAGATACAAGGTCACACACTTGGTTGTTCTGGAAGATAAAATTTGACAAAGCTGGTGAGTTCTTAGTCCAGTTCTCTTGTGCTGCACTGGTCATATAGACCTTTAAGGTCTCCCTGGGTGCTGCTCCTGAAAATTGTCTCTACATTGGCAGGGACTCAGTCAGCCTGATCTCTTCTCTAGATTAAGATTAAGTTTCAAATTACATCACAGAAAGCCCAATATCCATGGCAGACAATGTAGAAAACATTTTTTCTTCCTTGTGAAGAAAGACTGAAGGAAGGTAATCTTGGCTTGGTGGGGAAATATATAGTCTTTCTTCAGGCTGAAAGTTACCATCAGTCTTCTATGTTGTTCTGCTCCAATTCCTAAGAGCATGGAGCCTTTGTCACTACCACCTAAAAGAGGAGGTAGAAGGAGCAACATGGGCAAAGGGTCATGTTCTGGCTCATTCTGGGGCCAACATCTTTCACTGACATATGTTTAGCCAGATTGAGCATATTGCAGCCTTGATGGAAAGAAGAGAATTTGGCAAATAGGAGAAGAGACACATCGACTGGCCTTCCCATCTACGACAATGAATTTATTTGTCAGTTGGGCCCAGAAGCCCAAAATTGGATTAGAATAGCAAATGGAAATGACCAAAATATGACTATTAAAGTAGCTCCCTGTTTTCTAGATAGAGCTACAATAATATCTCCACAGTTTTCCTATGTCATTCCTAAGTCATTCTCTGCAAGACTGATTGGGCCAAGGTCCAAGGCTGAAGGCAAGTTAGAGACCAACCTCTCTGATATTCAAGAAAGACTACAAAGTTAACAGAGTTTTCTGAGAACTCTGGACTATCCTTAATTGAACCTGGAGTCAGAATTGATTTATTGCTCTATTTGTCAAGGGACTAAAGTTAACAGTGCAGCATTAGTAAAAAGGCACAGATTTTACTTGGAAGCAGTCTCCATTATTGAAATGACAAAAATTGATCAACAGTTACCTCCCTCTCTAGAAGTGGAAAAGGACACTAAACTTCCAAAACCTTCCCCTTACAATGAAAACAACTGCAGACCTCTCCTAAATCATCCCATATTCCAGACATCCTGGGGACTGTCACTATTACAATTAAACAGGGCACTGAAAAAAAGAGCAGTTTTAATGAAAATCAAATGTTATACGATGCTACCAATCCACAAACTCCACCATGTAATGCTCATTGACTGACTTCTGTGGGTAAATGTGGCTTTCTTCCATCCCTCACACTTAACCAGGAAGTCAAAAAAAATAAAACTAATAGAAAAACTTGCACTTTCTTAACTAATACAACTAATACCAGTGTTATCAATCCTGCTTATAAGCAGTCCTTACATCTGAGCAAATATGTGGTAGATATTGCAGGGGTCTCAAGTTCAAATCAGCTCCAATCTCAGTTATCAAAGGACCAGTCACAGAAATGCATTCTTTCCTACTTTGTAATAATGTGCAAGTCAACTTATTAGGACAAGTCTCTAAGTAAATGGAAATGATCTCAAGTTAAATGAAAAGGGGGAAATAATTTTATTCCCTTTTAGACCAGAAAAATTTATACATCACCCAGACACATCAAGCTTTGAATATGATTTCACCCTTAAACAATCAATAGATAATACTCTCTGGGCTTCCAACCTTAAAGAGTTTGATTCCAATCTCCTATGCATTTAGAAAAAAATGAAAAGTGCACAAATAATTTTAGTCCAAATGGGTCAATATGAACCCCAAACTTTCTCAATGCCCCTTCAAGCCAGAAGCCATTAGAAGTTTGACTCCCATGACTCAAGACTTCAAACAGCAGACCTTAATAATCCCGTGCATTAGTTCCTGCAATGTGACCAGCCTCCTTGTAAGAAAATCCAATGGTAAAGGAAGGTTTGACCAAGACCTAAGAGCAAGAAATAAAATTGCCATTCCTTGCTTATCCACTGTCCCAAATCTTCCCCTACTCCTATTCCAGATTCCACTGGATAACCCATTTCATTGTAGTTGTCCTCTGCAGTGCTTTCTTTAGCATCCAGCCCACACTGATGGCCAATATCCATTCACATTCACATAGAATGAATTACAGTGTACCTGCATGTTAGGCCTCAGGGATTCACAAAATCACCCAGATACTTTTCATTAACCCTTAAAAAATGGCTTTCAAGGCATAACCTTTTCCTTAGGCAACACTCATAAAATATATTGAGGCTCTCCTTGTATATTCCCCTAATAAAAAAAGATGTCAAGTTGACTCTCTGCATTTAGTACAACTAAACTTAAGTGGTCATAAATCCCTTGGGAACACAACCCAATTTGTTCCATAAGAAATCTGTGTTTGTTTGCAAACTGCTGGAATGTGACTTACCAGAACTGGGATGGCTTTTATAAAGGGGATTTAAGAAATTACAAGTTTACAGTTCTAAGGAAGAGGAAGTGTCCAAATTAAGGCAACAACAAGAGGTTACCTTCACTCAAAAAAAGCCAATAGCTTTTAAACACTTCTGTCAACTGGGAAGTCACATGGTTGACATCTGCTGGTCCCTTCTCTTGGGCTCCATTGCTTTCAGTCACTTTTTCTGTGGGGGTTCGTCACTTTGCTTCTCCAGGGCTGGCACTTATCTCTTGGTTTCCCTTGGCTCTCCACAGGTCCTGGTTTGCTTAACATTTCATCGTGACATCATCTGGGCTCCAAACATCTCCAAAACTCTGTCTCTGTTCTCCAAGTGTCTGCATCTGTGTCAGCTCTTTTCAGAAGTCTCCATCAGCTCTCTCTCTGTAGACTCTGTCATTTCTATCTCTCTCCAAACTGGTTCCCCTTTTAAGGACTCTAGTAATCTTATCAAAACCCACCTAGAATGGGTGGTGTCGCATCTCCATCTAATCAAAATATTTTGCCCACAACTGGGCGTGTCACATTTCCATGGAGATAATCTAATAGAAGGTTTTCAACCTACAGTATTGAATTGGAATTAAAAGAAATAGCGGTTTCCACAAGAGTGGATGATGATTAAAACATACTATTTATTGAAACAAGTTTTCCCTAGGACCAACTTCAAGCTAACCCCAGTAGACAACCCACATCTAATCCTCTATACTGATAGATCATATTTGAAAACAAAATACCTAACAACAGATGACAACTGGATAATACCATAATTACCTTAATAAAGGATCTTGATAGCAGAATTCATCCTAAAAAACTTTCATCCAACAGACAGAATTAACACCCCTTACTTCAGCTTTCCAAATACCTAAAGGCTTAAGATCAGACATTTAAATTGATAACAGATTTGCCTTTGATATAGGACATTATATTGATATGATCTAGAAACACAAGCCTAGTTTAACTAAACTGGAACTGCCATAAGGGACAGAAAGCATGTAGCTAATCTATTATAAGGTCATTTACTGCCCAAGCCAACTGCTGTTAACACAATTAAGGCTCACACCATGAAGTCCTTAACTCAAATGAAAGTTCTGGTAATCAATTGGTTGACCAGTCCACTTAGGTGGCAAGTTGAAATCTTTCCACAAAAATGAAAGAAATTTGTTTGGTGGATCAAGTCCCTATAATTGCAAACCTGAGCACATGAAAAAAAATATCATGAGTTGGAAACTCTCCTGAATCATACTGCTTGCATTTCTTTCAGAAATCTTGTTGCTGACTTTGATGGAATCCATTTTCCCAGTATTTCCTCAATTGTCCAGAAGTCAATTCTCTCTCCATGAGACATGACACTGGACCTTCTAGCTAAGTGGACAGCTGGAGTATGTCCCATAAAAATGGGACAGCCTACAATCAATCTTTATTGATGAGCCTTTCTACCACCAATCTTTAAAGGTGAGCCTTTGAGAAGAAAAGATCCTCTCAAGGGGAAATGTTAAAGGAACTCCCTGTGGAGATGAGGTGCAGCAGCTGAAACACTCATTCATTGCTGGTGGGAAATCAAGATGATGTGGCCACTTTGGAAGACAAGCTGATAGGTTATAAGGAAGTTATAATATCCTTATGACATCAGCTAAGAATTGTGCTCTGATGTATATCCTCAAAGGTGGGGAATTTTATGTCCAGAGAAAAGGATGCAAATGAATGTTTATAATAGCTTTTCATAATTTCTAAAAATAAGAAGAAATCATGAAGTCATTTCAAGGGTGAATGGATAAAAAACTATGGCTCATCCATACAATGAAATATTGTTCAGAAATGTAAGAAGTGAGTTAACAAACTATGAAAAGACATGAAGGAAACAATGCTAAGTGAAAAAAAAAGGTTGTAAAGCTTACTTACTGTATGATTACAACTTGGACATTCTGGTAAAAGCAAAATATGAAACTGAAAAGTTCAATGAATGCCACAAGTTATGGGGAAAAGATTGATTGTTATACATAAACCACCTGTATTTATCTGTATATGCCGCGGTCCAGCCACAGCAGAGGGAACGGGCTTGAAGGTGTGGAGGGTCGTCGGCGCGAGAAGAACACCAAGAGACAGCTTAGAGAATTCTTTTCTGAGAAGAGTTGCTTAGATTTATTTTTGCTTAACTGATTTTATCCCCTTATTCTTGGCAAGGAAACAGGTATCACAGGATCATGGTTGTGTCATGGCTTACGTTTTAGGTAAAGTTACAGGTTCAGGGAAGCAAAGCTAAAGTACACGTTCTGATTTTCTTAGGAAAATTTACACAAGATTTCAATAGCAGCAAGATATTGGCTTAAACCGCAGACATTGTGTATGAAGTTTTCTGAGTTTAGACTTTCTTTTCCTATTATTCTACAGGTGAGGCAATATGTCAAGACCTATTTTAATCTGGTTAAAGGTTAGCTTGTTTTGATTAAAAGGTTACATTGTTTACTTAGATTTTTTATTGTTTTATAGCAATGGACCAGCGCCGTGGTGGGGAGTAAATTTCTAGGATGGCTCAATGCAGGGTTTTTTAATCGTAAGTGTTTACTCTCTATGGGGTACTTTTCTGTGACTTGTTCTAAAAGCACTTCTGCCTGCTGCATCTGCAGCATGACTTGCTTAATGGGGGCATCCCAACCTAATTTTTTCCAAACAGTCATTAACAAGGTTTTGTAATTTGTACAATTTGTATCATTTTTTCCAGTTCTTAATACAAAATTTTTTGCTTTCTGATTCGTTTTGATATAATGCTTGGAGAACAACCAGCAACAAGAAACACACAATTAGTGTCATTAATCCCAGTATTTTTCTATTACACCATTTTATGCCTCATCCTCTTTTGGGGCGTTGAAGGCCTTGCCACCGCCCTTCCTTCCAGGGAACTGTGTCAAACCAGGGAGGAAAAAGAGGATGCGGCATGTATATATACAACAAAGCTGCAAGAAAGTAATCTCCTCAAATGCTTTAAATTACCACTAGAAAAGCAGGAAACAGTTAAGTATAAACCTTTTAAAATATGTGCAAGATTTGTATGCAAGCATATAAAACTTTAAAAAAAATAGAAATGACCCTAAATAAGAGGGCTGAATAATGGCTTCAAAGAATTTAAATTATTTAAATGTCATTATCCACAACTTTTAATCTAATGATTAAGTGCAATCCCAATAAAAATTTGAGTTTTTTTTTAAATAGAAACTGACAAGCTCATTTAAAAATATACATGGAAAAGCAAAAGGACAGACCTGTCTAAACACTTTTGAAAATGTTAGTGGACACTATCTGATTTTAAGACTTATAATCATGCAATGAGTTGTATTGGAAAAAGGATATATGTTTAGATCAATGGAAAGAAAGGAAAATCTAGCCACAGGCCCACACATATATGGTCAATTGGTTAAAGTCAAAGGAGTAAAGGCAATTCAGCAAAGACATGGAAGTCTTTTCAGCAAATTGTGCTGGAACAATTGGATTTCCATTTATCAGAACAGTAAACCTCAACTTTTACATCACAGCACTTACAAAGCTCTACTTGAAATGGATCAAATACCTAAACATAAAAGCCAACCCTATGCCACAAATTCTAGAAGAAATATAGCAGGAAATCTTTTGCATCTTAGGGGTAAATAATGATTTCCTCTCTAAGGCACAAAGTAAATAAATCACAAAGGAACAGCTGGATAAGGTGGGCTACATAAAAATTGAAAACTGGCTTTACACAGGAAAGTTAATAAAAAAAAAAGAGGGAAAAACAGAAGAGGAGAACTTTTCTGCGAAACTTGTTTTGATGAAGGACTAGTGTCCAGAATACATAAAGGTCTCTCAATATGCAATAATAAAAAAGCAAAGAACCCAATAAAGTTGCCAAAGGACATTGCACCAAAGGTTATGTATAAATGACCAATAAGCATGTAAAATGAATTTTAACTTCATTGTTCATCAGTGAAATGCAAATAAAAAATACAATGAGATTCCATTACAAACATATCAGAATGACTAAAATTAAAAATATTGACCATTATAAATGTTACCAAGAAGGCTAAGAGAACGGAACTCTAATACATTGCTTCTCAGAATGTCAAATGGTACAAATACCTTGTAAAACATGTTGGGGGAAAGGTACATCTACCTGTGGGAATAAAACTATTTAGAAATGAACAGAGAGAAACAAGAGCTACAGAAAATGTGGAGAAAGAGATGTACCTCTTCACTTTTGTTGGTAAGGAAATGAGAGGTTCAGCCCCATGGATGGCAGTGTGGTGCTTACACAGGAAGCTAGGGGTGGGGTTGCCATGTTATCCCGAAACCTCATTGCTCAGTGTATACCTGGAGGAGCTGAGTTTAGGGACATGAATGGACATTTGCACACTGGCGTCTCTGGCAGCAATGTTCAAGATCCACAATGAATGGAGGTGGCTTAAGGGTACAATGACTGAGGAATGGAAGGGGGAACTCTGGTGTATACATATGATGGACTATTGACCGGCTTCAAGAAGGAATGAAGTTGTGAGGCATGCAACTAGATGAATGAACCTTAAAAGCTGTATGTTGATTGAAATGTCAGGAACAAAAAGACAAATATTATCATGCTCCAATCATATGGACTAACTAGAATACAAAAATTTGGTGAACTAAAGTTTAGAACATGGGACACCAGGTTGGGGCATATTGCAAAGGGTACTAGCTTGTAAGCTCTTACAGGAGCCATATACATTCAGGAAGTGTAACTATTAATTTAAAATTCTGAAATATGGAGCTATTTGTATATAACATGGTCTTTCCCAGAAACTTAGGGTATTTATGTGACACCTAAGATGAAGAGTTAGAGCTCTGAAGCTATGAAAGTCAGAACTACCCTATAGAGGAACTGTTGTAAAAGTTGAAAAATGGATCAGATTTTGAGTAGATATATGAATGAAGATGATCTTGATAGGACTAAGCTATATCAGAAGACTGGGTAAAGGATGGTATCATCCATATTTTAAAAGTTCAACTTCTGTGTGAGACTAAAGAAAGAGATGTTGTTTGGTGAAAAAATTATATTAGGAGTAGTGCATTTCCTAATTTAACTTGTGTGGTCAGTTTAATTGAACACTGTATTAGTTGGCATTTTCTAGAGAAACAGAATCAGCAGGAGATACCTGTAAGTGTAAAATTTATAAAAGTATCTCACATAACCATGGAGATGTAAGAGTCCAAGGTCTGTCGGGCAGACCATGAGCTGACAGTTCCAATGAAGGTCTTCAAGGAACTCACAGGAGAGGTTGGCTGTCTGAAGCACAAAGAGTGATTGTCTCTTCTGAATCCTCCTTAAAGGCCTTCTGGTGATTAGATTAAGTATCATCCATTGCAGAAGACACTTCCCTTAGCTGAGTGCAAACAGCTGTGGATGCAGCCAACATCGTCATTATTTAAGTCCATGAAATGTCCTCACAGCAACACACAGGCCAGCACATGCCTGACCAGACTGCCTGGCACCACCACCTGGCCAGGTTGACACACGAACCTGACCATCACAATCCACCCCTTGTTAGCTAGGTAACTATACACATCACCTTAAACCGTACTTACACTCTACTAAATAGAGAACAATAACATACAGATTTTTTCCTCCCATAACAATGCTCCACTATCCTGTGTACAACCAGAAATGCATTAAATATCTCCAGAATAGGGAGCAAGTCTTTGGGTAATATTCACTCTTACCCTTGATATCTTACAACTTAAATACTATAACATGAACAAAATGGTTTATGCCATATGATAAAGGGAATAAAATAAGGAGGAAAACTAAGATGTTTGATTTATGTATAAATACATAAATATGCAAAGCAATTACAAGACAGGGAAGAAATATTCATACCACAACAGTCCTTGTTTCTGCAACTGATAACATGGGTCATAGTTCATACTGATCACTACCTTTTTCCACTACCCATTCCATGTTCCCTTTACCCTCAGCAAGCACCTCAGGTGGCCAGGTTCTTTGCCTGGTAGGATGACCCAAATCTTCATTCCTGAAGTTTTGGAGTCCTTGGTAGTCCTGCCAAGAATAGGTTTTTGCAGTTTTCCGTTGATTCTAATCACAGAGCATGAAAGCACTAAGAGATACCCTACAGCATCTCCTATATTCCAGGGAAACTCTTCTTTATCTCCATTGTGTAGTTGCAGTCTTATTTCCTCCTGACAGTCAGGGTCAATCACCCCAGACAATAATGCAATCTCATTCTTGGCTTGTTGATCCAGGGTCATGAGTAGCCCAAAGTGACCAGGTGGCAGTCTTAGATTCCAGTTCAATGAAATCATTGTTGCTTCTCCTGGTGGAAGCACTTCCCCTTCTGGAACTAAAACCTGCAGACCAGCAGAGCTCAAGGCCACAGAGACAGGAAGCAAAAATTTTCCTAGTGGATACTATGGGTAATAGTGAGTGGTGTCACTCCCCTTTCCACCCCTTGGTTCCTGGACCCATGGATCCTGGCTATGGGAGAAACAGCACCATACAGTGGATGCTGATTCAGAGCAATGCACTTCCTCCTGGAGAACATCACACCAGCCCTGCAAGGTTTGCCACCTAGTTGGCATTATTACTGAGTTTTCTAAAGGCCATTCCACTGTTCTATAAGGCAAGTGCCTCTGGATGAAGAGGAACATGGTAAGAACAGAAATTCCATAAGTATGTGCCTAGTCTCACCCTTCATTTGCTGTGAAGTGTGTTCCCTGATCAGAAACAATGTTGTGTGGAATACCATGATCATGGATAAGGTATTCGGTAAGTCCATGGATGATAGTATTGGCAGAAGTTTGAACCTAAACATGGCATCATGAAACACATGATAATTGTTGAAATGAAGTATTGGTTGTGGGGAGGCAGCAATTTAATAATAAAAATGAATTGAAATCTCTCCCTACCTTCAAAGAGGTGGCCATCCATTGAGGTAGAGTGATGGGGGTGCAGGGATTGATAACTAAATGCGATGGGCTGTTGCTTTCTCCCAAACTCTCATTTAACTGGTTGAAACCTGTTTCTCTAGGCTTTGTCACACAACTTCCTCTAGGAACCATTCTCAGTTCCCTCTGAGTCCTCACACAGAAGGTTCTCTTTGAATAGAAGGCTCTCCCTCCCATACCCTCCCTGGCTCACCCTGCCTCAGAGGCACATGTTGTTTAAGAGTTGGTTCCAGCCAAACTCCTGCACTTGGTTTCCATCTCCACCCCTTTACTGGCCGTGTAATCTTCGACATTCCGCTTGAGCTCTCCATGCCTTGCTTCCCTCATCTATAAAATTAGGACAACCCTACCCAGTTCATAGTTTTGTAACTGGGATGAAATAATTTAATACATGTGAACACTGAGAGCTGTGAGTGGCTTTTTAAGACCTAGTGAATGTTTGCTGTTATTATTGTACTTAGTTCACAGCTTACTGAGTGTGTCCTACCTAGAGGATTTTCCTGCTTAATGTATTCATAGCATCCAATTATCCCCCATTGTGGCATTCATCATGATTCATGGGAGATTTTCATTCACAAATCTGTCCCCTCCATTTGGACAGTAGCAATTTGGTGGGTAAAAACCAGGTCTACCTCATCTTTTCAGTTCTACAAAGTACAACAGTGTCTGACACATAGTAGGTACTTGATAAATGTTTGTTGAGTCAATGCACATATGTGCAGCTTCCAAAGGACAAAGACATCCAGATTATGTGATGCCATCACTTAAAAAAAAAACTGGATCTAGACCAATGTTATTTCATCTTACTGGCCTGGAGACTCAGGAAATATTATTGTGGATGTCCTTAGCACCTCCATGTGTTTTTCTTTGGGACCTCTGTAACAGAGTTGTAGTTGTCTTTACACACACTCAAAAAGGACTGAACTCAGAAACTCTGTGGCCAACCTGTCTGAGAGGTTTAAGAGTGTGCTCCAGTAAAAATCCACTGTTTTCTGCTGAAGTCAGACTTCCATATTTGTTCTGGAGGCCATTTTAAAAAGGAAACAGCAAATTTAAATAGTCCTTCCTATTCAGGGAAGGACTAGTAAATTATGACACAATAAATCTCTCACCTAGGAAGGAGATTGGCTTAATTTTTATAGTTCCAGTAGGTAGAACAGGGGCAAGTGGCTGGAAACAATGCAACAAAAGATTTATGTGTGTTCACAAATTTGAAAACTGCTACAGTGGCACATCTCTTCAAACTTTTCTTGCACCATGCCAACCTTATATATTCCATTGCACTTAAGAAATACTTTATCATAGCGTGGATGACATTCAATTGCACTACAAGTAGCACTACAAGTAGTTGATTGCAGAAAATGGTCAAGCATTCTTCCTCTATCTGTACCCATGCTTTCTAAAGTGACTTTCAAGGTACTTTCATAAAAAAGGGGGATACTTTTTTCCACCATTCACATGGCACTACTATTTGATTGAATTGGTCATTGAGACAGCAGCAAATCAGATAAAAGCAGAGAATTGAAGGATTTGCACATTGGGTTGCCCTCTTCATACATTTATTAGCAAAATTGTAGGTTTACAGAAAAATCATGTATAAAATGCACAGTTCCCATTTAACACCCTATTAACACTTTGCATTAGTGTGGCACATTTGATACATACAGTTCATGAAAGAAAATTTTTACAAGTGTACTATTAAGTATAGTTAAACATAGTAAAAAATAATATGTAAAAATAATATGTATTACAATAGGGTTCACTGTTTGTGCTGCAGCACTTCCTGCTTTCTGAGGCCTGCAAACCAAGGCACTTAGTCCTGACTCCTTGCTTGATGCTAAAGACAACATGGAGAAAGGATACTGCTGTTGTGGTTGAGTAATTTTAGATCAGTTGGCCACTGGCTGACCTGATAACAGATGGCATATATATGAGCAAGTCCACTTGAGAGCAGCCAAGCCTGGTCAAGACCAGAAGAACCTCAAATTGCCAATCTGAAAAACTGTGAGTTCATGTAAATGATTGTTGAGTTTTTTTTAACTTTTTAAAATTGTGTAATATAACATATATGCAAAGCAAAGAAAGAAAAAAGCAATAGTTTTCAAGGGACCCTTCAGTAAGTATTTACAAGACAGTTCCCAGAATTTGTCATCAGCTACTATCCATCCTCTCAGATTGTTCCTTCTAGTGTCCCAGAATATAGGAGGCTAGAAGGAATAAACATTCTTTTATCATCACAATCGACTTTTCTTCCTTCTTTTTTCATGAAAAATAATGTATATACAAAAAAGCTATGAATTTCAAAGCCTAGCACAACAATTAGTTGTAGAACATATTTCAGAGTTTGACATGGGCTACAATTCCACAATTATAGGTGTTTACTTCTAGTTGCTCTAAGATACTGGAGACTACAAAAGATATTTAATGATTTAATTCAATGACTCAGCATTCATATTCATTTGTTAATCCTATCTTCTCTGTATAACTCCACCAACACCTTTGATCTTTCCATACCTCTCTTTAGGGGTATTTGGGTTATGGCCATTCTAACTTTTTTATGTTGGAAGGGGCTGTCAGTAATATGGGGCAGGGAGATGGAACTATCTGATGTTCTGGAGCAGCTGGGCCCTCTAGGATTTAGGACTTATCCAGACTAGGCATTCATCTGGAGGTTGTAGATTTCTGGAAAGTTACTCTGGTGCAAGGAACCCTTGTGGAATCTTATATATTGCCCTAGGTGTTCTTTAGGATGAGTCTGCTTCATTTTTTTTTTTTGAAGCTTATATCATTTTAATATCAAAACAGGATAAAGATGCTATAAGAAAGGAAAAGTACAGGTCAATATCCTTAATGAACATAGATGCAAAAATTCTCAAGAAAATACCAGCAAATTGAATCCAATGACACATTTAAAGAATTATACACCACTTTCTCAATATCATAAAGGGCATATACAAAACACCTAGAGCTAGCATCACACTTAATCAGGAATGAGACAAAGATACTTTATTTAAATATGTCTCTAGTGAAGCTAACTAAGATATCCAATTTTGGTGGTTCTAAGTGTATTGTTTGTTTTCTTAAATAAAAATACTAAACATAAAAAATTTAAAAAAAATAGAACATAGCAGAAGTGACACTGTTCCTTTAGGGCCTATCTTTTTTTTATTAATTAAATAAAAAAGAAATTAACACAATATTTAGAAATCATTCCATTCTACATATGCAATCAGTAATTCTTAACATCATCACATAGATGTATGATCATCATTTCTTAGTACATTTGCATCGATTTAGGAAAAGAACTAGCAAAACAACAGAAAAAGATAAAGAATGTTAATATAGAGAAAAAAATAAAAATAATAATAATAATTAAAACAAAGAAAAGGAAAAAGAAAAAAAACAAAAGACACAAACAAACAAACAAAAAAACTATAGCTCAGATGCAGCTTCATTCAGTGTTTTAACATGATTACTTTACAATTAGGTATTATTGTGCTGTTCATTTTTGAGTTTTTGTATCTAGTCCTGTTGCACAGTCTGTATCCCTTCAGCTCCAATTACCCATTATCTTACCCTGTTTCTAACTCCTGCTGGACTCTGTTACCAATGACATATTCCAAGTTTATTCTCGAATGTCGGTTCACATCGGTGGGACCATACAGTATTTGTCCTTTAGTTTTTGGCTAGACTCACTCAGCATAATGTTCTCTAGGTCCATCCATGTTATTACATGCTTCATTTTTTATTCTTTACTTTTTTATCAGTTTTTCATTCACATAGTTTAGAGTACTGCATAGTTTTAGAATTTATTATTAAGAAATCAAAACCTCCAAACCCCTCATCTCATGTCCTCCTCCCACAGGAAACCATTTTCATAATTTGACACTTCTTTTATTCTGGATGCTATCACCTCCATTTCATACCCATCTGATGTCTTGCCCTCTTCTGCCTAAGGCCTGGGATAGCCACATTTGTGTCATGTTTGTGGAGATTATGACGTCATTAGGTTTGCTCATTTGCAGTCAAATTTTCATTTTGATCACTTATTTCATTTGTTCTGAGGCATTGTTTTCTCATAAGCATTCTATACAAATGTGGGAATATTCCTTTTCCTTTCCCTTGTGCTCTTACCTGTTTAATAATTTTTCTTTGTATTACACAGGTTATCTTGAAGAAGTTTTTTGAAAGAGATGAATATTTTTACTGTAAAAGTTTAAATGAATGGCTTGGTAGGGCTGTTCTCTCACATTGGTAGCCACTAGCTAAAACAGATTGGTTTTTTTCAGTTTAAATTTCAGCCAAACTAAAAATTCAGTTCCACAGTTGCACTAGCAACCTTTCGAGGACATATATAAGAATATCTATGATAGTAGAATAATTAATTACATAAGCCCAGTTCATTCACAAATTTATAAGAAACAGAACAGTATCAATAACTTGGGTGCATTCTGTCCACCACACTCACATCTGCTCTCAAACGTAACTACACGTAACTTCTACCTTTAATTTCCTGATCATCAAGTATTTACTTTTCTTTAGAGTTTGATCACATTTCTAAATCTCTAAACACTGGATTGAATTTTTAACATACCTTCTAACTTAAACAGAAATTGTTTCACGCTTTGTGTCTTTTGGGCCTTGTTTTTTACTGCTGAAGATGTGATTTGTGATTTTCTTCCATGTTGATACATATATACATACATGTAGCCAAAATTTTTGCTCTGTTCAGTTTCTTATAGTATTCTGAGGAGCTATTGTGCCACAATCTCTTTCTCCATTATTTTGACAGTTTGGTTATTTTCAAGTTTCAGTAATATAAAAATAATTCAAACAATGCTTGTTTACAAGACCAGTTGATGTATTTCCTGGCACATTTACAATAAGTGCACAAGGGTGTATACTTAGGAGTGGAATTGCTAGACCATGGGGTACGCCAATATTTGAATTTACTAGATGAGTTCAAACTGAATTCCAACATTTTGCAGCAACATCAACTTCACCCTCAGTATAAGAAAGCATGCTTTGTTTTATAACCTTGAAAACACTTGCAATAATATATTTTATTCTTTAGTTTTCACCAGCCACGGTCAATAGGAGTTTCTCCTCTTTCTCTATCATCTGGCTTCCTGAGTAGAAGTCTGATATCAATGGATTGAAAGTGTGTTTACCATTTTTCCCTTCTTTTTATTTCTTTCCCAGAGGCAAAGCCCAAAGAATTTTCCAGTCAACCCAAATTGTTGTCACTCATTTTAGAAAGGAGTTTTAGTCGTATAAGTCAGGATATTGCCCACCTCTTCAAAAAGTACTTGGAAATTTTACTGATATTTGATCCCTCCTGCATCTTATCTCCCACTTTCCCCACATCTATGTTCAAATTTTAAACTCAAATATGGGGAGGAATTCCATAATTCTCCTAATTAAATAAAGTTAGCATTTTAATTTGTTTCCCCTTTTTTCTGCTTGCTTTTGTTGATTTTGGAGAAAATAAGTCAAAATGCCAAATTTATGCCACTATCTCCAAGCCATAATATCCTGAGTAACATTTTGTAAAACTAGATTTACCAGTCAAATCCCAGACCTATTATTGCAATATTTCCAAAAGCAGTTCCCAAGCATCTATATATTTTTAAAATGTCTCCAACTGATTCTGATATGCAGCCCAGTTTGACAGCCAATGAACTCAAAGTCTGTTTCTTCTGAATTTAAATTATCCCTGTAACTTTCAACTTGGAAATGATTCTTTAATAATTAGATAACATAATGCTATTTTCAAGTATTTTTATGTTAGAGTATTAATTAATTTATTTATTAATCAATCTTTACCAGAGAGCTCATGGTTTTTGTGGATTTTGTTATGCTGGGCAAGTATTCCAGAAATTCTACAGGAAGAATGCCCTACTACTCTTCATCTCCAAGAGAATTGCAATCCATCAACATTCTCTAAGGATGTGAGCATGCCAAGTCAACAAATGTTCTCTGAGACCTTTATAAAGGGAGCCACAGCCAGGTTGGACTGGAAGGAAGAATAACCCCAGAGAAAAGAGCATGGAAGCTAAGGTGTGAAGTCAAGAAAACTTGGACCAGGAGATGGATCAACTGCATTTCTGGAGGGGGTGTTTGCTCCAGAGGCAGAGGGCAGGCCTTCCACCTCAATGTTTAGGAATTGTTCTGGTACCTAAGCTTTGAAGAGGGTATAGCACATTCCCCAGGGATTGGGGAGAGCCTGGCTGCCACCCAATTGTTCTGAAGGGGTTAAGCATGCACCTCAGAGATTACAGAGAATCCGGGTGTCACCTAGATGCTTGAGAAAGGTGAAGCAAAAATCAGGGTGGTCTCCACAATGTTTCCCAATGTTGCAACCATCATCCCAGTGTTTGAAGAGAACAAGGCCACTGTGTAGGTCCTTGGAAAAGGTTCAGACTGCCACTTTCTAAAGTCTGAAGGTTGAGTGACTCAGATTTTGAAATCTAACAGAGTTTCCCCTGCAGATTTTCAGAATTGGTTAGGTCTAGTGACCCCTGTCTTCCTTCAAATTTCTCCTTATGTCAGCAGAATCATTTATCCTATGACTGTGCCTTCTTTGTATATTGGGGGCAGATAACTTGCTCTAAATTCACAGGTTCAGCTTTCTCCGCCGGCCCGCTGCGCGGCGCCCACGCCCCGCAGCAGCCGACCCGCTCGCCCTCCTTCTCCCCCCTCTTTCTCCGCCGGCCCACCGCGCAGCGCCCACGCCCCGCAACAGCCGACCCGCCCGCCCTCCTTCTCCCCCCTCCTTCTCCGCCGGTCCGCCGCGCAGCGCCCACGCCCCGCAGCAGCCGACCCGCCCGCCCTCCTTCTCCCCCCTCTTTCCCCTCCTGCTCCAGCGGCTCTCCAATCACCACGGTGCCCTCTTCCCCGACCTTCACCGGCTCCTCCGCCACCAGCCTCGACAGCCTTGCCGCCCTCACCTTTCCTTCTCCAGAACAGCTACTGGGGGAGTGGAGATAATACAGAGCAGCTCCCGGTGCCACGAGGGAGATCAAAGGGACAGCGTACCCCATCCTGGAATGGCTGACTATCTGGGAGAACCAGCTCCGGTGAGATCACCAAGGGGCACGGGCTTTCCTGGGTGGGACGGCAAGCGACCGGAGTCCCTCCCTTCCACCTTCCCAGGCCAACTGGTAGAACTGGACAGGTGGTCCCCTTAGGCCGCGGCGGCTGGTGCCCCCACCACGCGAGGCCCCCCAGACCAACTGAGATAGTTGGGTCGGAAACCCCCAGACTGCGGAGAACAGTGACAGGGGGATCCCTTCCAAACACGTGACTCCCCCGTCCGGCTGGGAACAGTGCACTCTCCCGGGCTGCAACAGCTGGCGCCCTCCTGCCACGCTTGGCGCCCCGGGCCGACTAGCTAATTCGGCCGGATGCTCTCCCATGCTGCAGCGGCCGGCGACCCTCCCCGCATTCGGAAACCCAGGCCGGCTGGCATTTTTCCAAGACGCTTCGGCTGCCGAACCTCCCCTACGGCGAGAATTTTCCAGAGTTAAAGGACCCACAGCAACTTTCACTGGTGGAACCCATAGACAAACGTGTGCCACGAGTGCCACCTACTGGGCAGGATAGGAAAAACAGAACCCAGAGATTGCACAGAAAAATCTTTCAACCTGTGGGGTCCAACACCCAGGGAAATCTGACTAAATGCCCAGACGCCAGCAGAAGATAACAGATCACGCTCAGAAAATTGAACATATGGCCCAGTCAAACGAAGAAACCAATAGTTCAAATGAGATACAGGAGCTGAAACAACTAATGCTGAATATACGAACAGAAATGGAAAACCTCTTCAAAAACGAAATCGATAAATTGAGGGAGGACATGAAGAAGACATGGGCTGAACATAAAGAAGAAATAGAAAAACTGAAAAAACAAATCACAGAACATATGGAAGTGAAAGATAAAGTAGAAAAGATGGAAAAAACAATGGATACCTACAATGACAGATTTAAAGAGACAGAAGATAGAATTAGTGATTTGGAGGATGAAACATCTGAATTCCAAAAAGAAACAGAAACTATCCGGAAAAGAATGGAAAATTTTGAACAAGGTATCAGGGAACTCAAGGACAATGTGAACCATACAAATATACATGTAGTGGGTGTCCCAGAAGGAGAAGAAAAGGGAAAAGGAGGAGAAAAACTAATGGAAGAAATTATCACTGAAAATTTGCCAACTCTTATGAAAGACCTAAAATTACAGATCCAAGAAGTGCAGCGCACCCCAAAGAGATTAGACCCAAATAGGCGTTCTCCAAGACACTTACTAGTTAGAATGTCAGAGGTCAAAGAGAAAGAGAGGATCTTGAAAGCAGAGAGAGAGAAGCAATCCATCACATACAAGGGAAACCCAATAAGACTATGTGTAGATTTCTCAGCAGAAACCATGGAAGCTAGAAGACAGTGGGATGATATATTTAAATTACTAAAAGAGAAAACCTGCCAACCAAGACTCCTATATCCAGCAAAATTGTCCTTCAAAAATGAGGGAGAAATTAAAACATTCTCAGACAAAAAGTCACTGAGAGAATTTGTGACCAAGAGACCAGCTCTGCAAGAAATACTAAAGGAAGCACTAGAGTCAGATACAAAAAGACAGAAGAGAGAGGCATGGAGAAAAGTGTAGAAAGAAGGAAAGTCAGATATGATATATATAATACAAAAGGCAAAATGGTAGAGGAAAATATTATCCAAACAGTAATAACTCTAAATGTTAATGGACTGAATTCCCCAATCAAAAGACATAGACTGGAAGAATGGATTAAAAAACAGGATCCGGGGGGGCCGCGGTGGCTCAGCGGGCAAAGTGCTTGCCTGCTATGCCGGAGGACCTCGGTTCGATTCCCGGCCCCAGCCCATGTAACAAAAACGGAGAAACAGAATACAATAAAACAAGAAAATGTTTAAAAATGTTTCCCTTTCTTCCTTCCTTCCTTCCTTCTATCCTTCCTTTCTTCTCTCTGTCTTTCCTTTAAAAAAAAAAAAAAAAAACAGGATCCTTCTATATGCTGTCTACAGGAAACACATCTTAGACCCAAAGATAAATATAGGTTGAAAGTGAAAGGTTGGGAAAAGATATTTCATGCAAATAACAACCAGAAAAAAGCAGGAGTGGCTATACTAATATCCAACAAATTAGACTTCAAATGTAAAACAGTTAAAAGAGACAAAGAAGGACACTATATACTATTAAAAGGAACAATTAAGCAAGAAGGCATAACAATCATACATATTTACGCACCAAACCAGAATGCCCCAAAATACGTGAGGAATACACTGCAAACACTGAAAAGGGAAATAGACACATATACCATAATAGTTGGAGACTTCAATTCACCACTCTCATCAATGGACAGAACATCTACACAGAGGATCAATAAAAAATAGAGAACCTGAATATTACTATAAATGAGCTTGACTTAACAGACATTTATAGGACATTACATCCCACAACAGCAGGATACACCTTTTTTTCAAGTGCTCATGGATCATTCTCAAAGATAGACCATATGCTGGGTCACAAAGCAAGTCTTAACAAATTTAAAAAGATTGAAATCATACACAACACTTTCTCGGATCATAAAGGAATGAAGTTGGAAATCAATAATAGGCGGAGTGCCAGAAAATTCATAAATACATGGAGGCTCAACAACACACTCTTAAACAACAAGTGGGTCAAAGAAGAAATTGCAAGAGAAATTAGTAAATACCTAGAGGCAAATGAAAATGAAGACACAACATATCAAAACGTATGGGACGCAGCAAAGGCAGTGCTAAGAGGGAAATTTATTGCCCCAAATGCCTTTATCAGAAAAGAAGAAAAGGCAAAAATGCAGGAATTAACTGTCCACTTGGAAGAACTGGAGAAAGAACAACAAACTAATCCCAAAGCAAGCAAAAGGAAAGAAATAACAAACATTAGAGCAGAAATAAATGAAATTGAAAACAATAGAGAAAATCAATAAGACCAGAAGTTGGTTCTATGAGAAAATCAACAAGATTGATGGGCCCTTAGCAAGATTGACAAAAAGAAAAGAGAGAGGATACAAATAAATAAGATTAGAAATGGAAGAGGAGACATAACTACTGACCTCACAGAAATAAAGGAGGTAATAACAGGATACTATGAACAACTTTACGCTAATAAATACAACAATTTAGATGAAATGGACAGGTTCCTGGAAAGACATGAACAACCAACTTTGACTCAAGAAGAAATAGACGACCTCAACAAACCAATCACAAGTAAAGAGATTGGATTAGTTATTCAAAAGCTCCCTAAAAAGAAAAGTCCAGGACCAGACGGCTTCACATGTGAATTCTATCAAACATTCCAGAAAGAATTAGTACCTACTCTCCTCAAACTCTTCAACATAATCGAAGTGGAGGGTAAACTACCTAATTCATTCTATGAATCCAACATCACCCTCATACCAAAACCAGGCAAAGATATTACAAAAATAGAAAACTACAGACCAATCTCTCTAATGAATACAGATGCAAAAAATCCTCAATAAAATTCTAGCAAATCGTATCCAACAACACATTAAAAGAATTATACATCATGACCAAGTAGGATTCATCCCAGGTATGCAAGGATGGTTCAACATAAGAAAATCAATTAATGTAATACACCATATCAACAAATCAAAGCAGAAAAATCACATGATCATCTCAATTGATGCAGAGAAGGCATTTGACAAGATTCAACATCCTTTCCTGTTGAAAACACTTCAAAAGATAGGAATACAAGGGAACTTCCTTAAAATGATAGAGGGAATATATGAAAAACCCACAGCTAATATCATCCTCAATGGGGAAAAATTGAAAACTTGCCCCCTAAGATCAGGAACAAGACAAGGATGTCCACTATCACCACTATTATTCAACATTGTGTTGGAAGTTCTAGCCAAAGCAATTAGGCAAGAAAAAGAAATACAAGGCATCAAAATTGGAAAGGAAGAAGTAAAACTATCACTGTTTGCAGACGATATGATACTATACGTAGAAAACCCAGAAAATCCACAACAAAATTACTAGAGCTAATAAATGAGTACAGTAAAGTAGCAGGCTACAAGATCAACATTCAAAAATCTGTACCTTTTCTATACACTAGTAATGAACAAGCTGAGGCGGAACTCAAGAAACAAATCCCATTTACAATCGCAACTAAAAGAATAAAATACCTAGGAATAAATTTAACCAAAGAGACAAAAAACCTATATAAAGAAAACTACAAAAAACTGCTAAAAGAAATCACAGAAGACCTAAATAGATGGAAGGGCATACCGTGTTCATGGATTGGAAGACTAAATATAATTAAGATGTCAATCCTACCTAAACTCATCTACAAATTCAATGCAATACCAATCAAAATCCCAACAACTTATTTTTCAGAATTAGAAAAACCAATAAGCAAATTTATCTGGAAGGGCAGGTTGCCCCGAATTGCTAAAAACATCTTGAGGAAAAAAAACGAAGCTGGAGGTCTAGCGATGCCGGACTTTAAGGCATATTATGAAGCCACAGTGGTCAAAACAGCATGGTATTGGCATAAAGATAGATATATCGACCAATGGAATCGAATAGAGTGCTCAGATATAGACCCTCTCATCTATGGACATTTGATCTTTGATAAGGCAGTCAAACCAACTCACCTGGGACAGAACAGTCTCTTCAATAAATGGTGCCTAGAGAACTGGATATCCATATGCAAAAGAATGAAAGAAGACCCGTATCTCACACCTTATACAAAAATTAACTCAAAATGGATCAAAGATCTAAACATTAGGTCTAAGACCATAAAACAGTTAGAGGAAAATGTAGGGAGATATCTTACGAATCTTACAATTGGAGGCGGTTTTATGGACCTTAAACCTAAAGCAAGAGCACTGAAGAAAGAAATAAATAAATGGGAGCTCCTCAAAATTAAACACTTTAGTGCATCAAAGAACTTCATCAAGAAAGTAGAAAGACAGCCTACACAATGGGAGACAATATTTGGAAATGACATATCAGATAAAGGTCTAGTATCCAGAATTTATAAAGAGATTGTTCAACTCAACAACAAAAAGACAACCAACCCAATTACAAAATGGGAAAAAGACTTGAACAGACACCTACCAGAAGAAGAAATACGGATGGCCAAGAGGCACATGAAGAGATGCTCAATGTCCCTGGCCATTAGAGAAATGCAAATCAAAACCACAATGAGATATCATCTCACACCCACCAGAATGGCCATTATCAACAAAACAGAAAATGACAAGTGCTGGAGAGGATGCGGAGAAAGAGGCACACTTATCCACTGTTGGTGGGAATGTCAAAGGGTGCAACCACTGTGGAAGGCAGTTTGGCGGTTCCTCAAAAAGCTGAATATAGAATTGCCATACGACCCAGCAATACCATTGCTAGGTATCTACTCAAAGGACTTAAGGGCAAAGACACAAACAGACATTTGCACACCAATGTTTATAGCAGCGTTATTTACAATTGCAAAGAGATGGAAACAGCCAAAATCTCCATCAACAGAAGAGTGGCTAAACAAACTGTGGTATATACATACGATGGAATATTATGCAGCTTTAAGACAAGATAAACTTATGAACCATGTAATAACATGGATGGACCTAGAGAATATTATGCTGAGTGAATCCAGCCAAAAACTAAAGGACAAATACTGTATGGTCCCACTGATGTGAACGGACATTCGAGAATAAACTTGAAATATGTCATTGTTAACAGAGTTCAGCAGGAGTTAGAAACAGGGTAAGACAATGGGTAATTGAAGCTGAAGGGATACAGACTGTGCAACAGGACTAGATACAAAAACTCAAAAATGGACAGCACAATAATACCTAATTGTAAAGTAATCATGTTAAAACACTGAATGAAGCTGCATCTGAGCTATAGGGTTTTTTTTGTTTTTGTTTGCTTGTTGGTTTGTTTGTTGTTGTTGTTTTATACTATTATTATTACTTTTATTTCTTTTCTTTATATTAACATTTTATATCTTTTTCTGTTGTGTTGCTAGTTCCTCTAAACCGATGCAAATGTACTAAGAAACAATGATCATGCATCTATGTGATGATGCTAAGAATTACTGAGTGCATATGTAGAACGGTATGATTTCTAAATGTTGTGTTAATTTCTTTTTTTTCCTTTCCGTTAATAAAAAAATAAAAAATAAAATAAAAAATTCACAGGTTCACAGTCAGAGAATAATTTTGCCTTAAGACAGATCATGCCTATAACTGACTTTGATGGGGTTTTACTATTTTTAAGTTGGTACTGCAGTCGTATTGTTCCTGAAATGCTTTGTCTTTTGTGATACTGAGATGAAATGAATGTATTTTGAATATGGTAAGATATGATGCATTGAATGCAGAATAGACAAACATTGTTAGGAAAAAATTGTCTGTTATTATTTTCTATCTAGAAATTAAATATGGTTTAAGGTGATGTGTATAGTTGAAAATGGGTGGATTCTGTAGTAGTTAGGTTCAGGTGTCAGCTTGGACAGGGAATGATATACAGCTGTCCTGTTGCTGTGGACTTAAATCATAAGCATGTGAAATTCTTCTATGGCTGATTCTACCTGTGGTCAGCTAAGGGGAGTGCCTTCCACAATGACTGATATTTAATTTAATTAGCTGGAGGCTTAAACGAGGGGTCAGAAAAGAGCTTGGCAGCCCAGCACACCTCATCTCAGAGGTCAAAGCTAGTTAAACACACACATTTGGAACTGCAGAAAAGAACTGCTCTGGAGAAGGCTGTTTAAATCCCGAAGCAGGAAGAGAAGCCCAGCAGGTGTCACCTTGTGCAGTTCAAAATTAATAAATTTTAACTAAATAAATCTCCTTTATAAAGGCTATTCTATTTCTGATATATTGCATTCTTCAGCCTTAGCAAACTAAAATAGGGCTTTAGTACCCCCCTCACTTCTGCCCTCCATGAATTCAGATGAAAATTCTGATGTCAATCATATTGGGATCCCTAATATACGACATGTTGCTTCTCTCTTGTTGCTTTCAGAATCCTCTCTTTGTATTTGGGATTTGACAATTTTTCTATAATGTGTCTTGTTGTAGATTTCTTAGATGCTATCTTACTAGTAGTTCCTTGAGCTTAGTTTATGTGTATAAATATGTCTTTCTTCAGCTTTGAGAAGTTTTCAGCTATTATTTCTTCAAATGTTTTTTCTGCCTCTTTTTCTCCCTTTTCTCGTTCTGAGAATCCAGAGATGTGTATGTTGTGAATCTTAATGATGACCCACAGATTCTTCAGACTATATTAATTTTTCTTCATTATTTTTATCTCTGCTTTGCACATTGAATCATTTTAATTTTTTTGTATTCAGTGTCAATGATCCTTTCTTATGACTGTTCAAATGTGGTTTTGAATCCCTATAGTGAATTTTTCACTTCACTTACTCTATTTACTGCTCCAAAATATCTGTTTCATTCTTTAATGTGCTATTTATTTCTTTAGTTCAGATGTTTTCCTAAGTCCCTTTAGTCCTTTGTATATGTATTTCTTTAGCTCATTGAACACATTTAAGACAACTTGATTTCAAGTCTTTGATACTTCCAAAGTATGAGTTTTCACAGGGAAGGATTCTGGCAAATTCTTTTTTATCCAGTGAATAGTCCATACTTTCCTGTTTCTTTGTGTATTTTATAATTTTTTGTTGAACTGAACATTCTGAGTATTTTGATTTTTTAAATCTAGTTTCCCCAATTATCTGAGATTGCAAGGTTTTGTTGCTATTGAGTGATGAAGCCATCATTTGTGGCTTTTGCAACTACATTTGTTCCTAAATGGGGAATGGAAAGAGAAAAAATATATAGTTACTACCTCCTTATGACTCATCTGCTGTTTTTGCCAGAGGGGGTTACAATTGCCACCACCAGATCTGTCCCCACCCCGAGATCTGAAAGCATTGATCAAACCATAACCCATGAAATTTGGAGTACTAGGGCTTTATCCCCCACCCTGGCACCTACAAGCTGTGCCAGCCAGGAGCTCAGGATGCAGTTCCCACTGCTGCCTGCCACAAGACTGGGTAGTGGGGGGGGGGGGGATATTTCCCATTAAAGAGGATAAAATTCACAAATATTTACTTCAGTTTACCAGCATCATCTTCCAGCTTTTCCCTGGATTCTGCCCAGTGTTCCTGTTGACTCAAGAGTCTCAAAATAGTGGATTCTGACAGTGTTTCAATAGTGCCATTCTGTAGAGTTTTAGTGGAGGGGCTGATCCATGGAGATTCCTACTGCGCCATCTCCCCTAAATCCTCTATCAACTTATCTCCATGGGCTATGGAAATCTCCAACTACTATTTTGAACCGTCTATTTCTTCCTTAATGTTATAGGATTTGGCAGCAGTGAAGCCCAATATTTAAAGACATGGTTCTAAAACAGAACTGATGTCAGTACTGGTAGTTCCATTTCCCAAATGCAAAGACTTGACAAATGTGTGGATTCTCTTTTCAACTTCTTCATCTAGAAAACAGAGATAAATGTGATGGCATGTATGAAGTCTGGCATGTGGCAGGGTTACAGTAAGTGGAAAAGCAAGGTGGTTGTGATGAGGTTCTAGTTGGAAATTTCAAGACCTTCATCCTGCTGCAATGAAAGCTTCCACCATTCTTCACCACTGTCCATCCAGGGTCTGTCAGGTTCATGACACATCTTAGGGACACAACGAGGATCTGTTGAATGAAGACAGATTTTCAGACCCTGATTAAAGTAGGTCAGAAAATGTGAACCAAGTTGGAAAACAACATGATTAGCTGTTTTGATGTCAGTTTGAATCAATAATTTTTTGTAGGGTGCCAAAAGGAGGTGAGCCAAAGAGCTTCAAACTTGCTCAATACTTTTGTGGAAATGGATTAATGTTTATAGGGTAGGAGTGGGGTGGGAAGTAGGCAGGGAACTTGGAGATGGCTGAAATATCTAGGAACTGTGGGGCAGGGAGGAGCAGGCTTCAGGGAGGAAGACCTGAGAGTCCAAGATGAAGCCCACTTGTGAATGGAGCGTGGGCCAAGTTTAATGATGGATGAAGCCATCTCAATCACCTGCCAACAGGGAAGGGGTGGTGGACATGATTTCAGAGCATCCTCAGGTCCCATCTTCAGTCTTGTGAACCATAATAACAGAGGTGGGATCTTGCCATGGAGTTGGATGAAGAGGGTGTCATCCCTTCATGGCCTTTTGTGAAATGATACTGTGAGGTTGGGATGAGTGGCTTAAACTTGAGGTAGAGCTGATTGTGAAGTTCAGCACAGACCCAGAAAGGGGAGCAAGAAATGGGCAACTTCATGGTTCTATAATTTAACATCAACTCCATTTTTCCCAGGTGGCAGAAACATAATCTGGCATGTTTCAAGCCCCCTTACCCTCTCAGAGGATGGCACCTTAGTTTGGGGGTTCATATATGGGGTCCTATAAGGTTCAGGGTTCTGGCTCAGGTGGCGTAGAGGTGGGGACAGGTAACTCTCACTATGACCTTCTTCCAAGCACATGTCCACATTAATTCCTTTTAAGCCCCATGCACCATTTCTGGGGTGGGATCAATGATGGAAGCCATACTGTGCAAGTACTTCAGCAAGGGAGTCTCACTCTACACCTGCTCCTTACAAATATTGGAACCATCAAGGGAAGAGACCATTGTATGGTCAAGAGGATCCTTATGACCATAGGACAAATATATGCATGTACTAGGTGCTCTGAAAAATTGTATTAAACAATTCCTGTGGATAATGAGGCTTATATGGTGCAAATTTGCCTATATAATGGGGGTCATGGGACTTTTCTAAACACTGTTTAGAAAAGCAGTATCTTCAATTAGGAAAAGTAGATTTGGCTGAAGATTGTATCTCATCTAAATAAATTAAAAGAATTGATCAAAATTCTGTGTTGTTGAAATTCCATTGCATTAAATATCATGCAAAAATATTTGTTCTAGTTTGCTACCTGCCAGAATGCCACATACCAGAAATGGAACAGCTTTTAAAAGGAGAAATTTATTAAGTTGTAAATTTACAGTTCTAAGGCTGTGAAATTGTCCAAATTAAAGTAAGTCTATAGAAATGTCCAAATTCAGGCACCAACACGAGGCTACCTTCACCCGAGAAAGGTCGATGAAGTTTCAGGTTCTCCCTCAGCTGGCAATGCACGTAGTGAACATATCAACATCTGCTAGCTGTCTCTCCAGGCTTCTTATTTCATGAAGATCTCCCAAGGGCATTCTCCTTCTTCATCTCCAAAGGTCTCTGACTGGTGGACTCTGTCATGGCTCTAAAAAAAGGGGCTATCTACAAAATGTTAATTCTTTCAAAGGATTCCAGTCAAGGCTCACCTGGAATGGGTGGAGTCTCATCTCCCTCTAATCAAAAGTTAACATCCATAATTGGGTGAGTCACATCTCCATGAGAACAATCAAAAAGCTCCCAGACCGGAATATTGAATGAGGATTAAAGGACATGGCTTTTCTGGGGTCTACCATAGATTCAAACTGGCACAATATTTAATCCTTGATCAGAGATTAAAATATTGATTGATTGATTTGAAGGGCATTAGGATGTCTTGAAATTTTCAGGGACTCAGTACTTATTTCTTTTGCAAAATTAAGAAACACTTTGAATTCACAATGGCCCTCTCTTTGGTTGTTTCATAATTACAAGCATTTGCATGTTATGTTTTCTGAAGTTGGTTTCTAAGATAAATTGCTGGGGTTTCCTTATCTACATTATTTTCTTAGTTCTTTGACTTGGGCACATAGTTAGAAGACCACCCATTTCATTTCATGATCAGACATCTCATGATCAGTTGTGAAACTTTTGGTGACCCAGGGAAGGCAGCCGGCTCCAATGAGCCCCTGTACCATCACTCAGGCTGACAGTACTGTGCCTGGCTCCATGGTCTTCACTTCTGAACTTCCTGAGGAGCAGAGGGCTGCCTGGCCAAGGGCCAGGACCTACCCTGCTGGGGTGCCAGGGGCTGGGGCTGGGTTTGTGGACATGACATCCACTCTTCCTCAGACTCCTGATGCGACGGCAGACTTGGCCACGGGGGGCAGGCTAGTGTGTCTCCTGAGTGTGTGGACACTGGGCATATCCAAGTGATTGCAAATCCCATCTTACAAAGATTGACACCCTCAGCAGTGAGTCCTATTGAAGCACCCCTGACAGTATGTGATGGGAAGGGCACTTTACCTCGGGGGTCTTCCATCTACACCCATAACACAGTCTACATATAAGGAGAACATGAGACAAATCCCCACAGAGGGGCCTCCTGTAGGGCCCTAACTGGTCCCCCTCAATTGGCCAAGGCCATCAGGTGAGCACAGTCTGAGAAACCAACAGCGCCAAGTGGAGCCAAAAGATGACTAAATGTGGTGTGGTGTCCCAGATGGGTGTTAAGACAGAAAGGAGCATTCAGGAAAACAGGAACTCTGAATAAACCGAGGACCTTAGTTAACAACAATTTATCAATATTGGTTCATTGATTGTGACAAATGTTGTGCACGAATGCAGCACACTACCTATAGGGGACTGTACATAGAATGCCCTTGAGTGCTGTGTGCCACCTTACCATATTTCTGTAAATCGAAAACTGCTGTAAAGAATGAAATGGGTTTAAGAAGTCCTTCCCAACCTTCCTGCAGGATAGGCTATGCACAGTCCCTGAACTGAGGGGTCAAGGCTAAGAGGCCAGGTTCTTCCATGTTTGGAACAAAAGGGTGAGGGGCTTGTCCCAGCAGACAAGTCCCAGCCTGCCCTGTCCCTTCCTCAGGTCCTGACCCAGACCTGGCCTGGAGACAGCAGCCCCAGGGCCCCTGCTTACCTCCTGCTGGGATAATTGCTCCCTGAGGGCCTTGGCCTCTCCTTGCTCCCCAGTGACCTCTGCGTCCACCCCAAGCAGATGTTCTTATAGGTCAGCAGCAAACAGGGGAGGCACAAACAGGAGGAAAAGCAGCTTTGAACCACAAGTTTCTATCTCACCTTTAATTGGGGTAAGGATATTGTTGATCTTTCATTGAAATGTGAATGTCAGTTTAGACAGGAAGCAATTGTGGACACATGTCTTCTATTAACAGGGAATATGTTAATTGTGAATAAATCACTGCCTATTCCTTGTCTTTTGGACAATTTACCAATTTTCCTTTCAATATTTCTGAAGAGATGGATTTAGATTAGATCTGAGCTAATATGTTGTGGATGAAATGCCCCTATAATCACTTTATTCTTGTCTGTTGCAATTCCAGTGTGAAATGGTGAGGCGCCTTGAGGCTCTCCAAGCTCCTTGGCTCTGCTGCCCCCAGTCCTATCTGTGCGGCTGATTGGTGAAAGGGAAAAACAGCACTTTTGGCCTTGTTCTCTAGGATAGGTCAAGATATTTAAAATAATCTCTGGCTGCAAAGCTGGAGGTGGCTGACTCATCTCCCTCTGAATCTGAGGCAAGGGATACACAGTTTGAGAGACCAATAGCCCCAAGCAGAGCCAAAAGATGATTAAATGTGATGCAATATCCCAGATGGGTGTTAAGGCAGAATGGGGCATTCAGGAAAACAGGAACTCTGAGTAAACAGAGGACTTTGGTTAACGACAGTGTATCAATATTGGTTCATTGATTGTGGCAAATGTTGCACATGAATGCAGCACAGGTAAAGTGCCCCCAAACATTAGCCGTGAACTTGGGTGGCAGGGGCCAGAAGAGGGCTCAGTGCTTGTGTGGGGACAGTCCCATGTATTGTAGCAAAGGGTGTGTGAGTCGTTGCTGCATGGCCCTAGCGTGGCCCTCAGATGTGAACACCCCATGAGCAAGGACCCCCCACCCCATCCTGCGGCACAGTTAGCACCCGAGTTTGGCAAGGGCAGAGCTTGGCTTCTGGTCAGCAGCCTGTGCACAACTTGGCCCTTGTAAGGGTGGTTGGGAGGGTAATGGGGGGAGGGGATTGAGCAGGTCACTTTGAGCAGGTCACACTCACAGAACCCTTCCACACACACACCTTATTCTGCACTCTGCCCACTCAGTGTTCACAGTCAGGAACGTATTTCTGGAAATCTCCAGCATCTCTGTTCATGGGACACTGGAGGGACCAGCTCCCTGGTTAGGAGGTGCACATATTGATAACTCCTTGCTCTCAGGCCATCATTTACTTACGTGCAACATGCAGGGCATGTTCTTGGAGACTTCCTGTACCATGAACTGGGTGGGCCCAGGGTGTGCAGCCACAAGGGAAAGAGAAGGAAATGTTCATTTTATTGTTAATGGGTTGTGGCTTCTTGGGCTTGGCATGTACTACTCAAGAAAGACAGTCACCTGCCTGAGGTCAGGGATGGGTTGCCAGACTGGTGTGCAAAGTCAGGGAATCCCACAGGCCTGGGAAGCAGGTGGGTGCATGGCAAGAGGTTCCGGACAACAGTGAAGTTGTGTTTCTTCTTTTCATTGTTGCATTTCCAGCTCCTGGCACACCCAATGAAAGAAGAAACTTATCACTTAGTCTGAGAGACCCTGGTGGGGGTTAGAGCCAGGAGACAGGCTCCTGCCAGCTGCGGGAACCAACAGCAACCCTGGATGCCCATGGTACAGCCACCTCCTCACTCTGGGAAGAAGCCTTTAGTAGACAAGGTAGCATTGGGTGGTCATGGCTTTAACTGACCAGACTTGATGCAGAGCCAGGCCCAGCCTGTTCCAATGCCAGCTGCTGTCCCCCAAGACTGGCCTCTTCCCAGGCTTCACCTTCAGTCGCTGGACCCCTCAGAAAACCTGAGCTCCCCACCTCAGCCCATCCCTTGGCCTACATCTACCCCTTTGCAGGTAAGAATTCCACCCTGTCTCTGAGGCAGTCTTCTCCATGAAGACTCTTCTAATCTCCAGCTGAATTGGTTTTTCTTCTTTGAGATAATAAGGCCTGGAGCCAGCTAGGGTATGTCACTGGCCATGTCATACTCACAGGTAAATACAACATGGTCCATCTCCCAATAATGTTCAAATGTCAGGATAACGTAGGAAATATTCATTATTAAAGTGAAAACAGGTTGCACTTCCTATGTAAATTTCTGAGTAATGCCTTCCCAGCCACAAACAGGAAGGAGAAGCTGTTATGTGGAGGGGGTCTGAGGAGCAGGGAAGGATTGTCTCCCTTGTTCTAGGAACCTGTGTTAAGAACTTAGCTATGTGTTTCCTAGGTCCAAGGCACCACTGCAAACATCCCATTAGATGCATGTGAAGTGTGATCACCTACCTTGTCCTTGTGCTTCCCTCCACCAGGTGCCGACTGCTCCCCAGCATCTTTGGGCCAAGCTCACCCACCCAATGGCAGCCAACAACCACACAGCCATGGTGGAGTTTGTTCTGCTGGACTTCTCAGAAAACCCCCAGCTCCTGGGTGCCTTCTCTGCTCTCTTCTTCCTCCTTTACCTGACAGCTTTTGCAGGGAACTGTCTCATCCTCACAGCCATCTGCCTGAATCCAGCCCTGCACACCCCCATGTACTACTTTCTCACCAACATGGCCATCATAGATATCGTCTGCACATCCACCGTAATCCCCAAGTTGCTGGAGAACCTGGTGGGCAAAAGCTGCACCATCTCCTATGGGGGCTGCATGACCCAGCTCTTCTTCCTATGGTGGGTTCTGGGGGCTGAGCTGCTGCTGCTCACGGTCATGGCCTATGACCGCTATGTGGCCATCTGCCAGCCCCTGCACTATCACATACTGATGGGCAGGCCCCTCTGTGCCCTCCTGGCAGGTGCTGTGTGGGTAACCAGCGGGATTAACAGTTCCGTGCATACTGGTCTGATGACACGGCTCACTTTCTGTGGCTCCAATCAGATCCATCACTTCCTGTGTGAGATCCCCTCACTGTTGGTGCTTTCGTGTAGCCCAACCTACCTGAATGACATCATGATTGTTGTCGCAGATGTTTACTTTGGGGTGGTCAACTTCCTGTTCACCATGGCTTCCTATGGCTTCATCATCGCCAGTATCCTGCGCATCCGCTCTGCTATGGGTAAGCGCCGGACCTTCTCCATTTGCTCTTCCCACCTCCTCGTGGTCTGTATGTATTACTCCACCGTCGTCTACACCTACATCCTCCCAGGGACTGGCGCCTCCATGGAAAATGGCAAAGTGGTTGCCATCCTGTACACAGCAGTCAGCCCCACCCTGAACCCACTCATCTACACTCTGCGGAACAAAGATGTAAAGGTGGCCCTCAGGAAGATGTGTCCCACATCCGGTAAATGAAAGGAAGTGGCTGAGTTGAATTTTTCTCAATGCTGATGAGTTAACTTTAAAAAATGATGAGAAACTGATGCAAGTGACAAGGGGGGGAATTTAATTTAAGTTGTAGATTTATAAACAATATGTTCCCCCAATAGGAACTGGCAAAGTTTCTATGGGGAACATTTAAATGAACTTTCCAAGTAAATTTGGATCAGGTAGTGATGGGGAAATTTCTTCAAGGTAGAACAGGTAGCCAGGTGAAACAGCAAGAGGCTCAGGGTGGTACTCCAAAGTTTGCTGATGTTTTCACCCATGCATCAGTGGCAAGGAACACGTCTTTAGCCTTCACGTGTGGACATCACTGTTCCATTTCTCTTTCAGAGTGGGAGTCTTGCGTTCTGAAGTGGGGTCCACTATGTACAGTGCTTGGTACATTTTAACATGGGGACTTTTGAAATCCTATTTTGAGGAACGTCACCTAGATTCTCCTACCCACTTCCTCTTTGCTCAGGTTTGAAAAGAGACAAGGCATTGTTCCTCACCATCTTTGTAAAGTGTTGCAGCCTTGGCACTGTAAAGAGGATGAGAAGTTACATCATCAAGCCTTCAGTTTTAGCAAACAGCAGAAAAGAGGTGTATTTAAATTTGCATTTTCCTTTCACACAAGAAAGGATCATTCCTTAACCAAGAATCTTTGTATAACAGGAAATATTTGTTGTGGTATTTAGTTTGTACATAATTTCTTCAATGTTATCTTTGTGGGCTCAATTCCTTTTTGGTTTCCTCCTTCCCCTTCTCTGGCTCTTCCTCCTCCATTTCCTCCTTCTTCTGTTCACAATTTTCCTTACTAGTCTTATCCTCTGCTTCTAGCCTCTACATTTGTGTTTTTTCTATGTTTCAGCTTAGACTCTCTTCTCTTCTCTTGGTAATTGCATTCATGCCCATGTCTGCCTATATCTTTAATGTTTGCCACTGATATGCAAATTTATAGCTGGAGACCCTTATTCTCCTCCAAACCCCAAACTCATTGATATAATTGCCGAGTTAACATTTCCAGAAATCTCATTCAACAGTGTCAATGCACCATCTTCCATTCCTTCAGCCCATCTACTGAAACATTCTCGTTCCTCTTCCTAGCCCCTGTATCCAAAGCATCCTCAAATCCTATTGATTGGATCAGAACACCTCTCATATCTGCAACTTATCCCATCTATACCTGAATGTATCCTTGGCCACCTAAGATTATGTTTCTGCCCTGTATCCAGAGTTACAGATTTCACAAGATTTTATAATTAATGGTTTCAAGCACATAAAAAAGTTGAAAGAATTTTACAGTGAACGCTTATATGTCCAATGTCAAAATTCTATTATTAACTTGTTCCTACAGTTTTTTAAATTATTTATCCATCCTTCAACTCACCTTGTTTTTAAGTGGGTTTCAAAGCAAGTTTTGAACATTAGTTCACTTCTCCTTAAATACATCATCATGATATACATTAATTAGTGTTAAAGATTTAAGTTTCCTTTCCCTTCGAAGTAAAATTTTCAATGGAATGCCTAAATAATCGTGCACATTTTCTGGGTTTTGACAAGTGTATACAGCTGCATAACCAAAACATCTATCAAGATATTATTATATTCCCTTCTATCCTTGTCGTCAATCCCAAACCACTCCTTACTGAATTTAACACTATTATGATTTTTCATGCTCTAGTACTTCATATAAATGGAATTACAGGTACATGAGACTTCTTTCACTTAGTATACTGTTTGTGAGATTTACTCATGCTGTTACATGTATCATCAGTTTGTTCAGTTTTCCATTAGTATTCCATTGTATGAATGCATTAGTTTTTATTTGTTCCATTCACCTGTTGAGGGACATATGTCTTTTTTCAAACTTTTGGTTATTATGAATAAAACTGCCATGAGCATTTGCATGCATGTCTTCTGCAGGTGTTATTTCTGTTTGTTTCTCTTGGGTAAATGAGTAGGAGTGCAATTGCTGGATCTTAGGGAGCATGCATGTTTGATTTTATAAGGAACCGTCAGTATTGTTTTGTGTTTTTTTTTTTTTTTTACAAAAATGGTATCACCATTTTTATGTCCCATCAGCAATGAATATGTGTTCTGGTTCTTCACATCCTCTATACAGTAAAAGGTTTTAAAAGCCAAAGTCTAATCCTGCCCTTCATCTGCCTACAGTATTTTAGTAACTTCCTACTGCTCATGGAAGCAGTTACACATTGTACAATATCTGGCCTGTACTTTCCTTCTCATCTAATATATAAGTGTAATGCCACAAACTTCTCCTTACAGACTGCTTTAGTGGCAACACACACAATTCGATGTGTTGTGTTTTTATTTTCATTAAGTTCATGATGCTGTCTAGTTTCCCTTTTAATTTCTTACTTGAGCCATGTGCTATTTAGAAGAGTATTATTTAGTTTCAAAAATTGGGGTATTTTTCCATATATCTCTAGGCTGTTGATTTCTAATTCAGTTCCTTTCTTGTAACAGAACATTATTTATATGGCTTGAACCTTTTAAATTTGTAGGACAGGTTTCATGGTCTCATTTATGGTCTTTTCTGGTGAATGTCGTTGAATGGAGAAGAGGAAGTCATGAACTTCACAGTGAAGAAAGAAGTTGGAGATCTGCAAGTTGCTGCCCCAGGACTTCTCTAATTTCCCAAGATTTTTGTCCAAAATATAGACCATACAATCATTTCTCCTCATATTCCTGATAAAATCTCCATGGTCCTGTATGGGTGGCTCCACCCCCTCTCAGTTTGCTCCTTCCCAGTTCTCTCATCCCAATCCCAGTCTCACCACCAGGCTTTCTGTCTGTGAAATGCCTGCTGAGAATGTTTTAAAAAATGATCATGGTGATGAATATACTACTGTGTGATGGTATTGTGAGCCATTTACTGTATTCTATACACGGAATGTTTGTATGTTATGAATGTTTATGTATGTATATTGTTTTGTTTTGATAATGCAAAATAAATTAAATTAAAACAAAATGAAACAAAATGTCTGTTGGGATGTTACTTCACCTTCGTGGAGCCTTTACATCATACAGGTCCCTGCATGAAATGCTTCCTCAGAGTATTCTTTTTGCCACTATATAAAAAAATGACATGCTGTATTATTATTTTGATTTCTTTTAAAACATGAATCGCTATGTGAAAATATCTTGTTTACCATATACATATTCGTTATATTTTACTAGACCATAAGCTCCTTGAGGTGATGATGGCTGGTCTGCTTGGTTCAATGCTGAATTTGTAGCATAAAGGTCAGTAGCTGGCATACAGTTGGCATCTAATAATTGCCAGTTGAGTGAACGAATGTCTCCCCATGGTAGTACTGAGCAAGTGATGACCTTATCTGCCTAATTCAAGCTGAGCATGAAGCAGAGTGTCTGGCACATAGTATGTGCTTAATAAACATGTGTTGAATGAATGGCATGTCCAAGAGAACTTCGATGTTAGGCATAGACTATAAATGTGATCTTTGTAGGGAATCTTAAAATTGGACCACTCACCTGCATGTTGCTCTATAACCACAGAAGCCAGTTTTGCTGACCCTTAGTGTTATGGCTTACTAAAGCTGCCAGAATGCAATATACCAGAAATGGGTTGGCTTTTACAAAAGGGATTTATTAAGTTCCAAGTTACAATTCTAAGGCTGTGAAAATGTCCAAATTAAGGCACCAGAAGGAGGATTACTGCTCAGAGAAAAGGCAGCATCCAGGCTCCTCTGTCACATGGGAAGGCACATGGTGAGGTCTGCTGGGCTACTCTCCCAGCTGCTAGTTTCAAACAGCTCTCTCAGCTCTGTTTCCAATGGCTTTCACTCTAAATGTCTGTGGGCCATCACTTAGCTTCTCCAGGGCAAACCTTGGATCTCATCTCTTAGGTTAGCAGCTCCAAATGTCTGCATCTTGGTTTCATTTCTCTGCTCTCCGTGTTAATTCTGAAGTCTTTCTCTCTCCTTAAGCTTTTTGAAAGACTCCAGTAAACTAATTAAGATCACCTTCAATGGTCAAGTTCACATCTCCATGGAAATAGCAAAATCAAAAGGTTCCACCCACAATTGGAGGGGTCACATCTCAAAATAATCCAATCAAAAGATCCCACCCCACAAAAGGTCTGCCCCCACAAAATTCTATTAGGAATGCAACATCATGGATTTTCTGCAGTACATAACATTTTCAAACCAGTGCAGTTAGGAAGCCAAAGAAGCAAAGCAGCAGTAGTGACAAAAACTTGAATTGCATAACCAAGTGTTCCCCAACCAGCTCAGAGAGAAGCATGTCCCCAAGAGGCTGCAGTGAACTGGAGAAGTGAGTTGATAGTGGAGGAAGGGTAGAGATAGTTGGGGGCTTTTCTCTGAAGAAAGGACTGAAAAAGCACATGCATCAATTTAAAGGGAATTCCCAGGAGAGTTATGATGCTCAAATAGGACTTGTGTGAAAGCACCCTGGGAGACTAAACTAGTGCAGTGCCCCCTGCTAAAATGAAAGGAGATACTCCCTGCTAAAGCACCTCAATCCAAGAAACACATCTCCATATTGGCATTCCTCTTCATCTGAACCATAGGAAGTTTCTCAGGATGAACACTTATCCAGTCATCACAGCCAGTGGCAGACTGCCTTGGCGGGGATTGCTAGAAGTAGACCAGGAGATGAGAGCTTTGTATGGGTGATTTATTATGGAGATTATCCAGAGAAGCCAAGGAGAGAAGTGGAAGAAGCCAAGAAAGTGTGATTCCAGGTGATGTCCAGCCTCAGCTTTGACTCTGAAAGGAGCTCTGGAGGATAATGTCGCCACAGTTTGTCAATCTTGAGGTAAGGGAGCTGGGCTTTCACTCTCCCACACTGACTGAACACTGCCTCATCCACTGTCAGGATCATGAACATGCAGCCCTTCTGATTTCCTTCCATCTAACCATGTGGTGTCAGGAGCCAGTGATTGCCTTGGGACACAGGTGAAGGTACAAACTTCATCCTGGGGGCATGGAGAGATGGACCGAGCCGTGCCACATTCAGTGCAGTGAACATTGATAACAGTGCCTGCTGTGCTGTGTGCCATGTCAGTGAGACAGGAAGGCACACCATCCTGTACAGAAGGCAGCCAGGGTCTGGCTCAGTTTCACGAATTACAAACTTCTACTGAGTGCATGGATGGTTTGGACCCTTTGTTCTAGTTTGCTAGCTGCCAGAATGCAATATACCAGAAATGGAATGGCTTTTAAAAGGGGGAATTTAATGAGTTGCTAGTTTACAGTTCTAAGGCTGAGAAAATGTCCCAATTAAAACATGTCTATAGAAATGTCCAATCAAAGGCATCCAGGAAAAGATACCTTGGTTCAAGTAGGCTGATGAAGTTCAGGGTTTCTCTCTCAAGTGAGGAGGCACATGGTAAACACAGTCAGTGCTCCTCTCTCAGCTGGAAGGGCACATGGCAAATACAGTGTCATCTGCTAGCTTTCTCTCCTGGCTTCCTATTTCATGAAGCTCCTGGGAGGCGTTTTCCTTCTTCATCTCCAAAGGTCACTGGCTGATGGACTCTGCTTCATAGTGCTGCAGCATTCTCTGCTCTCTCTGAATCTCTCTCTCCAAAACATTTCCTCTTTTATAGGACTTCAGAAACTAATAAAGACCCACTCAAATGGGTGGAGACATGTCATCCCTTAATCCAGTTTAACAACCACTCTTGACTAAATCACATCAACCGAGGAGATGATCTCATTGCAGTTTCAAATATACAGTATTGAATAGGGATTATTTTACCTTTATGAAATGGGATTTATATTAAAACATGGCTTTTCTTAGGGGGCATACTTCCTTTCAAACCAGCACACCCTTGCTGGAATAAAGTGGGCTGTCCTGGGTAAATGTATGATTTGGGGGACAAGCTCATACTAAGCAAATATGGAGATGGGCAGAAGTGAGGGCATGAGGGCCACAGGGTTTCTATTGAGAGCAGTGGGATGAACCAACAAACTTGGATCTGTTTCCATCTCTTTGAGCCCAAGAAAGAGCGTACTCCACACTGAAAACAAAAAGCAGAGGATTTAGTCATGAAACCCCTTTGCAGAGTCAGGGTGTGTGGATGTCAAAATTAGACATGGCGTGGAAGTGATCAAGAGCTGAGGATGTCCAGCAGAGGTCAGCAGTTTGGATGGGTTTGAGGCAAGCTCATGTCCCACCAGCTGCTGTTTGCTGTGCCATTTGTCCTGGAATCCTAACAAGCACCCAACTGTAAGATAAGCTCTTTTTAGGTAGTGGGGCCACTTGGAAGGGTCTCATATGATCATAGACTCTGAAAATGGGATGCCCTGACTTCCCTGAAGTCAGGTGGAAAAGGAAACATGACTTTCCTTGGGCCACATAATTCATGCTCAGCATCTCCTTTGGGCAATGGGATAGAGTAGGGTATGGGATGCATTTTTCATAAGGGTCCAGAGTATAAATTTTTTGCCTTCGTGGGATATGAAATCTTGCTTTGAACTACTCAACCCCAATGCTGCAGTGATAAAGCTGCCAAAGACAACATGAAGAAGAATCAGCAAAATTATGCTCCAATAATGTTTCATTTATGGACATGGAAATGTGAATTACAAATAATTTTCACATAACCTGAAATATCATTGTTTTGATTTTTCTCAACCATTTGAAAATGTAAAAACATTGTTAGCATTTGAGCCTTTCAAAAATAGGCACAGGTCAGATTTGGCCAATGACTACGGTTTTCCTAAAATTGACTAAGCAGCAAGAGGTTTGCTATTGCCTTGATTTGTGAAGAAAGCATTTCTAAAATGCTGAGACAGTGACAGCGAGAGGCCAGAGACATGTGGTCCTCAGTCCCTGCTAGAGGCTGGAATCTGGTGAAGGCCACCAGAAGCCCTGTGCTGAAGACCAGCTGAGGATGGGTAGCCTGTCTATGCTTCCATATGTGATCTGGGCTGTGTCTGCCCTTGGGAGAGCATGGTTGTTGGTTTACCAGTTATTTCATTGACTTGGGGCAGTAAGAATCTCAATGTCTGCCCTGCCATTCAGGCCATGAAACCTTCTCCTGTGGATTGATGCTGTGGGACAACCAGCAGCTGGGCATTGATTCCTTAAAACACCAGCCCTGTTCGAGTCAAGAACCACCCACAGGTGCCAAGAATGTCTTCAATTATTATTTGGTGATTCAATCCAGCCTCGAGGCCTGATACCTTTCCTGGTTCTGCCTAATAAGAGCACACAGGTTCTGCCTTAACTGGTCCCTGGGGCCCACAGCTGACCAACTGTGAGCTCACATCTCTGAGGCTATTTCAGGTGATATAAGGACCCTTTAGCCCTTGCCACAAATCTCCTATGGTGATTGTTGTGCTTGAGGAGAGGGAGCTCAGAATACGACATATAAATCTGACTTGTTATAAATAAATCATGTGTCCACTCATAAGGAGATGGGAAGAAAGGAGCTGACCTACATGGCTTTGGAACACAATGTTACAACTGGATTCTTTTGGGCTAAGAACAAAAAGACCTGCAACAAACATAGTACAGGGTAGCAATTCAAAAGCTCCTTTTTTGTATATGAGGGTTGGACAAATTGTAAAATATCAGACCCATGTCTCCCACGTGCTGGAGAAATAAATTACAAATGGTCTGAGGAAGGGCAGAATAAACCCTGTGGTGTTGGGCTGGCCTTGGAGGTATCAATATGAACTCATATTTGTTTGTTTTTTAAATATCTATTCATTGATAGGTATAGCAATAACCCTTTAGATATGATGACATGCTTGACCTTCTCTCCCAGATTTCCTTGTTTTCAATTTCTAGCTTCTCTATCCATAGCTGCCTTCCTCAGCTTCTGTGTCTTTTCCTGTGTGCTTCTCTGAATTTCATCTCTTCAATTGCTAAATAATTTCAATAGAAGGGCAGAAAAGATAAAGGATATTAGGAAGACACTAGGAGAACATAAAGAAGAATTTGAAAGAATTCATAGAATAATAACAGATCTTACAGAAATGACCTTGAATGTTTTTTGTTTTTTTAAAATGTTTTTATTGTTAACAACAAACATACAATCATTCTTGACATACGAACATTCTATACATGGTGCACAACCAATAGCTCAAAATATCACGTGTATTCATCACCATGATAATTTTTTGAACATTCGTGTCTCTCCAGCAAAAGAAATTAAAAAGCATAAAGAAAAAGACTCATACATGCCATACACCTTACCCCTCCATCTTATTGACCACTAGTATTTCAATCTACTCAATTTATTTTAACCTTTGTTTCCCCTATTATTTGTTTATTTTTATTCATATTTTTTACTAATCTGGCTATATCCTAGATAAAAGGGGCATCAGACACAAGGTTTTCACAATCACACACTCACATTGCAGAAGCTAAATCATTATACAATCATCTTCAAGAAACAAGGCTACTGAAACACAGCTCTACAGTTTCAGGTACTTCCCTCTAGCCACTCTAATACACAATAAACTAAAAAGGGGATATCTATATAATGTATAGAAATAACCTCCAGGTAACCTCTTGAATCTATTTGAAATCTCTCAGCCACTGACACTTTGTTTAGTCTCCTTTCCCTCTTCTCCTTGTTGGTCAGGAAGGTTTTCTCAATCCCTTGATGTCAAGTCCCAGCTCAAACCAGGATTTCTGTCCCATGTTGCCAGAGAGGTTTACACCCCTGGGAGTTATGTCTCACAAAAGGGAAGAGAATAGTGAGTCTGCTTGCTATGCCAGCTTAGAGAGAGAGGCCACATCTGAGTAACAAAAGAAGTTCTCTGGGGTGACTCTTAGGCATACTTTTAAGTAGGTTTAGCCTATCCTTTACAGGAATAAGTTTTGTAGGGGCAAATCCCAAGATTGAGGGCTTAGCCTATTAATTCAGTTGATTCCATTGCTTGAGAGAATATCAGGAATTATCCAAATGGGGAAGCTGAATTCCCCCACCCCTTTCTCCACATCTCCCAAGGGAACTTTGCAAATACTTCTTTATTCACTGTTCAAATCACTCTGGGATTTATCAGGACATCACACTAACTTAGACAAACCAACAAAATCTCATGCCTTAGTCAAGATCCATGTACTTATAGTGTGCAATTATACTGAAGTTAAATTAGGAAATGTACTAGTCAGAATATAAATTTTGCACCAAATAAACATTTCTTGCTTTAGTCTCACACAGATGTTGAAATTTTAAAATATGAATGACAGTCTATTTTTCACATCCTGTAATATTGACATTCCTTTGTCCTTCCTCCAAAATCATTTTTAATCTGTACATTTAACCACTATCATTGTACATTGTTTCAGTTTTCCAAAGATGCCGGAATGCAACATACCAGAAATGGTTTGGCTTATTCAAAGGGGATTTCAGAGATTACAAATTTACACTTATGAAGCATGAAAATGTTCAAATTAAGGCATCAAGTCGGAGATACTTTGAGGAAAGCCTCCTGGAATCCAGGATTCCTCTGTCACAGGATAAGGAACATGGTGTTGTCTCCTGATTCTTCTCTCCAAGTTTTTGGAGTCAACAGCTGACTCCAAAACAAATGTCTCTGAGCATTTCTTTCTCTCTTGCTTTCTCCCAGGGTGTTTTCTTTCTAAACTCTCACTTTCTCACAAGCTCTCTTAAAGCACTCCAGTAAAGGATTAAGACCCATCTTGAATAGGCTGAGTCACACCTCCATGGAAACAACCTAGTCAGAAGGTCCCAGCTAACAATGGCTCTGCCCACCCCACAGTGATCGGTTAAGAAAGAATAGCCTTTTCTGGAGTACATAACAGAGTTAAACCAGCACATGTGGTTCCCAAGTATTTTTTCCTAGATTATGTAGGTTGTTGTTTAATTTTCAAGGTAAAGTCCTTTGAGGAAAAACAAAGTATTTTTAATTTGATGAGGTCCCATTTACCTATTTGTTCTTTTGTTTCTTGTGTTTTGGGTGTAAATTCAAAGAAGCCATTGCCTAACACAAGGTCTGGATAACGGTTCCTTAAATTTTCTTCTCGGAGTTTCATGGTTTCAACTGTTATATTAAGGTTTTTGATTCATTTGAGTTTATTTTTGTATATGGTGTGAGATAGGGGTCCCCGTTCTATATTTGTTTGTTTGTTTTGCAAATGAAGATCTGGTATTCCCAGAGACATTTGATGAAGAAATTGTTCTTTCCCAAGTGAATAACCCTTACAACCATGTCAAAGAGCAGATGGCCATAAATGTGAGGGTTGATTTCTGAGCTCTCAATTTGATTCCACTAGTCTTTTATGTCTTTCCTTGTGCGGGGACCATGATATTTTGCTTATTTGGTTTTGTAATAAGTTTTAAGAATGGGAAATGTGAGACTTTCAATATCATTCTTTTTCAAGATGACTTTAGCTATGTTGGGTGTCTTAATCTTCCATACAAATTTGATGATTGGTTTTTCCATTTCTGCAGAAAAGTTTGTAGGAATTTTGAATGGGATTTCATTGAATCTATAAATTTCTTTGGGTAGGGTTGACAGCTTGATTATTTTACTCTTCCAATGCATGAGCACAGAATGTCCTTCCACTTATTTAGGTTTACTTAGAATTCTTTTACTAATTTTTTGTAGTTTGCTGTGTACAAGTCTTTTACACCCTTCGTTAGATTTAATCCTAGATATTTGATTCTTTTCATTGCCATTGTGAATGGAATTTCTACTTCTGATTCTTCATTGCTTCGATACAGAAACACCATGGACTTTTGGGTGTTAATTTTCTACCCCACCACTTTGCTGAAGTTATTTATTAGCTGTAGGAGATTTGTGTGCATTTTTCTGCATACAGGATCATATCAATGGCAAATAATGTAAGTTTTACTTCTTCCTTTTCCATTTGCATACCTTTTATTTCTTTTTCTTGCCTAATTGTTATGGCAAGAACTTCCAGTACAATTTTGAATAATAGTATTTATAGTGGGCATCTTTGTCTTGTTCCTCATATTAGAGGGAAAGCTTAAAGTCTTTCACCATTAAAGAGAATGTTATCTGTGGGCTTTTCATATATGTCCTTTATCACATTGAGGAAGTTTCCTTCTATTCCTAATGTTCTAAGTGTTTTTATCAAGAAGTGGTGCCTCATATATTTTGGAGCACTCTGGCTTAGTGCATAAATATTAATGATTTTTATGTCTTCTTGTTGAATTGTTTCTTTTATTAATATGTAGTGTCCTTCTTTGTCTCTTTTAACTGTTTTACATTTGAAGTGTAATTTGTTGGATATTAGTGTAGTTACTCCTGCTCTGTTCTGATTGTTGTTTGCATAGAATATCTTTCCTCAATCTTTCACTTTCAACCTATGTTTGTCCTTGGGTCTAAAATGAGTCTCCAATAGAAAGTATATAGATGGGTCTTTTTTTTTAATCCATTCTGCCAGTCCATGTCTTTTGATTGGGAAGTTTACTCCATTAACATTCACAGTTATTACTGTAAAGGCAGTACTTTCTTCTACCATTTTGCCTTTGGGATTTTATATATCACATCTAATTTTTTTTCTCTTTTTATCTTTACTGATAGTCTTCATTTCTACACTCTTCTCCACATCTCTCTCTCCTTCTTTTCCTATCTGCCTCTAGAGCTCCCTTTAGTATTTCTTGCTGAGCTGGTCTCTTGGTCACAAATTCATGTTCCCCATCATCCAGAGGTACCTGGGTTGATAGAATGGTGGAATGGCCTTTTGAAACCTCAATTATGGTGCCAACTAGGTGGCAATACCTTTGCAGTACTGTGGTGATGTTCTGCAGGAGGCTGTGTATGCTCTGAATCAGCATCCACTGTATGGTGCTGTTTCTCCAATAGCCAGGGTTCATGGGTCCAGGAATCAAGGGGTGGAAATGGGAATGACACTTGGAAAAATTTTTGCTTCCTGTCCTTGCAACATTGAGCTTTACTGGTCTACAGTTTTTCCAGAAGAGGAAGTGCTTCCACCAGGAGAAACAACAATGATTCTGTTGAACTTGAATCTAAGATTGCCACATGGTCACTTTGCGCTATTCATACCACTGGATCAACAAGCCAAGAAAGGGATTACTTTACTGACTGGGGTGATTGACCCTGACTATCAGGGGAAACAGGACTGCAACTACATAATGGAGGTAGAGAAGAGTTTTCTTGGAATATAGGAGATTCCTTAGGGCACCTTAGTGTTACCATGCCCTGTGATTAAAATCACTGGGAAACTGCAACAGCCTAGTCCAGGCAGGACTACCAATGGCTCTGAAACTTCAGGAATGAAGGTTTGTGTCACCCCACCAGGCAAAGAACCATGGCCAGCTGAGGTGCTTGCTGAGCGTAAAGGGAACATGGAATGGGTAGTGGAAAATGTAGTGTTAAATATGAACTATGACCGCGTGATCAGTTACAGAAATGAGGACTGTAATGGTATGAATATTTCTTCTTTGTTTTGTAATTAGTATCTATGTATTTATACATAAATCAAATATCTTTGCTTTCCTCCTTATTTTATTCCCGTTATCATATGGCATAAGCCATTTTGTTCACGTTATATTATTTAAGTTGTAAGATATCAAGTTTAAGAGTGAATATTACCCAAGGACTTGCACCCTATTCTGGAGAGATTTAATGCATTTCTGGTTGTACACAGGACAGTTGAGTATTGTTAGATGAGGAAATAATGTGTCTATTATTGTTCTCTATTTAGAGATTAGGTATGGTTTAAGATGATGTGTATAGCCAAGTTGACAAGGGGTGGACTGTGATGGTCAGGTTCATGTGTCAACCTGGCCAGGTGGTGGTGCCCAGTTGATTCATCAGGCAAGCGCTGGCCTGTTTATTGATGTGAGGATATTTCATGACTTAAATCAACACCATGTTAGCTGCATTAACAGATGATTGCATTTTCAATCGGCTAAGGGGAGTTCTGCAGTGAGTAGGTTAATCTAATCACCAGAAAATTTTTAAGGAGAATTCAGAAGAGACAATCACTCTTCCTGCTTTAGTGAGCCAACCTCTCTTGAGAGTTCATTGAGGACCTTCATTGGGGCTGACAGCTGGTGGTCTGCCCTACAGATCTTGGACCCTTACATTCCCACAGTTATGTGAAACACTTTCATAAATTTTATATTTACAGATATCTCCTGCTGATTCTGTTTCTCTAGGGAACACTTGCTAATACAATATCCAAAATTGCATTATAAATGCTTTAACAACAAATTATACGACGAAAAATCATAACAGCAACTGAAGGAGGGGGAAATTGCCTAAGGAGCACGGATAAAATTTACAGCAAATTTCTTGTCAGAACTTATAGCTACCAAAGATCAATGTGATGATGTCTTCAAAGTACTTAAAGTAAAAAAAACGTCGACACAGGATTCTCTATCCCATTGATAACTGTACTTTTTTCATGTAAGATTATCCCTAATCATAGGAAACAAACACTATCAGTGGGTAAAGGACTATTGTGTATGTAATAAGGCCTCAAATAGTTTAGAAAAATAAAATACATGTGTGTATATGTGTGTGTGTTCTACTAATTATTGAAAGAAGGAATAATACTAACTCTACAAATCACTTCCAGAGAAGAGAAGAAGCAGAGACATTCCTGAATTTTTTTTAGTTTGTTTACTTTTTCTTAACTTTCTTTATTTTATAGTATAACATATATACAAAGCAAAGAAATAAAAAAGCAATAGTTTTCAAAACACACTTCAAAAAGTGGTTATAGGACAGATCCCAGAGTTTGTCATGGGCTACCATATTATATATTCTGTTCCAGAATATATAGGAGCCTAGAGGGCTTATATACATTTTTATCATCACAATTGACTTTTTCCCCTTCTTTTTTTTGTGAACAATAACATATATACAAAAAAGCAATAATTTCCAAGCACAGCATCACAATTAGTTGTAGAGCATATTTCAAACTTTGACATGGGTTACAATTACACAATTTTAAGTTTTTACTTCTAGCTGCTCTAAGATACTGGAGACTACAAGAGATATCAATGTAATGACTCAGTATTCCTATTCATTTGTTAAGTCCTATCTTCTATGTGTAATACCACCATCACTTTTGATCCTTCCATACCTCTCGTTGGGGTAGTCTGAGCTATGGAAATTCTAAATTTTTGATATTGGAAGGGTCTGTCATTGATATGGGGTAGGCAGATGGAACTATCTGATGTTCTGGAGAGGATGGGCTAGGTTTCAGGACTTATTTGGACATCTGGAGGTTGTAGGTTTCTGACAAGTTACTCTAGTGCCTGGAACCCTTGTGGAATCCTATAAATTGCCCTAGGTTTCTTTAGGGTTGGCTGGAATGGACCTGGTTGGGGGTTGGCAGGCTATGATAGGTATCAAGGCCTAACTGAAGCTTGTTTAAGAGCAGCCTCCAGAGTGTCCTCTCAACTCTATTTGAATTGTTTCTGCCACTGATAATTTATTAATAACACTTCTTTTCCTCCATTTGGTCAGGATGTAATTGTTGATCCCATGGTGTCAGGTCTGGATTCATCCCTGGAAATCTTCTTCCATGTCCCCAGGGAGACTTTCACCCCTGGATGTCATGTCCCACATAGGCGGGAGGGCAATGATTTCACTTGCAGAGTTGGGCTTAGAGAGACTGAGGCCACATCTGAGCAACAAAAGAGGTGCCCCAGAAGTAACACTTAGGCATGCCTATAGGTAGTCTAAGTTTCTATGCTACCTACATAAGCTTCACAAGAATAAGCCTCATGGTCAAGGCCATGGCCTATTGATTTGGGTGTCCCTAAAGTTTGACACAGGTTAATATTTCCATAGTTTTTCTCCCCTCCCTCAGGGGACTTTGCCAATACTTTTTGATTATCTGGTTACTATACTCTAGGATGTTTCCAGACATTACAATAATCTATACAGGATTAAAGGACCTCTTTCTCATTCTGTGCTCTCTGTGGTTCAGTTGTTCAAATGAGCCATACAGATGGGTTGAATTAGATTATGCACTACAGAAAATTTCAGTTCCAGATCAAATAAACCTTTCTTCCATTGGTCTCAAAGAGTATGTGCAGTTCTAAAATACAGATACTGTCTTCCTTACCCCTATGTTATGAATTAATTTGACCCCAACCTGTTCTGTTTTGTTATTATCTCTAAATATCAGCTATATATGTAAAATAGCCTCTCAGAATCCAGAAATAATAATCACCACTCCGGACTTAATGTGCCTGCTCTAAAAGCTTACAATCTAGGCCCCTGTTTTCTTATAAGCATTTTCTAAAGGTGACCATACCATTGTTGTGTTTTTGTTTCTGGATTGTTTTGTCTCACCAAATGTCCCACATGTTCATTCACATCGTTGCATGCTTCATGACATTGTTCCTTTTTGTAGCAGCACAATCTTCATTCATAAGTATACAACATCATTTGCCATTCTACTTCTCTGTCACTGCATCCTTCAGCCACCTGCATTCATTGAACATCATGTAGAGGGCCCAAAATCCACAGTCCATCAACATTCTCAATTTTAGATAATTTCATTGTTCCCAAGAGACAGAAAACATAATAACACACCCTCACCAAATAGGAAATCTAACCCTCCTCTTAACTTTTGTCCTTCACCCCATTATTTATCTCTGCTGTTATTGTGGTAGTGCTGGTGGTTTCCTTTTTAAACATGGCATGCAATAGAAGTTTCCCCCCTGCACCCTGGACTTAAACAGTCTTTGTACAAGAATCATATCTTTGAAGTAATTCTGAGAAGAACTCATCCATATTTCTAGTGTGAGTCAGTGGGACACATTGGTCTATACAATTCCTTTCAATCCTGTCCATATTCAATATGGTAATATTACTTCTAGACCCACTAGAGAATCACCTTCACTCCTATTTAGTCCCTTACATTGGAGTTCAACTTCATTAGCTAACCGTTCACCCATCTCTAGCTTCTATGTGTCTCTAAGTCCCCTATATTCTGTACTATAAGTCTCAGATTATACCTTTATGCTGGTGATAAATGTGGAATCATACAGTATATGTCCTTTTGTATCTGGCTAATTTCACTCAGCATTATGTCCTCAAGGTTCATCCATCTTGTCATGTGCTTCAAGATGTCATTTTGTCTTACTGCTGCATAATATTCCATCGTATGTATATACCACATTTTGTTGATCCATTCATCTGTTGATGGGTATTTGGTTTGTTTCCACCTTTTGGTGATTGTGAATAATGCTTCTATGAACATTGGTGTGCAAATGTCTGTTTGTGTCATTGCTTTAAGCTCTTCTGGGTATATACCAAGCAGTGCTATTGCTGGATCATACGGCAGCTCAATATTTAGTTTCCTAATGATCCGCCAAACATTCTTCCATAACCTGCACCAATGTACATTCCCACCAGCAGTGTATGTGTCCCATTTTCTCCACATCCTCTCCAAATTCATAGTTTACTGACTATTTAATAGTAGCCATTCTTATAGGTGTGGGGTGCTATCTCATTGTAGTCTTGATCTGCATTTCCCTTATAGCCAGTGAAAATGAACATCTCTTCATGTGCTTTTGTGCCATCTGTATTTGCTCTTCAGAAAAATGCCTGTTCATATCTTTAGCCCATTTTATAATTGGATTGTTTGTTCTTTTGTTGTTCAGTTGTATGATTTCTTTTTATACACAGGAAATCAAACCTTTGTCCAATATGTGATTTTCAAATATGTTCTCCCATTGTGTTGGCTGCCTCTTCACCTTCTTGACAAAGCCTTTTGAAGTGCAGAGCATTTTACTTCAAGGAGTTCCCATTTATTTATTTTGTGTGTGTGTGTTTGTGCTTTAGTGTAAAGTTTAGAAACTTAGCGCCTATTATTAGGTCTTGAAGATGTCTCCAGACATTTTCTTCTAGAAGTTTTATGCTGTTAGTTCTTATATGTAGCTGTTTGATCCACTTTGAGTTAATTTTTGTGGAGGGTGTAAGATAAGGGTCCTCTTTCATTCTCTTGGCTATTGATACTTAGTTCTTCCATGCCTGATTATTGTAAAGATTATTTTGTCCCAGATAAGAGGATTTGGTGGTCTTGTCAAAATTCAGCTGAAAATAGGTTTGGTGGTCTATTTCTGCACTCTCAATTTGATTCCATTGGTCAATGCTTCTGTCTCTGTGCCAGTACCATGCTGTTTTGACACTGTGGCTTTATAATAGACTTTAAAGTCAGGGTGTGTTAATCTCTGAATTTTTTGATAAGGTCAACATTGTTCTCACACCCAAACCAGACAAAAATATTATAAGGAAAGAAAACAACAGACCAACACCTTCAACAAAATACTATCATACATAATCTAAAAAAGATAAAACATCACGTCAATTCAGAATTACACTGAGAATGCAAGCCTGGTTCAGTGTGTTAAAATCAATCAATGTATTCCCCAAAATCAACAGAATGAGAAGAGTAAAAAGATAACAAAATCTAAATAACAACAGAAAAATTACTTGACAATATTTAGCACGCAGAAAGAACAACAATAAGTATATTATGAAATCTACTAGACTGATAAGATATTTACAAGAAATCTACAACTAAGATTATATCTTATGTTGAAAGACTGCACACTTTAATTCTAAGATAACAAATTAGGTAAATATCTTCCCTCCAATCACTGCTATTCTACAGCAAACTAGAAGTCTGAATCAGTGCAAAAAGACCCAAAAAGGCATGCATATTGGTCAGTAAAAAATAAAACTGTTTCAATCCAACCGACCACAGGATTATCTATGTAGAGAAATCCAAAGAATCTAAAAAGAGCCAATACAGTTAAGAACTGTGTTTAACAAGTTCTCAAGTACAAAGTCATTACACATAATGAAATGTATTCTTATATCTTACAAAAGATTATTAGAAAGTAAACCCTTAAAATACTATTTAAATTATCACCAAAAAGCAGGAAACAAGCATAAATCTTGCAAAATATGTGTAATATTTGTATGTTGAAGGGAATAAACTTTGAGAAAAATTAAAATGATCCTAAATAAGAAGACTGGAGGATCTCTTGAAGACTTTAAAATGGTGATGTCATTATCCATAAAATAATCAAAATACTAAGGGTAATCCTAGTAAAAATCTTAGTTTTTTTTTTAAATAGAAACTGAACAGCTAATTTTAAAAAGTGTATGAAAAATTTTGCATTTTCTTTCTAGTCTCTCTATATATTATATTTCACACAAAAAACAGTTTTAGAAAACCACATTTAGAAATGAGAACAAAAGGTGAAAAAATGTACATGTTAAAGCCAAGGGACTAGACTCCTCTAAACACCTTTCAAAATGTCAGTGGACTCACATTTTGCATCCTTGGGGGTAAATAATTTCTTATCAAGGGCACAGTGTCAATAAATCATCAAAGAACAAATTGGTAAGCTGGGCTCCATGTGAACTTCGTTGCAGAAGAAAGTTAATAAAATGAAAGGACAAGTGGCAGATAGGGATGAAATACTTGCAAAACTTGTTTGTGATGAAAGACTTTGTCCAAATACATAAAGAAATCTTGAAATTCAATAATAAGAAAGCAAAAAACAAAGTAAAATTGTCAAAGGACAATGCACCAAAGGTATGTACAGATGGCAAAGAAGCATGTTAAATGAATTTCAACATCATTAATCATTAGTAAAATGCAACTTAAAAACATAATGAGATACCATTACATACCTATTTGAATTATTAAAATTAAAAATGCCAACCATACTAAGTGTTGCTAAGAACATTGAGGGAGTGGAACTCCCAAACACTACTGGTCAGAATGTTAAATGGTAGAATCACTTTGAAAATCATGCTAGAGGTTTCTTATGAAGTTAAAGTTACATCTACACATGATGTAGCCATTACACTAGCTGGTATTGACCCAAGGGAACAAAACATAGCTATACAAACACATGCACAAAAATGTACACAGATGCTTTATTTGTGAAAAATGGAAAGCAATCCAAGAACCACCAATAGGTGTGTGAATAAACAAATAGTGGTATATCCATACAATGTAAATATTCAAAATTGCATGTACATCTGCTGCTTTCCACTGGGCAAAGCCAAAACACTGCACCTAAAAAAAGCAACCTACTCAATGTGAGAAAATACTTGGAAAGCATTGTGATGCTTTGGTTCTTGTGTCAACTTGGACAAATGATGATGCCCAGTTGTCTAGTAAGGCAAGCACTGGCCTGACCAGTGTTGTGAGGATATCTCAGAGCTGGTTGAATGAACTGGAAGGCTGGCTGATTATACCTGTGATCAACTAAGGCGTGCTTCCCACCAATGAGATAGCCCAATCAGTTTGAAGCTTTTGTGGGAAAAGAGAGATTTTTTTCACTGCTTATTTAACTAGTGACCTTTCCTGTGAAGGTCATCCAGACCCTTCATCAGAGCAGCCAACTCCACAGCCTGCCCTTTGGATTTTAACTGTGGGTTTTAACTACTCCCATGTTGTATGAGACACCTTTACAAATCTCATATTTACAGGTATCTCCTGTTAATTCTGTGTCTCCAGGGAACCCTAACTAATAACACAGCTTGGTACTAGGAGTGGTTCATGAGAAAGAGAATCTTAAAAATTGTTTTTGACAATTGATTTTCTACTCTGATTATATTCAGAGGCACTGAGAACTCCTTCCAATAATCAAGATGGCACTGACTGCCCATGGGATGAGTTGGCAAGGCAGACATGCAAAATGTCAGCATTAGATTCTGCTAATTTTACACTTATAGAAGGCAAGGCTCTGGGTGAGAGTGTTTTGACACCTTTATGGAGTTTTGTGGAATTAAGAGGTATAATGATGTTGGCTGGTTGTTCTTAAGATATGCTCACATGGTGATGAGGGAGAGTGATGAGCTGAAGGCTTCAGATTTGCAACCTAAGCACATTATGAACCATGTAAAAGTTTACATGTTTGTGCTGAAAGAAAATCCTCTTTCCTGTGGTTGCAGACTTGAGATCTCTGAATCTCAGAGAGAGAGCCTTATCATGCAAGTAGCAGATTTACAACATGAACTAAAATTTCAAACTCAAAAGGTGTCTGCTGTTAAAGTTAAGGATTTTATTGGAAAAGAATGGGATCCTGAAATGTGGGATGGGGATATATGGCTTGATAATGATGGCAATGGAGAGACAGAATACCTGGAATCTGCTGAGCCTTTACTAGACAGACCTGTAATGGACTGCTCTAAGGAAAGAGTTTACCAGCCTCCAGTCTGCCCAGAGGAGTCTGCCATGCAACCTCTACCTACTGAGTTTAATCCTTAAGTGCCTGCTAACCCTGTAACCACCTCACCAGAGGAAACAACCCTTACTCCTGTCTGGAGCAACTACTCCTGTTTCACCAGACGAAACTGCAATGAACTCCCCTGAGGTAACTGGCTTGAAAACATTTCTATTATTTTCATGACAAATCCCCACAACCCCTCTTTTCTTCAAGATGTACAACTAGTCTAAATCTCAAAGGCCATGAAAAGAGAGGTACAAAGTGTGACCCATAAGGAGGTACAATATATTCTAAAAGAACTACATCAGTTTTCCAATCCATATAGACAGTAGTCAGGGAAATATGTGTGGGGATGGATATTAAGGATTATTAAGGATGAGACAATGGTGGGAAGAATATAAAGTTGGATCAAACTGAATTTATTGACATGGGCCCACTAAGCAGAGATTCTGCATTCAGTGTTGCAGCTCAAGGGGTTAGAAACGGCATAAACAGTTGGTTTGGATGGTTGGCTGAAATGTGGATCAAAAAGGTAGCCATTGATTCCAGAGATTGAAATGCCAGGACTACCCTGGTATAACATAGGTGAGGGGTTCTACAGGCTCAGAGAGACTGGAATATTAGAGTGGATTTATCATGGAAGACACGCTCACACACCCCAGGAATGTCCAGAGGACATATTGTTCATCAGAACCTTGAGAAATAAATTCATGAGACTAGCTCCATCATCCCTGAAGAGCTCTGTAGTCACCATTCTCTGTAGGTCAGATATTACTGTGAGAACAGCTGTCACTGAGCTGGAATCCTTAAACACAGTGAGAATGATCAGACCCTAAGTTGGCAGAAGCCATGTGGTGACAGTTAATCACCAAAGACAAGGTGGGTGTGGCCACTATAACAGACAGCAGACTCAAAGCAGCATTAAAAATTATCTGACCCTCAGAAATGTGTACCATTGGCTAGGAGATCATGGGGTACCTAGAAGTAAAACAGAGAGGTTGTCTACTAAATTCCTGTTTGAGCTGTATAAGCAGATGAATTCTAGATCAAGTGAACAGAAGTCTAAGTTGAATTAAAAAAACAGAATCATAGCCCCTTAATCTATTCCCAGCCTTGTGATAGATTACAGTCCCAGAGCCCCTTGAATGAGGGGAGGACTGGGTATCCTCAGGAAAGGACCTATTTACACTGCCCAAAAGTTACAGTTGATCTTCTTTCCAGCCTCACCCAAGGAGATCAACAGCTCTTACCAGGGTGACTGTGCATCAGGGAAAAGGAAATGATAAGATAGTTTGGGGACTATTAGACACTGGCTCATAAGTGAAACTAATTCAAAGGGACTGAAAGCATCACTCTAGCCCTCTAGTGAGAATATAGGGCTTACGGAGGTCAGGTGATTGATGGAGTTTTGGCTCAGGTCCATCTCACCATGGGTACAGGGATACCCGGACCCATACCATGGTCATTTCTCCAGTTCCAGAATGCATAAATGGAATTGACATATTCAGCAACTGACAGAATCCCCACTTTGATTCTCTGACTCATGGAGTAAGGGCTATTATGATAGGAAAGGCCAAGTGGAAGCAACTAAAACTGCCCCTACCTAGCAAAATAGTGAATCAGAAGAAATTCTGCTTTTCTGCAGCAACTTCAGATATTAGTGCCACTCTTAAGGACCTGAAGGATGCAGGGGTGGTGATTCTCATCACATCCCCATTTAACTCTCCTATTTGGCCTGTGCAGAAAACAGATGGGTCTTGGAGGATGACAGTGGATTATCATTAACTTAACCAGGTGGTGATTCCAATTGCAGCTGCTATTTCAGATGTGGTATCACTGTTTGTGCTACTAAACACATTGCCTGGTACCTGGTATGCAGCTATTGATCTGGCAAATGCTTTTTTCTCAATAGCTGTTAGTAAGGACCACCAGAAACCATGTGCATTCAAACACCAAGTCCAGCAGTATAACTTCACTGTCCTGTCTCAGCAGTATGTCAACCCTCCAGTCGTATGTCACAATATTGTCCAAAGTGACCTTGATCATTTCTCCCTGCCACAAGACATCACACTGGTCCATTATATTGCTTATATCATGTTGACTGGACCCAGTGAGTAAGAAGTAGCAAGTACTCTAGACTTATGGTAAGGCATTACATGTCAGGGGATGGTAGATTAATCCAACAAAAATACAGGGGCCTTCTATCTCAGTGAAATTTCTACGTGTCCTGTGGTGTGGGGCATTTCAAGATATCCCTTATAAAGTGAAGGATATGTTGCTGCATTTGGCCCTATCCATGAACAAAAAATAGGAACAACACCTAATTGTCTTCTTTGAATTTTGGAGACAATGTATTCCTCTTTTGGGTGTGCCACCCCAGCCCATTTACCAAGTGACAAGAAACCAGAAAAGCTGTTGGTTTTGAGTGGGGACTGGAGCAAGAGAAAGCTTTGTGACATATTCAGTCTGCTGAGCAAGTTGTTCTGCCACTTGTGCTATATGATCCCATAGAGCCAATGGTGCTGATAGTGTCAGTGGCAAGTAGGGATTCTGTCTGGAGCGTTTGGCAGGCCCCTAGAGGAGATTCAGAATGCAGACCCTTAGGATTTTGGAGCAAAACCTTACCATCTGCTGCAGATGATTATTCTCCTTTTGAGAAGCAGCTTTTAAAATAATACTGAGCCTTAGTAGAGACGGAACTCTTAACCATGGGCCACCAAGTTGCCATGAGACCTGTGTTGCCTAGCATGAGCATGGGTGTTGTCTGACCCACAAAACCATGAGCTTGGGCACGCACAGTAGCACTCCATCATAAAATGGAAATGGTATATTAGAAATAGGGCTTGAGCAGGTCCTGTAGGCACAAATAAGTTACATGAAGAAGTGGTCCAAATTCCCACGACCCCAACTCCCCAACTCCTGCTATAATACTGTCTCTTTCCCAGACCAGAGCTATGGCCTGTTCGGGAGTTCATTACAGTCAGTTGACTGAGTAAGAGAAAATTTGGGCCTATTTTACAGATGGTTCTGCATGATATGCAAGGACCACCTGGAAGTGGACAGCTGCAGCATTACCACCCCATTTTGGGATACCCTTGAATGGCAGTGATGTGGGGAAATCCTTCCAGTGGATGTAACTTAGAGCAGTGCACCTGGTTATTTTGCTTGGAAGGAGAATTGTCCAGAGGTACATTTGTGTACTGACTCAGGGGCTGTTGTTAATGGTTTGGCTGGTTGTCAAGGGCTTGGAAATAGTGTGATTGGAAAACTGGTGACAAATTAGTCTGGGGAAGAGTATGCCTTTCTGAGAAGGCAAAGAACATGAAGTCATTTGTGTCTCATGTGAATGCTCACCAGAGGGTGACTTCAAAAGAGAGAGGTTTTAATAATCAGGTAGCTAAGATGACTCATCCTGTGGATACAAGTTATTCTCTTTCCTCAGTCATTCCTGAAATTGACCAATGAGCTCATAAACAAAGTGGGCATGGTGGTAGGGATGGAGGTTATGCATGGGCTCAGCAATATGGACTTCCATTTACCAAGGCCAACCTGGCTATGGCCAGTGCTGAGTACTCAATCCACCAGCAGCAGAGATCCATACTCAGTCCTCAATATGGTACCACTCCCTGAGGTAATCAGCCTGCTCTCTGGTGGCAAGATGATTGGACCACTTCCATCATGCAAGGGACAACGATTTGTTCTAACTGAAATAGACTCATACTCTGGATATGGGTTTGCTTATCCTGCACACAATGCTTCCTCAAAATCTACCATCCTTAGACCTATGGAATGCCTTATCCACCATCATGTCCATGGATGGTAGATTTTGAGGAAGCATTATGTACCTTATCCACTGTTATGGTATTTCATGCAACATTGCTTTTGATCAAACAACCCATTTCACAGCCAATGAAGTGTAGAAATGGAATTTCTTGGTCATGCAACGTTCCCCATCACCCAGAGGCAACTGGGTTGATATAATGGTGAAATGGACTTTTGAAAACCCTATTATGGTGCCAACTAGGTAGCAATACCTTACAGGACTGGGGTGATGCTCTCCAGGAGGCTGTGTATGCTCTGAATCAGCATCCACTGTATGGTGCTGTTTCTCCTACAGTCACGATTCATGGGTCCAAGAATCAAGGGCTGGAAATGGGGAGTGGCACCACTCACTATCACACCTAGAAATCCACTAGGAAAATTTTTGCTTTCTGTCCCTAAAACCTAAAACTCTGCTGATCTATAGGTCTTAGTTCCAAAAGGAGGAGTGCTCCTACCAGGAGACACAACAATTATTCCATTGAACTGGAAGTTAAGACTGCCAAGTGGCCACTTTGGGTTTCTCATGCCACTCAAACAACAGGCATGAGAGGAGATTACTGTTCTGTCTGGGGTGACTGATACAGAATATCAAGGGGAAATAGGACTGTGACCAGACAATGGAGGTAAAGAAGAGTTTTCCTGGAATACAGGGGACCCCCTAGGGCATCTTCCAGTACTACAATGCCCTGTGATGAAAGTAAATGGAAAATTGCAACAACTCAATCCAGGAAGGAGACTACCAGTGGTTCAGGAACTTCAGGAATGAAGGTTTGGGTCACCCTACCTGTCAAAGAACCACCACAGCCAGCCAAAGTGCTTGCTGAGGGTAAAGGGAATATGGAATAGTAGAAGAAGGTAATGATAAATAGGAACTATGACCACATGACCACTCACAGCAATGAAGATTGTGATTCTGTGAATATTTCCTTCCTGGTTTTTTGGAAGCATGTTTGCATTTGTACACAAGCAAATATCTTGCTTTCTTCTTATCATGATATAAGACATAGAATATGAAGTTCAGAATGAATGTTATCTAATTACTTGCAACCTATCCTGAAGAGATATAGTGTGTTTCCAGTTGTACACAGGACAGTTGAGTATTGTTAGGAGAATCATGTGTCTATTATTGTGTTCTATTTGAAAATTAAGGATGTTTCAAAGTGATGAATATAGCTGCCAAGTTGACAGGAGGAGTGTGATGGTTAGTATCATGGTCAGGTTCATGTGTCAACTTGGCCAAATGGTTGTACCTGTTTGGCTGGTTGGACAAGTGCTGGCCGGTCTTTTGCTATGAGGACATTTCATAGAATTAAGTCATGATTACATCGGCTACATGCACAGCTGATTCCATTTGTAATCAGCCAAGGGGAGTGTCTTCTTTAATGAATGATGCTTAATCTAATCACTGGAAGTCTTTTAAGGAGAATTCAGAAGAGAAAGATTCTCTTTCCTGCTTCAGCCAGCAAGCCTCTCCTGTGGAGTTTGTCCAAACCCTCCATCAGAATTGTCAGCTTCACAGCCTGCCCTGCAGATTCTGGACTCTGTGTTCCCACAGTTACATGAAATACTTTTATAAATTTCATATTTATGAATATTTCCTGTTGATTCCATTTCTTTAGAGAACCCTAACTAATACATTTAGGTTCTGGTGTCAACTTGGCCAAATGATGATGCCTAGTTGTCTAGTCAGGCAGGCACTGGCCTGACTGTTGCTGTAAGGGTATGTCATGGCTGGTTGATAAACCTGAAAGTTGGCATATTAAATCATCAATCAGTTGATTACATCAACTAAGGCACTGCCCCCACCAATGAGATAATCCAATCAGTTCACAATTTTAAGGAAGAAGAGATACCTTTTCACTGCTTCTTCTGCCAGTGATCCTCTCTTCTGGAGTTTGTCCAGACACTTCATTGAAGCTGCCAGCTTCACAGCCTGCTTTATAGATTTTGGTCTCTTCCATTCCCATGGTTGCATGATGGACCTTTATAAATCTCATATTTGTAGATATCTCCTATTGGTTCTGTTTCCCTAGAGAACCATGGCTAATAAAAGCATATATCTGAAAAGGGCTTGATATCCAAAATATAACATGAAATCCTACAACTCAACATGACTTTGACATGTCATCACCTAATCCAGTTTAACAACCACTCTTGATTAAATCATATCAAAGCAAAGTCAAACAACCAAATTTTAAAAATGAGCAAATGACTTGTTACACATTTCTCCAAAGAAGATGTACAAATGGCTGAAAGGTACATGAAAAATTGTTCAATATCACTAGCTATTAGTAAAATGTAAATAAAAACTACAGTGTGATACTACTTCACACACACAAAATGGATAGTATTAAAAAAACAGAAAATTGCAAGTATTGGAGAGGGTGTGAAGAAATAAGAACACTCATTCATTCTTGGTGGGAATGCAAAATGATGCAGCTGCTATGAATTGCAACTGTTTAATTTCTCAGGAAGTTAAGTAGAGAATTATCATGTGACCCAGAATTCACACTTCTAGGTATATACCCAAATAACTGAAAACAGGGACTTGAACATAAAAATGCACATTGATGTTCATAGTGCTCATAGATATTATTCCAGTTTCCGGTAGATGGAAGCAACCTCAAGTCTCAATCAATTGTATGGATAAGTAAAGTGTTGGATGCACATACAATGTACAATAGAATATTATTTAACCATGAAAAGAATGAAGTTGTGACACATGTGTCAATAAGAAGACATCGTGTTGACTGAAATAAGCCAACTCACTGATATGAAATAATTATTATAAGCATCCTCCTACAGTTATAATATAGAACGAAGTTTGCCAGGAACTAGAGTAGATGTAGAAAATTTAAGCATATGCTTAAATTATAGAAATTTTTTTGAGTTGTTTGTAAAATTTTGGTAAAGGATGCTGATGATGGTAACAGAAAGTTGTGAATGCAGTCAGCAATACTGGATTATGTACTGGAATATGGTTAAAAAGGAAATATTAGGTTGAATATATGTTACTAGAATAATTTTATTTAAAGTGAGCTTGAGCTGATATATCATTGTCACATGAAATAGAATTTAAGTCCAAAAATATTGAAAGAGACAAAACAGCATAGTATATATTGTTGAAAGCCTCAATTCAGCAAGACATAAAAATGAAATCATATACAAACCAGAAATTGAAGCCCCCAAATATTTGAAGCAAACACTGAAAGAATTGAAGGGAGAAATGGATACATCTACAATTATACTTAGACTCTTCACCACACCACTTTCAGGCTCTGGGTTACAAAATGCCACATGGCATAGTGGATGCATAAGGTGAGTGTCCTATGCTGATGCAATTAGACTTCAGGAATGTACAGCAGGGGGAATCAGGAAAAGGAAAAGAGAACTAAGCTCTAACTAATCAGTTTCAAGCAAGTTTCCTTCTACTTTGATGTTCCAATAAGCTGCTAGAACAGAACTCTCCTGGCAGCTGCCAGTCTTCTTTCTTTTATGGACTATACATTCCCAATACACCCTGACTACCTTGCTTGTATGGGTGTTGGCCAATTTCTGAACTGTTATACTGTTAATCAAATTCTCTTCTCACTACTTGCAGTAGCATTCTTTTGTCAATTTTGGCATCAAATGGGATTTGAAGACCCTCTCCTTCAACCTCTGAGGTCTCTGCCAGACCCTGGCACCGGTACCAGCAGAGCACTTCAGGTTCTCTGTCTCCCACAGCCTCTTTGAAGGCTGAAGGTATGTTCTCTCAGATCTGAACTCTGCCCCCTTGTTACAGCTTTTGAGCTTTCTTTTCAGTTTGTGGTTTAGGTAATGCACTGGTTTGAAACGATGTATGTCCCCTAGAAAAGCCATGTTTTAATGTAAATCCCATTTCATAAAGGCAGAATAATCCCTATTCAATACTGTATGTTTGAAACTGTAATCAGATCATCTCCCTGGAGGTATGATTTAATCCAGAGTGGTTGTTAAACTGGATTAGGTGACGACATGTCTCCACCCATTCAGGTTGGTCTTCATTAGTTTCTGAAGTCCTATAAAAGAGGGAACATTTTGGAGAATGAAAGAGATTCAGAGAGAGCAGAGAAGAATGGCATAGCCATGAGAAGCAGAAAGCACACAAGCCAGTGACCTTTGGAGATGAAGAAGGAAAATGCCTCCCAGGGAGCTTCATGAAACAGGAAACCAGGAGAGAAAGTAGCAGATGATGCCTTGCTCACTATGTGCCCATCTGTTTAGCCAGACTGAGCACATTGCAGCAATGATGAAGAGAAGTGTATTAGGCTGGGAGAAGAAGAGGCACATCAACCTGCCTTCCAGATCTACATCAATCAATTTATTTATTAGGTCCAGAAGCATAAAACTGGATTAGAATAGCAAAAGACAATGACCAAAAAATGCCCATAAAAGTAGCTTCCCTTTCTCTAGATTGAGCTAAAATCATGTCTCTGCTGTTGTTAAATGCCTTTCCTAAGTCATTCTCTGCAAGATTGATTGGGCCACAGTCCAAGGCTGAAAATAGCATAAACAACAGCCTGTCTGATTTCAGGAAAGGTTATAAAAATGTTTGCTGAACATTCTGGATTATCCTTAGATGAATCTGGAGTCTGAACTGATTTACTGCTTCTTTGTCAATGAACTAAAGCCAACGTTGCAACCTTAGTAAAAAGGCAGAGATTTACCTGAGAAACAATCTCTATTATTGACTTGACAAAAATTAAACAGCTATGACTCTAGAAACTGAAAAGGCCACTAAGCATTCAAAATACTTTACAGGCAAAACAATTGCAGCCTTCTCCTAAATCATCACATATTACAGAATATCATAGGGACTCTCATTATTGCAATTAAACAGGGCACTGGAAAAAAGGTAGCTATAATATAAAAGCAGATGTCATGACAATGCTGCCAATCCACATCCTCCACCATGTAATGCTCATTGACTGTCCTCTGGAAGATAAATTTGGCTTTCTTTCAGCCATCACACATACCCAGGAAGTGGAAAAAAAGATGAAAATTATTAGAGAAACTTGTACTTTCTTAATTAATACCACAATTACCAGTGCTATTAGTCCTTGCAGTCCATATCTCTGAGCAAATACGTGGTAGACATTGTGGGGGGTTCTAAACAAGTTCACACCTCTTCCAAATCAGCCCAATCTGAGTTATCAGAAGACCATTTACAGAAATGCATTCTTTCCTACTTTGTGATAGTATACCCATCAACTCATTAGGACAAGTCTCTAAATAAATGGAAATGTGATCTCAAGTTAAAAGAGAAAGGGAAATATCATTTTATTCCTAACTGATCCGGTATACCTTTTAGACCAGAAGAACTGATATGTCACCTGGACACATTAAGCTTTGAAAGGGATTTCACCTTTGAACAATCAATAGTTAATATTCCCTGGGCTTCCATCGCTCAAGAGTTTGGTTCTAATCTCTAAATTAAAAGTTCAGAAATAATTTTAGTCTGAATAGACCCATCTGAACCCCAGACATTCCCGATGTCCCCACAAACCAGAAACCATTAGAGGTCTAACCCCCATGACTCAGACTTCAAACAGAAAACCTTATAACCCCATGCATTATTGCCTACAGTTTTACCAGCCCCACTGTAAGAAAACCTAATGGAAAAGGAAGGAGACTGGTCTAAGACCTAAGAGCGATAAATATAATTACCACTGTTTGCTTATTCACTGCCCCCAAACTTCCTCTACTCCTATCCCAGATTGCCGCTGGAACTACCCACTTCCTGTAGCTACCATCTGTAGTGCTTTCTTTTGCATGCTAGCTCACCCTGATGGTCAACATCTACTCACATTCACGTAGAATGAATATACCTGGATTGCTAAGCCTCAGGGATTTGCAGAATCACCCAAATGCTTTCCACAAATCCTTAAAAATGACTGACAAGACATAACATTTCCCTCAAGCAACACTCACAAAATATATTGAGGATATCATTGTATGTTCCCCTAATAAACAATTATGTCACACTCCCTATATTTCCTACAACAGATAATCTTAAGGTGTCATAAATACCTTAGGGACACATTCAAATTTGTTCTGCAAGAAATCATATACCTAAGATGTAGTCTCCCCAAATATGGGACTCAATTATATACAAATGCTATCTCTTCTATACAAGATTTTCCTAAATATCAACCAGAGATTCAACTAATGGTTGCACATGTCTTTGTGTATCTTTCCAGAACTGGATATTAAACTTCTCCCTTCAAGTCCAACCTCTCTATAGATTCCTAAACAGTTCATCCCTGAGCCTTTGAGCTGATGAAATCAGATGTCCGTCATAATCTGAAGTAAGCCCTGCAAGACACGCCTTCACTTGGACTACCTGTCAATGAGCTTTCCTTTCTTTTTTTTTTTTAACATAGGCAGGCACCAGGAATTGAACCCGGGTTCTCTGGCATGGCAGGCAAGCATTCTTGCATGCTGAGCCACCGCAGCCTGCCCAATGAGCTTTCCTTTAAATTGCATGTCCATGAAATCATGGAACATTCTTTGGAAGTATTACCCTAAGAACATGGAGACATCACAGGCCCAATAGGTGCAACAGACGGCATCTAGATCCTGTAGCTTGAGCATACTGAATTGCCTCAAGTCAGTGGAGCTAAGAGCCAAACTGTTGAAGTTATGGTAGATATAGTTATGCTAAATCATCTTGATCTTTTTGTTTCTAATGCTCTGGAATCCTTGCTCAATTCTGACTTAACTCAATATCTCATGAATCACATCACTCATTCATAAGACCTAAATCCAGCCATTCTGCTCCACCACCATAATGGAGGAGCAACAGACCATTACTATATTAACTCCTGTTGAAATACCATAGTTTTTCCTAGGCCTAACCTCAAACTAACCGCAATAGACAACCCAGGTATGATATTCTTTACTGGTGGATGAGTTTAAAAACTGAACCTCCAACAGCAAATGACAAGTGAATGTGCAGTAATTACCTTATAAAGGATCTTGAGAGCAGATCATATCCTAAGAATCTTTCCACCCAACAGACAGAATTAACACCTCTTAATTCAGTTTGCCAAACATCTAAAGGCTGAAGAGCAAACATTTACATTGATATAAGATGTGCCTTTGATGTAGCAAAAGATTTTGATGTGCTCTGGAAACAGTAAAACTGCTTACCCAGTCTGGAACTGCCATTAGGAAGACAAACCATGTAGCTAATCTTTAGAAGGTCATTTGCTGCCCGATGCTACTGCTATTATCAGAACTCAAGCTCACACTCATGAAATCCTTCACTCAGGTAAAAACACAGGCAATGACTTGGTTGATCAGGCTGTTCAGGTGGCAGGCTGAAATCTCTCCCCAAAAACAACTGAAATTTGTTCCATGGTTCAAGTCCCTATACTTGCAAGCCAGACCATGTAAAAAACTTTACAAAGTGGAAATTCCCAATGAGAAGGGTTAATGGAGGAAATCAGGCTGTAAGTTAGGCCATGAGCAAAAGAGCTGGTTTTGTCTAGCTTTCAACCAATATAACCAGGTGTCCTATACTTATCAATATTTTGAGCACTTCATTCACTCACAGAATCTGGAACACCAAAAAATAATGGAAAATAATATTTTATAAATAATATATTTCCATGATGAGAGAGAAGATGGGAAAATATTGGTGGAGTATAATATCATACACCAAATCTATGCATTTTGTCAAACACAACAACAATTCGTACCAAGAAAGACATTATAATTTCCCATCGGACAGCTTCCTTTCCTTTCTAGGCAAATGCTAATATGAAAACTGAATTTTCTCCAGCTTCCCCCTGCACATGGAGATAACTATGTGCTAGGAACGATCTGTATGTTCTCTTAGTGGTTAGAATCCTTCCCTTGTAGACAAGCTATATCTTCTTTTGTGCCATGAAACTACATGGAAAATCCTTCCAACTTGAGACAGACCCATTGCATATCATTGCAATCAAGGCACTAATTTTACAGGACAAATAATTAAAGAAATATGCAGTCTTATCAGTATAACAAATTCTGCATTGCCAATAATTCATCCAAGCTTTGACCTGTTTAAAAGGACAAATGAGATAATCAGACAATTAGACAAGCTTAGTGACACTCTAGAATTACCCTGACCAAAAATATTTCCATTGGTCCTGCTCAAACTTCACTCAATCCCCTTCCAAAAATGTAAACACACGCCTCATGAAAAGGTTACTGAAAGATTTTCCTCACACGTTATTTACAACCCCTAATATTAAGTAACAATACTTTCTTAAATATTGTGAGGTACTAATGAACTACTCTCAAGCTTATTTCTCACAGGTTGAAGGAGGAGATCATTGCTTGAATTCCAACTGACCCAAAAATCTGAATCCTGGAGATGTTGTACACTAGAGATAATGTGTTAGTTAGGGTTTGCTAGAGAACCAGAATCAACAAGGAACAATCGCAAATGTAAAATTTATAAAAGTGTCTCATGTGACCATGGGAACACAGAGTTCAAAATCACCAGGGCAGGCTGTGAAGCCAAGAATTCTAATGGCGGGTCTGAATGAATGCACAGGAAAGGCTCACCAGCCAAAACAGGAAGAGGGCCTGTCTCTTCTGAATCCTCCTTAAAAGGCTTCCAGTGATTAGATTAAGCATCATTCATTGCAGAAGACACTCCCCTATCTGATTACAAATGGAATCAGCTGTGGATACAGCTGACATGATCATGACATAATTCTATCAAATGTCCTTATTGCAACAGACAGGCCAGCACTTGCCCAACCAGACAAACAGGTACCACCACTTGGCCAAGTTGGCACATGAACCTGACCATGACAGATGAAATCAACTTAAAAGCTCTCTGGAAACTTCATGGAAAGGACCTTATCAGGCCTTCTTCAACAACCAATGTGTGCTAACTTTGCTGGTAAAGGTCTTTGGATACCCCTATCTGAACTTAAATAATCACCACCTAATTGTTGGATACATGCAGCCTCTGTTGACTACAAAATCACCCTAAGAATGTTGAGGGACTGTGGAGTTTGAACCCTCTACATTAAGCCCCATGAATGCAGGTGGCTGAAGGATGCGCTGATGGAGAAACAGATTGGTAAACGATGATGTATACTTATGAGTGAAGGCTGTGCCGCTACAAAAAGGAACAATGTCATGCGGCATTCAACGATGTGAATGAACATGTGGGATATTTGGTGAGACAAAATAAGCCAGAACAAAAAAATAACAATGGTATGATCACCTTTATAAAATGTTTATAAGAAAACCGTGGCCTAGATTGTAAGCTTTTAGAGCAGACACATTAAGTCCAGAGTGGTGTTTATTATTTCTGGATTTTGAGAGGCTGTTTTATATATATAACCTGATATATAAAGATAAGAACAAAGAATAACAAGTTGGGGTTAAAATAATTCAGAACATAGGGATAAGGAAGACAGTGCCTGTATTTTAGAATCACACATGCACTTTGAGACTAATGAAGAAAGGTTTGTTTGATCTGGAACTGAAATACTCTATAGTGCATAATCTAATTCAACCTACCTGTATAGTTCATTTGAACAACTGAAACACTGGAAGCACAGAAAAAGAAAGAGGTCTTTTAATCCTGTATAGATTATAGCAAGGCCTGGAAACATCCTAGAGTATAGTAACCAGATTATCAAAAAGTATTGGCAAAATCCCCTGAGGGAGGGGGGAAAGACTATGGAATTATTAAACCTTACCATCAGGGAATCCCCTGATACTAGTGTCAAACCTTAGGGACACCCAAATCAATAGGCCATGCCCTTGATCATGAGGCTTATTCTTGTGAAGCTTATGTAGGTAATGGAGAAGCTTAGATTACCTATAAGCATGCCTAAGAGTTACTTCTGGAGGACCTCTGTTTTTGCTCAGATGTGGCCTCAGTCTCTATAAGCCCAACTCTGTAAGTGAAATCATTGCCCTCCCCCGCTACATGGGACATGACATCCAGGGGTGAAAGTCTCACTGACAATGTGGGAGAGGACTCCCAGGGATGAATCCAGACCTGGCACTGTGGACCAAATCAACAATTCCATCCTGACCAAAAGGGGTAAAAGAAGTATAATTAATAAAGTATCAGTGGCAGAGAGAGTTCAAATAGAGTTGACAGGCTACTCTGGAGGTTGTTCTTATGCAAGCTTCAGGTAGACCTTGCCAACCCTCAATCAGGATCATTCCAGCCAGTCCTAAAGAATATCTAGGGCAACATACAAGATTTCAAAAGCATTCCAGGCATAGAGTAACTTGCCAGAAGCCTACAAACTCCAGAAGGGGCCCTGGCCCAGATAAGCCCTGAAAACTAGCCCAACCTCTCCATAACCCCACATTAGTGACAGACTGTTCCAATAGCAAAAATTTAGAGTTGCCATAGCACAAACAACCCCAAAGAAAGATATGGAAAGATCAAAGGTGATGGTGGAATTATACATAGAATATAGGATGTAACACATGAATATGAATGCTGAATCATTAAATGGATATCTCTTTTAGTCTCCACTATTTTAGAGCAGCTAGAATTAAAAAGCCAAAATTGTGAAATTGTAACCCATGTAAAAGTCTGAAATATGTTCTACAAGTAATTGTGGTGTGGTTTTGGAATTTATAACTTTTTTGTATATATGTTATTGTCCACAGAAAGAGAAGGGAAAAAAGTCAATTGTGATGATAAAAAATTATTTAACCCCTCTAGCCTCCTATATTCTGGAGAAGTTAGGAGGAAAATAGGAGAGGATTGTATAGTAGCCCATGACAAACTCTGGAATCTGTCCTGTAACCACTTACTGAAGAGTGCTTTGAAAACTATTGCTTTTTAATTTCTTTGCTTTGTAGATATATTATGCTATACAATTAAAAAATGCTAGAAAAAAAAAAGAAAAATATGTCAATAAAGAAGAGCCCAGGACTGGATGGCTTTACAGTGTATTTTATGAAGTGTCCCAAGAAAAATCAACACCATTACTATCCAAACTCTTCCAAAAATTGAAGCAGAGGAGCAATACCTAACTCACTCAAGGAAGCCAGTATCATCCTAAATACCAAAGCCTGCTAAAGATGCTACAAGACAAGAAAACTTTAGACCAATCTCTCTAATGAATACAGATGCAAAAATACTTTCAAAATACTTTCAAATTGAAACCAACAACGATTAAAGAATTATACACCATGACCAAGTGGGTTTTATTCCAGGTATGCAAGGGTGGTTCACCTCAAGAAAATGAATAATGTAACACACTACATTAATGAATCAAAAGGATAAAAGCACATCTTAACTGATGGCAAAAAGGCATTTGGAAAATCCAGCACCCATTCTTGAGAAAAACACATAGAACACTATTAATGGAAGGAAACTTCCCCAATATCATAAAGGGCATCTGGAAAAACCAACGGGGGACATCATATTCAATGGCAAAACACTGAAAGCTTTCCCTCTGAGATTAGGAACAACACAAAGGTGCCTATTGTGATTCAACATTATGCCACAAGTTCCACTGAGCACTGAGGCAAGAAAAAGAAAGAAAATACATCCAATTTTGAAAGGAATAAATAAAACTGTCACTATTTGTAGATGACATAATCCTATATTTAGAAAATTCTGGAAACAAGACAACAAAGATACTTTAGATAATTAAAGTATTCAGCAAATTGGTGAGATACAATACTAATGCATAAAAATCAATAGTGTTTGATTTTTACACTATAATGATGTATCCAAAGAGGTAAGCAAGAAAAAAAATGCAGTTTGTAACAAAAACTAAGTGAATCAAAATACAGGAATAAACTTAACTGAGGTCATAAAGGATTTGTTCACAGAAAACTACACAACATTGCTACAAGAAATCAAAGAAGACCTAAAAAAAATGGAAAGACTTTCCATGTTCATGGACTGGAAAGCTAAATGTGGTTAAGATATCAATTCCACCCAAATTGATCTGCAGATTCAATGCAACGCCAATCAAAATTGAAACAGTCTGCTTTGCAGAAATGGAAAAGATAATTATCAATTTTATTTGAAAGGGTAGGGTCCTAGAAGAGCCTAAAACATCTTGAAAAACAAGAATGAGTGGGAGGTCTCACACTCCTAATTTTAAAGCATGTTATTAAGCCACCCTAATCAAAACAATACATTACTGGCATAAAGATGAACATGCTGACAATGGACTCTAATGAGAATGCAGAAATACCTTCTCAGTTCTATTATCAATTGATTTTATTTTTTGTTTTTTGGGGTTTTTGTTCTTTGTTTGTTTTTTGTTGCTGTTTTTTTTCGCTTGGGCAGGCACCAGAAAATGAACCCGGGTCTTCGGCATGGCAGGCAAGAATTCTGCCTGCTGAGCCACCATGGCCCACACTCAATTGATTTTTGACATGGGCTCCAAGTCCACCCAACAAGGACAGTATACTATCCTCAATGAATGGTGTTTGAAGAACCCTATATCCATAACCCAAAGTTTGAAAGAGGACCTGTAACTCTCACACTACAGAAAAATTAACTCAAAATTAATCTAATACCTCAGTTTAAGAATTAGCACCATAAAACTCCTAGAAGAAAATGAAGAGAAACAGCTTCAATGTCTAGTGATAGGCTGTAGTTTCTAGACTTCACACTCAATGCACAAGTAATGAAAAGAAAAAAGATAGATAAATGGGAACTACTCAAAATTGAATATTTCAGTGCTTCAAAAGACTTTGTCAAGCAAATCAAAGTACAATCAATGCAAGCTAGGGTCTTTGGTCAACAGTAATATTTTAATATGCTTCCACTGAATGCAACAAAGACATTATGCCAAAACTAAATGTCAACAGGTGGGGGGCATGGGTGAAGAGAATGGATTCTTTGGAGAACTAAAGGAAATGTCCTCATAGAGATTATGGTGATGAAAGCATGCCTATTTACTTAGGTCGGATCGTATGATGTGCAAATAAAACTATTTAAAAATGAACTGGAGGAACAAATGCCAGAGGAAATGTGGGGAAAGACATGTACATATTTACCATCAGTGAGGAAACTGAGAGGTGCAGTCCCCTGGAGGGCAGGTGGAGATTCCAAAGGAGGCTAAGGGTGGGTTTGCCATATGATCCTGAAACACCACTGGTCAGTATACATCTGGGCATTTGCACACTGATGTTTATGGCAGCACTGCTCATGGCTCACAACAGATGGAAGTGGCATAAGTGTACAACAACTGAGGAATGGAAAGGGGAACTGTGGTGTATGCCTACAATGGACACTGAGGTAAGAGACATGCAACTGGACAAATGAAGTTTAAAGAATGTATTGAATGAATTGTCAAATACAAAAAGGCACACATTGGGTGGGCCACAGTGGCTCAGCAGGCAGAGTTCTCACCTGCCATGCCAGAGGACCTGGGTTCGAGTCCTGTTTCCTGTCTATGTTAAAAAAAAAAAAAGGCACACATTAAGACACCTCACTCATATGAACTAATATAATATGAAAATTCAGTGAACTGAAGTCGAGAGCCTGGGTTCTCAGGTTATGGCCTATAGTAAAGGGTCCTAGATTGTGAGCTCTTACAGCAGTCACATATATTCAGGAGTTGTAACTGTTATTTCTAAAATCTAAGATACTGAGCAGATTGTACATAACATAGGAACTGGTCATTTTCAGAAACTTTGGGTGTTTATGTGACAACTGAGAATCAGAGTTAAAGCTATGAAGCAATGAAAGTCACCACTACCCCATACAGGAACCCTTTAAAAAGGAATCAGGCCTCAACTAGAGATATGAATGAAGCTGATCTGGATAGGACTGGGGTAGAGCAGAATAAAGTGAAGGATTGCCATGTCCAGTGCGGCTCAGTGTCAGGACTGAAGGGAGAATACAAATTGAAGACAGATTAGACCTAACTAAATTGGATTGAAGGTTAGTGAATTATTCTGCATAGGAACATCTGAAAATAAAAAGGTGATGCTGTCAAGGGAAATAATGAGGGGAGTATTGTTGGAAAGATATGCTTCTGTGCTGAGATGCTCTTGGCCTTAGAAGTTGAAGCTCAAAGTGCCCAAGTCCATCCTCAGCACTTAATTTACAGAAAGCCTTGGTCATGAACCATAGAGCCCTGTTTAATTGCCCCTGAGAGATTTCCCTTGGAGTCTGCCTCCCCAGGACAAACACCTGTCCCTGGTCTTGGGAAAACAGAGGTTGACTTAATGGCCAGTGATTCCAGCCCAGAAATACAGGGATGAGGGCAAGAGACTCATTTCACAGATGAAGGTGTCCATGGTCACTCAGCCCCTACAGTCACCGAAGCCAATTTCCCAAAATGTCCACCAAGGTCACTGGAGAGTGAAAAGGTGAGTGAAGCATTGAATCCGAGGCTGAAATATGGAGCTTATAAAATATTTATTTCACAGTAAGAATGGAATTGCTCATAGTTCTAGAGACTTAATGTGGAGGTTTGTGCAATTTTCTAATGGCAACATTTTCTGGATGAATTAACACTTCAAGTTTATATGCAAAACACATGACCAGAGATAAGATTTTCACAGAAAACATTTGGCTTCATGCTCCATTATATAAAAAGTATAAGGTCAAATTTTTTTAATGTTCACTAAATTTGCTCCTGCCTGTTATTTTATGTTTTAATATCTTGTATACTCTCTCAACTGCCTTGTCAGTAAGACTAAGTTTGAGAATCTAAGAACCATGTCCATGACTAGAGAAGACTTAGGGTCTCCCACTCAGCTATGGCCTCCAGAGAGAACTTTGTAGGTGGTTGCAGACACCAATTCTCTGACCCCAAATTCAACAGTTCAACATCCAAGAGTAGAAAAAGGGCTTCAGATAATGAAAGGGAAATAGGAATCCAGTCCTATTAGGTCTGGCAGGGCTGTGTCTATGGTGGATTCACACTTTGATAAATTCGGCTAAATATTGTGGCCATTTCCCCTTGAAAGTCAGATATTGAGAGAGAGAATAAAGTGGGGCAAGAACACGATATGAGGGCTGTAGACAGGTGATCCTTCCCCCAGTGTACCCAGCATGCATCAAGGCTCACAATGTCCGGGGGCCCAGGGGGAGGCTGTGGCCACAGTGGTGGACCAAAGGCAGCCTGGGTTTCGACAGACCCTCAGCTCTTACAGCTGTGCCGCTGTCCTCTCTCTGGTCTTGTCCTCACTCGCTGCCTTGTGGGGCTTCTCCAAGCCAGTCATGGAAACACTGTCAAATTCCGAGACTCTCCCATGGCCTCTCACAGGGGCTGCAGCCTTGACCACTTATTGTCTTCTCCAGAGTAACACCTTAGAGCTCATCTGTCTTCCAAGCAGGACAAGGAGTGCAGCGAATAGAATTCGTGGTGGGCAATTCTTTCATCCTTTCCTGATAATTAATATTGTTGAGAACTTTTGATGCATTTATTGGACATCCACAAATTGTAGTTTGTGGGGATTCTGTTTCATCAATCATCCATTTTGTGTTGAGTAGTTTGACTTCATACTCTTCAGTTGAAAGAGTATTTCACATATAGTCTGTATATGAGTTCTTGATGACCCCGTGTGCTATCCTTATTCACTTTTAATAGTGTCTAGCGAAGAGGAGAAGCTTTTAATTTTTATGAAGACTGGCTTAGCAGTGAATCTCCTATTGTTAGTGCTTTTGTGCCCTATTTAAGAAGTTGTGCCTAACAAATGTTGCCTATCAGATGGCAAAGATATTCCCTTATATTTGCTTTTGGAACTTTATAATTTTACCTTCCCTCATCAGGCTATAACTAAAAAATTATCAATATTTATAAAGAGTGAGGTAGCAGTCAAAGTTTGTATTTTTTTCCATATTCCTATTCAGTTCCTCCAACATAATTTATTGAAAAAGTATTCCTTTCTCATAGAATTTTTTAATGCATCACTACAACAATCACTTGACTAAAATGTATGCATCTATCTTTCAAAAAACATTCTATTTCAATGATTTATTTGTATATCCATAAATAAAAATGAATTTGGTGTGATTATGGTAGCATTCCTCATTTTACTCCTCTGTACTTGCACCATAAATCCATCAGATGTGTTCTTTTTTTCAAAACTGTTTTTTCTATTTCTGGTGCTTTATGGTGGTATTTTTTTTTTCTCAATTTCAGAATCAGCTTGGCAACTTCTGTTTTGAAAAATATCTGCTAACATTAGGATTGTGATTGTGTTAAACCTACAGATCAATTAGTAGACTGTTGGAATTGTACTAATTTCATTCTTCTAATTCATGAAAGTGGTGTATCTCTTATTTAATTTCCCTCAGCAAGTTCTCATACATTTTTAGTTAGAGGTCTGTGTTTAAATGATCTTTTCTAGAACACAGCTTTTTGAGTTTTACTTATTTCTGCTGAGCTCATAAAAAAAGAGTTGGAAAGTGTTTTCCCTCCATTACCTTCAGAGTCTGTGCAGTATTAATATCATTTCTTCATTAGATGTTAGCAAAAAATCCCAAGTGTATCCAACCAAGGGAAGATTATTTTTACAGGGAATTCAATGTCTTACACCAACATGAAGGATTTAGAATTTTTCTATTTTTTATTGGTTTTGTCAGTTGTGTTTTTCAAAGAATTTATGTATTTCTTCTGTCTTCAAAATGTTTTCCTTGCACATTATCATAATGTTCCCTTACTATCATTTTAAGATCCATATGATGTGTAGATATGTTCTCACTGTCATTCTGGTTCATAATAATTACTGTTTTCCCTCTTTTTTGTCATTATTAGTCCTTCCAGGCTATTATCAAATTGCTAATCTTTCAATATGACCAGCATTTAAATATGTTTATTTTCTCTACTGTTTGATTTTATTTCATTAATTTCACTGGTGACACTTACATTTTCCTACTTTTTATTTATCCCATTTTCAACTGCGCTAGCTTGTTCCTTCTTAAATTAGAAACATAGAGTACTGACTTTAAACATTACCACTCTCTCCTAATATATATTTAAGAGTAAAATAACAAAATCTAAAATTTCTTACAAATTACTACCTGTCTGATTTCTAAAAAGCATGACATGATATAATTTTTAATCAAGATATTTTCTAATTTTTCTTGCTATTTCTTGGATGTATGTGTTATTTAGAATTTGCCATGAAATTTTCATAGAGCTAGTATTATTCTAGTTATAATATTGCCATTGATTCTTAATTTATTGTGTCAGCAAACATCCAGAAAATTTTCAGTATTTTAAAATGTATCGCATTTATACATTTTATGGAACTGTATATATCTAAATGGACAATGTTTCAGGTGCTCTAAAAAATAACAATTGTGACCCATTTTTCAAATATCTGCATTTCCTAGGTTCCCTTGGCTGAAAATCTTGCTCTGAATTATTTGTCTCATGTGTATCATTTGAAAGATTTCCAAGTGGAGATAAGATGAAGCTTCTTTCTACTTCTGTTACAGTAGGGAAGAAGAAATCTGAATTTTTTTTCTCTGTTTTGTATTTACTTTGGACCCACGTGGTCCATTCATGGATAATGCGTTAGTAATTAAGGTGTGAGTCCAGGTCTCCTAACTGAGAAAACCTGCAAGAGGCACCAAGGACCTCTCAGGAGGACCTTCCACATCAAACAGGAAGACTGAACGTAGACAAAAATTCAGGGTGATTTTGGTCACGTTAAAGGCGGGAACACCAGTATTGAGGTGTCCTTTAGGCTGGTTACCCTGGCTTCATTGAAGAATATATGGGGTACCTGTTGCAACAAGAAACTGGGCATCCTGAAGATGCCAAAAATCTAACCAAAATGAGTAGATGAAATGAGGTACAGGGATATTTTGAGAGATGTTAAGGAAATTTTACCTGCAGTCTTTGGAAGCTGCTTCCATGAGAGGTAACCAAGATGTAAAATACTATCATTTGTTCATTGAACAAATGTCTCTTCAGTGCCTACTACGGCCAGGAGCTAAAAACATGACAATGAGCCAGAGAAGTGAAGACTTGCTCCCTAGAAGCTACACCTGAGATGGGGATGGCTGAGGGCCCAGGCAGGGGAGGTGACTGCACTGAGGGAACCAGCCCAAGAGGGACATGTTAGGGGGCAATACCGGTGAGGTTGAGTTTGAAATTCTGCAGTTCATCAAGTCAGAAAACTACAAAAGTTCTTGCAATTCACAGGATGGTAGTATGGAAGGGAGATCACCTGGAGTGAAAGATCTGTAAATGTTAGAGTGTGGACAGAACCAGCTGCCAGGGTGGGAGGATGGACCAAGAGGACACAGGGAGAGGAAAGGTACCCAAAGACCAAATGTGAGGAATCATGCACACGGAAGGAGAGACAAGTAGATCCCCATCCCAAAAGATATGTAAAGGGCAGCTATGGAGGAATGATCCTGAGATGCAGGGTAGTGTCAGGTGATTCACAGACTCAGAGATGACACATTGAAGGGAGCTTTCACTGTAGGACCAGGAGGCAGAAGCAGTGTCCCAAAGGTCATGTAGGAAAATGGGAGCACATGAATGGGACAGAGAGAGAGAGAAGGAACAGAGTCCTCTGCAAGGGATGTTCTCTTTGTCCTCACTGAAGAGGAAGGGTAGGGTGAGGGTGGGTGGGTCCAGAACACAAATCTAGATGGAAAATATTTCAAAGGGAAAATGAAATGAAAAGTCATTGAATGATATGTGGTTTTCAGGAAATCATTGCTCTGCGTTGTAGTTTTGCAAATAAGTGGGCCTGCATCACTTAACCCAGGTGACTCCTTCATTTTCCAAGAGCAGGGTAAGGTATAAATTAGACACAGAAGGAAACAAGAGCCTGAAGCACTTATCATATCACCTCTGCAGAGTTTCCCGAAGGCGAGTCCAGCACTGATGACCACGTGGAGTGGTGCCCAGAAGTCATGCCTGGACAGGTGGAGAAGACCAACCAGACACTAGTGACAGAGTTTGTGCTGCAGGGGTTCTCAGAGCACCCACAGCTGCGGCTGCTCCTGCTCAACTGCTTCTTCTTTCTCTACACCTTGGCCCTTGTGGGAAACACTCTGATCATCACAATCATCACCTGCAGCTCTGGTCTCCATAGCCCCATGTACTTTTTCCTGTTCAATTTGGCCATGATGGACATCATCTGCACCTCCTCTGTGCTGCCCAAGGTGCTGGCTGGCCTGGCCTTAGAGGACAACACCATCTCCTTCCAGGGTTGCATGACTCAGCTCTTCTGGCTGGCCTGGTCTACATCTTCTGAGCTTGTGCTGCTCACAGTCATGGCCTATGACCGTTATGTGGCCATCTGCCGGCCACTGCATTATGGAACCTTGATGAGCCTGTGGCTCTGCTTGGCACTGGCTGTGGCAGTCTGGGTCACCGGTGCCCTGAATGCCTCAGTCCACACTGGTGTGATAGCACAGCTGTCCTTCTGTGGCCCTAATGTAATCACTCACTTCTTCTGTGAGGTCCCTCCACTGTTGCTGCTCTCCTGCAGCTCCACCTATATAATCAGCATCATCACCCTCTTGGCCAATGCCTTCTATGGATACACCAACTTCCTGCTCACCCTCCTGTCTTACGGCTTCATCATTGCCAGCATCCTACGCATCCGCTCAGCCGAGGGGAAGAGGAAGGCCTTCTCCACCTGCTCCTCCCACCTCATCGTGGTCTCTGTCTACTACTCAGCTGTGGTCTGTGCCTACATGAGCCCGGCCTCCAGCTACAGTCCAGAGAGAAGCAAACTGGCTGGAGTGTTGTACACAGCTTTCAGCCCCACCCTAAACCCACTCATCTACACATTGAGAAACAAGGATGTCAAGGCAGCCCTAGGGAAACTCCTCCCCTTTTATAGACATTAAATGCCATTCTTCTGTCCTGGATTGCCCCGTGCCCATATTCTGAAGACCACACATAAAGAAATAAGACCTAAGTATCACAGTTTTATTGAAATCATCCTCAGATTTGGCAGCTGGCCTACTTGGTGTGGCTTTACGGGTGTCATTTTGTTTGTTGGAATAATGTGAATGTGTTGCACTGACTCCTCTATGGGATCTCATGATTGTCACATAATAAATTTAGGTCTACAGAAGCAGACATAATTAATGGGAGTCTCTCTTCATGTATGGCACAATCTGAGCAAAGTGTCAGATTCTGGGTAAATCACTCAAAGAACCCTGAGAACAAAAACTTCCCCATAGTATCTCCCATCTTCCTTAGATGTCACTCCCACTTTCTCACACACCAAGCCCTAGATGAAAGGGTTAACCAATTTTGCACTTACGAGAAGTCCTACGCCCACTATATTGTCCCGTCTAAAGTACTGGCCCATTCAGGTACTTCCCCTGCCCACATACTTGTCCGCAGGGATTTATTTGTCCAGGACATGTACTTGTCCACAGGGGTTTATTTGTCCAGGATCCCCATTGCATCAGCACACATTCAAAATCGGTTTATATTCAAAGTCATCGTAAATGCCCTTCTCCTCAGTCTTTCATCATCTGAGCCACAGAAAGCAACTTGTTTTTCTTGGACTTCTTGTGTTCTGATTTCCCAGGATCTTAATTTCAAGCCCTGTCAGCATCACCATCAGCATTAGGATCCCCTTCATATGGGGGGTATCTCTGCCCTCCTGTGTCCAGTGTGGCACTCCATCCCAAAACTTCCACTGTGCCTAATCACCCTTACCTGGAGGTATTTACATCACTGCCCAATACTCTGTTTATTCACAAAAATGAACCATAGATGCATGTATAAATATGAGTTGCATCAGTAGACAACACAAGCCTACAGCTGAAGATGCACCAGGTTCTTCATGAACCATTTAGACACTGTAACCCAAATTTAATAAAATTGAGTTTACAGATAATGAGGCATGATATCTTGTCCAGTCATGATTTGAGTTCATTGGGAAAGGCTTTGGGTTAGCTGGCCATGTCCATGGAAATGGGATGGGGGAGTAAGTCTCTGGTCCAGGTTTGGGCTTTCCATTGTGGATTGCTGGAGTGAAGGTTTTGTGCTGTGAATTCATTTCTAAAGTTGCAGCAATTACCACAAGTGGGTGTCCTAAAATTTATTCTCTCATTGTTCTGGAGGTTACAATTCCAACCCAAGGTATTGGCAGGGTAATACTCCCTCTGAAAGTACTGAGAGAGTATTGTACCTTGCCCTTTCCAGCTGTTGGTGGTGCCTGATGGTCCTTGGTTTGTGGCAGCATCAATCCAATCCCTACCTCCATCATCATATGGCCTCCTTCCCTGTGTCTCTCCTCTGTGTCCATGTCTCCATCTTCACCTCCTTTCTCTTATTAGGAAACCAGGTATTGATTGAGATGAGATCCTTAGGTTAATTACATCAGCAAATAACCAATTACAAATATGAACACATGCATGGGTTCCCAGTATTTTTCTTGGGATTTTATTCAACACACTAGTTGCCAGCTTGCCCACCAAATTTGTCCCTGTACTGTATGGAGGATACATTCACCCCATCCCAATACCCCCCCCCATATCAACCCATTACAGCATCAACACTAAGTAGAAAATCTTGTTTAAACAATATCAGATCCAAAGTCCCATAGCTCATCAATTAAATCTTGAAGATCATGGGTGAGACACTGGATATGATCTAACTAGTGGGAAAGTTCTTCTTCTTCTATAGAATGCTGAAAATATAAAACAAGTCAACACCTACTAAAATACCATGATGGGACAGGCATTGAATGGACATCATCATTCCAAAAGTGATGAACTGGAAAAAATAAGAGTCACTAGTTTCAGGCAATTTCAAAACCCAGCACGGAAAATTTTCAGGTTCTTCTACTTTCTGTCATTAATGATGCCAGAATCTAGAGCATACATTCTCACAGATACAAGGTCACACACTTGGGTGTCTCAGGAAGATGAAATTTGACAAAGCTGGTGAGTTCCTAGTCCAGCTCTCTTGTCCTGCACTGGTCGTATAGACCTTTAAGGCCTCCCTGGGTGCTGCTCCTGAAAATTGTCTCTACACTGGCAGCGGCTCAGTCAGCCTGATCTCTTCTCTAGATTAGGATTAAGTTTCAAATTACATCACAGAAAGCCCAATATCCATGGCAGACAATGTGGAAAACAGTTTTTCTTCCTTGTGAAGAAAGACTGAAGGAAGGTAATCTTGGCCTGGTGGGGAAATGTGTAGTCTTTCTTCAGGCTGAAAGTTACCATCAGTCTCCTATGTTGTTCTGCTCCAATTCCTAAGAGCAGGGAGCCTTTGTCACTACCACCTAAAAGAGGAGGTAGAAGGAGCAACATGGGCAAAGGGTTATGTTCTGACTCATTCTGGGGCCAACATCTTCCACTGACATATGTTTAGCCAGGTTGAGCATATTGCAGCCTTGATGGAAAGAAGGCCATTTGGCAAGTAGGAGAAGAGGCACATCAACTGGCCTTCCCATCTACGACAATGAATTTATTTGTCAGTTGGGTCCAGAAGCCCAAACTTGGATTAGAATAGCAAATGGAAATGACCAAACTATGACTATTAAAGTAGCTCCTTGTTCTCTAGATAGAGCTACAATAATATTTCCACAGTTTTTCTATGCCATTCCTAAGTCATTCTCTGCAAGACTGATTGGGCCAAGGTCCAAGGCTGAAAGCAGGTTAGAGACCAACCTGTCTGATTTTCAAGAAAGACTACAAAGTTTTGCAGACTTTTCTGAGAACTCTGGACTATCCTTAGATGAACCTGGAGCCAGAATTGACTTACTACTATATTTGTCTAGGGACTAAAGTTAGCATTGCAACATTAGTAAAAAGTAACAAGTTTGACTTGGAAGCAGTCTCCATTATTGAATTGACAAAAATTGATCAACAGTTACCTTCCTCTCTAGAAATGGAAAAGGCCACTAAACTTCCAAAACATTTGCCTTACAATGAAAACAACTGCAGACTTCTCCTAAATCATCCCATATTCCAAGACATCATGGGGACTGTCACTATTGCAATTAAACAGGAAACTGAAAAAAAAGAGTAGTTTTAATGAAAATCAAATGTTATACGATGCTACCAATCCACAAACTCCACCATGTAATGCTCATTGACTGACTTCTGTGGGTAAATGTGGCTTTCTTCCATCCCTCACACTTAACCAGGAAGTTAAAAAAAATAAAAACTAATAGAGAAATTTGCACTTTCTTGACTAATACAACTAATACCAGTGCTATTAATCCTGCTTATAAGCAGTCCTTACGTCTGAAAAAATATGTGGGGTCTCAAGTTCAAACCTCTTCCAAATCAGCTCCAACCTCAGTTATCAAAGGACCAGTCACAGAAATGCATTCTTTCCTACTTTGTAATAATGTACAATTCAACTTATTAAGATAAGTCTCTAAGTAAATGGAAATGATCTCAAGTTAAATGAAAAGGGGAAAATAATGTTATTCCGTTTTAGACCAGAGAAATTTATACATCACCCAGACACATCAATGATATTCAATGGTTGAATATCATTCCACCTTTAAACAATCAATAGATAATACTCTCTGGGCTTCCATCCCTAAAGAGTTTGATTCTAATCCCCTGTGCATTTAGAAAAAAATGAAAAGTGCATAAATAATTTTAGTCCAAATGGGTCACTATGAACTCCAATCTTTCTCAATGTCCCCTCAAGCCAGAAGCCATTAGAAGTTTGACTCCCATGACTCAAGTCTTCAAACAGCAGACCTTAATAATCCCGTGCATTAGTCCCTGCAATGTGACTGGCCTCCTTGTAAGAAAACCCAATGGTTAAGGAAGGTTTGACCAAGACCTAAGAGCAAGAAATAAAATTGCCATTCCCTGCTTATCCACTGTCCCAAATCTTTCCCTACTCCTATCCCAGATTCCACTGGATAACCCATTTCATTGCAGTTGTCCTCTGCAGTGCTTTCTTTAGCATCCAGCCCACACTGATAGCCAATATCCATTCACATTCACATAGAATGAATTACAGTGTACCTGGATGTTAGGCCTCAGGGATTCACAAAATCACCCATTTTTCATCAAGCCTTAAAAAATGGCTTTCAAGACATAACCTTTTCCTTAGGCAACACTCATAAAATACACTGAGGATCTCTTACCTTATCCCCTAATAAAAAAATATGTCAAGTTGACTCTTTCCATTTAGTACAACTAAACTTACGTGGCCCTAAATCTCTTAGGGACACACCCCAATTTGTTCCGTAAGAAAGCTTTGTTAGTTTGCAAGCTTCTGGAATGTGGTATACAAGAATTGGAATGGCTTTTATAAAGGGGATTTAAGAAATTACAAGTTTACAGTTCTAAGGAAGATAAAGGGTCCAAATTAAGGCAACAACAAGAAGTTACCTTCATTCAAGAAAGGCCAATGACTTTAAAGCACTTCTCTCAAATGAGAAGTCACATGGCTGACATCTGCTGGTCCCTTCTCCTGGGCTCCATTGCTTTCAGCTTCTGTTCCTGTGGGGCCTCCTCACTTTGCTTCTCCAGGGCTGGCATTTATCTCTTGGCTTTCCTTGGCTCTCCACAGGTTCTGGCTTGCTTACATTTCACAGTGACATTAACTGGGTCCCAAGCATCTCCAAACATCTGTCTCTGTTCTCCAAGTGTCTGCATCTCTGTCAGTTTTGCTCTGAAGTCTCCATCAGCTCTCTCTCTATAGACTCTGTCATTTCCATCTCTCTCCAAAATGTTTCCCCTTTTAAGGACTCTAGTAATCTTATCAAAACCGACAGAGAATGGGTGATGTCACATCTCCATCTAATCAAAATATTTCACCCACAATTGGGCATGTCACATCTCCATGGAGATAATCTAATTGAAGGTTTTCAACCTACAGTATTGAATTGGGATTAAAAGGAATAACAGCTTCCATAAGACTGGATGAGGATTAAAACATAACTATTTATTGAAATAAGTTTCCCCTAGGACCAACCTCAAGCTAACCCCAGTAGACAACCCACATCTAATCCTCTATACTGATAGATCATATTTAAAAACAAAATACCTGACAACAGATGACAACTGGATGTACCGTAATTACCTTAATAAAGAATCCTGAGAGCAGAATTCATCCTAAAAAATTTTCATCCAACCGACAGAATTAACACCCCTTAATTCAGCTTTCCAAATATCTAAAGGTTTAAGAACAAAAATTTAAACTGATAACAGATGTGCCTTTGATATGGGAGATTATATTGATATGCTGTAGAAATACAAGCCTACCTGGAACCACCGTAAGGGATAGAAAGCATGTAGCTAATCTATTAGAAGGTCATTTACTGCCCAAGCCAACTGCTGTTAACACAATTAAGGCTCACACCATGAAGTCCTTAACTCAAATGAAAGTTCTGGTAATCATTTGGTTGACCAGTCCACTTAGGTGGCAAGCTGAAATCTCTCCACAAAAATAAAAGAAATTTGTTTGGTGGGCCAAGTCCCTATAATTGCAAACCTGAGCACATAAAAAAAAATCATGAATTGGAAATTCTCCTGAGTCATACTGTTTGCCTTTCTTTCAAAAATCTTGATGCTGACTTTGATGGAATCCATTTTCCCAGTATTTCGTCAACTGGCCAGAATCAATTCTCTCTCCATGGGACATGACATTGGACCTTCTAGCTAAGTGGACAGCTGGAGTATGCCTCATAAAAATGGGACAGCCCACAATCAATCTTTATTGGTGAGCCCTTCTACAAAAGATCTTCTCAAAGGGGAAATGTTAAAGGAACTCCCTGTGGAGATGATGTGCAGCAACTGAAACATTCATTCATTGCTAGTGGGAATTCAAGATGATGTGGCCACTTTGGAAGACAAGCTTGTAGGTTATTAGAAAGCTATGATATCCTTACGACATCAGCATATAATTGTGCTCTGAGGTATATCCCCAAAGGTGGGAAAGTTTATGTCCAGAGAAAAGGATACAAATGGGTGTTTATAATAACTTTACATAATTTCTAAAAATAAGAAATCAAGAAGGCCTTTGAAAGGTGAATGGGTAAAAAAACTATGGCTCATCCATACAATGAAACATTGTTCAGAAATGCAAGAAGTGGGTTAACAAACTATGAGAAGACATGGAGGAAACAATGCTAAGTGAAAAAAAAGGTTGTAAAGCCTACATAGTGTATGGTTACAACTGGAACATTCTGGTAAAAAGAGAATATGAAAACTGAAAAGTTCAATGAATGCCACAAATTATGGGGAAAGGATTGATTGTTATACATAAACCACCTGTATTTATCTGTATATATAAAACAAAGCTGCAGGAAAGGTAATCTTTTCCAATGCTTTTAAATTATCACTAGAAAAGCAGGAAACACTTAAGTATAAACCTTACAAAATATGTGCAAGATTTGTGTGCTGAAGCATAAAACTTTAAAAGAATAGAAATGACCCTAATTAAAAGGGCTAAATAATGGCTTCAAAGAATTTAAATTCTTTATATGTCATTACCCACAAATTTTAATCTAAAGAGTAAGTGCAATTCCAATCAAAATCAAAGGGTTTTTTTAAAAAAAAATAGAAACTGACAAGCTCATCTTAAAATATACATGGAAAAGCAAAGGGACAGATCTATCTGAACACTTTTGAAAATGTTAGTGGATGCTATCTGATTTTAAGACTTCTAATGCTAGCAATGAGTTGTACTGGCAAAAGGATATACGTGTAGATCAATGGAAAGAAATAGAAAATCTAGCCACAGGCCCATAGATATATGGTCAATTGGTTAAAGTCAAAGGTGTAAAGGTAATTCAGCGAAGACATAGCAGTCTTTTTAGCAAATTGTGCTGGAACAATTGGATTTCCATTTATCAGAACAATAAACCTCAACTTTTACATCACAACATTTACAAAGCTCTATGTGAAATGGATCAAATACCTAAACATAAAAGCCAACCCTATGCAACAAATTCTAGAATAAATATAGCAGTAAATCTTTGCATCCTAGGGGTAAATAATGATTTCCTCTCTAAGTCACAAAGTACATAAATCATCAAGGAACAGCTGGATAACGTGGGCTGCATAAAAGTTGAAAACTTGCTTTACAGAAGAAAATTAATAAAATAAAAAGAGCAAAAAAATAAAAGGAGAACTTTTTTTGCAAAACTTCTTTCAGATGAAGGACTAGTGTCCAGAATAATAAAAGTGTCTCAAAATGCAATAATATAAAAGCAAAGAACCCAATAACGTTGTCAAAGGACATTGCAGCAAAGGTTATGTATAGATGATCAATAAGCATGTAAAATGAATTTTAACTTCATTGATCATTCATGAAATGCAAATAAAAAATACAATGAGATTCCATTATAAGCATATCAGAATGACTAAAATAAAAACTACTGACCATATACCAAATACCAAGAAGGCTGCCTGAATGGAACTCTAATACATTGCTTCTCAGAATGTAAAATGGTAGAATCACCTTGTAAAACATGTTAGAGGGAAGGTACATCTACCTGTGCGAATAAAACTATTTAAAAATGAACAGAAAGAAACAAGTGCTACAGAATATGTGGAGAAAGAGATGTACCTATTCACATTTGTTGGTAAGGAAATGAGAGATTCAGCCCCTTGGATGGCAGTGTGGTGCTTACACAGGAAGCTAGGGGTGGGGTTGCATGTGATCCTGAAACCCCATTGCTCAATGTATATCTGGAGGAGCTGAGTTTAGGGACATGAATGGACATTTGCACACTGGTGTTTCTGGCAGCAGTGTTCAAAATCCACAATGAATGGAGGCAGCTTAAGGGTACAGCGACTGAGGAATGGAAGGGAGAACTCTGGTGTATACATACAATGGACTACTGAGTGGCTTCAAGAAGGAATGAAGTTGTGAGGCATGCAACTAGATGAATGAACTTAAAAGCTGTATGTTGATTGAAATGTTAGGAACAAAAAGACAAATATTATCATGCTTCAATCGTATGGACTATCTATAATACAAAAATTTGGTGAACTAAAGTTGAGAACATGGGATACCAGGTTGGGGCATATTGCAAACGGTCCTAGCTTGTAAGCTCTTACAGGAACCATATGTATTCAGGAAGTGTAACTACTTAATTTTAAATTCTGAGATATGGAGCTGTTTGTATATAACATGGTCGTTCCCAGAAACTCAGGGTATTTATGTGACACCTAAGACGAAGAGTTAGAGCTCTGAAGCTATGAAAGTCAGCAGTACCCCATACAGGAACTGTTTAAAAACTTGAAAAAGGGATCAGGCATTGAGTAGAGATATGAATGAAGCTGATCTTGATAGGACTAAACTACATCAGAAGACTGGGTAAAGGATGATATCATCCATATTTTAAAACTTCAACTTCTGTGTGAGACTAAAGGAAGAGATGTTGTTTGGTGGAAAATTTATATTTGGAGTAGTGCATTTCCTAATTTAACTTGTATGGTCAGTTTCATTGAACACTGCATTAGCTAGCATTTTCTAGAGAAACAGAATCAGCAGGAGATACCAGTAAATGTAAAATTTATAAAAGTATCTCATGTAACTGTGAAGATGTGAAAATCCAAGGTCTGTCGGGCAGACCATGAGCTGGCAGTTCCAATGAAGGTCTTCAATGAACTCACAGGAGAGGTTGGCTGTCTGAAGCAGGAAGAGTGACTGTCTCTTCTGAATCCTCCTTAAAGGACTTGTGGTGATTAGATTAAATATCATCCATTGCAGAAGACACTCCCCTTAGCTGAGTGCAAACAGCTGTGGATGCAGCCAACATCGTCATTATTTAAGTCCATGAAATGTCCTCACAGCAACACACAGGCCAGCACATGCCTGACCAGACTGCTAGGCACCACCACCTGGCCAGGTTGACACACGAACCTGACCATCACAATCCACCCCTTGTCAACTAGGTAACTATACACATCACCTTAAACCATACTTACACTCTGCTAAGTAGAGAACAATAACACAGAGATTATTTCCTCCCATAACAATGCTCAACTGTCTTGTGTACAACTGGAAATGCATTAAATATCTCCAGAATAGGGAGCAAGTCTTTGGGTAATATTCACTCTTACACTTAATATCTTACAACTTAAATACTATAACATGAACAAAACAGCTTATGTCATATGATAAAATGAATAAAATAAGGAGGAAAACAAAGATATTTGACTTATGTATAAATACATAAATTTGCAAAGCAATTACAAGGTGTATTAGTTAGGGTTCTCTAGAGAAACAGAATCAACAGGGAACACTTGCAAATATAAAATTTATGAAAGTGTCTCACGTGACCATATAAACGCAGAGTCCAAAATCCACAGGGCAGGCTCCGAAGCCGATGACTCCAATGGATGGCCTGGATGAACTCCACAGGAGAGGCTCACCAGCCAAAGCAGGAGTGCAATCTGTCTCCTCTGAGTCCTCCTTAAAAGGCTTCCCATGATTGGATTTAGCATCACTAATTGCAGAAGACACTCCCCTTTGGCTGATTACAAATGGAATCAGCTGTGGATGTAGCTGACGTGATCATGACCTAATCCTATGAAATGTCCTCATTGCAACAGACAGGCCAGCGCTTGCCCAATCAGATGAACAGGTACCATAACTTGGCCAAGTTGACACCTGTCCCTAACCATGACAGTCCACCCCTTGTCAACTTGGCACATATATATATATATATATATATATATATATATATATATATATATATATATATCACCTTAGACCATACTTAATTTCCAAATGAAAACAAATAAGCACACATTTTTTCTTTTACCTGACAATACTCAACTATCCTGCATATCACTGGAAACACATTAAATCTCTCCAGAATAGCGTGCAAATCCTTGGGCAACATTCATTCTTAAACTTGATATCTTACAACTTAAATAGTATAACACAAACAAAACAGCATTACAGTCCTCGTTTCTGTAACTGATCACGTGGTCGAAGTTCATATTTATCACTACCTTCTTCCACTACCCATTCCATGTTCCCTTTCCCCTCAGCAAGCACTTCAGCTGGCCGTGGTTCTTTGCCTGGTGGGGTGACCCAAACCTTCATTCCTGAAGTCTCAGAGCCATTAGTGGTCCTGCCTGGATTGTGTTGTTGCAGTTTTCCATTGATTTTGATCACAGGGCATGGTAGTACTAATAGACACCCCAGGGGATCTCCTATATCCCAAGAAAACTCTTCTTTACCTCCATTATGTAGTTGCAGTCCTACTTCCTTCTGATAGTCAGGGTCAATTACCCCAGACAATAATGTAATCCCCTTCTTGGTGTGTTCATCCAGAGGCATAAGTAGCCCAAAGTGGCCAGGTGGCAATCTTAACTTCCAGTTCAGTGGTATCACTGTTGTTTCTCCTGGAGAAAGCACACCCCGTTTTGGAACTAAAACCTGTAGACCAGCAGAACTCAGGGTAGCAGGGACAGGAAGCAAAAGTTTTCCTAGTGGATCACTAGGAGTAATAGTGAGTGGCACCACACCCATTTCCACCCCTTGGTTCCTGGACCCATGGATCTTGGCTATGGGAGAAACAGCACCATACAGCGGACGCTGATTCAGAGCATACACAGCTTCCTGGAGAACATTACCCCAGCCTTTCAAGTTTTTGCCACCTAGTTGGCACCGTAATTGAGTTTTCAAAAGGCCATTCCACCGTTCTATCAATCCAGCTGCTTCTGGATGATGGGGAACATGGTAAGACCAGAGAATTCCATGAGCATGTGCCCATTCCCGCACTTCATTTGCTGTGAAGTGTGTTCCTTGATCCGAAGCAATGCTATGTGGAATACCATGACGATGGATAAGGCATTCTGTAAGTCCACGGATAGTAGTTTTGGCAGAAGCATTGCGTGCAGGGAAAGCAAACCCATATCCAGAGTATGTGTCTATTCCAGTTAGAACAAATCGCTGTCACTTCCATGAAGGGAGTGGTCCAATGTAATCAACCTGCCACCATGTAGCTGGCTGGTCACCTCGGGGAATGGTGCCATGTCGGGGGCTGAGTGTGGGTCTCTGCTGCTGGCAGATTGGGCACTCAGCAGTGGCTGTAGCCAGGTCAGCCTTGGTGAGTGGAAGTCCATGTTGCTGAGCCCATGCATAACCTCCATCCCTACCACCATGACCACTTTGTTCATGAGCCCATTGGGCAATAACAGGAGTTGCTGGGGAAAGAGGCTGACTGGTATCCATAGAACGGGTCATCTTATCCACTTGATTATTAAAATCTTCCTCTGCTGAAGTCACCCTCTGGTGTGCATTCACATGGGACACAAATATCTTCATGTTTTTAGCCCACTCAGAAAGGTCTATCCACATACTTCTTCCCCAGACCTCTTTGTCACCAATTTTCCAATTATGGTCTTTCCAAGTCCCTGACCATCCAGCCAAACCATTAGCAACAGCCCATGAGTCAGTATACAAACGCACGTCTGGCCAGTTTTCCTTCCAAGCAAAATGAACAACCAGGTGCACTGCTCGAAGTTCTGCCCACTGGGAGGATTTCCCCTCACCACTGTCCTTCAAGGACACCCCAGAAAGGGGTTGTAATGCTGCAGCTGTCCACTTTCGGGTGGTACCTGCATATCGTGCTGAACCATCTGTAAACCAGGCCCGAGTTTTCTCTTCCTCAGTCAATTCACTGTAAGGAACACCCCAAGAGGCCATAGCTCTGGTCTGGGAAAGAGAAGGTAATGTGGCAGGAGTGGAAACCATGGGCATTTGGGCCACTTCTTCATGTAACTTACTTGTGCCTTCAGGACCTGCTCTGGCTCTATCTCGTATATACCATTTCCACTTTACAATAGAGTGCTGCTGTGCACGCCCAACTTTATGGCTTGGTGGGTCAGACAACACCCAACTCATGATAGGCAACTCAGGTCTCATGGTAACTTGGTGGCCCATGGTTAAGCGTTCAGTCTCTACTAAGGCCCAATAGCAGGCCAAAAGCTGTTTCTCAAAAGGAGAGTAGTTATCTGCAGCAGATGGTAAGGCTTTGCTCCAAAATCCTAAGGGTCTGCATTGTGATTCTCCTTTTGGGGCCTGCCAAAGGCTCCAGACAGCATCTCTATTTGCCACTGACACTTCCAGCACCATTGGATCTGCTGGATCATATGGCCCAAGTGGCAGAGCAGCTTGCACAGCAGCCTGGACCTGTCGCAGAGCCTCCTCTTGTTCAGGTCCCCACTCAAAATTAGCAGCTTTTCTGGTCACTCGATAAATGGGCCGGAGTAGCACACCCAAATGAGGAATATGTTGTCGCCAAAATTCAAAAAGACCAACTAGGCGTTGTGCCTCTTTTTTGGTTGTGGGAGGGGCCAGATGCAGCAATTTATCCTTCACCTTAGAAGGGATATCTCGACATGCCCCACACCACTGGACACCTAGAAATTTTACTGAGGTGGAAGGCCCCTGTATTTTTGTTGGATTTATCTCCCATCCTCTGACACGCAAATGCCTTACCAGTAAATCTAGAGTAGTTGCTACTTCTTGCTCATTAGGTCCAATCAACATGATATCATCAATATAATGGACCAGTGTGATGTCTTGTGGGAGGCAGACACGATCAAGATCTCTGCGAACAAGATTATGACATAGGGCTGGAGAGTTGATATACCCCTGAGGTAGGACAGTGAAAGTATATTGCTGACCTTGCCAGCTGAAAGCAAACTGTTTCTGGTGGTTCTTACTAATAGCTATTGAGAAAAAAGCATTTGCCAGATCAATAGCTGCATACCAGGTACCAGGGGATGTATTGATTTTCTAAGCAATGATACTACATCTGGAACAGCAGCTGCAATTGGAGTTACCACCTGGTTGAGTTTACGATAATCCACTGCCATTCTCCAAGACCCATCTGTTTTCTGCACAGGCCAAATAGGAGAGTTGAATGGGGATGTGTTGGGAATCACCACCCCTGCATCTTTCAAGTCCTTAAGAGTGGCAGTAATCTCTGCAATTCCTCCAGGAATACGGTATTGCTTTTGATTTACTATTTTGCTTGGTAGGGGCAGTTCTAGTGGCTTCCACTTGGCCTTTCCCACCTTAATAGCCCTCACTGCACGAGTTAGAGAACCAACGTGGGGATTCTGCCAGTTGCTCAGTATGTCTATGCCAATTATACATTCTGGAACTGGGGAAATAAATACAGGATGGGTCCAGGGGCCCACTGGACCCACTGTGAGACGGACCTGAGCTAAAACTCCATTGATCACCTGGCCTCCATAAGCCCCCACTCTGACTGGTGGTCCAGAGTGACGTTTTTGGGTCCCCTGGAATTAATGTCACTTCTGAACCAGTGTCTAATAATCCCTGAAATATCTGATCATTTCCTTTTCCCCAATGCACAGTTACCCTGGTAAAAGGCCGTCGGTCTCCTTGGGGAAGACTTAGAGGAAGGTCAACGGTAAAAATTTGTGGCAGTGTAACAGGTTTCTTCCCCATAGGGACCTGGCCTCCCCTTCATTCAAGGGGCTCAGGGTCTGTAAACTGTTTCAAGTCTGGAAATTGATTAAGGGGCCGTGACTCTGTGTTTTTGTAATTCAGGTTAGACTTCTGTTCCCTTGACCTAGAACTCTTTTGTTTATACAGCTCCAACAAGAATTTAGCAGACTGCCCTTCTATTGTATTTCTAGGCACCCCATGATTTACTAGCCAATGCCACCAATCTCTGCGTGTCATATAATTTTGATGCCTCCTTTGAGTTTGTTGTCTATTATAATAGCCGCATCTACCCTGTCTTTGGTGATTAAGTGCTGCCACCTGGCTTCTGCCAACTCGGGATCCTGTCATCCCCATTGTGTTTAAGGATTCCAGCTCAGTGACAGCAGTTCCTACAGTAATATCTGACCTACAGAGAAGTGCAACCACAGAGCTCTTGAGGGATGATGGTGCTAGTCTCACAAACTTATTTCTCATTGTTCTGGTAAAAGGTGCATCTTCTGGACATTCCTGGGGTGTAAGAGCAGGCTTTGCATGATAAATCCACTCTAACATCCCAATCTCTCTAAGCCTCTGGATCCCCTCATCTACATTATACCAGGGCAGTTCTGGCATTTCAACCTCAGGTAATGTTGGCCACCTTTTGATCCTTGTTTCAACCAACCACCCAAACAAGCTGTTAACACCTTTTCTAACTGCTCTAGCTATAACATTGAATGCAGAATCTCTGCTTAGTGGGCCCATATCAATAAATTCAGCCTGATCCAGCCTTATATTCCTCCCACCATTATCCCACACTCTTAAAATCCATTGCCACACATATTCCCCTGATTTCTGTCTATATAAATTGGAAAACTCACACAGTTCTTTTGGAGTATAACGTACCTCCTCATGTGTGATACTTTGTACCTCACCTTTAGGGGCCTGTTGGGACTTTAGTCTAGTTATAGGTCTAGAAGAAATGAGGGGTGGTGGGGGTGGGTCATGAAAAGAATTAGAAATATCTTCCAAGCCATTTGCTTCAGGGCTTTCATTTGCAGTTTCATCTGGTGAAACAGGATTAATAACTCTAGGGCTAATCCCTTCAGGAGGTGGTTGGGTGGCCAATTCCTCAAGGCAGGCTGGAGGTGGGGCGGCTATGTCCTCAGGGCAGACTATTACAGGGTTATCTAAAGAAGGCTCAGCATGGTCTAGGGTTTCAACCTCACCCCCAACATCATTATCAATCCATATGTCACCATCCCATTTTTCAGGGTCCCACTCCTTTCCAATCAATGCCCTCACTTTAACGGCAGACACCATGCAAGACTGAGATTTCAGTTTACATTGTAAAGTTGCTACTCTAACAATAAGATTCTGAGTCTGATTTTCAGAGATCTCAAGTCTACGGCTACAGGAAATAAAATTTTCCTTCAGGATACTCATAGAAACCTCTATATCTTTCAGACGACACTTAAGCTTCTTGTTTGAAGCCTTAAGCCCATCCCTTTCACCCTTTAATGTAGACAGTGTATCTAACAACAACCAACCAACATCTCTATAACTTTTATTTCTACAAAACTCTGTAAAGGTGTCAAAAACATTATCCCCCAGAGTCTGGCTTCATACAAGTGAAGCATTAGGAGAATCGAATGATGATATTTTGACTATCTCCTTTGCCAACTCAGTCCATGGATTGGGAGTGTCACTCTGATTACGGGAATCAGAGTCCTTAGTGTCTCTGAGCCCAGTCAGAGTAGAAAACCATTCATAAAAAACCCATTTTTAAGATTCTGTTCCTTAAGAACCACTCCTGGTACCAAGATGTATTAGTTAGGGTTCTCTAGAGAAACAGAATCAACAGGGAACACTTGCAAATATAAAACTTATGAAAGTGTCTCACGTGACCGTAGAAACGCAGAGTCCAAAATCCACAGGGCAGGCTCCGAAGTCGATGACTCCAATGGATGGCCTGGATGAACTCCACAGGAGAGGCTCACCAGTCAAAGCAGGAATGCAACCTGTCTCCTCTGAGTCCTCCTTAAAAGGCTTCCCATGATTGGATTTAGCATCATTAATTGCAGAAGACACTCCCCTTTGGCTGATTACAAATGGAATCAGCTGTGGATGTAGCTGACGTGATCATGACCTAATCCTATGAAATGTCCTCATTGCAACAGACAGGCCAGCGCTTGCCCAATCAGATGAACAGGTACCATAACTTGGCCAAGTTGACACCTGTCCCTAACCATGACACAAGGCAAGGAAGAAATATTCATACCACAACAGTCCTTGTTTCTGCAACTGATAACATGGGTCATAGTTCATTCTGATCACTACCTTTTTCCACTACCCATTCCATGTTCCCTTTACCCTCAGCAAGCACCTCAGGTGGCCAGGTTCTTTGCACCTTCATTTCTGAAGTTTGGGAGCACTTGGTTTCCTGCCTGGAATAGGTTTTTGCAGTTTTCCATTGATTATAATTACAGATCCATTGATTGTAATCACAGAGCATGGCAGAACTAAGAGATGTCCTAAGGAATCTCCTATATTCCAGGAAAACTTTATCTCCATTCTATAGTTGCAGTCCTATTTCCTCCTGATAATCAGGGTCAATCACTGCAGTTAGTAAAGTAATTCCCTTCTTGGCTTGTTGATCCAGGGACATGAGTAACCCAAAGTGACTAAGTGGCACTCTTAGATTCCAGTTCACTGGACTCATTGTTGTTTCTCCTGGTGGAAGCACTTCCCCTTCTGGAACTAAAACCTGTAGACCAGCAGAGCAAAGGGTAAGAAGGACAGGAAGCAAAAATTTTCCTAGTGGATTGCTATGAGCAATAGTGAGTGGTGCCAATCCCCTTTCTACCCCTTGGTTCCTGGACCCATGGATCCCGGCTATGGGAGAAACAACACCATAGAGTGGATGCTGATTCAGAGCAATGCACTTCCTCCTGGAGAACATCACACCAGCCCTGCAAGTTTTGCCACCTACTTGGCATTATTATCGAGTTTTCAAAAGGCCATTCCACTGTTCTATAAACAAGGTCTCTCTGGATGATGAGGAACATGGTAAGAACAGAGAATTCCATGAGTATGTGCCTAGTCTCACCCTTCATTTGCTGTGAAGTGTGTTCCCTGATCAGAACATTTGCTGTGTGGAATACCATGATCATGGATAAGGCATTCGGTAAGTCCATGGATGATAGTTTTGGCAGAAGCATTGCATGCAGGGAAAGCAAGCTCACATCCAGGGTATGAATCTATTGCAGTAGAACAAATCACTGCCTCTTCCATGATGGAAGTGCTCCAATGTTATCAAACTGTCACCATGTAGCTGGCTGATCACTTTTGGGAATGGTGCTATATTGGGGCTGAGCATGGATCTCTGCTACTGACAGATTGGGCATTCAGCAGTGGCTGTAGCCAGGTCAGCCTGGGTGAGTGGAAGGCAATGTTGCTGAACCCATGCATAACCTCCATCCCTACCACCATGGCCACTTTGTCCATGAGCCCACTTGGAAATGACAGGAATTGTTAAGGAAAGAGGCTGACTGGTATCCACAGAATGGTCATCTTATCCACTTGATTATTAAAACCTTCTTCTGCTGAATCACCGTCTGGTGAGTATTCACATGGGATACAAATATCTTCATGTTTTTAGCCCACTCAGAAAGGTCTATGCACATACTTCTTCCCCAGACCTCTTTGTCACCAATCTTCCAATCATGCTCTTTCCAAGTCCCTGACCATCCAGCCAAACCATTAGTAACAGTACATGAGTCAGTTTACAAATGTACCTCTGGCCAGTTCTCTTTCCAAGCAAAATGAACAACCAGATACACTGCTTGAAATTCCACCCACTGAGAGGTTTACCCTCACCACTCTCTTTCAGGAACTACCAGAAAGGGGTTGTAGTGTTACAGCTGTCCACATCCAAGTGGTCTCAGCATATAGTGCAGAACCATCTGTAAATCAGGCCTGAGTTTTCTCTTCCTCAGTCAACTACTGTAAGGAACTCCCCAAGAGGCCATAGCTCTGGTCTGGGAAAGAGAAGGTAATGTGGCAGGAGTGGAGACCATGGGCATTTGGGCCACTTCTTCATGTAACTTACTTGTGTCTTCAGCACCTGCTCTGGCCCTATCTCATATATACCATTTCCATTTTACAAAAGAGTGCTGCTGTGCACACTCAACCTTGTGGCTTTATGGGTCAGCAACACCCAGCCCATTATAGGCAGTTCAAGTCTCATGGTAAGTTGGTGGCCCATGGTTAAGCATTCAATCTCTACTAAGGCCTAGTAGCAAGTGAAAAGGGGTTTCTCAAAAGGAGAGTAGTTATCTGCAGCAGATGGTGAGGCTTTCCTCCAAAATCCGAAGGGTCTGAGTTGTGATTCTCCCATAGGGTCTATCAATGCCTCTCAACAGCATCTCTATTTGCCACTGACACTTCCAGCACCAGCTCTACTGCATCAAATGGTCCAAGTGGCAGGGCAACTTGTACAGCAGCCTGGACCTGTCACAGAGCCTCTCTTGTTCAGGTCATCACTCAAAATTATCTGCTTTTCTGGTCACTTGATAAATGGGCTGAAGTAGCATACCAAAATGAGAAATATGTTGTCCTCCAAATCCAAAGGGACCAACTAGGCACTCTGTCTCTTTTTCTCATCATAGGAGGGGCCAGATGCAGTAACTTATTCATCACCTTAGAAGGGATACCTCAACATACTCCATGTCTCTGGATACCCAGAAATTTCACTGAGCTGGAAGGCCCTGTATTTTTGTCAGATTTATCTCCCATACTCTAACATGCAAATGTCTTACCAATAACTCTAGAGTAGTTGCTACTTATTGTTCACTAGGTCCAATCAACATGATGTCACAAATATAATGGACCAGTGTGATGTCTGGTGGGAAAGAAAAATGATCAAGTTCCCTGTGGATAAGATTATGACATAGGGCTGGAGAGTTGACATACCCCTTAGGCAGGACAGTGAAAGTATGTTCCTGACCTTGGCAGCTGAAAACAAACTGTTTCTGGTGGTCTTTACTAACAGCTCTTGAGAAAAAAGCATTTGCCAGATCAATCGCTGCATACCAGGTACCAGGGGACATATTGATCTGCTCAAGCAATGATACCACATCCAGAACAGCAGCTGCAATTGGAGTTACCACCTGGTTGAGCTTACAATAATCCACTGTCATCCTCCAAGGCCCATATGTTTTCTGCACAGGCCAAATAGGAGAGTTGAATGGGGATGTGGTGGGAGTCACCATGCCTATATCCTTTAAGTCCCTAAGAGTAGCACTAATATCTGCAATCCCCCTTAAAAGCCTTCCAGTGATTAGATTAAGTGTCACTCATTGTAGAAGTCATGCCCCTTAGCTGGTTTCAGCTGTGTATGCAGCCAGCATAATCATTTAAATCCATAAAATGTCCTCATAGAAACAGACAGACCAATGTTTGCCCAACCAGATGACTGGGCAAATTGACACATGACTACATGGCCAAGTTGACACATGAATCTGAGTGCGAAAAACACCAGAAGTACCTGGAATCCTGAATAGAGCATGAGATTTTGTTGGTTTGTACAGGTAATCCTGATAAATCCCAGAGTGATTTGGACAGTGAACAAAGGAGTGTTTACAAAGTCCCCTTGGGGAGATGGGGAGAAAGGGGACATATTTAACAACCCCAATTGGAGAATTTCTGATATTCTCACAAGCAGGGGGAACAACCAAATCAATAGGCCAAGCACTCAATCTTAGGGTTTGCCCTTATGAAACTTATTCCTGAAAAGGATAACTAAGCTTACTTAAAATTAGGCCTAAGAGTCACACCAAGAGAATCTCTTTTGTTGCTCAGATGTGGCCTCACTCCCTAAACTGACATGGCAAGTGAACGCACTGCTCTTCCCCATCTATATGGGGCATGATTTCCAAGGGTGTAAATCTCCCTGGCAATGTGGGACAGAAATCCCCAGATTAGCTGAAACCCAGCATCAAGGGTTAAAGAAAACCTTCTTGACCAAAAGGGGGAAGAGAGAAATGAGACAAAATAAAGTTTCCATGGCTGAGAGACTTCAAGCAGAGTAGAGAGGTTATCCTGGAGGTTATTTTTACACATTATATAGATATCCATTTTTAGTTTATGGTGTATCAGAGTAGCTAGAAGGAAGTGCCTGAAACTTAGAGCTGTGCTCCAGTAGCCTCTCTTGAAGATGATTGTATAATGATATAGCTTTTACATTGTGACTGTGAAAACCTTGAGTCTGATGCTCCTTATATCTAGGGTATGGAGAGATGAGTAACAAATACGGATTAAAAAATAAACAAAATAATAAGGGGCATAAAGGCTAAAATAAATTGAAATACTAGTGGTTAATGAGAGGAAGGGGTAAGAGGTATGGTGTGTATGAGTTTTCTCTTTTTTATTTCTTCTGCTGGAATGATGTAAATGTTCAAAAAATTATCATGGTGATGAATACACAACTATGAGATGATATAGTGAGCCACTGATTGTACACCATTGTTCTAGTTTGCTAGCTGCCAGAATGCAACACACCAGAGACGGATTGGCTTTTAATAAAAGGGGATTTGTTTCATTAGTTCTTCAGAGGAAAGGCAGTTAACTTTCATCTGAGGTTCTTTCTTATGTGGGAAGGTTCAGGGTGATCTCTGCTGGCCTTCTCTCCAGGCCTCTGGGTTCCAACAACTTTCCCCAGAGTGTTTTCTTTCTTCATCTCCAAAGGCCCAGGCTGAGCTGTAAGTGCTAAGATGAGGTATGCTGAGCTGCTTGGGCTGTGCTACGTTGGGCTCTCTCATTTAAGCACCAGACAATTAAGTCAAACACCATTCATTGCAGCAGGCACACCTTCTAGCTGACTGACTGCAGATGTAATGAGCAACAAATGAAATTCACATATCATTGGCTCATGTCCACAGCAACATAACTAGGCACCTTCACCTAGCCAAGTTGACAACTGAATCTAACTACCACAACCATGTAAGGAATATTTGGATGTCAACAATGTTTGTAAATTTGTGTTGTTTTTACAATAAAGACATTAAAATTTAAAAAAATGATATCCACTACAAGGTATAGCATTTCCACTAGTTGATATTGACCCAAAGGAAACACAAGCATAGCCACACAAACTTGTACAAAAAAAAAGGTATGCAGAAACTGTTGTGTGAATAAACTAATAGTGATACATCCATCCATGTAAAGCTTTTCAGAAGTTAAAAGTACTAAACTGGACTGGATTTCAAGGGGCTCCAGCGAATTGTACCCCATAGAATCTCTTAGCAACTAGTAAAAGCTGGCATAGCCATATCTGTGAACTCTCTGGAAACCAGATAAAGAGTTGCAGTAACTGGGAAGCTGCAAAAATCAAGGAAAAATGCCTGAAAAGTAGACAAATTTTTTTTGCCCTTGCTATCTCCTCAACCTCATCCTCTGCAGCAAATGTGGAGCCAGATAGAACTCCCATTGTGGGACCCTGCCTCTCTTCCAGGGGAACAGAATAACTCCTGTGCAGACATTGGAGTGCCCAGAGCTGAGTGTTCATCTATATGTTTGAAGCTTAAGACTGAATCAGGATAAAATTGGAAACACAGACTTAAAGACATATATTCATACTCTGATGTTCATAATGGCATTTGTTACAGTTCCTAAAAGTTGAGAGTCACTCAAGTATTCATCAACTCATGAATACATAAATAAAATGTGGCATATTCATACAATGGAATATTTTCAACCATAAGAGTGAATGAAGTTCTGGGTTGTGTGATTGTAGCTCAGTGGCAGAATTCTCTCCTGCCATGCCAAGAGATCCAGGTTTGATTCCTAGTGCCTGCCCATGCAAAAAAAAAAAAAAAAAAAGAATGAAGTTCTGATACATATGACATCCTGTGGAAGTGAAATAAGCCAGACCCAAAAAATAAAAATATTGCATGAAATCATTAAATTGTTATCTCTTTTAGTCTCCAATATTTTAGAGCAGTCAGAAGTAAAAACCTAAAATTGTGAAATTGTAACCCATGTCAAAGTCTGAAATATGTTCTACTGCTAATTGTGGTGCTGTGCTTTGAAATTTATAGCTTTTTTGTATATATGCTATTTTTCACAAAAAAAGAAAGAAAATAACTCAATTGTGATGATTAAAATGTATTTAAGCCCTCTAGCCTCCTATATTCTGGAGCAGCTAGAAGGGATAGTCTGAGAGGATCATATGGTAGGTAGCCCATGACAAACTCTGGGATCTGTCCTGTAACCACTTGTTGAAAAGTGCTTTGAAAACTATCCCTTTTTTAAAAAAATTTCTTTGCTTTGTATGTATGTTATACTATACAATGAAAAAAAAAGTTTTAAAAAAAATATTCCACAAGGGTTCCTGGCACTAGAGTAACTTTTCAGAAACCTACAACCTCCAGATGGGTCCCTGGTCCAGATAAGTCCTGAAACCTAGCCCAGCCTCTCTAGGAAATCAGATAGTTCCATCCGCCTACCCCATATTAGTGACAAACCCTTCCGATATCAAGAATTTAGAGTTCCCATAGCCCAAACAATGCAAAAGAGAGGTATGGAAAGATCAAAGGTAATGGTGGCATTATACATAGAAGATAGGACTGAACAAAGAATATGAATGCTGAATCACTAAATTGTTATTCTTTTTAGTCTGCAGTATTTTAGAGCAGCTAGAAGTAAAAACCTAAAATTGTGAAATTTGTAACCCGTGAAAGTCTGAAATATGTTCTATAACTAATTGTGGTGCTTCGCCTTGTAATTTATAGCTTTTTTGTATATAAATTACTTTCCACAAAAAAAGAAGGAAAATAAGTCAATTGTAATGATTAAAAAAAAGTATTTAGGCCCTCTAGCCTCCTATATTCTGGAGCAGCTAAAAGGAAAAATCTGAAAGGATGTTATGGTACACCATGACAAACTCTGGGATCTGTCCTATAACCACTTGTTGAAGAGTGCTTTGAAACTATTGCTTTTTTATTCCTTCGCTTTGTGTATATGTTATATTATACAGAAAAAAAGTTTTAAAAAATTTCATGAGTTCACTGACTTGAAATAATTAGAATAAGCAAGCATATAGAGTAAGAATCTAGAATATAAGTTACCAGAGGTTGGTGTGGGGATAGGAAACAGGATGGTAAGGCTTAAAATGCCCAGGGTTCATCTTTGGAATGATGGTAATGTTTGATAATGGACGGTGATGATGGTAGCACAACATTATGAATGTAATTAATAGCACTGAATTATGTATCTGAATATGATTAAAAGGAGGAAATGTAACATGATATATATGGTAGCTGATTGAATTTTTTTTCAAATCCATGAAACTACCCAACACCAACAGTGAACACTATGCTAAGCCAAGGACTTTAAGTACAATTATAAAATATGCTATCATCAATTGTAAGAAATGTTCTACAAGATGGTGGTGGGAATGTGTATGGAAATCTGTATCCTATGGATGACTTCTTTGCATGCCCACAATTTCTATAAAAGAGAAAGAAAAAATGTATAAACTGAATCAGGAATCTTTACTCAAGCTCACTCTACCAGAATCATAGTGAAGTTAATGAACAGTGCTGACCTATATAACTGAATGTAGATTAAAGTGGAAATCTTGGAGTGTATATTTGTCAATAGGAAAAAAATCCATAGAAGGGTACAACATAAACAGTAAACCATAACTTTTCTAATTTCTCTGGGAAGAATTTACTGTACAATGTTATATAACAGTAGTGATGTTGGCAATATTTTTGTTGTTGCTGATCTTAGAAACAAAATGTTCACAGTGTTTCACCATTAAGTAGGATGCTAGCTGTTGGCTTCTAGTACATTCCTTTTAGCATGTTGAGGAAGTTTACCTCTATTCCTAGTGTTCTAAGGGTTTTTACCAAGAAGGGGTGCTGGATTTTGTCATATACCTTTTTTGTATCAATTGAGATGATCATGCGTTTTTTCCTTCATTGTGTTAATGTGCTATATTACATTCATTGATGTTTTTATGTTGAACCAACCTTGCATGCCAGGGTAAAATTGTACTTGATCATGGTGTATTATTCTTTTAATATGCTGTTCAATCCTGTTTGGTAGTATTTTGTTGAGGATTTTTGCATCTATATTCATAAGAGGTATTGGGGTATAGTATTCTTTTCTTGTGGCATCTTTACCTGGCTTTGGTACGAGGGTGATGTTGGCCTCACAAAATGAATTAGGCAGTGTTCAATGTTTGGAAGAATTGTGAAGAATTGGAGTTAAGACTTCTTGAAATGTTTGATAAAATCCCTTGGGAAGCCATGTGCTCCTGGCTTTTTCTGTGATCAGAGGCTTTTGTTTACTGATTCAATCTCTTTACTAGTAATTGGTTTGTTGAGAACTTCCATTTCTTCTTGAGTTAATGCAGAAAGTTTGTGTATTTCTAAGAATTTGCCCTTTTCTTCTAGGTTATCTAATTTATCGGCATACCATGTTTCATGGTATCCTCTTATATTCATTTTTATTACAGCAGTGTTAGGAGTAATGACCCCTTTTTATTACTGATTTTCATTATTTGTATCCTCTCTTTCTTTATTTGTCAGAACTTTTTCAATGTCACTCATCTTTTCAAAGAACAAACTTCAGATATTTTTTATGTGCTCCATTGTTTTGTTGGTTTGCTTGCTTTATATTTCCTTTATCACCACTCAAATCCTGGTTATTTCTATCTTTTTCCTTGTTTTGAGTTTAGTAAACTCTTTTCTAATGCTTCCAGTTTTGAGGTTAGGTCTCTGATCTGAGGTCTTTCTTTCTTTTTAATGTAAACATTGAGAGTTATGAATTTTCCTCTCATACCTGCTATTGCATCCCATAAATTTTGGTATGTTGCATTTTCCTTTTCGCTTGCCTGAAAAATTTTCCTAATTTCCCTTGAGATTCTTCTCTTTCACATGTTTATTTATAATATGTAACTTAATTTCCACATATTTGTGAACTTTCCAGTTCCACCCCTGTTGTTAATTTCCAGCTGCATTCCACTGATGTTAGAGAATATACAATTTATGATTTCAATGTTTGTTAATTTATTAAGACTTGTTTCTTGACCTCACATGTGGTCTATCTTTGACAATAATCAATGTGCACTCAAGAAGATTGGGCATCCTGTTTCATTGGGTGAAATGTTCTATATATGTCTAAGTCCTGTATAAAGTATTGCTCAACTTCTATATTTCCTTACTGAACTTCTAGATAGATGTTCTATCCATACTGAAAGTGGTGTAGTAAAGTTTTCTACTATTCATGTAGCGCCATCAATGTTTCCCTTCAAATCATCGATATTGGCCTCATATGTTTTGGGATCCTTGCAGTTATTTATAAGTGTTAAATCACCTTGCTCAATTTTCCTCTTTTTCAGTATATAAGGACTGCTTTTTTTGCTCATTATTGTTTTTGTCTTAAAGTCTATTTTATCTGATATCAGTTAGCTACCCCAGCCACTTCTAGTTACTACTGGCATGGTATATTTTTTCATCCTTTCACTTTCAACCTAATTGTATGTTTGAATCTAAGGTGAGTCTCTTACAATCAGCATACAGTTTGGTCATGCTTTTTAAAAATCTTTTCTGCCAACCACTGTGTTGATATAAGGGTTAATTTGTTTACATTTAAAATCACTACTGAAATGAAGGACTTTCCTTTGAGATTTACTATTTATCATTTGACTTGTCTTGTATTTTTTGGTACTTCAATTCCTCCATTAGTGCCTATATTTATATTTATTTGATTTCTGTGTAGTATCATATCAATTACCCTCTCTTTTCTATCTATATATTTTATATCCTTCTCCTTTAGGTTACCATGGGGTTAAAATTTACCATTCTCAATATATAATATTCATATTATCTCTGGTACTAACTTAACATCAAAGAAGACACATATAATTTTCCTTTATCTCTCTGTTTCCTATCTTTTTGGGACTTTTAAACACATATCTTTGTGTATTGCAATCAAAAATGATATATTTACCATTACTCTTGGTGCATTTTCATTTTAGCATTAAGAAGTAGGAAGAGAAGTTACACACCAAACATTACACTACAAGAATACTGGCATTTATAATGTCCAAATAGTTACCTTTACCACAATTATCATTTTCTTTACACTGCTTTGAAATACTGGCTAGCATCCTTTGCTTTTAGTCTGAGGAACTCCCTTTAACATTGCTTATACAGCAGGTCTAGTGGTGATGAACTCCCGCAGCTTTTCTCTGGGAATGGATAAATCTCTCCTTTATTTTGGAAGGAGATTCTCACCAGATATAAAATTCTTGGTCATTGTTTTCTTTCACCATTTTACTTCTATTCACTGCCCTTTTCCCTCTGGGTTTTCTGAATAGAAATTAGCTCTCAATCCAATTGTGACTCCCTTGTATGTAACATGTTGTTTTCTCTTGCAGCTTACAAAACTCCCTCCTTGCTCTTTACCTTCAGTAGAGTGATTCTTCTTTGATAGGATTTCATTTTCTACACATTAACCCTGTTTGGTGTACTTTGGGCATCTTAGATGTGCATATCCATGTTTTTGCTAAATTTTTAGGAAGTTCTCTGTTGCTAGGACTTTGAAAAGTCCTTCTGCCCCTGACTCTCTTTTTTCTCCTTCTGAGACTCCCATAACCCATATATTGCTATGCTTGATGGTGTCCTATGAGTATCTTAATTTATGTTCACTTTTTCTGCTTCTTTGCTTTCTATTCCTCAGCCTGACTCATGGCATGTGTCTTGTTCTTAAGTTCTCTGATGCTTTAGTCTGCCAGTGTCAATCATCTCTGAAACCATCCTTAGAATTTTTCATTTCAGTTATTGCAGTCTTCAACTCCAGTAGTTCTGTTTAGTTCATCTTTTAATTTTCTTTCTCTTTAGTAAGATTTTGATATAGCTTGCTCATTGTTTCCTTGATGCCCTTTGTTCCTTTCTCTGTATTTTCCATCTTCCCCATGGGTATTGTGAAGATTACCTTTAAAAGACTTTGTTTGAGATGCCCACCTTGTGGTCTTCATTGTTGGTGTTTCCTGGATTTGTAGCATCCTTCTGTGCATGGTCATAGTTTCCTATTTGTTCAGTTAGAATTGTTATGCACCCCACAAAAGCCAGGTTTTAACTCTTGTGGCACCAGACCTATTGCACAGGCTGGGAAACCTTTGATTGAATTGTTCTATGAAGGTGTAACACAACCTCTTGTGGGTGTGACCTATTGATTAGAAGGAGATGTAACTTTGCCCATTCAAGGTGGATCCTGATTGGTTTACTGGAGTCCTTTAAAAGAGGAAACATTTTGGAGAAAGTTTAGAGCCAGCAGAGAGGCTTGGAAAACAGTTGCTTCATTGCTGATAAAGACACACACAGTTGGACTACTGACAGAGAGCAGAGGCATAAACAAGGGCAGAGCCCAGCAGACGTCACCATGTGCTTTCCTGTGAAATGCTAAGCCAGCCAGAACCCAGAGTTGTGTCCCAGAGGAGCTAAGTGAAGGCCCGCAGACCCTTAGAGAGGAAACCATTGGCATCAGAAGTGGAAGCAAAGAAATGGGAACAAAGACCAGCAGATTCCAGCCATGTGCCTTTTCCAGATGCCTTAATTTGGACATATTAGATATATTAGAACTGTAAACTTGCAACTTATTAAATTCCCTTTTTAAAAGCAGTTCCATTTCTGATATATTACTTTCCAGCAGCATTACAAACTAAACCATTAGGGTCTTTTGTAGTCTTTTCTTACACGCTGCAGATTTAATATTTTAAAATGTTTTCTCTGGAAATTTTTCTCTGTGATGACTCTCCCTTGATTGTGTTACCAGCAGATGAGAACACAAAGATTTCCTTGGGCTTAGCCCTCCTACCAAGAATATCTCCCCAAGGCAAATGCAGCATTCAGGTTTGTCTCTGTCCTTCTGAGCTTGTATCTTTTATTTACCTTTGCTTATTACGTGTTTTGGAGTTCTCCTGTGTACAGAAGTTTGGTTGTCTCCTCTATTTCCTGGGTGACTGACTCTCTGCTCTGGGCTGTATGAAGCCAGCAAGTCTTTACCCCAGATTATTTGCAATTTAATACCCCTTCTATTATCTCATTCTGACTTTTGCTGCAGGGCAAATTCTGGGAGGAAGGGCACCCAAGAGAGGACTTCCCAAAGTCAGTGTGTGTCAACTGAAACAGCTCCAGGGACCCACAAGGGGGCAGAGAATACCTCCAAAGTGCCCTGGAAGGTGATCAAGAGCATGCCAAGTGTTTCTTCCTTGGCTCCACAAGGCAAACTTTCTTGACCTGTATTCTAGTTTGCTAGCTTCCAGAATGCAGTACACCAGAAATGGAATGGCTTTTAAAAAGGGGAATTCAATAAGTTGTTAGTTTACTCTTCTAAGACTGAGAAAATGTCCCAGTTAAAACAAGTCTAGGGTCAAGAAGATATCTTGGGTCAAGAAGGCCAGTGAAGTTCAGGGTTTCTCTCTCATTTGGAAAGGCATGTGGTGATCACGGCATCATCTGCTAGCTTCTCCTGGCTTTCTGTTTCATGAAGCTCCCTGGGAGGCATTTTCCTTCTTCATCTCCAAAGGCCGCTGGCTGGTGGACTCTGCTTCTCATGGCTATGTCGTTCTGCTCTGCTGTCTCTGAATCTCTTCTCCAAAATGTTTCCTCTTTTGTAGGATTTGAGGAAACTAATCAAGACCCACCCAAATGGGTGGGAACACATTTCCCCAAATCCAGTTTAACAACCACTCCTGATTGACTTACATCTCCAGAGAGATGATCCAATTACAGATTCAAACATACAGTATTGAATAGGGATTATTCTCCCTTTATGTAATGGGATTTAGATTGAAACATGGCTTTTCTAGTGGACTTACACCCTTTCAAACAAGCACAGACTATCTAGAAAATGTGCTCCTTCAACTAACTATCCCCCATATCCTTGAAGAAACACAGTGTCTTTAAGTTCCCTTGACTGTGGCCTTTACCCAGGGTATTGAAACAATGGGCAACCTCAGGGCCAGGCCCCCAGGGATGAAAAGTTGCTAATCAAAAGCCATAATCAGTCATTTTTGTGCCTCTTCCCAATCCTACTGAAGTGGATTTTATGTCCCTTTCTGTCATAAGGGGGCTAGCCAGGAGCTGTGCCCCACTGCAGCATGCCATGAGAGTGGCAGATGAGTGCCCACAGGCACCAGGCAAAGAGAGCAAATTACTGACCTTTGCCATCAGTCTCTATCTCTTCCCCACTCTTCACTGGATGCTGTGCAGTGGGGTTCTCCTGCCCTGGGAGCTTCAATCTACCTGTTTCAGATGCTTCCTGCCTATTTAGCAGTTGCTCTGTTAGAAGGAGCTTCCTGTTCCACCATCTGACTAAAGTCCCCAATAACTGAATATTTATATCATGCTATATCCATGCAGTGTAATATGACTCAGCAGCAAAAGTACACACACTTCTAACACATACAAAAACACAAATAAATGACACCAGCATTGCTTTGAGTTTTAAAACAACTGAACTAAAGGGGTATATAGAGAATAATTCCATTTACAGAAATCCCAGAAGAGGCAAGACTAATATAAGAGTTTAGAAATAAATCAGTGATTTGGGAGCAGAGGACAAAGGATAGCACAAAATTTGCTACCAAAGGACACAAAATTCACTCCAGGATGAGAGAGCTGTTCTATTTTGATTGAAGTACTACCAGTTACATGGGTGTGAATGCTCATCACAATTATACTCATGGATTTTCTCACTGAACATACTATGATACAATTGATTTAGAGTCCTTGTTGAACAGGGAAAAGGGTGAAAATGCCCACATATGATCAAAGCATATGTATTATGCAAGCAGGTATGCACTTTGAATTAAAATCCAGCCAAGACAAACACTGTCAATTTGTTCTGTAGAGTTTCAAAATTCAAAATTAAAAAAAGGTGTACCAAAGGAGCACTGAAAGGAAATTAAAGCAATTACTTGCATTGCTTACATATAGGAAGAATAATAAGATGCATAAAAGAAAAAAACACACTTGGAATATGCTGCATTGCTGTGTGTATTTTTAATAATATGCATAATTAGCAGAATACAAACTTAAGAAAGAATAGACAAATATTGAGGAAAGTGCTCCTAGAGAGATTGGCTGCATTGCTGGGCTGCTCTTGCCCTTAGAAATTAAGGCTCAAATTGCCCAAGTCTATCCTCAGCACCTCAATTACAAAAAACATTGGTCATGAACCATAGAGCCAAGTTTAATTACCCCTGAGTGATTTCCCTGAGAGTCTGCCTCCCAAGGACAAACACCTGGCCCTGGTCTTGGGAAAACAGAGGCTGACCTGAAGACCAGTTAAATCCCAGCCCAGAGATACAGGGAAGAGCGCTAGAGTATCACTTCACAGGGGGAGGCATCTGTGGTCACTGTAGCACTATAGACTGAAGCCACTTTCCCAGAGTGTCCAACAAAGTCATTGGAGGGTGAAAAGATGAGTGAAGCATTGGTACCTATTTCTCTGGATTAATTGTCCACAGTTCTTGGGACTAAATATGAAGTTTACACAATTTCCTAAGGCAACGTGACCTGGATACATGACCACTTCAAGTTTATAAGAAAAACACATGGCCAAAGACAGATTTTCATAGAAAACATTTGGTTTCATGCTCTGTTATGTGAAAGGCATAAGGTCAAACATTTTTTCATTGTCACTGATTTAGTCCTCTCTAATATTTTATGTTTTGTTCAATAACTTGTTTACTCTCTCGTGTGCCTTGTCAATAAAAGAAAGTTCAGGAATCTAAGAACCATGTCCATGACTAGAGAAGACTTGGGGTGTCCCACTAAGCTGTGGCCTCTAGAGAGAACTTCGTGAAATGGTTGCAGACCCCAGACCCTAACCCCAAAGTCTACAGATCAACATTCAAGAGTAGAAAAACCTCTTCAGATTTAATGAAAGGAAAATGTTAATCCAGCCCTATTAGGTAAGACAGGGCTGTGTCTATGGTGGATTCAGCGCTTAGATAAGTGGCATCTAATATTGTTGCCATTTATCCATTAAAAGTCAGAAAATTGAGAGAACAAGTTAGGGCAAGAACATGATATGAGGGCTGTAGGCAGTTGACCCTTCCCCCAGTGTACCCAGCATATATCAAGCCTCATAAGGTCCAGGGGCCCAGGAAGGGACTGTGGACACAGTGGTGGACCAAAGGCAGCCTGGGCCCTGACAGAACTTCAGCTCTTACAGCTGTGCTGCTGTCCTCTCTGAGGTCATGTCCTCATTCGCTGCCTTGTGGGGCTGCTCCAGGCCAGTGTTGAATTCCTAGACTCTCCCATGGCCTCTAACAGGAGCTGCAGTCTCGACCACTTAATGTCTTCTCCAGAGGAACACATTAGAGCTCACTCTGTCTTCCAAGCAGGACAAGAAGTGCAGGAAGGAGCCTCACAGCTTTGGTTGGTTCCAGGCCCCTTCTGCCAGGGTGTGGGCGGGGGGAGTAACATAATTTATTCCCCGTGCATGTCAGCTACTGGCTCTGGAAGAAAGAGACAAAGATACTTCCTTGGATCCAACCTCTGGAGAGGTATACCAGTAGTCTTTGCTAAGGCCAGTGTGCAGGCATCTGATGATTACTGATTTATTGCTTTTTAATGTTGTATGAGTTTTTTCATACATATTTTCTTGAGAAACTGTAGTTTACAGAGAAATGCCAAAAAAGAACAGAGCATTCACATGCACCCTCCCTCCCCTATCAATTGCGTGGAGTTTCCCCTCTTATAACATCCCATGTTAGTGTGGAACATTTGTTACAAATGATAAATAATATACATAGATAGATACAATGCAGAGTCAACCTTAATGCGAACTATGGGCTTTAGGACAAATGCAAACACAGATTCCAACATACCCCAACTTCCCCAGATACCCAAATCCACCAATTTATTTTACCATCATTACTGTGTCATTCTATCCATTTATCTATCACTCTACCTATATATCTTCTGAAGATTGGAGAGCAGGTTGCACATACTCCTTGAATACATGTACATTCCTTATGAAAAGTTATATTCACATAGTTATTCACCCTAAGTGCAGTTACCAAATTCACAAAATTTAATGTTGATGTAAAGCTTTGCAGGCTATCTTCCAATTTTTCCTTATTACCCAATAATGTCCCTTTGAGCCTTTTTGCCTCCATTCTTAAATCTCTTCCAGCACAATGTAATGCAATGCATTGCATTTTCATTTTCTCTTTAATTTCTCTGCCCTGCATTTTCCAAATTTTTGTAGACACATACACAACCTAAATCTTCCCATCTCAACCCCTTCAAAGCAGTGGGATTCATCACACTGACCGTATTGTGGTACCTTCACCACCACTTTTACTATAACTTTCTCTTCACCCCAGACAGAAACCCTACATTATGCATTAACTCTGCATGACTCCTGCCTCCCACCCAGGTAACCTGCACTCTACTTTCAGTCTTTAGGACTGATTCTCTGACATTTTCCTTATTGCTGTCATATAACTTAAATTTAACCTCCTAAATACAACAATCTTGATGGCTTCAATACCAACATAACATCTCAAGAGCATACATACATAATGTATGTTCTACATCCTCCACCTTTATGTAGTTGTTTCAAAATTAATATTAATCATTATGAGTCCGAAACAATTGATCTATCACCCCATTATATGCTTTTGTCTTTAGATATGTTAGGAAGAGAAAAGTAGAGTTACAAATCAGCACACAATGGTACTGGCATTTATCTATACCTATGTCATTATCTTTAACCAGATATTTCTTTCTTCATGTGGCTTCAGTCAATTGTCTATTGTCCTTTTGCTTTCAACCTGCAGAATTTCCTTTGGCAATTCTGTTAAAGCCACTATAATGATAACTAATTCTCTCATATTTTTTTCATCTGAGAATAACTTAACACCTCCCTCAAATTTTTTTACATGGGCAGGATCTCCAGAATGGCAGGGAAGAGCTCTGCCACTGAACTACTGTTGCCTGCCCCCTCCCTCATTTTTGAAGGGCAGTTTTGACACATACAGAATTAGTCGTGGGCAATTTTTTTGTACTTTCCTGATAAATAATGTTGTTGAAAACTTTTTTTTTTTTTTTTTTTTTTTTTAAAGGAAAGACAGAGAGAAGGAAGGAAGGATAGAAGGAAGAAAGGGAAACATCTTTTAAACATTTTCTTGTTTTATTGTATTTTGTTTCTCCGTTTTTTGTTACATGGGCTGGGGCCGGGAATCGAACCGAGGTCCTCCGGCATAGCAGGCAAGCACTTTGCCCGCTGAGCCACCGCGGCCCTGTTGAAAACTTTTTGATGCACTTATTGGACATACAAAAACTGTGGTTTGTATCCATTCTATTTTGTCATTCATCCATTTTAAATTGGGTAGTTTTTCTTCATACTTTTCAGTTTTTGGGGTGTTTTACATAGTCAAATATGAGTTCTTGGTCACCTATAGTATTGTAAATTATTCCGCCCAGCCTGAGACTTCCCTATTCGTTTTTAATTGTGTCTAGTGATGAGGACAAGTTCTTAATATTTATGAAAACTGGCTTATCAATGAATCTTTTATTGTTAGTTTTTTTGTGCCCTATTTAAGAAATTTTGTCTAAAAAGATTGCCTACGAGATGGTACCATTATTCTCCTATGTTTCCTTTCAAAACCTTTATAATTTTGCCTTTTCTCATCAGGCTATAATGAGTCAGTTATCAAAATTTATCAAGAGTGAGAAAGCAGTCAAAATTTGTCTTTGTCCATATGTCTTTTCAGTTCCCTCTACGTGATTTGCTGAAAGACATTCCTTGCCTTGGAATGTCAGAAAAATCACTTGACTAAGTGTATGGGGCTATTTTTGACAATTATTCTGTTTCATTGATTTATTTGTCTAAACTTAAACAAAAATGAAATTGTTGTGATTATTGTAGCATTCATCATTGCATTCCTGAGACCAGGCACTGTAAATCCTCCAGATGTGTTCTCCTCTTCAAAACTATTTTCTCTATTTTAGATCCTTTTTGATTCTATATCAGTTTTAGAATAGGCTTAGCAATTTCTCTTTTTAAAAATCTCTGCTAACATTAGGATTGAGATTGTGTTAAATCTACAGATCAATTAAGAGGCTGTGCCATCATAATAATATTCGGTCTTTCAATTCATGAATGTGGTGTATCTCTTATTAAATTTCTCTTGGCAATTTCACAGATTTTTAATCAGAGGTTAGTGTTTAAGTTATCTTTTGTATGCATAACTTAATGGTTTTGCTTATACGGTTACCTCATAAAGAAAGTTGGAAAGGGATTCCCCTCCACAGTTTTGCAATAGTAATAACATTTCTTCATTAGATGTTAGCTAAAATACCCAACTGCATCCTCCAAGTGAAGTTTACTTTTAGAAGGAATCAATGTTTTAGATCAATAGAAATGATTTAAGGTTTTCCTGGTTTTTTGGATGGGTTTGTAAGTTGCATTTTTCAAATAATTTATGCATTTCCTCTGTTTGCAAATATATTGCCTTAAACATTATCATAATATTCCCTTATTATCATTTTAAGGTCAATATGTAGATATATTCTTTCTGTCATTCTTGTTAATGGTAATTACTGATTTCCCTCCCTTTTGTTCTACATTAGTGCTTACAGGTTATTTTCAAAGTGTCAATCTTTCATATCACCACCATTTAAATATGTTTACACTCTGCTGTATGATTTCATTTCACTAATTTCTGGTGTTACCTTTACTATTTCATTAGTTTTACTTAGTCTGTATTCAACTGGATTGGTTCATTACTTCTTAAATTAGAAACTTAGGGTATTGACTTTAAGCATTACCACTCTTCTCATCTATAATTAATTGCAATATGAATACTATTTTTTAAGTTCTTTATTGTATAATATAACATATACACAAAGCAAAGAAATAAAAAAGCAGTAATTTTCAAAGCACTCTTCAACAAGTAGTTACAGGACAGATCCCAAAGTTTGTGATGGGCTACCATACCGTCCTCTCAGATTTTCACTTCCAGCTGCTCCAGAATACAGGAGGTTAGACATTATAAATATTTTTTATCATCACAATTGACTTTTCTCTCTTTTGTGAAAAATAACACATATACAAGAAAGCAATACATTTCAAAGCCCAGCACCGCAATTAGTTGTAGAACATATTTCAGAGTTTGACATGAGTTACAATTCCACAATTTTAGGTTTTTACTTCTAGCTGCTCTAAGATACTGGACACTGAAAGAGATATCAATTTAATAATTTAACATATTCATTTGTTAAATCCTATCTTCTCTGTAAAACTCCACTATCACCTTTGATCTTTCTATTCCTCTCTTTAGGGTTGTTTGGACTATAGCCATTTTAACTTTTTCTTGTTGGAAGGGTCTGTCAATACTATGAGGTAAGGAAATGGAACTATCTGATGTTCTGGAGAGACTGGGCTGACTAGGTTTCAGGACTTATCTGGCCCATGAGCACATCTGGAGGTTGTAGGTTTCTGGAAAGTTACACTAGTGCATGGAACCCTGTGGAACCTTATATATTGCCCTAGGTGTTCTTTAGGATCGGCTGGAATGGTCTTGGTTGGGGTTTAGTGGGCTATGATAGGTAGCAATGCCTAACTGAAGCTTGCATAAGAGCAACCTTCAGAGTGCCTCGACTCTCTGTTCAAATAGATTTGAGCTCTCTCTGTCACTGAATCTTTATTAATTACACTACTTTGGACCCTTTTGGTCAGGATGGAATTGTTGATCCCATGCTGCCAGGTCTGTATTCATCCCTGGGACTCCTCTTCCATGTCACCAGGGAAACTTTCATCCCTGGATGTCATGTCCCAACTAAGGGGTAAGGCAATGATTTCGCTTGCAGAGTTGGGCTTAGAAAGAGTGAGGCCACAACTGAGCAACAAAAGATGTTCTACAGAAGTACTTTTAGGCATGTCTATAGGTAGTATAAGCTTCTCTGCTACCTACATAAGCTTCACAAGAGTAAGCTTCAAGCTCAAGGGCATGGCCTATTGATTTGGGTGTCCCTAACATTTGATACAGTATCAAGGGATTCCCTGATGGTAAAGTTTAATAGTTCCACATTTTTCCCCATCCTGCAAGGGACTTTGCCAATACTTTTTGATTATCTGCTCAATATACTTTAGGATGTATCCAGGCATTACATTAACCTATACTGGATTAAAAGGCCTATTCCTTATTTTGTGGGCTCCCTGTGTTTCAGTTGTTTCAATGAACTATACAGATAGGTTGAATTAGATTATGTGCAATAGAAAAATTCAGTTCCAGACCAAATAAACCTTTCTTCCTATATTCTCAAAGAGTATGTGTGGTTCTAAAATATAGACACTGTCTTCCTTACCCCTCTGCTCTGAATGATTTTAACCCCAACCTGATCAGCTTCATTCTCATCTCTAGATATCAGGTTTTATATATATCAGTCTCTTGAATTCCAGAAATAATAATTACCACTCTAGACTAAATGTGTCTGCTATAAAAGCATACAATCTAGGCCCCTGTTTTCTTATAAGCATTTTCTAAAGGAGACCTTGCATATTTTGTACTTTTCTTTCTGGCTTATTTGCCTCACCAAATATCTCACATATTCATTCACATCATTGCATGCCCCATTACTTCGTTCCTATTTGTAGCAGTAAAGCATTCATTCATGAGTACTTCAAATATTCCAAATATTTTCCAATTTTTCTTGCTATTTCTTGGATGTATGTTTTATTAAGATGCTTTTCATTAAATTTCCATATAGTTGGCATTTTTCTAGTTACACTATTGCCATTGATTTTTAGTTTATTGGTGTCAGCAAATATTTGGACAACATTTTTTTAATTTCAATATTTAAAAATGTATTGCATTAACCCATTTTGTGGAGCAGCATACATCTAGATGGATAATGTTCCATAAGAAAAAGCATAAACCATGGCCAATTTCCAAATTTCTGCATTTCCTAGTTTTCTTTGGCTAAGGTTCTTACTGTGAATTAATTTCCATGAATGACAATTGCAATATTTCCAAGAGGAGGTAAGATGAAGCATTTTCCTACTCCTGTTACAGCAAGGAAGAAGAAATGTGAATTGTTTCTCTGTGTTTATTTACTTGGAACCCAGATGGCCCATTCAGGGATAAGAATTAGGGTGCATGGGTAGTTCAGTGGTACAACGCCCATCTTCCATGCGAGAGACCCAGGTTTGATTCCCGGACCATGCTCCAAAAATATATAGAGGGAGAAAAACTAATAGTGAAGGTGTGAGTACAGGTGTCATCACCAAGAAACCCTGAAAGAGGCACCAGGGCCCTCTCAGAAGGATCTTCCACATCAAACATGAGGATTCCACTTAGATGAAGACTTGGGGTGACATTGGTCAGTTAAGAAGGTGGAACACCAGTATTGGGGTTTCCATTAGAATGTTCACTCTGGCTTAAGTGGAGAACATATGAGGTGAATGAGGAAACAAGAAAGTGGACATCATCAAGATGCTAAAAAATCTAACATAAGTAAATAGATGAGAATGAGATATGGGGACATTTTTAAAGACGTTCAGGAAACTTTACCTGCAGGCCTTGGAAGCTGATTGGATGAGAGTTAACCAAGATGTAAAATATTAACATTTTTGCATTGAACAAACATCTCTTCAGTGCCTACCATGGGCAGGAGCTAAAGACATGGCATTGAGCCAGAGAGGTGAAATTGTGCTTCCAAGAAGCTACACCTGAGACTTGGGTGGCTCAGGGCGCAGGTGGATGAGATACTTGCACTCAGAGAAAAAGCCCAAGAGGGACAAATTAGGGGCAATGTCAGTAAGTAGAAGTTTCTAGAGCCTGTAGTTCATCAAGTCAGTGAACACACAGTAGTATTTTGGATTCACAGGTCTGGCGTTTGGTAGGGAGACCATAGGGAGTGATATCTGAAAATGTTAGAGTGTGGGCAGAACCAGCCACCACAGTGGGTGGATGGACCAAGAGACTGGAGAGTTAAGAAAATGCCTAAAGACCAGCTGTGAGGAATCATGCACAAAGAAGGAGAGGCAAGAAGAGCCAAGACCCAAATCAGATGTAAAGGGCAGCTACTGAAGAAGGGGCTTGAGATTCAGCATTATTTCAGATGATAGAGACTCAGAGATGACCCATTAAAGAGAGTTCTTGCTGTGAGAGAAAGAGGCAAAAGCAGGGTCCCCATGGCCATGCCAGTAAACGGCAGCACAAGGATGGAACAGAGAGAGAGGAGGGACAGACAGTCCTCTGCAAGTCATGTTCTCCTTGGCCTCACTGAAGAGGAAGGTTAGGGTGAGGGCTGGTGGACCCAGAACACAAATCTAGGTTGAAAAGATTTCAAGGAGAAAGTGAAATTAAAAGTCAATGAAGGATATGTGATTTTCAGAAGAACATTGGGTTTGATGAAATAAGTGGGTATTCGGCAATTAAACATCCTGACTCCTTCCCTTTCCAAGAGCAGGGTGGGTTAAAATAGACACAGAAGGAAAGATGAGCCTGAAACACACTGCCACCTCTGCAGAGTATCTGGAAGAAGGGGCCAGAACTGATGACCATGTGGTGTAGTACCCAGGAGTCATGTCTGGCCAGGTAGGGAAGTCCAACCAGACATTGGTGACAGAGTTCATGCTGCAGGGGTTCTCAGAGCACCCACAACTGTGGCTGCCCCTGCTCAGCTACTTTTTCTTCCTCTACACCATGGCCCTTGTGGGAAATACTCTGATCATCACCATCATCACCTGCAGCTCTTGTCTCCACAGCCCCATGTACTTTTTCCTGTTCAACCTGGCCACCATGGACATCATCTGCACTTCTTCTGCAATTCCCAAGGCACTAACAGACTTGGCCTGGAAGGAAAATATCATCTCATTTGAGAGGTGCAAGGCCCAGCTCTTATTCCTTGCCTGGTCTGGATCTTCTGAGCTGCTTCTTCTCACAGTCATGGCCTATGACAGTTATGTGACCATCTGCCAGCCACTGCATTATGGGACCCTGATGAGCCTGTGGCTCTGCCTGGTGCTGGCTGTGGGAGTTTGGATCAGCTGTGCCCTGAATGACTCAGTCCACACTGGTCTGATGGCACAACTGTCCTTCTGTGGCTCCAACGTAATCACTCACTTCTTCTGTAAGATCCCTCCACTGTTGCTGCTCTCCTGCAGTCCCACCTATATAAACAGCATCATGACCCTCTTGGCCAAGGCCTTCTATGAATGCACCAACTTCCTGCTCACCCTCATGTCCCATGGCTTCATCATTGCCAGCATCCTATGCATCTGCTCAGCCGAGGGCAAGCAGAGGGCCTTCTCCACCTGCTCCTCCCACCTCATCGTGATCTCTGTCTACTACTCAGCTGTGGTCTGTGCCTACATCATTCCAGCCTTAAGCTACAGCCCTGAGAAAAACAAACTGGCTGGAGTGCTGTACACAGCTGTGAGCACCACCCTAAACCTACTGAGAAACAAGGAGGTCAAGACATCCCTAGGGAAACTCCTCCCTGGTCATAAACATTAAATGTCATTCTTCCATCCTGTACTGCCCCATAGCCATTTTCTGAAAAACATTCTTATAGATAATATAGTGATAAACTAGTTATCACTGTTTTAGTGAAATCATCTTCAGCTTTGGCTGCTGATCAAATTGGTGTTGCTTTGCAGAGAACAGTTGATTTGTTGAAACAAAATGGTTGTGTTGAATTGGCATGGCAGCTCATGATGAGCACATAATAAATTTGTAGACACAGAAGCAGAGTTCATTCCTAAGAGGCTGTCTTTATAATTGCTCAGAGAACCCTGACATGTAAAACTGCCCCCTAGGCTTCTCCTGTTCCCATCTTCCTTAGATGGCAACACATCTTTATCACATACCGGCCCTAAAGGAAAGGGTTAATCAGTTTTATCAGTATCAGATGTCTTTGACCCAATTCTGTGTCATGAAATCAGAAGCCAGGAGAGAAAGCTAGCAAATGATGCTGTATTCACCATGTGCCCTTCCAGCTGAGAGAGAAACTCTGACTGTTTTTGCCATGTGCCCTTCCACTTGAGAAAGAAACCATGAACTTCTTTGGCCTTCTTAAACCAAGGTATCTTTCCGTGGATGCCTTTGATTGGACATTTCTACAGACTTGTCTTCATTGGGACATTTTCTCAGCCTTAGAACTGTAAACTAGCAACTTATTAAATTCCCCTTTTTTTAGAAGCTATCCTGTCTCTGGTATATTATGTTCTGGCATCTAGCAAACTAGAACACAACCTAATTCAGCTTTATTTGATATGAAACATGGAATGAGAAATAAAATCTTAATATTCCAACAAAATCAATTTTATATCACAAGGCATTGTGAGTATTTTGGACAGAAAATGGAAGAGTGGTTACAAAGTTCCTTCAGAGATTGGGGAAATAGAAGTATTAAACTTCCCAACCTGGGGAATTTCTGACATTTTCTTAAACAATAGGGGCTCTCAATTTAATAGCCAAGGCCTCAATCATGATGCTTGTCCCAATAAAAGTTAGTTCTGTAATAGCAAACTGAATCTACTTAGGATTAGTGTCTGAGAGTTATCTCCAGAAAATCTCTGCTGTTGCTCAAATATGGTCTCTCTCTAAGGCAAACTCTGACATTACACCCATGTGGAACATAATTTCCAGAGGTGTAACCCTGACCCTGGCATTATGGAACACAACTGATCCCGGCATCATGAGATATAACTGTCACTGGCATTATGGGACATAAAGTCCAAAGATGAACCTGGCTCCTGGCATCATGGATTAGTTGACCAGAAGTGGGGAAAAGAAATAGAGTTCCAATGGCTAAGAGATGTCAAATTGAGTCAAGAGGTCATTCTTGAAGTTATTCTTACACAAATTTCAGCCAGATATTGCAAACTGCCATAACATGGCAAACCCCAACCAACAGTTTTCTTAGAAACCCTGAAAAATATCCTATGCTCGATAACATTTCACTTATTAAGTTTGCTTTTCAGGGACTTAAAATCTCCAGATTGTTCCAATGTCAGAAGTGCTCTGAAGCCAAGAGATACCAGACTCTCCAAGAATGATGACCAGTTTCATTATTATCATCCCTTTGCCCCTTGATACAATGCTTTGTAGCAGTTAAAGAGTCATCATCCAGAGATCCCTCAAGATTGAAAGATAATTATCAAATGAAAAGGAGGAATTGTAACTAAGAAATTAGGGCTTAAGGGATCATTTAAATTACTGAATCATATTCCTTTTTTGCTTTCTGGAATAATGGAGTAGACAGAGAGGAATATCTGAAATCCCTAAAATATAATTCAGCCTCTCTCATTTCTACAATGATTGAAAAAGCCCAAATACTCATTCTTTCTCCACAAATTGCATCACAAACTTCCTTCTGTCTTCCAGCAATACAACCTTTTCAATTAACTACTCCACCTCCTTTTCTGCTTATCGCAATATCCAATACGCCCAAAGCCCTCTGAGGAATCAAACCCATTGTTAAATATCTCCTATGAGTGGGACTCTTAAAACCAAATGATTCTTCAAGCAACCCCTCTCATAATTATACTACTTCTCACTTTTGGGACCCTGCCTCTTAAAATTCTTAACCAGCTTTATTCACAGAACTGTCAAAGCAATGACATATCAAGCTCTTGGCAACATGCTGCCCCTCCAGCAAAAAAAAAAAAAAAAAAACAATACCAGCCTCTGCTCTGTGATGATATATAAGAATACCTCTACATCCCACCACCAGCAGCAGCCAGAAGCATGTTTAGAAGACTGACCTTTGAGCTTCAGTATCCCCAGAAAATTAAAAAGAAACGTCTGGAATGTTAGGTTAACCCCCACCAAGAACATTCCAAGAATCTACCCTCACCCAATAACTTCCAGGAGGCTCCTTGCAAAACCAAACCTGCCCCCACTCATGTGGCAGTCCCATGATGGTCCTTGTATCTGCCCTCTGGCAGCTGCATTCTTGCAATAGCTTCCCTTATCCAACATCACCCACTCTGGTAGTTACAACCCTGGCAAGCTCAAGCTTATGATAACTCCCTACTTACCCTGTCAATTCCTAGTGCCCAAGCTAGGCAATGAAAGTCCACCACCTCCCTTTCCCTACCCACACCAACCATCAGATATAAACTGTGCCTCTTCTTCTGCTCATGGCTGTTGCCATCTTAGGCTTCAGCCCACATATGCATAGCCTCACAATAAAGCTCCTTCAATCGAGTTTTAATCTCTTTTCCTTCCTCCCAGTCAAGAAAACTATCACAGATGACTCTTTTTTGATTGCATAAAGACAAAGATTTCCTTGTACTTCAGCACTCTTACCAAGAATGTCTCCCCAAGGCAAATGTAATGTGCAGGGTTTTCCCTGTCTTTCTGGGCCGGTATCTTTTCTTTACCTTTGCTTATTACATGTTGTGGAGTTTCCCTATGTACAAAAGTTTTGCTGTTCCCTCTGTTTCCTAGATGATATACTTCCCATTCCTGGCTGCTTGAAGCCAACAAGGTTTTGTCCCACCTTATCTGCCATTTTAGATTCTTATATGTCTTTCATTGTCTCAACATAACTTTGGCTGCAAGGCAAATTCTGGGGGGTAAGGCATGCAGGACAGGACTTTCCAAAGTCAGTTTATCTCAACTAACATAGTTCTAGGAACCAGTAATGGGGCACAGAATACCTCCAAAGTGCCCTGGAAGGTGATCAGGAGCATGCCAAGAGCTTCTTCCATGGCTCCACAAAGCTAAATTTCTTGCCCTGTCTAGGAAATGCACCCTTTCAGCTAATTATCCTCCAAATTCTGAGGAAATACAGTCATTAAGTCCCCTCCACAATGGCTTTACCCAGGGTATTGAAACAATGGTCAACATCAGGATCAGTCTTCCAGGGATTTGAAGTTGTTAATAAAAACCCATATGAGTAAAAAGTAGATATGACATATGAAATCCAAAAGGCAAAATGGTAAAAGGAAGTACCGCCTTTACAGTAATAACACTAAATGTTAATGGATTAAACTCCCAAATCAAAAGTCACAGAAGTGGCAGAATGGATTAAAAAACAGGAACGAACTATATGCTGTCTACACAAGACTCATTTTAGACACAAGGGCAAAAATAGGTTGAGAGTGAAAGGTTGGAAAAAGATATTTCTTGCAAACAACAATCAGAAAAGAACAGGAGTAGCTAAAGTAATATCCAAAAGTTAGACTTACAATGTAAAGCATTAAAAGATACAAAGATGGACACTGTGCATTAATGAAAACATAGCAATCATAAATATTTATACACCTAGCCAGAGTGCTCCAAAATATATGAGACAAACACTGACAATGACAACACTGAAGGGAGCAATAGACACCTCTACCATAACAGTTGCAGACTTTAATTCCCCACTCTCATCTATGGATAGAACATCTAGACAGGAGATCAATAAAGAAACAGAGAATTTGAATAATACAGTAAGCAAATTAGACTTAACAGACATTTACATAACATTATACCCCACAACAGCACGATATACATTTTTTCAATGCTCACAGATCATTCTCAAGGATAGACCACATGCTGGGTCAGAAAGCAAGCCTCAATAAATTAAAAAAGATTGAAATAATACAAAACACCATCTCAGATCATAATGCAATAAAGCTGGAAATCAATAATAGGCAGAAGGCCAGAAAATTCACAAATATAAGGAGGCTAAACAACACACACTTAAACAACCAGTGGGTCAAGGAAGAAATTACAAGAGAAATCAGTAAATATCTGGAGGCAAATGAAAATGAAAACACAACATTTAAAACTTCATGGGATGCAACCAAGGTAGTTTTAAGATGGAAATTCATTGCCTTAAATGACTATATTACAAAATAAAAAAGAGCAAAAATTGAAGAATTAACTGTTCACTTGGAAAACCTAGACAAAGAACAGCAAACTCCAAAGCATACAAAAGGAAAGAAACAATGAAGATGGCAGCAGAAATACATGAAATTGAGAACCTGAAAACAATCAAGAAAGTCAACAAAACTGCAAGTCTGTTGTTGGAACCCAGAGGCCTGGAGAGAAGGCCAGCAGAGACCATCCTGTGACTTCCCACGTAAGAAAGAACCTCAGTGGAAATTTAGCTGCCTTTCCTCTGAAGAACTAACAAAATAACTACCCTTTTATTAAAAACCAATCTGTCTCTGGAATCTGTTGCATTCCAGAAGCTAGCAAACTAGAACATGAAGGAATACAGATATGCAACAGGATGGATTGCAAAAATTCAGAAATTGATAGCAAAATATTACCTGATTGTAGCCCTATAATATAAGAATTATGAATGAAGTTGAATATGAGTATGATAGAGGGAGAAGGGCTAAGGGGCACATGTGAAACCAGAAGGAAAGATAGAGGATAAACTGAGAGGATATAATTTAGGAATGCCTAGAGTGTACAAAGAAGTTGATTAAAAGAAAAAATCAAAAAAAAATTTTGTATGAAGTCGAACAAAGAAATATCATTATTGTAAGGAATAGAAAATAGATGGTATATGGAAAAAGTACAATCAATGTAAGTTAGGGTTTGCAGTCAACAGTAACATTGTAATATGCTTCACTGAGTACAACAAAGACATTGTGCCAAAACTAAATGTCAGCAGGTAGGCATATTGGGAAAAGGCTGTATTAGTTAGGGTTCTCTAGAGAAACAGAATCACCAGGAAAAATCTGTAGATATAAATTTATAAAAAGGTTTCACATGACCATGGGAACATAGAGTTTGTAGGGCAGGTAACAAGCTGTTAACTACAATAAAGTTCTTCAGCAAACTCTCAGGAGAGGCTGGTTGGACACCCATAGGAATGGAAGAGTTCAAAATCTGATGGGCAAACTGTCAAGCTAACGGCTCTGAAAACGGTCTGGATGAACTCCACAGGAGAGGCTCGCCAGTTGAAGCAGGAAGAGAAACGATCTCTTCTGAATCCTCCTTAAAAGGCTTTAAGCGATTAGATTAAGGGTCACTCATTGCAGAAGCCATTCCCCTTGGTGGATTACAAATGCAATCAGCTGTTGATGCAGCCAACCTAATCATGATTTAAGTCTATGAAATGTCCTCATAGCAGCAGACAGGCCAGCACTTGCCCAACCAAGTGGGCACCACCACCTTGCCAAGTTGACACATGAACCTGACCATGACCAGGGGTATGGATTCTTTATGGAAGAAAAGAAAATGTCTTCAGATAGAGTATGGTGGCAAAGGCATGTCTATACACTTAAGCTGGATTGTATGATATATGAAGAAAACTACTTAAAAATGAACACAGAGAAACAAGTGCTAAAGAAATGTGGAGAAAAAGATGTACTTATTCACTGTCAGTAGGAAAATGAGAGGTGCAGCCCTGGGAGGGCAGTGTATTGGTTCCAGAGGAAACTAAGGGTGGTTTGCTATATGATCCTGAAACCCCATTGCTCAGTATGTAACTGGAGGAACTGAGTGTGGAGACAACAAATGGACATTGCACACTGGTGTTCCTGATGAGTGTTTGTGATCCACAATGAATGGAGGTGGCCTAAGGGTACAACAACTGAGGAATGGAAGGGGGAACTCTGATGTATACATATGATGGACTACTGAGTGACTCCAAGAAGGAATGAAGTGGTGAGGCATGCTCCTAGAAGAATGAACCTTAAGAGCTGTATGTTGAATGAAATATCAGGAACAAAAAGACAAATATGTTCCCCCTAAATCACATGGCCTAATTATGGTATAGAAACTCAGTAAACTAAAGTTGAGAGCATGGGTTATCAGATTGGGACTTATTTTTAAAGGGCTCTAGATTGTAAGCTCTTACAGTAGTCACATGTATTCAAGAAGTATAACTGTTAATTCTGAATTCTGAAATACTGAGTTGTTTGTATATAACATGGTCTTTCTCTAAAATTTTGGGCATTTATCTGACACTTGAGACACAGAATTAGACCTCTGATGCTATTAAAGTCAATAGTAAAACATACAGGGAATGTTTAAAAGGTTGAAAATGTGATCAGACATCAAGTAGAGAGATATGAATGAAGCTGATCTGGATAGGACTAAGGTATATCTGAAGACTAGATAAAGGATGATATCATTCATATTTTAAAACTTCAGCTTCTGTGTGAGATTAAGGAGAGAGATGTTTACTTGGTGCAAAATTTATATTTTAGGTAGTGCATTTCCTAATTTAATTTGTATGGTCAATGTAGTTGAACTCCATTAGTACATGGAATCTTGAATAGGGCATGAGAATTTATGGTTTGTTCAGGTTAATATGATGCCCTGATAAATCCCAGAGTGCTTTGGACAGTGAATAAAGTATTTGTAAAATCCCCTTGGGAGAAAAGGGGAAATATTCAACTTCCCCAGTTGGAGAATTTCTGATATTCTCACAAGCAGTGGGGATAACCAAATCAACAGGGTGAATCCTCAATCTTGGGGTTCACCCCTATGAAACTGATTCGTGCAAAGGATAGTCTAAACCTACTTTAAATTAGGCCTAGGGGTCACCTCCAGAGAAATTCTTCTGTTGCTCAGAAGTGGCATCTCTCTCTAAGCCAACTCAACAGATGAACTCACTGCCCCCCACCCCACCACACACACACATGAGACATGACTTCCGGAGGTATACATCTCCCTAGCAATGTGGGACAGAAATCCTGGGATGAGCCAGGGCCCAGCATCAAGGTATTGAGAAAACCTTCTAGACCAAAAGGGGGAAGAGAGAAATGAGAAAAATAAAATGTCAGTGGCTGAGAGATCTCAAGCAGAGTCAAGAGGTTATCCTGGAGGATACTCTCATGCATTATATAGATATCCCTTTTTAGTTTGTTGGAGAGCCTAGAGGGAAGAACCTGAAACTGTAGAGCTGTGTTCCAGTAGCCTTGTTTCTTGAAAATGATTGTACAATGATATAGCTTTTAGAAGGTGACTGTGTGATTCTGAAAACCTTATGTCTGATGCTCGTTTTATCCAGGGTATGGACAGGTGAGCAAAAAATAAACAAATAATAGGTGGGACAAAGGTTGAAATAAATTATGTAGATGGAAACACTAATGGTCAATGAGAAGGAAGGGTAAAGGGTATGGTATATACGAGTTTTTTTCATTTCCCTTATTTATTTATTTCTAGAGTGATGTAAATGTTCAAAAAAAGGATCATGGTGATGAATACACAACTGTGTGATGATATTGTGAGCCACTGATTGTGCACCATGTGTGAAATTGTTTCTATGTTAAGAATGTTTGCATGTTTGTATGTTGTTTTATCAATAAAAATATTTTAAGAAGAACAAAAATGGAGCACCGAATGGAAACATAAGTGATTCCTTGCATTGCAACATAGTAAGATGCATAAATGAAACAAAAAATATGCATAGAATATTCTACATAGTATGAGTAATTTTAATAATATGCATAATTAGTAGAACACAAATTTAAGACAGAATAGACAAATGAATTGGTTTAAAGGTTACTAAATGCTTCTAATAGGAACACCTAAAAATAAAAAGGTGATGCTTTCAAGGCAAATAACAAGGGCAGTACTTTTAGAAAGATAAAATTCCATGTGGGAATGCTCTTGCCCTTACAAGTGGAGGCTGAAATTGCACAATTCTGACCTCAGCACCTAATTTACAGAAAGCATTGGTTATGCACCATACAGCCATGTTTAATTGCCCCTGAGAGATTTCCCTTAGATTCTCCCTCCCCAGGGCAATCAGCTGACTCTGGTCTTGGAAAAACAGAGGTTGACTTGAAGCCCAGTTAAATCCCAGCCCAGAGATACAGGTATGAGGGCTGGAGACTCACTTCACAGGGAAAGTGTTCATGGTCACTGCAGGACCTACTAAATTGAAAAGGTGAGTGAAGCATTGAATCCTAGGCTGAATTACAGAGCTGATAAAATATTTATTTTACAGTAAGAATGAAATTGTTCATAGTTCTAGGCACTTAATATGGAAGTTTATACAATTTTCTCATGACAACATATTCTGGATAAATTAACACTTCAAGATTATATGAGAAACACATAACCAAAGATAAGATCATCATAGATTCCTGGACCGGCTATGAGTCTCGGATCAGAGGGCTACCCAAGCCGCGGCGGTCAGCGCCCCTCTTTTGCGGGTGGCTTCCTGGACCGGCTATGAGTCTCGGATCAGAGGGCTACCCAAGCTGCGGTGGCCAGCGACCGGTGCCCCTCCCCTGCGGGCAGTTTCCTGGTCCAGTGGCGAATTCCCCAGGCCACAGTGGGCGACCGACGCCCCTCCCCCGCGGGCAGCTTGGTCTGGTGGCGAATTCCCCGGGCCGCTGCGGCCGGCGACCGACACCCCTCCAGGGAGAGGAGGGAATTTCCAACAGTGGCAGGGACTGGGTCCAACCAAACACTAATAGGGGAATTAATAAAGGAGCCACAGGTTCCCCTCAAGCTGTGGCGGCTGACGCCCCCACCACACGCAGCCCCCCGGACCAACTGAGAGAATTGGATCAGAAATCCCCCATGCCGCGGAGAACGGTGACGGGGGGGGGGATCACTTCCAAACACGTGAGACAAACGTGTGCCATGAGCGCCACCTACTGGGCAGGATAAGAAAAACAGAACCCAGAGATTTCACAAAAAAATCTTACAACCTTGTTGGGTCCGACACCCAGGGAAATCTGACTAAATGCCCAGACGCCAGCAGAAGATAATGGTCCACGCTCAGAAGATTGAGAATATGGCCCAGTCAAAAGAACAAACCAATAGTTCAAATGAGATACAGGAGCTGAGACAACTAATGCTGAATATATGAACAGAAATGGAAAACCTCTTCAAAAATGAAATCGATAAATTGAGGGAGGACATGAAGAAGACATGGGCTGAACAAAAAGAAGAAATAGAAAAACTGAAAAAACAAATCACACAACTTATGGAAGTGAAGGACAAAGTAGAAAAGATGGAAAAAACAAAGGATAACTACAATGATAGATTTAAAGAGACAGAAGATAGAATTAGTGATTTGGAGGATGGAACATCTGAATTCCAAAAAGAAACAGAAACTATCGGGAAAAGAATGGAAAAATATGAACAGGGGATCAGGGAACTCAAGGACAATATGAACCGCACAAATATACGTGCTGTGGGTGTCGCAGAAGGAGAAGAGAAGGGAAAAGGAGGAGAAAAACTAATCGAAGAAATTATTACTGAAAATTTCCCAACTCTTATGAAAGACCTAAAATTACAGATCCAAGAAGTGCAGTGCACCCCAAAGAGATTAGACCCAAATAGGCGATCTCCAAGACACTTACTAGTTAGAATGTCAGAGGTCAAAGAGAAAGAGAGGATCTTGAAGGCAGCAAGAGAAAAACAATCCATCACATATAAGGGAAACCCAATAAGACTATGTGTAGATTTCTCAGCAGAAACCATGGAATCTAGAAGACAGTGGGATGATATATTTAAATTACTAAAAGAGAAAAACTGCCAACCAAGACTCCTATATCCAGCAAAATTGTCCTTCAAAATGAGGGAGAAATTAAAACATTTTCAGACAAAAAGTCACTGAGAGAATTTGTGACCAAGAGACCAGCTCTGCAAGAAATACTAAAGGGAGCACTAGAGTCAGATACAAAAAGACAGAAGAGAGAGGTATGGAGAAGAGTGTAGAAAGAAAGAAAATCAGATATGATATATATAATACAAAAGGCAAAATGGTAGAGGAAAATATTATCCAAACAGTATTAACACTAAATGTTAATGGACTGAATTCCCCAATCAAAAGACATAGACTGGCAGAATGGATTAAAAAACAGGATCCTTCTATATGCTGTCTACAGGAAACACATCTTAGACCCAAAGATAAACATAGGTTGAAAGTGAAAGGTTGGGAAAAGATATTTCATGCAAATAACAACCAGAAAAGAGCAGGAGTGGCTATACTAATATCCAACAAATTAGACTTCAAATGTAAAACAGTTAAAAGAGACAAAGAAGGACACTATATACTAATAAAAGGAACAATTAAACAAGAAGACATAACAATCATAAATATTTACGCACCGAACCAGAATGCCCCAAAATACGTGAGGAATACACTGCAAACACTGAAAAGGGAAATAGACTCATATACCATAATAGTTGGAGACTTCAATTCACCACTCTCATCAATGGACAGAACATCTAGACAGAGGATCAATAAAGAAATAGAGAATCTGAATATTACTATAAATGAGCTAGACTTAACAGACACTTATAGGACATTACATCCCACAACAGCAGGATACAACTTTTTCTCAAGCGCTCATGGATCATTCTCAAAGATAGACCATATGCTGGGTCACAAAGCAAGTCTTAACAAATTTAAAAAGATTGAAATCATACACAACACTTTGTCGGATCATAAAGGAATGAAGTTGGAAATCAATAATAGGCAGAGTGCCAGAAAATTCACAAACACGTGGAGGCTCAACAACACATTCTTAAACAACCAGTGGGTCAAAGAAGAAATTGCTAGAGAAATTAGCAAATACCTCGAGGCGAATGAAAATGAAAACACAACATATCAAAACTTACGGAACGCAGAAAAGGCAGTGCTAAGAGGGAAATTTATTGCCCTAATTGCCTATATCAGAAAAGAAGAAAAGGCAAAAATTCAGGAATTAACTGTCCACTTGGAAGAACTGGAGAAAGAACAGGAAACTAATCCCAAAGCAAGCAAAAGGAAAGAAATAACAAAGATTAGAGCAAAAATAAATGAAGTTGAAAACAATAGAGAAAATCAATAAGACCAGAAGTTGGTTCTATGAGAAAATCAATAAGATTGATGGGTCCTTATCAAGATTGACAAAAAGAAGAAGAGAGAGGATGCAAATAAATAAGATCAGAAATGGAAGAGGAGACATAACTACTGACCTCACAGAAATAAAGGAGGTAATAACAGGATACTATGAACAACTTTACGCTAATAAATACAACAATTTAGATGAAATGGACGGGTTCCTGGAAAGACATGTACAACCAACTTTGACTCAAGAAGACATAGATGACCTCAACAAACCAATCACAGGTAAAGAAATTGAATTAGTTATTCAAAAGCTTCCTAAAAAGAAAAGTCCAGGACCAGACGGCTTCACATGGGAATTCTATCAAACATTCCAGAAAGAATTAGTACCAACTCTCCTCAAACTCTTCAAAAAAATCAAAGCAGAGGGAAAACTACCTAATTCATTCTATGAAGCCAACATCACCCTCATACCAAAACCAGGCAAAGATATTACAATAAAAAGAAAAATACAGACCAATCTCTATAATGAATATAGATGCAAAAATCCTCAATAAAATTCTAGCAAATCGAATCCAACAACACATTAAAAGAATTATACATCATGACCAAGTAGGATTCATCCCAGGTATGCAAGAATGGTTCAACATAAGAAAATCAATTAATGTAATACACCATATCAACAAATCAAAGCAGAAAAATCACATGATCATCTCAATTGATGCAGAGAAGGCATTTGACAAGATTCAACATCCTTTCCTGTTGAAAACACTTCAAAAGATAGGAATACAAGGGAACTTCCTTAAAATGATAGAGGGAATATATGAAAAACCCACAGCTAATATCATCCTCAATGGGGAAAAATTGAAACCTTTCCCCCTAAGATCAGGAACAAGACAAGGATGTCCACTATCACCACTATTATTCAACATTGTGTTGGAGGTTCTAGCCAGAGCAATTAGACAAGAAAAAGAAATACAAGGCATCAAAATTGGAAAGGAAGAAGTAAATCACTGTTTGCAGACGATATGATACTATACGTCGAAAACCCAGAAAAATCCACAACAAAACTAGTAGAGCTAATAAAGGAGTACAGCAAAGTAGCAGGTTACAAGATCAACATTCAAAAATCTGTAGCATTTCTATACACTAGTAATGAACAAGCTGAGGGGGAAATGAAGAAACGAATTCCATTTACAATTGCAACTAAAAGAATGAAATACCTAGGAATAAATTTAACTAAAGAGACAAAAAAACATATATAAAGAAAACTGCAAAAAACTGTTAAAAGAAATCACAGAAGACCTAAAAAGATGGAAGGGCATACCGTGTTCATGGATTGGAAGACTAAATATAGTTAAGATGTCAATCCTACCTAAATTGATTTACAGATTCAATGCAATACCAATCAAAATCCCAACAACTTATTTTTCAGAAATAGAAAAACCAATAAGCAAATTTATCTGGAAGGGCAGGGTGCCCCGAATTGCTAAAAACATCTTGAGGAAAAAAAACGAAGCTGGAGGTCTCGCACTGCCTGACTTTAAGGCATATTATGAAGTCACAGTGGTCAAAACAGCATGGTATTGGCATAAAGATAGATATATCAACCAATGGAATCGAATAGAGTGCTCAGATATAGACCCTCTCATCTATGGACATTTGATCTTTGATAAGGCAGTCAAGCCAACTCACCTGAGACAGAACAGTCTCTTCAATAAATGGTGCCTAGAGAACTGGATATCCATATGCAAAAGAATGAAAGAAGACCCATATCTCACACCCTATACAAAAGTTAACTCAAAATGGATCAAAGATCTAAACATTAGGTCTAAGACCATAAAACAGTTAGAGGAAAATGTAGGGAGATATCTTATGAATCTTACAATTGGAGGTGGTTTTATGGACCTTAAACCTAAAGCAAGAGCACTGAAGAAGGAAAGAAATAAATGGGAGCTCCTCAAAATTAAACACTTTTGTGCATCAAAGAACTTCATCAAGAAAGTAGAAAGACAGCCTACACAAAGGGAGACAATATTTGGAAATGACATATCAGATAAAGGTCTAGTATCCAGAATTTATAAAGAGATTGTTCAACTCAACAACAAAAAGACAGCCAACCCAATTACAAAATGGGAAAAAGACTTGAACAGACACCTCTCAGAAGAGGAAATACAAATGGCCAAAAAGCACATGAAGAGATGCTCAATGTCCCTGTCCATTAGAGAAATGCAAATCAAAACCACAATGAGATATCATCTCACACCCACCAGAATGGCCATTATCAACAAAACAGAAAATGACAAGTGCTGGAGAGGATGCGGAGAAAGAGGCACACTTATCCACTGTTGGTGGGAATGTCAAAGGGTGCAACCACTGTGGAAGGCAGTTTGGCGGTTCCTCAAAAAGCTGAATATAGAATTGCCATACGACCCAGCAATACCATTGCTGGGAATCTACTCAAAGGAATTAAGGGCAAAGACACAAATGGACATTTGCACACCAATGTTTATAGCAGTGTTATTTACAATTACAAAGAGATGGAAACAGCCAAAATGTCCATCAACAGAAGAGTGGCTAAACAAACTGTGGTATATACATACGATGGAATATTATGCAGCTTTAAGGCAGGATAAACTTATGAAGCATGTAATAACATGGATGGACCTAGAGAACATTATGCTGAGTGAGTCTAGCCCAAAACTAAAGGACAAATACTGTATGGTCCCACTGATGTGAACCGACATTTGGGAATCAGCTTGGAATATATCATTGGTAACAGAGACCAGCAGGAGTTAGAAACAGGGTAAGATAATGGGTAATTGGAGCTGAAGGGATACAGACTGTGCAACAGGACTAGATACAAAAACTCAAAAATGGACAGCACAATAATACCTAATTTTAAAGTAATCATGTTAAAACACTGAATGAAGCTGCATCCGAGCTATAAAAAAAAAAAAAAAGATCATCATAGAAAACATTTGGCTTCGTGCTCTATTATATAAAAGACATAATGTTGAACTTCTTTTAATCTTCACTGAGTTTTCTCCTAGCTATTATTTTATGTTTTATTTAATACCTTGTTTACTCTCTCAATCACCTTGTCAGTAACACAAAGTTTAAGAATCTAAGAACCATGTCCATGATGAGTGAAGACTTGGGGTCTCCCACCCTTGATGGTCTCCAGAGAGAACTCTATGAAATAATTGCAGACACCAAGCTCTTACTCTAAAGTCTACAGATCAACATTCAAGAACAGAAAAAGGTCTTCACATTTAATGAAAGGGAAATATTAATCCAGTCCCATTAGATCTGACAGAGCTGTGTCTATCGTGGATTCACACTTAGATAAAGTCAGCTAAACATTGTTGACATTTCCCTTTAAAAGTCAGATATTGAGAGAGAAAAAGAAGTGGGGCAAGAACATGATATGAGGGCTGTAGACAGGTGACCCTTCCCCCAGTGTATCCAGCATGCATCAAGGCTCACAATGTCTGGGGGCCCAGGGGGAGCCTGTGGCCACAGTGGTGGACCAAAGGCAGCCTGGGTCCTGACAGACCCTCAGCTCTTACAGCTGTGCCGCTGTCCTCTCTGAGGTCTTGTCTTCACTCACTGCCTTGTGGGGCTGCTCCAGGCCAGTCGTGGAAACACTTTTGAATTCCTAGATTCTCCCACGGACTCTCCCAGGAGCTGCAGCCTCGACCACTTACTGTCCCCTCCAGAGGAATGCATTAGAGCTCACTCTGTCTTCCAAGCAGGACAAGGAGTGCAGCAGCTTCTCCAAAGCATGGAAGGAGCCCCACAGCTTTGTTTGTTCCCAGGCTCCCTCTGCAAATGTGAAGTGGCCAGGTACAAGATTTGTTCCCCTGCATATCAGCTACTGGCTCCAGAAGAAAGAGATTAAATGTATGTTCCTTGAATTCAGCCTCTAGAAAGGCATGCCAGTAGTCTTTGCTAAGGCCATTGTGCAGGCATCTGATGATTACTGATCCATTGCTCTTTTAGTGTTGATAAATTTTACCATGCACATATTCTTGAGTAGCTGTAGGTTACATAGAAATTGCACAGAAAATACAGAGCATTCCAATACATCCTCCCTCCAATGTCAGCCGTGTAGATTTCCCTTATTTTAACATCCTGTATTAGTGTGGAACACTTGCTACAACTGATGAATCAATATTAATATATTATTTTAACTAAAGCCCATAGTTTGCATTAGGGTTCACTCTTTGCATTGTAGAGCTCTATGAGTGTTTTTTCACTTTTTTTGAAATAATTTGAAACTTTCAGGATTATGCAAACACAAATTCCAACAAACCCCAACTTTCTTAGATACCCTGATACTCCAATTTTATTTCACCATCATGACTGTGTCATTCTATCCATAATCAATCCATTTATCTATCACCATACCTACCTACCTATCTATATCCTGAACAGTGGGGAACAGATGGACACATACTCCTTGAATACCTGTACATTTCTTAATAACAAGTATATTCACTTATGTAATCAGCCTAAGTGGCATTATCAAGTTCAAGAAATTTAATGTTGATATAAAGCTTTACAGGTTATCTTCCAATTTTTCTTATTTCCCAATAATGTCTTTTTGAGTCTCTGCCTCCATTCTTAGCTCACTTCCAGGACAATGTATCACATTGCATTTTCATTATCTGTTTAATTTCTCTATCATGTGTTTTCTAAAATTTTGACGACACTTACACAAAATAAATCTTCTCATCCCAACCCTACCACAGCAGTGGGGTTCATCGCGTTGACTATATAATGGTACCTTCACCACCATCCTTACTATAACTTTCTCATCACCCCAAACAGAAACCCTACATTATGCATAACTCCCTTGGCCCCTGTGACCCTCCCTGGTAGCTTGCACTCTACCTTCAGTCTCTACACATTCCATATTCTCTGACATTTTCCTTCTTGTTATCATGGAACCTATATTTAACATCCTAAATCTATAACAATCTTGATTGCTTCAATACCAATTTAACATTTCAAGAGCATGCATAAATTTAGGTTCTAAATTCTCCAACTTTATGTACTTCTTTTTTCAAATTAAATCTTTGTCATGATGAGTTCAAAATGGTTGATCTATCACCACATTTTATGTATTTCTGTTTAAATCCATTAGGAAGAAAAAAGTAGAGTTATAAATCAACATATGATGGCACTGGCATTTATATATACCTATGTCATTACCTTTACTGAGATATTTATTTCTTCATGTGGTTTCAGTCAATTTTCTATTGTCCTTTGTTTTCAAACTTCAGAAATTCCCTTGGCAATTCTAACAAGACCATTATAATGGTGATAAATTCTCTCAGATTTTCTTGATCTAAGGATGTCTAAATTCTAGCCTTGTTTTTGAAAGACAGTTTAGAAACATACAGAATTTTCAATCAGTAAATGTTTTTACTTTCCTGATAGCTATATTGAGAACTTTTGATGCACTTATTGGTCATCGGAAAATTCTGGTTTCTGTGCATTCTATTTCTTTCATGATCCATTTTGTATCCAGTAGTTTGAAATCATACTTTTCAGCTGTCAGAGACTTCCCATAGTCTGTATATGAGTTATTGGTTACCTACCAGTATTGCGAATAATTCTTCCCAGTTTATGGCTCGCCTATTCATTTTCAATAGTGTCTAGTGATGAGAAGTTTTTAATTTTTATGAAGACTGGCTTAATGGTGGATCTTTTATTATTAGCAGTTTGTGTCTCATTTTCAGGATGTTTTCTAATAATTGTTGCCTACAAGATGGCAAAGATATTCTCTTATGTTTGCTTTCAGGAGCTTTATAATTTTATCTTTCCTCACTAGGCTATAACTAAACAACTATCAATATTCATGAAGAGTGAGGTAGCAATCAAAGTTTGTATATTTTCCATGTTCCTATTCAGTTCCTCCAATACAATTTATTGAAAAGACATTCCTTTGTCAAAGAATTTTTAGCACGTCATCACAAAAATCACTGACTAAGATTTATGGGTCTATTTTCAACAATTATTCTTTTTCAATGATTTATTTGTATGTCCATAAGCAAAAATGAAACTCTTATGATTACAGTAGCATTCATTATTTTACTCCTATGTCCCATCACCATAAATCCATCAGATGTGTTCTTCTCTTCAAAACTGTGTTCTCAGCTCTTTGAGGTTTTTTCAATCAATTTTAGTATCAGCTTAACAATTTCTCTTTTGGAAAATGTCTGCTAGCATTAGGATTGTGATTGTGTTAAATTTACAGATCAATTAGGAGACTGCTGGCTCGTAATAACATTCAGTCTTCCGGTTCATGAAACTGGCATATCTCTTATTTATTTCCATCAGCAAGTTCTCATCCTTTTTAGTTAGAGGTCTGTGTTTAAATTCTGTTTCCTAGGCCATAGCATTTGAATTTTACCTATTTCTGCTGATCTCATTAAAAAACTTGGAAAGTGTTTCCCCTCCATTGTTTCCTGAGTTTGTGTATCTCATCAGATGAGAGATATGATTTATTTCCTCATCAGATGTTAGCTAAAAATCCCAAGTGTATCTATCCAAGTGAAGTTTTTTTTCAGAGAATTCAAATGTCTTACACAAATATCTAAACTTGAGAATTTTTTTACTTTTTATTGGTTTTGTCAGTTGTGCTTTTCAAAGAATTCATACATTTCCTGTCTTTTCAAATTTTTTCCCTTAAACATAATATAAATATATTTTTATGGTTTTATTTTCAAATTTTTGCCTTAAACATAGTATTCCCTTATTATCATTTTAAGGTCTATATGAAGATATGTTCTTTTTGTTATTCTTGTTTACTGGTAATTACTGTTTTCCCTTCTTTTTGTTTTTAATTATTCCTTCCAGGCTATTATCAAATTGCAGTCTTTCCATATGTCCAGCTTTGAAATACATTTATTCTCTCCACTGTTTGACTTTATTTCATTAATTTCTATGGTTACACCTACATTTTCCTGCTTTTTATTTTCTCTGTATTCAAGTAGATTGGCTTGTTCTTTCATATATTAGAAACTTGGGGTACTGACTTTAAACATTATCACTCTCTCCTAAAATAGATTTAATTGTAATATAAAAGAAATCTATAAATTTCTCACAAATCACCGCTTGTGTGTTTTTAAACAAGTATGACATAACATAATTTTTAAATCATTGACTTTAAAGTATTTTCTTATTTTTCTTGCTATTTCCTGGAAGTATGTGTTATTTAGAAATTTGCCATGAAATTTCCATAGAGCTGGCATTATTTTAGTTATAATATTGCCATTGATTTCTGATTTACTATTGTCAGCAACTATTTGGAAATTTTTCAATATTTTAAAACGTATCACCTTTATACATTTTATGGAGCAGCATATATCTAGATACACATGTGTTCTAAAAAAATCAGAAATTGTGACCCATTTCCAAATATCTGCATTTCCTTAGTCCCTTTGGCTAAGGTTCTTGCTCTGAATTACTTTTCTTATGACTATCATTTGCAAGATTTCCAAGTGGAGATAAGATGGAGCTTCTTTCTCCTTCTACTACAGTGAGAAAAACAAAATCTGAATTTTTACTCTGTGTATTCACTTTGAACCCAAGTGGTCCGTTCATGGATAATGAGTTAGTAGTTAAGGTGTGAGAACAAGTCTCTTCACTGAGAAACCCTGCAAGAGGCACCAGGGCCCTCTTACGAGGACTTCCCATATCAAGCAGGAGGATTGGACATAGACGAAAACTCAGGGTGACTTTGATCACTTTAAAGGAGGGAACACCAATATTGGGGCTTCCTTTAGGATGGTTACCCTGGTTTCAGTGTAAAATATATGGGGTGCCTGTTGCAATGACAAACTAAACATCCTGGAGATGCCAAAAATTTGACCAAAATGAATCGATGAAAATGAGGTATAGGGATATTTTGAGAGATGTTTAGGACATTTTAGCTACAGGCCTTGGAAACTGGTTGCATGAGAGGGAAGAAAGATGTAAAATAATATCATTTGTTCATTGAACAAATGTCTTTTCAGTGCCTACTATGGTCAGGACCTAAAGATATGGCAATGATCCAGAGAGGTGCCCTGCCCCAAGGAGATACACCTGAGATTTGGATGAGGACCAGGTAGGGGAGATGACTGCACTGAGGGAAAAATCACAGCAGAGACATGTTAGGGGGTAATACTAGGGAAGTTGAGTTTGAAGGTCTGTGGTTCATGAAGTCAGAAAACCACAGAAGTGCTTGAGATTCACACGACTGAAACATGGGAGGTAGATCACCTGGAGTGATAGATCTGCAAATGTTAGAGTTTGGGCAGAACCAGCTGCCAGAGTTGTAAGATAGACCAAAGCAACAGAGGTTGAGGAAAGATGCCCAAAGCCTGACTGTGAGGAACCATGCACATGGAAGGAAAGTCAAGAAGATCTCCACTTCAAGATTAAAATAGCAGGTATTGAGGAAGAGTCCTGAGATTCAGGGTTTGTCAGGTGATGCACAGAAGCTCAGAGATGACCAACTGAAGGGAGCTTTCATTGTGGGAGTAGGAGGCAGAAACACTGCCTCCATAAACTTGTCCACAAATGCCAGTGCATGGAGAGCTCAGAGAGAGAGAGAAGGAACAGACAGTCCTCTGCAAGGGATGTTCTCCTCAACCCCACTGAGAAGGAAAGAAAAGGTGAGGGTGGGTCAGCCCATAACACAAATCTAGATGGCAAAGATTTCTAGGGGAAAATGAAGTGAAAATCAATGAATGATATGTGGTTTTCAGAAACTCATTGCACTGCATGGTGGTTTTGCAAATAAATGGGCTTTCATCAGTTAAACCAGTTGACTTCATCCCTTCCCAAGAGCAAGATGAGGTATAAAATAGACACAGAAGGAAATATGAGCCTGAAGCACTTATCATGTCACCTCTGCAGAGTTTCCATAGAGAAGGGTCAGCACTGATGACCTCATGGAGTGGTGCCCAGGAGTGATGCTTGGACAGTTGGGGAAGTCCAACCATACACTGGTGACAGAGTTTGTGCTGCAGGGGTTCTCAGAGCACCCACACCTGCATCTGCCCCTGCTTGGCTGCTTCATCTTCCTCTACACCATGGCCCTTGTAGGAAACACTCTGATCATCACCGTCATCACCTCCAGCTCTGGTCTCCACAGCCCCATGTACTTTTTCCTGTTCAACCTGGCCACCATGGACATCATCTGCACCTCCTCTGTGCTGCCCAAGGTGCTGGTAGGCCTGGCCTGGGAGGAAAACACCATCTCCTTCCAGGGCTGCATGGCCCAGCTCTTCTTCTTGTCCTGGTCTCTATCTTCGGAGCTGCTGCTGCTCACAGTCATGGCCTATGACCGTTATGTGGCCATTTGCCGGCCACTGCACTATGGGACCCTGATGAGTCTGCAGCTCTGCCTAGCACTAGCTGTGGCAGTGTGGGTCATCTGTGCCCTGAATGCCTCAGTCCACACTGGTCTGATGGCACGGCTGTCCTTCCGTGGCCCCAATGTAATCACTCACTTCTTCTGTGAGACCCCTCCAATGTTGCTGCTCTCCTGCAGTCCCACCCATGTGAACAGCATTATGACACTCTTGGCTGATGAATTCTATGGATACCTCAACTTCCTGCTCACCCTCATGTCCTATGGCTACATCATTGCCAGCATCCTACGCATCCGCTCAGCTAAGGGGAAGAGGAGGGCCTTCTCCACCTGCTCCTCCCACCTCATCGTGGTCTCCATCTACTATTCAGCTGTGTCCAGTGCCTACATCAGCCCAGCCTCCAACTACAACCCTGAGAGAAACAAACTGGCTGGAGTGCTGTACACAGCTGTGAGCCCCACCCTAAACCCACTCATCTACACACTGAGGAACAAGGATGTCAAGACAGCCCTAAGGAAACTCCTCCCCCTTTGTAGGCCTTAAATGCTTCTGTCCTGGATTGCCCCATGCCCATATTCTGAAGACCACACATAAGGAAATAAGGCCTAACTACAACAGTTTTAGCAAAATCATCCTCTGCTTTGGCTGCTGGCCAAATTGGTGTGACTTTGCAGGTGTCATTTTCCAGTAAACAATATGGATGTGTTGTACTGGCTCCCACATGGTATCTTGATGAGAACACAATAAATTTGGGTCTACAGAAGCAGGATCTGTTTCTGAGAGGTTTTCTTCAAGACTGGCACATTCTCAGTAATGTGTCAGGCTCTAGTTGATCACTCAGAGAACTCTGACACCTAAAACTGCCCAGTAGGCTTTTCCTGTTCACATCTACCTTAAATGTCACACACCAAGCCCTAAATGAAAGCGTTCCCAGTTTTACAGATAGCAGAAGTCCTGGGCCCAGTACATTGACCCTTTTAATGTACTGGCCCCATTCAGGCACTTCCCCTACATATGCACTTGTCCACAGGGGTCTGTTTGCCCAGGATCCCCATTGCATCACTACACATTCAAAATCAGTTTACATTCAAAGTCATCACAAATGCCCCCACCCTCAAAGCCTTCCATCATCTGTGCCACAGAAGCAACTTATATTTCCTGAACCCTTTGTGGTCTGATTCTGTATTATCCAAATTTCAGGTCCAGTCAGCATTGCCATCCACAATGAGAGCCCCTTAATTTGAGATGTATCTATGCCCTATTCTGTTCAGTGTGGGGCTCCATCTTAAAAGTTCCACTGTGGGGTGGGTGATGGTGGCACAGTGGCAGCATTCTTGCCTGCAGTGCCGGAAACTCAGGTTCAATTCCCAGTGACTGCCCATGTTAAAAAAAAAAAAAAGTTCCACTGTGCTTAATCACCTTCCTCTGGCATATGTATAATAACACATCACTGCCCAAATCTTCTGCTTATTCACTCAAAATGAGTCGTATACTCATATGTAAATATGAGTTGTGTCAGTAGACAATGCAAACCTATAGTTGAAGTTGCACCAGGTTCTTCATGAGCCATTTTGGATACTTTAACCCACATTTCATAAAATTGTATTTATAGCACATGAGGTATGATATCTTGCTCCAGTGAGCCTCTGAGTTATATGGGAAGGTCTTTGAGTTAACTGATTATGTCCACTGTGGTGGAATGGGGGAATACATCGGTTGTCCAGGTTTTTGGTTTCCACTGTTGATTGCTGGACCAAGGGTTTTGGGTTGTAAACTCATTTCTAAAGATGCAATAATTATCAAAAGTCATTGGTTTAAAACTATAGAAATTTATTCTCTCATTTTTCTGGAATCTAGAATGCCATATCCAAGATGCTGGCAGGGTCAGACTCCCTCTGAAAGTACTGGGAGCATACTGTACCTTGCTCCTTCCAGCTGCTAGTGGCTCATGATGATCCTTAGCTTGTAGTAGCACCAATCCCATCCCTGCCCCCATTGTCAGGTGGCCACCTTACCTGTGTCTCTCCTCTGTGTCCATGTTTCAATCTCCACCTCCTTTCTCCTATAAAGAAACTAGTTATTGATTGAGATGAGATTCTCAGGTAATTACATCAGCAAAGTATTACAAATATGAATATATGCACAGGTTCCAAGTATTTTCTGGGGATTTTATTTAGCACACTAGTTGCCAGCTTGCTCACCAAATTTGTCCCTGTACCCCACAGACAATACATTCACCCCATCCCCTTATAACTCACTCAAATCAACCCATTACAGCATCAACACTAAGTAGAAAATCTTGTTTAAACATTATCAGATCAAAAGTCCCATATCTCATCAATTAAATCATGTAGATCATGGGTGAGACTCTGGGTATGATCTAACCAGTGGCAAAGTTCTCCTCAATCTATAGAATGATTAAGGCATAAAATGAGTCAACATCTACTAAAATACCATGATAGGACAAGCATTGAATAGACAATCTCATTCCAAAGCTGATTAATTGGATTGGGGAAAGTAGCGGAATTGGGTAGATTGAGTTCAGCCCTGTTCCAAGGAAAAGTTAGAGAAGGAATGGGAGGGCAACGAGATGGTGATTCCAGAGTTCAACTGACCTGGGAGAGTCTTCTGCACCACATAGGGTGGTCTTGGTTGCAAAGCTGAGGAACTAGAAGCAGAGAAATGGAGCTAACACTGAAGCCCAGTGCCCACAGGAGTGCACTGATGGGGAGAGGGGGACCAGGAAATGAGCCAAGCCACATTCCTTGAATGCACTACCCTCACCAGCACAGACCTGTGACTCACCCCACACCCCATGAACCTGAATCCCATCACCCACCTCCACTCCCTGTGCTCCAAGTGTTGCACAGCATCATCCCACTTCCCTTGAGCTCCACACATGAGTGTATCAGTTTATGGCACTCCCAGACATCTGCCTGTACATGGCCCCCAGTCACACCCCTCAGCTCTGAGAACATCAGTTTGTGGCACTTCTAGACCCCTGCATGGCTGCAGCCCCAAGTCATGCCCTACAGCTCTGGGAAAGTGCTGATCTGTGTAGCCAGGACACATCTGTCCCCAGACAATGTAATCAACTACCATAGCGCTGCACAGATGCACAAAGGGACCCACACTGTAGACCAGTGCATACCAGAGTTACGTCCCCCAGACCCAGGCACCTGCACAGCTACATCTGTCCTAGCTGCTGGGCATACACATTCACAGGCATCAGCATAATATCCCCAACCTGTGCCTATACCTGTGCTGCAACACATCACTGCACTGCTGTACCCTGCCCTGTGCTCTGCATCCTCCTACACATCCATCCCACAAACACAATGATTTAGACTATTGAAGGAAATCAACTTCCAAAGTAAATCAATCAAGATATTTACATGCAATGAAAACAACAGAAGATCACTAAGCATATCACAATGCAGGCAGATATAGCCCAGCCTAATGACCAAATTAAAACACCAGAAGAGTCATAGACATTGGAAAACTAATCAAAGATGTTCATATAACTCTACTAAATAAAAAAAGTGGATGGCTAATGACTTAAGGAGATCAAGAAGACAGCAGAAGAGCAGAAAGATGAACTTGAAAGAATAAATAGAAAAATAGCAGATATCACAGAGATCATAGTTTCTGTTGACTGATTAAAAAACATACTAGAGACACACAACAGCACACAACAGCAGATTTGAGGAGGCAGAAGAAAGAATAAATGAACTAGAGGACAGGATAACTGATTCCAAACACTCAAACAGCAAATGGCAAAAATAATTGAAAAAATTGAATCGGATCTCAGGGAAATGATGGACAAAACAAAGTGCACAAATATAAGAATCATTGGTGACCCAGAACAAGAAGAGAGGAGTAAAGGGCTTGAAAAGTAGTTGAGGATATAATGGGGGAAACCTTACCAACTCTTACAAAGGACATAGATATACATGGCAAAGAAGCTCGATAAACTCCAAACAGAATAAGTTCAAATAGGCCTTTCCCAAGACACGTACTAATTAGTCTGTCAAATGTTGAAGAGAAGCAGAAAATTCTGAAAGCAGCAAGAAAAAACAATTTACTACATACAAAGGAAACCACATAAGGCTGAGATCAGACTACTCAACTGGCACCATGGAGGCAAGAAGGCAGTGGTATGATTTACTTAAGATTCTGAAATTGAGAGACATCCAGTGAAGAATTCTATATCTGCCAAATTATCCTTCAAAACTGAGGGAAACATTAAAATTTTCACAGGCAAACAAATCCTGAGATAATTGATCAACAAGAGACCAGCCTTACAAGATATACTAAAGGGAGTTCTGCCAGTTGAAAAAATGACAAGAGAGGGAGGTCTGGAGGAGGGCACAGAATTAAAGAGTATCAATAAGGGTAACTTAAAGAATAAAAAGAGAAGGAGAAAAAAGAATATATAAATCTGACAAATAAAATCCAAAAGATAAGACGGCAGAGTCAAGAAAAGCCTTTTCATTAATAACTTTGAATGTGAATGAACTAAACATACCAATTAAAAGATACAGATTGGCAAGATGGATTAAGAAATATAATCCAGCTATATGTTGGTTACAAGAAACTCATGTTAGACACAAGGATACAGATAGATTGATAGTGAAAGAACAGAAAAAGATTTTCCATGCAAGTTATAACCAAAAGAAAGTAGGAAGTAGCTATACTAATTTCTGACAAAATAGACTTTAAATGTAAAGACATCATAAAAGGCAAAGAAGGACACTACATATTAATTATTATTATTATATTAATATTAATTAAAGGGACAATTAACTAAGAAGAAATAACAGTCATAAATGTTTATACTCCCAATCAAGGAGCTCCAATGTACATGAGACAGACATTGGCAAAACTGAAGGGAACAGTAGATGTTTCAACAATAATAGTAGCAGACTTCAATGCATCCTCTCTTCTATAGATAGAAAAAACAGACAGAAGATCAGCAAGGAAACAGAGAAGTTAAACAGCTTAATAAATAGAATTAGGCCTAACAGACATATATAGATCATTGCACTCCAAAACACAAGGATATACATTCTTCTCTAGTCCTCATGGAATGTTCTACAAGATAGATCATATGCTGGGGCATTAAACAATCTTTATAAATTTTAAAACATTGAAATTATTCAAAGTGCTTTCTCTGATCATGATGGAATGAAGCTGGATCTCAATAATCACCAAAGAACAAGAACATTCACAAATATATGGAGATTACATAATACACTCTTAAACAACCAGTGGGTCAAAGAAGAAATTGCCAGAAAAATAAGTAGCTATCTAGAGACAAATGAAAATGAGAATACAACATATCAGAACTTATGGGAGCAAAGGCTGTGCTGAGAGGCAAATTTATTGCCCTAAATTCTATATTAATAAACAAGAAAGAGCAAAAATCAAAGACCTAAGTGCTCAGGTGGAGGAACTTGAGAAAGAACAGCAAACTAAGCCCAAAGGAAATAGAAGAAGAGAAATAACAAAGATGAAAGCAGAGTTAAGTGAATGGGAGAGAAAAAGAACAATTGAAAGATCAATAAAACAAAAGTTGGTTCTTTGAGAAAATCAATAAAATTGATGGGCCACTAGCAAGACTGACAGAGAAAAAGAGAGAGAGATTGCAAACAAACAAAATCAGAAATGAGTTGGGGAGCATTACCACAGACCCAGAAGAAATAAAAGAAATCACAAGAGGATACTATGAACAAATATAAATCTACAAATGACACAATTTAGATGAAATGGACAAATTTCTAGAAACACACAAACAAGCTACACTAACTCAGAAAGAACTAGAAGATCTCAACAAACCATCACAGGTAAAGAAATACAATCAGTCATCAAAAATCTTCATATAAAGAAAAGCCCAGGGCTAGATGGTTTCACAGGGAAGTTTTATCAAACATTCCAAAAAAAACTAACACCAATCCTGCTCAAACTTTTCAAAAAAATAAATTGAGGAAAAAGGAACTCTACCTAACTCATTTTATGAAGCTAAATTTTAATAGCAAAACCAGGTAAAAGAAAAGTAAGCTACAGGCCAATCTCCTAATGAACATAGATGCAAAAATTCTCATCAAAATACTACAAATCAAATCCAACAACACATTAAAAGAATTATACACCACAACCAAGCGCGTTTACACTAGAAATGCAAGGATGTTTCAACACAAGAAAATCAGTTAATGTATTATAGTACGTTAAGAAATCAAAAGGGAAAAAATCACATGATCACCTCATTCGATGCAGAAAAAGCATTTGACAAAATTCAGCATCCTTTTCTGATAAAAACACTTCCAAAGTTTAGAATCAAAGGTAACCACGTCAATATGAAAAAGGGAATATATGAAAAACCAGGATGCCCACTGTCATCACTATTCTTCAACATTGTGCTAGAAATTCTAGCTACAGCAATCAGGCAGGATACAGAAATAAAAGGCATCCAAATTGGAAAGGAAGAAGTACAACTTTCACTATTCGCAGATGACATGATACTATACTTGGAAAGCCCAAAGAAATCTACAGCAAAATTGTTTGAGGTAATAAACAAATCCAGCAAGGTAGCAGGATATAAAATTAATGTTCAAAAATCAGTAACATTTTGACACACTAGCAGTGACCTAACTGAGCAGTCAGTTAAGGAAAAAATTCCATTCAAAATGGCAACTAAAATAATCGAGTACATAGAAATTAACTTAACAAAGGAGGTAAAGGACGTGTACACAGAAAACAACACAACATTGCTAAAAGAAATCAAAGAAGACCTAAATTGATGGAAAGACATTCCTTGCTCATGGATAGGAATGCTAAATATAGCTAAAAGGTCAATTCTACCCAAATTGATCTACAGATTCAATGCAATACCAATCAAAATTCCAGCAATCTACTGAGGAAATTTGGAAAAGCTAGTTACCAAATTCATCTGGAAGGGAAAGAGACTCTGAATACCTATTTTAAACATCCATTTTAAAACATAAGAACAGGACAGGCCATGGTGACTCAGCAAGCAGAGTTCTCACCTGCCATGCCGGTACCCGAGTTCGATTCCTGCTGCCTGCCCATGCAAAGAAAAAAAAAAGAAGAAGAAGAAGAAGAACAAAGTGGAAGGATTAAAACTCCTTGACTTTAAAACCTATTATTTAGCTACAGTGGTCAAAACAGCATGGTACTGGCACAAAGATAGAAGCACTGACCAATGGAATTGAATTGAGAGTGCAGAAATAGACCACCAAATCTATGGTCAACTGATTTTTGACAAGGCCCCCAATACCTCTGAACTGGGATAAAATAATCCTTTCAATAAATGGGCATGGGACAACTGGATATCAATGACCCAGAGAGTGAAAGAGAACTCTTACTTTACACCCTATAAAAAATTGACTCAAAGTGGATCATACATCTAAATATAAGAACTGGCACCATAAAGCTTCTAAAACAAAATGTAGGGAAACATCTTCAATATCTAGTAATAACAGGTAGCTTCCTAAACTTTACACCTAAAGCACAAGAAACAAAAGAAAAAACAGATAAATGGGAAGTCCTCAAAATCCAATGCTTCTGCACCTCAAAAGACTTTGTCAAAAAGGTGAAGAGGCAGTCAATTCAATGGGAGAAAATATTTGCAAATCACATATCAGACAAAGATTTGATATCCTGTATATACAAAGAAATCATGCAGCTCAAGAACAAAAGAACAAACAACTCAATTATAAAATGGGCTAGAGAGATGTATAGGCATCTTTCTGAAGAGCAAATATAGATGGCTCAAAAGCACCTGAAGAGATGCTCATTTTCATTGGCTTTAAGGGAAACACAGATCAAGACTACAATGAAACACCACCTCACACTTATAAGAATGGCTGCTATTAAACAAACTGGAAACTATAAATGTTGGAGAGGATGTGGAGAAACTGGAACACTCAAGCACAGCTGGTGGGAATGTATAATGGTGCAGCCACTATGGAGGACAGTTTGGTGGTTCCTTAGGAAACTAAATATTGAGTTGCCCTAAGACCCAGCAATATTGCTACTTGGTGTTCTACTTTGCTAGTTGCCAGAATGCAATATCCCAAAAACAGAATGGCTTTTCAAAAGGGGAATTTAACAAGTTGCTACTTTACAGTTCTAAAGCCAAGAAAATGTCCCAATTAAAGCAAGTCTATAGAAATGTCCAATCTAAGGCATCCAGAAAAAAGATACCTTGATTCAAGAAGGCCAATGAAGTTCAGGGTTTCTTTCTCAAGTGGAAGGGCACATGGCAAACACAGTCAGAGTTTCTGTCTCATCTGGAAAGGCACATGGTGAACATGGCATCATCTGCGAGCTTCTTCTCTTGGCTTCCTGTTCATGAAGCTCCCTGGGAGGCTCTTTCTTTCTTCATTTTGAAGGTCACTGGCTGATAGACTTTCTACTTCTCATGGCTATGTCATTCTCCATTCTTCAAATCTCTTTCATTCTCGAAAATGTTTCCTCTTTTATAGGACTCCAGAAACTAATCAAGACCCACCCAAATGGGTGGAGACATGTCATCACCTAATCCATCACCTAATCAACCACTCTTGATTGGGTTACATCTCCAGGGAGATAGTCTAATTACAGAGTCAAACATGCAGTATTGAATAGGGATTATTCTGCCTTTAAAAAATGGGATTTTGATTAAAACATGGCTTTTCTAGGGGACATACATCCTTTCAAACCAGCACACTTGTTATATATACCCAGAAAAGCTGAAAGCAATGACACAAACAGACTCTTGCACACCAATGTTCAAAACAGTATTATTCACAATTGCCAAAAGATGGAAACCAACCAAATGCCCATCCACAGAGGCGTGGGTTAACAAAATGTGGTATATACATACAATGGAATATTATGTAGCAGTAAGATGAAATGATGTCCTGAAGCACATGACAAGATGGATGAGCCTTGAAGACATAATGCTGAGTCAAATAAGCCAGACACAAGTGGAAAGATACTGTATGATTAACTTTTGTGACCATGGTAAAGGTAAAATCAGAGGCTTATAATGCAAAATACTGGGAACTTAGAGATACATAAAATCTGGAGATGGGTGAACAGTTAGCTAATGAGGTTGAAGTCCAAGGTTAGGGAATAGATAGAAGTGAAAGCAGTTCTCTAGTGGTCTATAAGTAATATTACCACATTGAAAATAAACAAGATTGAAAGGGGTTGTATAGACCAATGTGTCCCATTGATTAGAGATATAAACATAAATAGGTTCTTACAAGAACTACTTCAAAGGGATGATTTGTGTACAAAGAATGTTTAAGTCCAGGGTACAGGGGGAAAACTACCATTGAATACTATGAGCTATGTTTGAAAAGAAAACATCAGCAGTACCACAGCAACAGCAGTGGTAAATAATAGGGGGAGGGACAAGAGTTAAGAGGAGGTTTAGATTTCTGATTGGGTGAGGGTGTGCTTATGGGTTATCTTTCAATTGTGAGCAATAAAATTATCGAAAATTGAGAGTATTTATAGACCGTGGACTTGGGGACTACACATGATGCCTGATGAATGCATGTGGCTGAAGGATGCACCGACTGAGAAATAGATTGGTGAACAATGATGTATACATATGATCAAATTATGTGTTGCTACAAAAAGGAACGAAGTTGTGAGGCATGCAACAATGTGAATGAACATGTGAGGCATTTGGTGAGGCAAAATAAGCCAAAAACTAAAGAACAATTATGATATGGTCTCCTTTAGGAAATGCTTATAAGAAAACAGGAGCCTAGATTGTAAGCTTTTGTAGCAAACACATTTAGTCCAGAGCGGTAATTATTATTTCTGGATTTCAAGAGGCTATTCTGTATATACATATATATAACCTGATATTTAAAGATGAGAACAAAGTTGATCAGGTCAGGGTTAAATTAATTCAGAGCAAAGGAGTAAGAAAAACATTGTCTGTATTTTATAACCACCCTACTCTTTGAGACCAAAGGAAGAAAGGTTTATTTGGTATTGAACCTAAACTTTCTGTAGCACATAATCTAACTCAACCTATATGCGTAGCTCATTTGAACAACTGAAACACAGGGATCCCAGAATGAGAAAGAGGTCCTTTACTCCTGTAAAGCTTCATGTAATGCCTGGACACATCCTAGAGCATATTAAGCAGATAATTGAAAAGTATTGACAAAGTCCTTTGAAGGATGGGAGAAAAAAAATATGGAATTATTGCACTTTACCATCAGAGAATCCCCTGATACTTTGTCAAAGTTTAGGGACACCCAAATTGATAGGTCAAGCTCTTGATCTTTTTTTAACTTGTACTATTTTTTAATATTTTTGTTATGAATAACAAACAGACATGCAAACATTCTTGACATGGTTACAATCAATGGCTCACAATATCATCACATAGTTGCATATTCATCACCATGATCATTTTTTTAAACATTTGCATCTCTCCAGCAAAAGAAAGAAAAAATTCATACATGCCATACCCCTTACCCCTCCCTCTCATTGACCACTAATATTTCAATCTCCTCAGTTTATTTTAATCTTTATTCCTCCTATTATTTGTTTATTTCTTAGCCATATTTTTTTACTCATCTGTTCATACTGTAGATAAATGCAGCATCAGACACAAGGTTTTCATGATCAACAGTCACATTTCAAAAGCTATATCATTATACAGTCATTTTCAAGAAACATGGCTACTGGAAAAACAGCTCTATAGTTTCAACATACTTCCCTATAGCTGCTCCAATACACCATAGACTATAAGGGGATATTTATATAATGCATAAGAATAACCTCCAGGATAACCTCACAACTCTGAAATCTCTCAGCCAATGACACTTTATTTTGTCTCATTTCACTCTTCCCCCTTTTGTTCAAGAAGGTTTTCTCAATCCCTTGTTGCCAAGTCCCAGCTCATTCTGGGATTTCTGTCCTATGTTGACAAGGAGGTTTATACCCCTGGGAGTCATGTCCCACATAGACAGGAGTGGCGAGCAGAGTTTGCTTGCCATGTCGGCTGAGAGAGAGAGAGGTCACATATGAGCAACAAAAGTGGTTCTCTGGGGATGATTCTTAGGTCTAATTTTAAGTAGACTTAACCTATCCTTTGCAGGGATAGGGACAAACTCCAAGATTGAAGGCTTAGCCTATTGATTTGGTTGTCTCCGCTGCTTGTGAGAATATCAGGAATTCTCCAAATGGGGAAGTTTAATTTTCCCCCTTTCTCCCCAGTCCCTCGAGGGGACTATGCAAATAGCTCTTTATTCACTGTTCAAAACACTGTGGGATTTACTGGGACATCACAGTAACCTGGACAAACTTACAAAATATCATGTCTTATTCAAGGTTCCATGTACTTATGGTGTTCAATTAAACTGTCCATATAAGTTAAATTAGGAAATGCACTAGTCAAAATATAAATTTTGTGCCAAATAAAAATTTCTTGCTTTAGTCTGACACACAAGTTGAAGTTTTCAAATATGAATGGCCATCTATTTTCAACATCCTGCAATACTGGCATTCCTTTGCTCTTCTTCATACAGAAATATTTTTTAATTTGTACATTTAGTCACTATCATTGTACATTCCAGACATTTTAAGATTATATCATCACAGTCTTTATCATCTTTCCTCCTGGTTTCATATGTGTCCCCAACCCTTCTCCCTCTATCATTCTCACATTCACCTTCGTTCAATATACTTACATTATTGTGCTGCAATCAGGTAATATTGTGCTATCCATTCCTGGATTTTTACAACTAATCCAGTTGCACAATCTGTACCCTTTCTGCTCCAATTACCCAATCTCTATCCTAATTCTTTGTCCTCATGACATGTGCTCTTCACTGAAATTCTTCAAATTCACTCATTAATATTAGTTCATATTAGTGAGACTGTACAATATTTGTCCTTTGGTTTCTGGTTAATTCCACTCAGCATAACATCCTCAAGGTCTATCCATGTTATTCCATGTTTCATGACTTTATTCTGTCTTACAACAGCATAGTATTCCATTGTATGTATATACCACAGCTTGTTTAGCCACTCATCTGTTGATGGACATTTGAAGCCCTTAATCTTGAGGCTTACTCTTATGAAGATTATGTAAATAGCAGAGAAGCTTAGCCCACCTACAGGTATGCCTAAGAGTTACTTCTGGAGGACCGCTTTGTTGGTCAGATGTGGCCTCACTCTCTCTAAGGCCAACTCGAAAGTTAATTCATTGCCCTCCACCCTATGTGGGATATGACACCCAGGGGTGAAAGTCTCCCTGGTAGCATGGGAGACAATTTCCATGGATGAGTCTGGCCCTGGAACTGTAGGATCAACAATTCCATCCTGACCAAAATGGGGAAAAGAAGTGTAACTAACAAAGTATCTGTGGGACAGAGAGTTTAAATAGACTCAAGAGGCTACTGTATGAGTGTTGCTTTTATGCAAGCTCCAGTTAGACACTGCTACACAGCATAACCTGCTAAACCCCCACCAGGGCCATTCCAGCCAATCCTAAAGAATACCTAGGGCAATATATAAGATTCCACAAGGGTTCCATGCACTAGAGTAACTTTTCAGAAACCTACAACCTCCAGACGGATTCCTGGACCAGATAAGTCCTGAAATCTAAAGGGCCCAGCCTCTCCAGAATATCAGATTTTCCAACATAAAAAAGTTAGAATGGCCATAACCCAAACACCCCTAAAGAGAGAGACTGAAAGATCAAAGGTGATGGTGGAGTATACAGAGAAGGTAGGATTTAACAAATGAATATGAATCCTAAATCATTTTAGGATATCTCTTTTAGCCTCCAGTATCTGAGAGCAGCTAGAAGTAAAAACCTAAAATTGTGGAATTGCAACTCATACCAAACTCTGAAATGTGTTCTACAACTAATTGTGGTGCTGTGCTTTGAAAATTATTGCTTTTTTGTATATATGTCATTTTTCACATGCAAAAAAATGTCTCTTGTGATGATAAAAAAATATTTATGCCTTCTAGCATCCTATATTCCAGAGCAGCTAGAAGGAAAAATCTGAGAGGATCATATGGGAGCCCATGATAAACCTGGAATTGATCCTGTTAAAGCACTTGTTGAGGAGTGCTTTGAAAACTATTGCATTTTTCTTTCTTTGCTTCATGTGTATGTCAGCCTATACAATAACAAAAACTTTTTAAATAAGAATACCTAGGACTTGAACTAAGACTCTATAAAAGATTCATGCACTATACTTGTTTACCTAGAGCCTATAATTCTCAGAGGGTTCCTAGGTCAGACAAATCCTGAAACCCAGAGGGATCAGCCTCTCCAGGATATAATCATCCCCCTATCTTTAGTGTCAACACCCCTTCTCAACATGTAAAAGTGAGAAAGGACATTGCCTAGTGATCTCTGTAGATTGGAAGAAGGATCAAAGGAGAAGGAGCAGTTATAACACAGAAAATAGGATTTCACAAATGAGTATGATTGCTGAATCACTATATTGATATTTCTTTTAGCCCCCTGTGTTTTGGAGCTACTAGAGGGAAAAATCTGAAACAGTGGAATGGTAACCCTTAACAAACTCTGAAATCTGTTCTGTGAGTACTAGCTGAAGTGTACTTTGAAAATTATTGCTTTTTCTTTCTTTTCTTTTGATATATGTCATATTTCACAATAAAAATATATTTAAGAATATATGAGGTTCATATTTGGGATGATAGTAATATTTTGGTAATGGACAATGGAGATGATAGCACATTATGAATGCAATTAACAGCACTGAAATATGTATCTGAATGTGATTAAAAGGGTAAAAGTGACATTGTATATACAGTTACAGAATAAATATTTTTTAAAATCCACAAAAAAAGTGAGCCTTATGCTAAGCCTTGAACTTTTTTAAAGTTCAATTATAAAATTGTCAGTATCATCATCTGTAAGAAATGTTCCATACCACTGCAAGATGTTGTTGCTAGGATGGTGTACAGGAATCTGTACTAATGTGCAATTGTTCTGAAAACCCACAATTTCTCTAACAAAGAACAAAATTGTAAAGACTAAGCCAGGAAACCTTTCTGAGGCCAACTCTCTCCGAATCATGGTGAACACAATTAAAAGCACCAAAATAAATATCTGAATGTGCATAAAAAGCGAAATGTTGGATTGTGTACAGGCAATGAGAATAAAAAATTTTAAAGAATCATGGAATTGTACTACAAAAACAGTGAACCACAGTTGACTAATTTCTTTGGGAAAAACTCACAGTACAATATTGAATGACAGTGGTGACAGTGGGCACAATTGTCTTGTTCCCAATCTTAGAGGGAAAGCTTTCAGTCTTCCACCATTAAGGAGGATGATAGCTGTGTGCTTTTCACATATGCCTTTTATCTTTATGTTAAGTTGAGAATGTTATGTACCCCATAAAAGGTCATATCCTTTTAATCCATCCTTATTAGGGCAGGACTATTGTGGGTGGTACATTTTGATTAAGTTCTTTCAATTGCGATGCAACCTGCCTCATCCAGGGTAGGCATCAACCCCTTTACCAGAGTCCTTTATGAGAGGATAAGATAGTTAAAACCAAGAGAAACTCACAGAGTAAAAGCCCCTGGAAGAGCTGAAAGAAAAAGCCACTGAAACCAGAAGCTGAAAGCAAGAAAACCCAGGAGAGAAGGATGAACATACACTGGCCATGTGACTTCTCATGTGACTGAGGTGTTCTGGATGACAACAGCCTTTCTTCAGAGAAGGTATCATCCTGTTCAAGCCTTAATTTGGACATTTTCAGAGCCTTAGAACTGTAAATTTGTAAGCTAATAAATTCACATTGTAAAAATGAACTCATTACTGGTATATTACATTCTGGCAATTTTCAGGTTGAAGAACTTTCCTTTTATTCCTAATGTTCTAAATATTTCTATAAAGAAGTGATGCTGGATGATGTTGCATGACTTTTCTGCATCAATAGAAATGATCATGTGCCTTCTCCTTCACTGTATTAATGTGGTGTGTTACATTCATTGATTTTCTTGTGTTAAGCCAACTTTTCACACCAGGGTAAAATCTCACTTGATTATGGTGCATAATTCTTTTAATATGCTGTTGGATTTGATTTGCTAGTATTTTGTAGAGAATTTCTGCATTAGAGGTAATGGCCTGTAGTTTTATTTCTTTGTGGTATCTTCATCTGGCTTTGGGTTGAGGGCAATGTTGGCCTCATAAAAGGAATTAGGGAGCATTCAATATTTGGAAGAGTTCATGCAGAATTGGAGTTAGGTCTTCTTGGAATGTTTGGTAAATTCCCCTGTGAAGCCATCTGCTCCTGGCCTAGTCTTTGATTGGAGGCTTTGTTTACTGAGTCAATCACTTTATTAGAAATTGGTTTCTTGAAAACTTCTATTTCCCTTGACTCAATGCAGGTAGTTTATGTGTTTCTAAGAATTTGTCAATTTCTTCTAGGTTATCTAAGTTATGGGCACACAGTGTTTCCTAGTATCCTCTATTAGGACTTTTTATTTCAGCAGTGTTTGTAGTAATGACCTCTTTCCCATTTTTTATTTTCATTGTTTCTAAACACTCTTTTATTCTTTGTCAGCTTAACTAAAAGTTTATCAATTTCATTCAGCTCAAGGAACCAACAATTGGTTTGATTAGTTCGCTCTAAACTTTTGTCTTCCACTAAAATCCTTGTTATTTCCTTCCTACTGCTCATTTTGAGTTTAGTTTGCCCTTCTTTTTTTAGTTCTTCCAGTGTTTAGTTTAGATATATGATTTGAAATGTTTCTTATTTTTAATGTAAGCATTCACAACACTGCTTTTACTATATCCTATAAGCTTTGGTATGTTTTATCTTCATTCACCTCAAGATAGTTCCTAATTCCCCTGTGATTTCATCTTTCATGATTTGATTGTTTAACAGATGTTATTTAATTTCCACATATTTCCGAAATTTCCAGTTGTCACTCTGTTATTGATTTCTAACTTCATCCATTGTAGTGGGAGAATATACAATTTATGGTATCAATATTCTTTAATTTATTCAGCCTTGTCTTGTGACCTAACATATGGTCTATCTTGTAGAATGATCAATGAGACCTCAAGAAAAATGTGTACTCTGTTTTTGTTGGATGAAATATTCTGTATATGTCTGTTATGTCCAATTGGATTAGAGTATTGTGCAACTTTTGTATTTCCTTACTGATCTTCTGACTAGATAGTCTAACAAATACAGAAAGTGGTATAGTGTGATCTCCTATGATTAATGAAAAACTGTTACTATCACCTTTCAAATATTTCAGCATTTGCTTCATATATTTTGGGGTTTCACCCTCAGTTTCATATATATTTATAATTGTTAAAACTACTTGGTGAATTGTCCCCTTTCTCAGTATATAATGATGGTCCATTTTTTTCATTACCATTTTTACTCAAAGTTTATTTTAGATGATATTAATATACTACACAATTTCTTTTCTGGTTACTAATGGCATGATTTTTTCCCACACTCTCACATTCAACCTAATTGTATCTTTGAATTTAAGGTGAGCAGTCAGCATATAATTTGACCATACTTTTTGCTTTATCCTTTCTGCAATCCTTGTATTTTGACTATAGTGTTAACCCATATGCATTTGTAGCCATTACTGAAAATGTAGGATAGTCTTCTGCCATTTTGTTACTTATCCTTTGTATGTCTTATACATTTTTGTCTCTTAATTGTTCCAAAAAAACCCAACAACAGCAACTACAAAACATAATCAATAGTTTTGTGGCCCCTCCCAAGTCTTACTGAAGTGGGTTTCGTGTCCCTTTCTGTCACAAGGGAGCTAGACAAGGGCTGCAACCCACTGCAGCATGCCATGAGAGTGGCAGATGAGTGCCAACAGCCACCAGGCAAGGAAAGCAATTTACTTTCCTTTTCCATCAGTCATCAGTCTCTCTCTCCCACTCTTCCCCGGATGCTGTACAGCAGTGTTCTCCTATTGCTGGAGCTCCAATGTTGTCTCAGACACTTCCTGCCTGTTTACCAGTTATTCTGATAGGAGAAACTTCCTGTTCTACCATCTTAATACAGTCTCCCAGTAACTGGGTATTTTACATCATGCTATAACCATGCAATGTAATACCACTCAGCAACAAAAATGCACACACTGCTATTACATATAAAAACACAGATAAATGACTCAGCATTGTTTTGAGTTTTAAAACTGCTGAACTAAAGGGGTATATACAGCATGATTCCATTTAAAGGAAATTCCGAAAGAGGCAAGGCTAATATAAAATTTTAGAAATAAATCACTGATTTGGGGGCAGAGGGCAAAGGAGGGCACAAAATTGGCTACAAAAGCACAGAAAATGCACTCCAAGCTGATAGAGCTGCTCGGTTTTGATTGAAGTACCAGGTACATGGGTGTGAACAGACTTCACGATTATAATCTTGGGTTTTAATAATGAATGTACTATGATGCAATTGATTTAGAATATTCTGCAAACAGGAATGCACTTTGAATTAAAATCCAGCCAGGACAAACATCGTAAACTTGATCTATAGAGTTTCAAAATTCAAAAATAAAAAGGAAGTGCTATAAAAGATCACTGAATGGAAATTAAAGCAGTTACCTGCATTGCTTATTTGGAGGAAGAACAATAAGATGCATAAAAGAAATAAAAACAGGGGGTGCAAGTGTAGTTCACTGGTAGAATTCTCCCCAGCCATGCAGGAGACCTGGTTTCAATTTCTGGCACATGCACTTGCCAAACAAACAAACAAACAAAAAACAAAACAAACTAAAATTCAATGAATGGTGCCTCAATAATAAGATACTCAAATGGAAATAGAACAAAATGTGACCCATGCCATACAGCATACATAAAAGAAACGCATGTAATATGCTGCATTGTTGTGTGTACTTTTAATATTATACATAATTACCAGAATACAAAGTTAAGGTAGAATAGACTTAACTGAATTGACTTAAAGTTGAGTGAATTATTCTACACAGGGAAACCTGAAAATATAATGGTGATGCTTCCAAGGCAAATGTTGAGGAAAGCACTGCTAGAGTAATTGGCTTCAGTGCTGGGCTGCTCTTGCCCTTACAAGTTGAAGCTCAAATTGCCCAACTTTATCCTCACCACTTAATTTATGGAAAGCATTGTTCATGAACCATAGAGCCAGGTTTAATTGTCCCTGAGAGATTTCCCTTCGAGTCTACCGCCCCAAGAAAAACACCTGACCCTGGTCTTGGGAAAACAGAAGTTGACTTGAAATCCAGTGAAATCCCAGCCCAGAAATACAGGCAAGAGGGCTAGAGACTCACTTCACTGGGGAAGATGTCCATGGTCCCTGCAGCCCCTACTATGGACTGAGGCCACTTTCCCAGAGAATCCACCAAGGTCACTGGAGGGTGAAAAGGTGAGGCATTGATACTTATTCCTCTAGATTGTAAGCTGAAATATGGAATTTATAAAACCTTTATTTCAAAATAAGAGTGGAATCGTTCACAGTTCTAGGAGTTAAATATGGACATTTACATAATTTTCTGATGGCAACATATTCTGGATAAGTGACCACTTCAAAAACACTTGTTTAAAGATAAGACCTTAAGTACATGAGATCTTGAATAGGGCATGAAATCTAGTTTGTTTCTCAAGGAGAGTATGATGCCTCAGTACATCCCAGAGTAATTGGTACAGTGAATAAAGAAGAATTTGTAAAGTCCCCTTGGGGGATTAGAGAAGCAGGAGGAAATATTCAACCTCCCCATTTGGCAAATTCTTGGTATTCGCAGGCAGTGGGGACAACAAAATCAATAGGCTGAGCCCTCAATTTTGGGGTTCACCCCTATGAAACTTATTTCTAAAAAGATAAGCCAAGCCTACTTATAATTATGCATAAGAGTCATCCTGTTTGGTTGCCCAGATGTAGCCTCTCTCTCTAAGCTAACTCAGCAGGTGAACTCACTGCCATCCACCCTATGTGGGACATAACTCCTGTGGGTGTAAATCTTCCTGGCAACATGGTACAGCAGTCCCTGGGTGAGCTGCAACCCAGCATCATGGCTTTGAGAAAGTCTTCTTGACCAAAGAGGGGAAAAGAGAAATGAGAAAAGATGAGATGTCAATGGCTGAGAGATTTCAAACTGAGTTGACAGTTATCCTGGAGGTTACTCTGACACATTATATAGATTCCCCTTTCAGTTTATCATGTATTGGAGTGGCTAGAGTACCTGAAACTGTAGAGCTATGTTCCTGTAGCCTTGTTTCATGAAGAGGATTGTATAATGATTTATCTTTTACAATGTGACTGTGTGATTGTGAAACCTTTTATGTGATGCTTCTTTCATCTATGGTATAGACAGATGAGTAAAAAATATGGATAAAAAAACAATAATGGGGGGGGAAAGGTTAAAATAAATTGGGTGGATGGAAACACTAGTTGTCCATGAGAGGGAGTATAAGGAGTGTGGTATGGATGAGTTTTTCTTTTTCTTTTTTCTCTGTTTTGCTGGAGAGATGCAAATATGCAAAAAAATGATCATGGTGATAAATACACAACTATGTGGTGATATTGTGAGCCAATGTTTGTACACCATGTATGAAATTTTGTATGTAAGAATGTTTTTATGTTGTGTGTTGTTTTAGCAATAAAAATACTTTTTTAATGAAATGATAAAGGGGTACTGAATGGAAATATAAGCAATTACTTAAATGTAGAGAGAAAAAATGCATAATAAAACAAAAATACATACAGAATATATTGCATGTTATGTGTAATTTTAATAATATATACAATTACTAGAATATAAATTGAAGACAGATTAGACCTAACTAAATTGGATTGAAGGTTAGTGAATTATTCTGCATAGGAACATCTGAAAATAAAAAGGTGATGCTGTCAAGGGAAATAATGAGGGGAGTATTGTTGGAAAGATATGCTTCTGTGCTGAGATGCTCTTGGCCCTAGAAGTTAAAGCTCAAATTGCCCAACTCTATCCTCAGCACCTAATTTACAGAAAGCCTTGGTCATGAACCATAGAGCCCTGTTTAATTGCCCCTGAGAGATTTCCCTTGGAGTCTGCCTCCCCAGGACAAACACCTGTCCCTGGTCTTGGGAAAACAGAGGTTGACTTAATGGCTAGTGATTCCAGCCCAGAAATACAGGGATGAGGGCAAGTGACTCATTTCACAGATGAAGGTGTCCATGGTCACTCAGCCCCTACAGTCACCGAAGCCAATTTCCCAAAATGTCCACCAAGGTCACCGGAGAGTGAAAAGGTGAGTGAAGCATTGAATCCGAGGCTGAAATATGGAGCTTATAAAATATTTATTTCACAGTAAGAATGGAATTGCTCATAGTTCTAGAGACTTAATGTGGAGGTCTGTGCAATTTTCTAATGGCAACAATATCTGGATGAATTAACACTTCAAGTTTATATGCAAAACACATGACCAGAGATAAGATTTTCACAGAAAACATTTGGCTTCATACTCCATTATATAAAAAGTATAAGGTCAAATTTTTTTAATGTTCACTAAATTTGCTCCTGCCTATTATTTTATGTTTTAATATCTTGTATACGCTCTCAACTGCCTTGTCAGTAGCACTAAGTTTGAGAATCTAAGAACCATGTCCATGACTAGAGAAGACTTAGGGTCTCCCACTCAGCTATGGCCTCCAGAGAGAACTTTGTAGGTGGTTGCAGACACCAATTCTCTGACCCCAAATTCAGCAGTTCAACATCCAAGAGTAGAAAAAGGGCTTCAGATAATGAAAGGGAAATAGGAATCCAGTCCTATTAGGTCTGGCAGGGCTGTGTCTATGGTGGATTCACACTTTGATAAATTCAGCTAAATATTGTGGCCATTTCCCCTTGAAAGTCAGATATTGAGAGAGAGAATAAAGTGGGGCAAGAACACGATATGAGGGCTGTAGACAGGTGATCCTTCCCCCAGTGTACCCAGCATGCATCAAGGCTCACAATGTCCGGGGGCCCAGGGGGAGGCTGTGGCCACAGTGGTGGACCAAAGGCAGCCTGGGTTTCGACAGACCCTCAGCTCGTACAGCTGTGCCGCTGTCCTCTCTCAGGTCTTGTCCTCACTCGCTGCCTTGTGGGGCTGCTCCAAGCCAGTCATGGAAACACTGTCAAATTCCGAGACTCTCCCATGGCCTCTCACAGGGGCTGCAGCCTTGACCACTTACTGTCTTCTCCAGAGGAACACCTTAGAGCTCATCTGTCTTCCAAGCAGGACAAGGAGTGCAGCAAATAGAATTCGTGGTGGGCAATTCTTTCATCCTTTCCTGATAATTAATATTCTTGAGAACTTTTGATGCATTTATTGGACATCCACAAATTGTAGTTTGTGGGGATTCTGTTTCATCAATCATCCGTTTTGTGTTGAGTAGTTTGACTTCATATTCTTCAGTTGAAAGAGTGTTTCACATATAGTCTGTATATGAATTCTTGATGACCCAGTGTGTGCTATCCTTATTCACTTTTAATAGTGTCTAGTGAAGAGGAGAAGCTTTTAATTTTTATGAAGACTGGCTTAGCAGTGAGTCTCCTATTGTTACTGCTTTTGTGCCCTATTTAAGAAGTTGTGCCTAACAAATGTTGCCTATCAGATGGCAAAGATATTCCCTTATATTTGCTTTTGGAAACTTTATAATTTTACCTTCCCTCATCAGGCTATAACTAAAAAATTATTATTTTATTATAAAGAGTGAGGTAGCAGTCAAAGTTTGTATTTTTTTCCATATTCCTATTCAGTTCCTCCGACATAATTTATTGAAAAGGCATTCCTTTCTCATAGAATTTTTTAATGCATCATTACAACAATCACTTGACTAAAATGTATGCATCTTTCTTTCAAAAAACATTCTATTTCAATGATTTATTTGTATATCCATAAATAAAAATGAATTTGGTGTGATTATGGTAGCATTCCTCATTTTACTCCTCTGTACTTGCACCATAAACCCATCAGATGTGTTCTTTTTTTCAAAACTGTTTTTTCTATTCCCGGTGCTTTATGGTGGTATTTTTTTTTCTCAATTTCAGAATCAGCTTGGCAACTTCTATTTTGAAAAATGTCTGCTAACATTAGGATTGTGATTGTGTTAAACCTACAGATCAATTGGTAGACTGTTGGAATTGTACTAATTTCATTCTTCTAATTCATGAAAGTGGTGTATCTCTTATTTAATTTCCCTCAGCAAGTTCTCATACATTTTTAGTTAGAGGTCTGTGTTTAAATGATCTTTTCTAGAACACAGCTTTTTGAGTTTTACTTATATCTGCTGAGCTCATAAAAAAAGAGTTGGAAAGTGTTTTCCCTCCATTATCTTCTTAGTCTGTGCAGTATTAATATCATTTCTTCATTAGATGTTAGCAAAAAAATCCCAAGTGTATCCAACCAAGGGAAGATTATTTTTACAGGGAATTCAATGTCTTACACCAACATGAAGGATTTAGAATTTTTCTATTTTTTATTGGTTTTGTCAGTTGTGTTTTTCAAAGAATTTATGTATTTCTTCTGTTTTCAAAATGTTTTCCCTTGCACATTATCATAATGTTCCCCTACTATCATTTTAAGATCCATATGATGTGTAGATATGTTCTCACTGTCATTCTGGTTCATAATAATTACTGTTTTCCCTCTTTTTTGTCATTATTAGTCCTTCCAGGCTATTATCAAATTGCTAATCTTTCAATATGACCAGCATTTAAATATGTTTATTTTCTCTACTGTTTGATTTTATTTCATTAATTTCACTGGTGACACTTACATTTTCCTACTTTTTATTTACCCCATTTTCAACTGCGCTAGCTTGTTCCTTCTTAAATTAGAAACATAGAGTACTGACTTTAAACATTACCACTCTCTCCTAATATATATTTAAGAGTAAAATAACAAAATCTAAAATTTCTTACAAATTACTACCTGTCTGATTTCTAAAAAGCATGACATGATATAATTTTTAATCAAGATATTTTCTAATTTTTCTTGCTATTTCTTGGATGTATGTGTTATTTAGAATTTGCCATGAAATTTTCATAGAGCTAGTATTATTCTAGTTATAATATTGCCATTGATTCTTAATTTATTGTGTCAGCAAACATCCAGAAAATTTTCAGTATTTTAAAATGTATCGCATTTATACATTTTATGGAACTGTATATATCTAAATGGACAATGTTTCAGGTGCTCTAAAAAATAACAATTGTGACCCATTTTTCAAATATCTGCATTTCCTAGGTTCCCTTGGCTGAAAATCTTGCTCTGAATTATTTGTCTCATGTGTATCATTTGAAAGATTTCCAAGTGGAGATAAGATGAAGCTTCTTTCTACTTCTGTTACAGTAGGGAAGAAGAAATCTGAATTTTTTTTCTCTGTTTTGTATTTACTTTGGACCCACGTGGTCCATTCATGGATAATGAGTTAGTAATTAAGGTGTGAGTCCAGGTCTCCTAACTGAGAAAACCTGCAAGAGGCACCAAGGACCTCTCAGGAGGACCTTCCACATCAAACAGGAAGACTGAACGTAGACAAAAATTCAGGGTGATTTTGGTCACTTTAAAGGCGGGAACACCAGTATTGAGGTGTCCTTTAGGCTGGTTACCCTGGCTTCATTGAAGAATATATGGGGTACCTGTTGCAACAAGAAACTGGGCATCCTGAAGATGCCAAAAATCTAACCAAAATGAGTAGATGAAATGAGGTACAGGGATATTTTGAGAGATGTTTAGGAAATTTTACCTGCAGTCTTTGGAAGCTGCTTCCATGAGAGGTAACCAAGATGTAAAATACTATCATTTGTTCATTGAACAAATGTCTCTTCAGTGCCTACTATGGCCAGGAGCTAAAAACATGACAATGAGCCAGAGAAGTGAAGACTTGCTCCCTAGAAGCTACACCTGAGATGGGGATGGCTGAGGGCCCAGGCAGGGGAGGTGACTGCACTGAGGGAACCAGCCCAAGAGGGACATGTTAGGGGGCAATACCGGTGAGGTTGAGTTTGAAATTCTGCAGTTCATCAAGTCAGAAAACTACAAAAGTTCTTGCAATTCACAGGATGGTAGCATGGAAGGGAGATCACCTGGAGTGAAAGATCTGTAAATGTTAGAGTGTGGACAGAACCAGCTGCCAGGGTGGGAGGATGGACCAAGAGGACACAGGGAGAGGAAAGGTACCCAAAGACCAAATATGAGGAATCATGCACACGGAAGGAGAGACAAGTAGATCCCCATCCCAAAAGATATGTAAAGGGCAGCTATGGAGGAATGATCCTGAGATGCAGGGTAGTGTCAGGTGATTCACAGACTCAGAGATGACACATTGAAGGGAGCTTTCACTGTAGGACCAGGAGGCAGAAGCAGTGTCCCAAAGGCCATGTAGGAAAATGGGAGCACATGAATGGGACAGAGAGAGAGAGAAGGAACAGAGTCCTCTGCAAGGGATGTTCTCTTTGTCCTCACTGAAGAGGAAGGGTAGGGTGAGGGTGGGTGGGTCCAGAACACAAATCTAGATGGAAAATATTTCAAAGGGAAAATGAAATGAAAAGTCATTGAATGATATGTGGTTTTCAGGAAATCATTGCTCTGCGTTGTAGTTTTGCAAATAAGTGGGCCTGCATCACTTAACCCAGGTGACTCCTTCATTTTCCAAGAGCAGGGTAAGGTATAAATTAGACACAGAAGGAAACAAGAGCCTGAAGCACTTATCATATCACCTCTGCAGAGTTTCCAGAAGGCGATTCCAGCACTGATGACCACGTGGAGTGGTGCCCAGAAGTCATGCCTGGACAGGTGGAGAAGACCAACCAGACACTAGTGACAGAGTTTGTGCTGCAGGGGTTCTCAGAGCACCCACACCTGTGGCTGCTCCTGCTCAACTGCTTCTTCTTTCTCTACACCTTGGCCCTTGTGGGAAACACTCTGATCATCACAGTCATCACCTGCAGCTCTGGTCTCCATAGCCCCATGTACTTTTTCCTGTTCAATTTGGCCATGATGGACATCATCTGCACCTCCTCTGTGCTGCCCAAGGTGCTGGCTGGCCTGGCCTTAGAGGACAACACCATCTCCTTCCAAGGTTGCATGACTCAGCTCTTCTGGCTGGCCTGGTCTACATCTTCTGAGCTTGTGCTGCTCACAGTCATGGCCTATGACCGTTATGTGGCCATCTGCCGGCCACTGCATTATGGAACCTTGATGAGCCTGTGGCTCTGCTTGGCACTGGCTGTGGCAGTCTGGGTCACCGGTGCCCTGAATGCCTCAGTCCACACTGGTGTGATAGCACAGCTGTCCTTCTGTGGCCCTAATGTAATCACTCACTTCTTCTGTGAGGTCCCTCCACTGTTGCTGCTCTCCTGCAGCTCCACCTATATAATCAGCATCATCACCCTCTTGGCCAATGCCTTCTATGGATACACCAACTTCCTGCTCACCCTCCTGTCTTACGGCTTCATCATTGCCAGCATCCTACGCATCCGCTCAGCCGAGGGGAAGAGAAAGGCCTTCTCCACCTGCTCCTCCCACCTCATCGTGGTCTCTGTCTACTACTCAGCTGTGGTCTGTGCCTACATGAGCCCGGCCTCCAGCTACAGTCCAGAGAGAAGCAAACTGGCTGGAGTGTTGTACACAGCTTTCAGCCCCACCCTAAACCCACTCATCTACACATTGAGAAACAAGGATGTCAAGGCAGCCCTAGGGAAACTCCTCCCCTTTTATAGACATTAAATGCCATTCTTCTGTCCTGGATTGCCCCGTGCCCATATTCTGAAGACCACACATAAAGAAATAAGACCTAAGTATCACAGTTTTATTGAAATCATCCTCAGATTTGGCAGCTGGCCTACTTGGTGTGGCTTTACGGGTGTCATTTTGTTTGTTGGAATAATGTGAATGTGTTGCACTGACTCCTCTATGGGATCTCATGATTGTCACATAATAAATTTAGGTCTACAGAAGCAGACATAATTAGTGGGAGCCTCTCTTCATGTATGGCACAATCTGAGCAAAGTGTCAGATTCTGGGTAAATCACTCAAAGAACCCTGAGAACTAAAACTTCCCCATAGTCTTCTCCCATCTTCCTTAGATGTCACTCCCACTTTCTCACACACCAAGCCCTAGATGAAAGGGTTAACCAATTTTGCACTTACTAGAAGTCCTACGCCCACTATATTGTCCCGTCTAAAGTACTGGCCCATTCAGGTACTTCCCCTGCCCACGTACTTGTCCGCAGGGATTTATTTGTCCAGGACATGTACTTGTCCACAGGGGTTTATTTGTCCAGGATCCCCATTGCATCAGCACACATTCAAAATCGGTTTAAATTCAAAGTCATCGCAAATGCCCTTCTCCTCAGTCTTTCATCATCTGAGCCACAGAAAGCAACTTGTTTTTCTTGGACTTCTTGTGTTCTGATTTCCCAGGATCTTAATTTCAAGCCCTGTCAGCATCACCATCTGCATTAGGATCCACTTCATATGGGGTGTATCTCTGCCCTCCTGTGTCCAGTGTGGCGCTCCATCCCAAAACTTCCACTGTGCCTAATCACCCTTACCTGGAGGTATTTACATCACTGCCCAATACTCTGCTTATTCACAAAAATGAACCATAGATGCATGTATAAATATGAGTTGCATCAGTAGACAACACAAGCCTACAGCTGAAGATGCACCAGGTTCTTCATGAACCATTTAGAAACTGTAACCCAAATTTAATAAAATTGAGTTTACAGATAATGAGGCATGATATCTTGTCCAGACATGATTTGAGTTCACTGGGAAACGCTTTGCGTTAGCTGGCCATGTCCATGGAAATGGGATGGGGGAGTAAGTCTCTGGTCCAGGTTTGGGCTTTCCATTGTGGATTGCTGGAGTGAAGGTTTTGTGCTGTGAATTCATTTCTAAAGTTGCAGCAATTACCACAAGTGGGTGTCCTAAAATTTATTCTCTCATTGTTCTGGAGGTTACAATTCCAACCCAAGGTATTGACAGGGTAATACTCCCTCTGAAAGTACTGAGAGAGTATTGTACCTTGCCCTTTCCAACTGTTGGTGCTGCCTGATGGTCCTTGGTTTGTGGCAGCATCAATCCAATCCCTATCTCCATCATCATATGGCCTCCTTCCCTGTGTCTCTCCTCTGTGTCCATGTCTCCATCTTCACCTCCTTTCTCTTATTAGGAAACCAGGTATTGATTGAGATGAGATCCTTAGGTTAATTACATCAGCAAATAATCAATTACAAATATGAACACATGCATGGGTTCCCAGTATTTTTCTTGGGATTTTATTCAACACACTAGTTGCCAGCTTGCCCACCAAATTTGTCCCTGTACTGCATGGAGGATACATTCACCCCATCCCAATACCCCCCCCCATATCAACCCATTACAGCATCAACACTAAGTAGAAAATCTTGTTTACACAATATCAGATCCAAAGTCCCATAGCTCATCAATTAAATCTTGAAGATCATGGGTGAGACTCTGGATATGATCTAACTAGTGGGAAAGTTCTTCTTCTTCTATAGAATGCTGAAAATATAAAACAAGTCAACACTTACTAAAATACCATGATGGGACAGGCATTGAATGGACATCATCATTCCAAAAGTGATGAACTGGAAAAAATAAGAGTCATTAGTTTCAGGCAATTTCGAAACCCAGCACGGAAAATTTTCAGGTTCTTCTACTTTCTGTCATTAATGATGCCAGAATCTAGAGCATACATTCTCACAGATACAAGGTCACACACTTGGGTGTCTCAGGAAGATGAAATTTGACAAAGCTGGTGAGTTTTTAGTCCAGCTCTCTTGTCCTGCACTGGTCGTATAGACCTTTAAGGCCTCCCTGGGTGCTGCTCCTGAAAATTGTCTTTACACTGGCAGCGGCTCAGTCAGCCTGATCTCTTCTCTAGATTAGGATTAAGTTTCAAATTACATCACAGAAAGCCCAATATCCATGGCAGACAATGTGGAAAACAGTTTTTCTTCCTTGTGAAGAAAGACTGAAGGAAGGTAATCTTGGCCTGGTGGGGAAATGTGTAGTCTTTCTTCAGGCTGAAAGTTACCATCTGTGTCCTATGTTATTCTGCTCCAATTCCTAAGAGCAGGGAGCCTTTGTCACTACCACCTAAAAGAGGAGGTAGAAGGAGCAACATGGGCAAAGGGTTATGTTCTGACTCATTCTGGGGCCAACATCTTCCACTGACATATGTTTAGCCAGGTTGAGCATATTGCAGCCTTGATGGAAAGAAGGCCATTTGGCAAGTAGGAGAAGAGGCACATCAACTGGCCTTCCCATCTACGACAATGAATTTATTTGTCAGTTGGGTCCAGAAGCCCAAACTTGGATTAGAATAGCAAATGGAAATGACCAAACTATGATTATTAAAGTAGCTCCTTGTTCTCTAGATAGAGCTACAATAATATTTCCACAGTTTTTTTTATGCCATTCCTAAGTCATTCTCTGCAAGACTGATTGGGCCAAGGTTCAAGGCTGAAAGCAGGTTAGAGACCAACCTGTCTGATTTTCAAGAAAGACTACAAAGTTTGCAGACTTTTCTGAGAACTCTGGACTATCCTTAGATGAACCTGGAGCCAGAATTGACTTACTGCTATATTTGTCTAGGGACTAAAGTTAGCATTGCAACATTAGTAAAAAGTAACAAGTTTGACTTGGAAGCAGTCTCCATTATTGAATTGACAAAAATTGATCAACAGTTACCTTCCTCTCTAGAAATGGAAAAGGCCACTAAACTTCCAAAACATTTGCCTTACAATGAAAACAACTGCAGACCTCTCCTAAATCATCCCATATTCCAAGACATCATGGGGACTGTCACTATTGCAATTAAACAGGGCACTGAAAAAAAAGAGCAGTTTTAATGAAAATCAAATGTTATACGATGCTACCAATCCACAAACTCCACCATGTAATGCTCATTGACTGACTTCTGTGGGTAAATGTGGCTTTCTTCCATCCCTCACACTTAACCAGGAGGTTTAAAAAAATAAAAACTAATAGAGAAATTTGCACTTTCTTGACTAATACAACTAGTACCAGTGCTATTAATCCTGCTTATAAGCAGTCCTTACATCTGAAAAAATAAGTGGGGTCTCAAGTTCAAACCTCTTCCAAATCAGCTCCAACCTCAGTTATCAAAGGACCAGTCACAGAAATGCATTCTTTCCTACTTTGTAATAATGTACAATTCAACTTATTAAGATAAGTCTCTAAGTAAATGGAAATGATCTCAAGTTAAATGAAAAGGGGGAAATAATGTTATTCCGTTTTAGACCAGAGAAATTTATACATCACACAGACACATCAAGCTTTGAATATCATTCCACCTTTAAACAATCAATAGATAATACTCTCTGGGCTTCCATCCCTAAAGAGTTTGATTCTAATCCCCTGTGCATTTAGAAAAAAATGAAAAGTGCATAAATAATTTTAGTCCAAATGGGTCAGTATGAACTCCAATCTTTCTCAATGTCCCCTCAAGCCTGAAGCCATTAGAAGTTTGACTCCCATGACTCAAGACTTCAAACAGCAGACCTTAATAATCCTGTACATTAGTCCCTGCAATGTGACCAGCCTCCTTGTAAGAAAACCCAATGGTTAAGGAAGGTTTGACCAAGACCTAAGAGCAAGAAATAAAATTGCCATTCCCTGCTTATCCACTGTCCCAAATCTTTCCCTACTCCTATCCCAGATTCCACTGGATAACCCATTTCATTGCAGTTGTCCTCTGCAGTGCTTTCTTTAGCATCCAGCCCACACTGATGGCCAATATCCATTCACATTCACATAGAATGAATTACAGTGTACCTGGATGTTAGGCCTCAGGGATTCACAAAATCACCCATTTTTCATCAAGCCTTAAAAAATGGCTTTCAAGACATAACCTTTTCCTTAGGCAACACTCATAAAATACACTGAGGATCTCTTACATTATCCCCTAATAAAAAAATATGTCAAGTTGACTCTTTCCATTTAGTACAACTAAACTTACGTGGCCCTAAATCTCTTAGGGACACACCCCAATTTGTTCCGTAAGAAAGCTTTGTTAGTTTGCAAGCTTCTGGAATGTGGTATACAAGAACTGGAATGGCTTTTATAAAGGGGATTTAAGAAATTACAAGTTTACAGTTCTAAGGAAGATAAAGAGTCCAAATTAAGGCAACAACAAGAAGTTACCTTCACTCAAGAAAGGCCAATGACTTTAAAGCACTTCTGTCAAATGAGAAGTCACATGGCTGACATCTGCTGGTCCCTTCTCCTGGGCTCCATTGCTTTCAGCTTCTGTTCCTGTGGGGCCTCCTCACTTTGCTTCTCCAGGGCTGGCATTTATCTCTTGGCTTTCCTTGGCTCTCCACAGGTTCTGGCTTGCTTACTTTTCACAGTGACATTAGCTGGGTCCCAAGCATCTCCAAACATCTGTCTCTGTTCTCCAAGTGTCTGCATCTCTGTCAGTTTTGCTCTGAAGTCTCCATCAGCTCTCTCTCTATAGACTCTGTCATTTCCATCTCTCTCCAAAATGTTTCCCCTTTTAAGGACTCTAGTAATCTTATCAAAACCGACAGAGAATGGGTGATGTCACATCTCCATCTAATCAAAATATTTCACCCACAATTGGGCATGTCACATCTCCATGGAGATAATCTAATTGAAGGTTTTCAACCTACAGTATTGAATTGGGATTAAAAGGAATAACAGCTTCCATAAGACTGGATGAGGATTAAAGCATAACTATTTATTGAAATAAGTTTCCCCTAGGACCAACCTCAAGCTAACCCCAGTAGACAACCCACATCTAATCCTCTATACTGATAGATCATATTTAAAAACAAAATACCTGACAACAGATGACAACTGGATGTACCATAATTACCTTAATAAAGAATCCTGAGAGCAGAATTCATCCTAAAAAATTTTCATACAACCGACAGAATTAACACCCCTTAATTCAGCTTTCCAAATATCTAAAGGTTTAAGAACAAAAATTTAAACTGATAACAGATGTGCCTTTGATATGGGAGATTATATTGATATGCTGTAGAAATACAAGCCTACCTGGAACCACCGTAAGGGACGGAAAGCATGTAGCTAATCTATTAGAAGGTCATTTACTGCCCAAGCCAACTGCTGTTAACACAATTAAGGCTCACACCATGAAGTCCTTAACTCAAATGAAAGTTCTGGTAATCATTTGGTTGACCAGTCCACTTAGGTGGCAAGCTGAATCTCTCCACAAAAATAAAAGAAATTTGTTTGGTGGGTCAAGTCCCTATAATTGCAAACCTGAGCACATAAAAAAAATCATGAATTGGAAATTCTCCTGAGTCATACTGTTTGCCTTTCTTTCAAAAATCTTGATGCTGACTTTGATGGAATCCATTTTCCCAGTATTTCGTCAACTGGCCAGAAGTCAATTCTCTCTCCATGGGACATGACATTGGACCTTCTAGCTAAGTGGACAGCTGGAGTATGCCTCATAAAAATGGGACAGCCCACAATCAATCTTTATTGGTGAGCCCTTCTACAAAAGATCTTCTCAAAGGGGAAATGTTAAAGGAACTCCCTGTGGAGATGATGTGCAGCAACTGAAACATTCATTCATTGCTAGTGGGAATTCAAGATGATGTGGCCACTTTGGAAGACAAGCTTGTAGGTTATTAGAAAGCTATGATATCCTTACGACATCAGCATATAATTGTGCTCTGAGGTATATCCCCAAAGGTCGGAAAGTTTATGTCCAGAGAAAAGGATACAAATGGGTGTTTATAATAACTTTTCATAATTTCTAAAAATAAGAAATCAAGAAGGCCTTTGAAAGGTGAATGGGTAAAAAAACTATGGCTCATCCATACAATGAAACATTGTTCAGAAATGCAAGAAGTGGGTTAACAAACTATGAGAAGACATGGAGGAAACAATGCTAAGTGAAAAAAAAGGTTGTAAAGCCTACATAGTGTATGGTTACAACTGGAACATTCTGGTAAAAGGAGAATATGAAAACTGAAAAGTTCAATGAATGCCACAAATTATGGGGAAAGGATTGATTGTTATACATAAACCACCTGTATTTATCTGTATATATAAAACAAAGCTGCAGGAAAGGTAATCTTTTCAAATGCTTTTAAATTATCACTAGAAAAGCAGGAAACACTTAAGTATAAACCTTACAAAATATGTGCAAGATTTGTGTGCTGAAGCATAAAACTTTAAAAGAATAGAAATGACCCTAAATAAAAGGGCTAAATAATGGCTTCAAAGAATTTAAATTCTTTATATGTCATTACCCACAAATTTTAATCTAAAGAGTAAGTGCAATTCCAATCAAAATCAAAGGGCTTTTTAAAAAAAAAATAGAAACTGACAAGCTCATCTTAAAATATACATGGAAAAGCAAAGGGACAGATCTATCTGAACACTTTTGAAAATGTTACTGGATGCTATCTGATTTTAAGACTTCTAATGCTAGCAATGAGTTGTATTGGCAAAAGGATATACGTGTAGATCAATGGAAAGAAATAGAAAATCTAGCCACAGGCCCATAGATATATGGTCAATTGGTTAAAGTCAAAGGTGTAAAGGTAATTCAGCGAAGACATAGCAGTCTTTTTAGCAAATTGTGCTGGAACAATTGGATTTCCATTTATCAGAACAATAAACCTCAACTTTTACATCACAACATTTACAAAGCTCTATGTGAAATGGATCAAATACCTAAACATAAAAGCCAACCCTATGCAACAAATTCTAGAAGAAATATAGCAGTAAATCTTTGCATCCTAGGGGTAAATAATGATTTCCTCTCTAAGTCACAAAGTACATAAATCATCAAGGAACAGTTGGATAACGTGGGCTGCATAAAAGTTGAAAACTTGCTTTACAGAAGAAAATTAATAAAATAAAAAGAGCAAAAAAAAAAGGAGAACTTTTTTTGCAAAACTTCTTTCAGATGAAGGACTAGTGTCCAGAATAATAAAAGTCTCTCAAAATGCAATAATATAAAAGCAAAGAACCCAATAACGTTGTCAAAGGACATTGCAGCAAAGGTTATGTATAGATGATCAATAAGCATGTAAAATGAATTTTAACTTCATTGATCATTCATGAAATGCAAATAAAAAATACAATGAGATTCCATTATAAGCATATCAGAATGACTAAAATAAAAACTACTGACCATATACCAAATACCAAGAAGGCTGCCTGAATGGAACTCTAATACATTGCTTCTCAGAATGTAAAATGGTAGAATCACCTTGTAAAACATGTTAGAGGGAAGGTACATCTACCTGTGTGAATAAAACTATTTAAAAATGAACAGAAAGAAACAAGTGCTACAGAATATGTGGAGAAAGAGATGTACCTATTCACATTTGTTGATAAGGAAATGAGAGATTCAGCCCCTTGGATGGCAGTGTGGTGCTTACACAGGAAGCTAGGGGTGGGGTTGCATGTGATCCTGAAACCCCATTGCTCAATGTATACCTGGAGGAGCTGAGTTTAGGGACATGAATGGACATTTGCACACTGGTGTTTCTGGCAGCAGTGTTCAAGATCCACAATGAATGGAGGCAGCTTAAGGATACAGCAACTGAGGAATGGAAGGGAGAACTCTGGTGTATACATACAATGGACTACTGAGTGGCTTCAAGAAGGAATGAAGTTGTGAGGCATGCAACTAGATGAATGAACTTAAAAGCTGTATGTTGATTGAAATGTTAGGAACAAAAAGACAAATATTATCATGCTTCAATCGTATGGACTATCTATAATACAAAAATTTGGTGAACTAAAGTTGAGAACATGGGATACCAGGTTGGGGCATATTGCAAACGGTCCTAGCTTGTAAGCTCTTACAGGAACCATATATATTCAGGAAGTGTAACTACTTAATTTTAAATTCTGAGATATGGAGCTGTTTGTATATAACATGGTCGTTCCCAGAAACTCAGGGTATTTATGTGACACCTGAGACGAAGAGTTAGAGCTCTGAAGCTATGAAAGTCAGCAGTACCCCATACAGGAACCGTTTAAAAACTTGAAAAAGGGATCAGGCATTGAGTAGAGATATGAATGAAGCTGATCTTGATAGGACTAAGCTATATCAGAAGACTGGGTAAAGGATGATATCATCCATATTTTAAAACTTCAACTTCTGTGTGAGACTAAAGGAAGAGATGTTGTTTGGTGCAAAATTTATATTTGGAGTAGTACATTTCCTAATTTAACTTGTATGGTCAGTTTCATTGAACACTGCATTAGCTAGCATTTTCTAGAGAAACAGAATCAGCAGGAGATACCAGTAAATGTAAAATTTATAAAAGTATCTCATGTAACTGTGAAGATGTGAAAATCCAAGGTCTGTCGGGCAGGCCATGAGCTGGTAGATCCAATGAAGGTCTTCAAAGAACTCTCAGGAGAGGCTGGCTGTCTGAAGCAGGAAGAGTGACTGTCTCTTCTGAATCCTCCTTAAAGGACTTCTGGTGATTAGATTAAATATCATCCATTGCAGAAGACACTCCCCTTAGCTGAGTGCAAACAGCTGTGGATGCAGCCAACATTGTCATTATTTAAGTCCATGAAATGTCCTCACAGCAACACACAGGCCAGCACATGCCTGACCAGACTGCTGGGCACCACCACCTGGCCAGGTTGACACACGAACCTGACCATCACAATCCACCCCATGTCAACTAGGTAACTATACACATCACCTTAAACCATACTTACACTCTGCTAAGTAGAGAACAATAACACACAGATTATTTCCTCCCATAACAATGCTCAACTGTCTTGTGTACAACTGGAAATGCATTAAATATCTCCAGAATAGGGAGCAAGTCTTTGGGTAATATTCACTCTTACACTTAATATCTTACAACTTAAATACTATAACATGAACAAAACAGCTTATGTCATATGATAAAATGAATAAAATAAGGAGGAAAACAAAGATATTTGACTTATGTATAAATACATAAATTTGCAAAGCAATTACAAGGCAAGGAAGAAATATTCATACCACAACAGTCCTTGTTTCTGCAACTGATAACATGGGTCATAGTTCATTCTGATCACTACCTTTTTCCACTACCCATTCCATGTTCCCTTTACCCTCAGCAAGCAACTCAGGTGGCCAGGTTCTTTGCACCTTCATTTCTGAAGTTTGGGAGCACTTGGTTTCCTGCCTGGAATAGGTTTTTGCAGTTTTCCATTGATTATAATTACAGATCCATTGATTGTAATCACAGAGCATGGCAGAACTAAGAGATGTCCTAAGGAATCTCCTATATTCCAGGAAAACTTTATCTCCATTCTATAGTTGCAGTCCTATTTCCTCCTGATAATCAGGGTCAATCACTGCAGTTAGTAAAGTAATTCCCTTCTTGGCTTGTTGATCCAGGGACATGAGTAACCCAAAGTGACCAAGTGGCACTCTTAGATTCCAGTTCAATGGACTCATTGTTGTTTCTCCTGGTGGAAGCACTTCCCCTTCTGGAACTAAAACCTGTAGACCATCAGAGCAAAGGGTAAGAAGGACAGGAAGCAAAAATTTTCCTAGTGGATTGCTATGGGCAATAGTGAGTGGTGCCAATCCCCTTTCTACCCCTTGGTTCCTGGACCCATGGATCCCGGCTATGGGAGAAACAACACCATAGAGTGGATGCTGATTCAGAGCAATGCACTTCCTCCTGGAGAACATCACACCAGCCCTGCAAGTTTTGCCACCTACTTGGCATTATTATCGAGTTTTCAAAAGGCCATTCCACTGTTCTATAAACAAGGTCTCTCTGGATGATGAGGAACATGGTAAGAACAGAGAATTCCATGAGTATGTGCCTAGTCTCACCCTTCATTTGCTGTGAAGTGTGTTCCCTGATCAGAAGCAATGATGCGTGGAATACCATGATCATGGATAGGGCATTCGGTAAGTCCATGGATGATAGTTTTGGCAGAAGCATTGCATGCAGGGAAAGCAAGCTCACATCCAGGGTATGAATCTATTGCAGTAGAACAAATCACTGCCTCTTCCATGATGGAAGTGCTCCAATGTTATCAAACTGTCACCATGTAGCTGGCTGATCACTTTTGGGAATGGTGCTATATTGGGGCTGAGCATGGATCTCTGCTACTGACAGATTGGGCATTCAGCAGTGGCTGTAGCCAGGTCAGCCTGGGTGAGTGGAAGGCAATGTTGCTGAACCCATGCATAACCTCCATCCCTACCACCATGGCCACTTTGTCCATGAGCCCACTTGGCAAGGACAGGAATTGTTAAGGAAAGAGACTGACTGGTATCCACAGAATGGTCATCTTATCCACTTGATTATTAAAACCTTCTTCTGCTGAATCACCGTCTGGTGAGTATTCACATGGGATACAAATATCTTCATGTTTTTAGCCCACTCAGAAAGGTCTATGCACATACTTCTTCCCCAGACCTCTTTGTCACCAATCTTCCAATCATGCTCTTTCCAAGTCCCTGACCATCCAGCCAAACCATTAGTAACAGTACATGAGTCAGTTTACAAATGTACCTCTGGCCAGTTCTCTTTCCAAGCAAAATGAACAACCAGATACACTGCTTGAAATTCCACCCACTGAGAGGTTTACCCTCACCACTCTCTTTCAGGAACTACCAGAAAGGGGTTGTAGTGTTACAGCTGTCCACTTCCAAGTGGTCTCAGCATATAGTGCAGAACCATCTGTAAATCAGGCCTGAGTTTTCTCTTCCTCAGTCAACTACTGTAAGGAACTCCCCAAGAGGCCATAGCTCTGGTCTGGGAAAGAGAAGGCAATGTGGCAGGAGTGGAGACCATGGGCATTTGGGCCACTTCCTCATGTAACTTACTTGTGTCTTCAGCACCTGCTCTGGCCCTATCTCATATATACCATTTCCATTTTACAACAGAGTGCTGCTGTGCACACCCAACCTTGTGGCTTTATGGGTCAGCAACACCCAGCCCATTATAGGCAGTTCATGTCTCATGGTAAGTTGGTGGCCCATGGTTAAGCATTCAATCTCTACTAAGGCCTAGTAGCAAGCGAAAAGAGGTTTCTCAAAAGGAGAGTAGTTATCTGCAGCAGATGGTGAGGCTTTCCTCCAAAATCCGAAGGGTCTGAGGTGTGATTCTCCCATAGGGTCTATCAATGCCTCTCAACAGCATCTCTATTTGCCACTGACACTTCCAGCACCAGCTCTGCTGCATCAAATGGTCCAAGTGGCAGGGCAACTTGTACAGCAGCCTGGACCTGTCACAGAGCCTCTCTTGTTCAGGCCATCACTCAAAATTATCTGCTTTTCTGGTCACTTGATAAATGGGCTGAAGTAGCATACCAAAATGAGAAATATGTTGTCCTCCAAATCCAAAGGGACCAACTAGGCACTCTGTCTCTTTTTCTCATCATAGGAGGGGCCAGATGCAGTAACTTATTCATCACCTTAGAAGGGATACCTCGACATACCCCATGTCTCTGGATACCCAGAAATTTCACTGAGCTGGAAGGCCCTGTATTTTTGTCAGATTTATCTCCCATACTCTAACATGCAAATGTCTTACCGATAACTCTAGAGTAGTTGCTACTTATTGTTCACTAGGTCCAATCAACATGATGTCACAAATATGATGGACCAGTGTGATGTCTGGTGGGAAAGAAAAATGATCAAGTTCCCTGTGGATAAGATTATGACATAGGGCTGGAAAGTTGACATACCCCTTAGGCAGGACAGTGAAAGTATGTTCCTGACCTTGGCAGCTGAAAACAAACTGTTTCTGGTGGTCTTTACTAACAGCTCTTGAGAAAAAAGCATTTGCCAGATCAATCGCTGCATACCAGGTACCAGGGGACATATTGATCTGCTCAAGCAATGATACCACATCCAGAACAGCAGCTGCAATTGAAGTTACCACCTGGTTGAGCTTACAATAATCCACTGTCATCCTCCAAGGCCCATATGTTTTCTGCACAGGCCAAATAGGAGAGTTGAATGGGGATGTGGTGGGAGTCACCATGCCTATATCCTTTAAGTCCCTAAGAGTAGCACTAATATCTGCAATCCCCCTTAAAAGCCTTCCAGTGATTAGATTAAGTGTCACTCATTGTAGAAGTCATGCCCCTTAGCTGGTTTCAGCTGTGTATGCAGCAAGCATAATCATTTAAATCCATAAAATGTCCTCATAGAAACAGACAGAACAATGTTTGCCCAACCAGATGACTGGGCAAATTGACACATGACTACATGGCCAAGTTGACACATGAATCTGAGCATGACAAACACCATAAGTACCTGGAATCTTGAATAGAGCATGAGATTTTGTTGGTTTGTACAGGTAATCCTGATAAATCCCAGAGTGATTTGGACAGTGAACAAAGGAGTGTTTACAAAGTCCCCTTGGGGGGATGGGGAGAAAGGGGACATATTTAACTACCCCATTTGGAGAATTTCTGATATTCTCACAAGCAGGGGGAACAACCAAATCAATAGGCCAAGCACTCAATCTTAGGGTTTGCCCTTATGAAACTTATTCCTGAAAAGGATAACTAAGCTTACTTAAAATTAGGCCTAAGAGTCACACCAAGAGAATCTCTTTTGTTGCTCAGATGTGGCCTCACTCCCTAAACTGACATGGCAAGTGAACGCACTGCTCTTCCCCATCTATATGGGGCATGATTTCCAAGGGTGTAAATCTCCCTGGCAATGTGGGACAGAAATCCCCAGATTAGCTGAAACCCAGCATCAAGGGTTAAAGAAAACCTTCTTGACCAAAAGGGGGAAGAGAGAAATGAGACAAAATAAAGTTTCCATGGCTGAGAGACTTCAAGCAGAGTAGAGAGGTTATCCTGGAGGTTATTTTTACACATTGTATAGATATCCATTTTTAGTTTATGGTGTATCAGAGTAGCTAGAAGGAAGTGCCTGAAACTTAGAACTGTGCTCTAGTAGCCTCTCTTGAAGATGATTGTATAACGATATAGCTTTTACATTGTGACTGTGAAAACCTTGAGTCTGATGCTCCTTATATCTAGGGTATGGAGAGATGAGTAACAAATATGGATTAAAAAATAAACAAAATAATAAGGGGCATAAAGGCTAAAATAAATTGAAATACTAGTGGTTAATGAGAGGAAGGGGTAAGAGGTATGGTGTGTATGAGTTTTCTCTTTTTTATTTCTTCTGCTGGAATGATGTAAATGTTCAAAAAATTATCATGGTGATGAATACACAACTATGAGATGATATAGTGAGCTACTGATTGTACACCATTGTTCTAGTTTGCTAGCTGCCAGAATGCAACACACCAGAGATGGATTGGCTTTTAATAAAAGGGGATTTGTTTCATTAGTTCTTCAGAGGAAAGGCAGTTAACTTTCATCTGAGGTTCTTTCTTATGTGGGAAGGTTCAGGGTGATCTCTGCTGGCCTTCTCTCCAGGCCTCTGGGTTCCAACAACTTTCTCCAGAGTGTTTTCTTTCTTCCTCTCCAAAGGGCCAGGCTGAGCTGTAAGTGCTAAGATGAGGTATGCTGAGCTGCTTGGGCTGTGCTACGTTGGGCTCTCTCATTTAAGCACCAGACAATTAAGTCAAACACCATTCATTGCAGCAGGCACACCTTCTAGCTGACTGACTGCAGATGTAATGAGCAACAAATGAAATTCACATATCATTGGCTCATGTCCACAGCAACATAACTAGGCACCTTCACCTGGCCAAGTTGACAACTGAATCTAACTACCACAACCATGTAAGGAATATTTGGATGTCAACAATGTTTGTAAATTTGTGTTGTTTTTACAATGAAGACATTAAAATTTTAAAAAATGATATCCACTACAAGGTATAGCATTTCCACTAGTTGATATTGACCCAAAGGAAACACAAGCATAGCCACACAAACTTGTACAAAAAAAAAGGTATGCAGAACCTGTTGTGTGAATAAACTAATAGTGTTACATCCATCCATGTAAAACTTTTCAGAAGTTAAAAGTACTAAACTGGACTGGATTTCAAGGGGCTCCAGCGAATTGTACCCCATAGAATCTCTTAGCAACTAGTAAAAGCTGGCATAGCCATATCTGTGAACTCTCTGGAAACCAGATAAAGAGTTGCAGTAACTGGGAAGCTGCAAAAATCAAGGGAAAATGCCCGAAAAGTAGACAAATTTTTTTTGCCCTTGCTATCTCCTCAACCTCATCCTCTGCAGCAAATGTGGAGCCAGATAGAACTCCCATTGTGGGACCCTGCCTCTCTTCCAGGGGAACAGAATAACTCCTGTGCAAACATTGGAGTGCCCAGAGCTGAGTGTTCATCTATATGTTTGAAGCTTGAGACTGAATCAGCCAGCAGAGAGGCTTGGAAAACAGTTGCTTCATTGCTGATAAAGACACATACAGTTGGACTACTGACAGAGAGCAGAGGCATAAACAAGGGCAGAGCCCAGCAGACGTCACCATGTGCTTTCCTGTGAAATGCTAAGCCAGCCAGAACCCAGAGTTGTGTCCCAGAGGAGCTAAGTGAAGGCCCGCAGACCCTTAGAGAGGAAACCATTGGCATCAGAAGTGGAAGCAAAGAAATGGGAACAAAGACCAGCAGATTCCAGCCATGTGCCTTTTCCAGATGCCTTAATTTGGACATATTTAGATATATTAGAACTGTAAACTTGCAACTTATTAAATTCCCTTTTTAAAAGCAGTTCCATTTCTGATATATTACTTTCCAGCAGCATTACAAACTAAACCATTAGGGTCTTTTGTAGTCTTTTCTTACACACTGCAGATTTAATATTTTAAAATGTTTTCTCTGGAAATTATTCTCTGTGATGACTCTCCCTTGATTGTGTTACCAGCAGATGAGAACACAAAGATTTCCTTGGGCTTAGTCCTCCTACCAAGAATATCTCCCCAAGGCAAATGCAGCATTCAGGTTTGTCTCTGTCCTTCTGAGCTTCTATCTTTTATTTACCTTTGCTTATTACGTGTTTTGGAGTTCTCCTGTGTACAGAAGTTTGGTTGTCTCCTCTGTTTCCTGGGTGACTGACTCTCTGCTCTGGGCTGTATGAAGCCAGCAAGTCTTTACCCCAGATTATTTGCAATTTAATACCCCTTCTATTATCTCATTCTGACTTTTGCTGCAGGGCAAATTCTGGGAGGAAGGGCACCCAAGAGAGGACTTCCCAAAGTCAGTGTGTGTCAACTGAAACAGCTCCAGGGACCCACAAGGGGGCAGAGAATACCTCCAAAGTGCCCTGGAAGGTGATCAAGAGCATGCCAAGTGTTTCTTCCTTGGCTCCACAAGGCAAACTTTCTTGACCTGTATTCTGGTTTGCTAGCTTCCAGAATGCAGTACACCAGAAATGGAATGGCTTTTAAAAAGGGGAATTCAATAAGTTGTTAATTTACTCTTCTAAGACTGAGAAAATGTCCCAGTTAAAACAAGTCTAGGGTCAAGAAGATATCTTGGGTCAAGAAGGCCAATGAAGTTCAGGGTTTCTCTCTCATTTGGAAAGGCACGTGGTGATCACGACATCATCTTCTAGCTTCTCCTGGCTTCCTGTTTCGTGAAGCTCCCTGGGAGGGATTTTCCTTCTTCATCTCCAAAGGCCACTGGCTGGTGGACTCTGCTTCTCATGGCTATGTCGTTCTGCTCTGCTGTCTCTGAATCTCTTCTCCAAAATGTTTCCTCTTTTGTAGGATTTGAGGAAACTAATCAAGACCCACCCAAATGGGTGGAAACACATTTCCCCAAATCCAGTTTAACAACCACTCCTGATTGACTTACATCTCCAGAGAGATGATCCAATTACAGATTCAAACATACAGTATTGAATAGGGATTATTCTCCCTTTATGTAATGGAATTTAGATTGAAACATGGCTTTTCTAGTGGACTTACACCCTTTCAAACAAGCACAGATTATCTAGAAAATGTGCTCCTTCAACTAACTATCCCCCATATCCTTGAAGAAACACAGTGTCTTTAAGTTCCCTTGACTGTGGCCTTTACCCAGGGTATTGAAACAATGGGCAACCTCAGGGCCAGGCCCCCAGGGATGAAAAGTTGCTAATCAAAAGCCATAATCAGTCATTTTTGTGCCTCTTCCCAATCCTACTGAAGTGGATTTTATGTCCCTTTCTGTCATAAGGGGGCTAGCCAGGAGCTGTGCCCCACTGCAGCATGCCATGAGAGTGGCAGATGAGTGCCCACAGGCACCAGGCAAAGACAGCAAATTACTGACCTTTGCCATCAGTCTCTATCTCTTCCCCACTCTTCACTGGATGCTGTGCAGTAGGGTTCTCCTGCCCTGGGAGCTTCAATCTACCTGTTTCATATGCTTCCTGCCTATTTAGCAGTTGCTCTGTTAGAAGGAGCTTCCTGTTCCACCATCTGACTACAGTCCCCAATAACTGAATATTTATATCATGCTATATCCATGCAGTGTAATATGACTCAGCAGCAAATGTACACACACTTCTAACACATACAAAAACACAAATAAATGACACCAGCATTGCTTTGAGTTTTAAAACAACTGAACTAAAGGGGTATATAGAGAATAATTCCATTTACAGAAATCCCAGAAGAGGCAAGACTAATATAAGAGTTTAGAAATAAATCAGTGATTTGGGAGCAGAGGACAAAGGATAGCACAAAATTTGCTACCAAAGGACACAAAATTCACTCCAGGATGAGAGAGCTGTTCTATTTTGATTGAAGTACTACCAGTTACATGGGTGTGAATGCTCATCACAATTATACTCATGGATTTTCTCACTGAACATACTATGATACAATTGATTTAGAGTCCTTGTTAAACAGGGAAAAGGGTGAAAATGCCCACATATGATCAAAGCATATGTATTATGCAAGCAGGTATGCACTTTGAATTAAAATCCAACCTGGGCAAACACTGTCAATTTGTTCTGTAGAGTTTCAAAATTCAAAATTAAAAAAAGTGTACCAAAGGAGCACTGAAAGGAAATTAAAGCAATTACTTGCATTGCTTACATCTAGGAAGAATAATAAGATGCATAAAAGAAAAAAACACACTTGGAATATGCTGCATTGCTGTGTGTACTTTTAATAATATGCATAATTAGCAGAATACAAACTTAAGAAAGAATAGACAAATATTGAGGAAAGCGCTCCTAGAGAGATTGGCTGCATTGCTGGGCTGCTCTTGCCCTTAGAAATTAAGGCTCAAATTGCCCAAGTCTATCCTCAGCACCTCAATTACAAAAAACATTGGTCATGAACCATAGAGCCAAGTTTAATTACCCCTGAGTGATTTCCCTGAGAGTCTGCCTCCCAAGGACAAACACCTGGCCCTGGTCTTGGGAAAACAGAGGCTGACCTGAAGACCAGTTAAATCCCAGCCCAGAGATACAGGGAAGAGCGCTAGAGTATCACTTCACAAGGGGAGGCATCTGTGATCACTGTAGCACTATGGACTGAAGCCACTTTCCCAGAGTGTCCAACAAAGTCATTGGAGGGTGAAAAGATGAGTGAAGCATTGGTACCTATTTCTCTGGATTAATTGTCCACAGTTCTTGGGACTAAATATGAAGTTTACACAATTTCCTAAGGCAACGTGACCTGGATACATGACCACTTCAAGTTTATAAGAAAAACACATGGCCAAAGACAGATTTTCATAGAAAACATTTGGTTTCATGCTCTATTATGTGAAAGGGATAAGGTCAAACATTTTTTCATTGTCATTGATTTAGTCCTCTCTAATATTTTATGTTTTGTTCAATAACTTGTTTACTCTCTCGTGTGCCTTGTCAATAAAAGAAAGTTCAGGAATCTAAGAACCATGTCCATGACTAGAGAAGACTTGGGGTGTCCCACTAAGCTGTGGCCTCTAGAGAGAACTTCGTGAAATGGTTGCAGACCCCAGACCCTAACCCCAAAGTCTATAGATCAACATTCAAGAGTAGAAAAACCTCTTCAGATTTAATGAAAGGAAAATGTTAATCCAGCCCTATTAGGTAAGACAGGGCTGTGTCTATGGTGGATTCAGCACTTAGATAAGTGGCATCTAATATTGTTGCCATTTATCCATTAAAAGTCAGAAAATTGAGAGAACAAGTTAGGGCAAGAACATGATATGAGGGCTGTAGGCAGTTGACCCTTCCCCCAGTGTACCCAGCATATATCAAGCCTCATAAGGTCCAGGGGCCCAGGAAGGGACTGTGGACACAGTGGTGGACCAAAGGCAGCCTGGGCCCTGACAGAACTTCAGCTCTTACAGCTGTGCTGCTGTCCTCTCTGAGGTCATGTCCTCATTCGCTGCCTTGTGGGGCTGCTCCAGGCCAGTGTTGAATTCCTAGACTCTCCCATGGCCTCTAACAGGAGCTGCAGTCTCAACCACTTAATGTCTTCTCCAGAGGAACACATTAGAGCTCACTCTGTCTTCCAAGCAGGACAAGAAGTGCAGGAAGGAGCCTCACAGCTTTGGTTGGTTCCAGGCCCCTTCTGCCAGGGTGTGGGGTGGGGAGGCACATAATTTATTCCCCGTGCATGTCAGCTACTGGCTCCGGAAGAAAGAGACAAAGATACTTCCTTGGATCCAACCTCTGGAGAGGTATACCAGTAGTCTTTGCTAAGGCCAGTGTGCAGGCATCTGATGATTACTGATTTATTGCTTTTTAATGTTGTATGAGTTTTTTCATACATATTTTATTGAGAAACTGTAGTTTACAGAGAAATGCCAAAAAAGAACAGAGCATTCACATGCACCCTCCCTCCCCTATCAATTGCGTGGAGTTTCCCCTCTTATAACATCCCATGTTAGTGTGGAACATTTGTTACAAATGATAAATAATATACATAGATAGATACAATGCAGAGTCAACCTTAATGCGAACTATGGGCTTTAGGACAAATGCAAACACAGATTCCAACATACCCCAACTTCCCCAGATACCCAAATCCACCAATTTATTTTACCATCATTACTGTGTCATTCTATCCATTTATCTATCACTCTACCTATGTATCTTCTGAAGATTGGAGAGCAGGTTGCACATACTCCTTGAATACATGTACATTCCTTATGAAAAGTTATCTTCACATAGTTATTCACCCTAAGTGCAGTTATCAAATTCACAAAATTTAGTGTTGATGTAAAGCTTTGCAGGTTATCTTCCAATTTTTCCTTATTACCCAATAATGTCCCTTTGAGCCTTTTTGCCTCCATTCTTAAATCTCTTCCAGCACAATGTAATGCAATGTATTGCATTTTCATTTTCTCTTTAATTTCTCTGCCCTGCATTTTCCAAAATTTTGTAGACACATACACAACCTAAATCTTCCCATCTCAACCCCTTCAAAGCAGTGGGATTCATCACACTGACCGTATTGTGGTACCTTCACCACCATCTTTACTATAACTTTCCCTTCACCCCAAACAGAAACCCTACATTATGCATTAACTCTGCATGGCCCCTATGACCCACCCTGGTAGCCTGCACTCTGCTTTCAGGCTTAGGATGGATTCTCTGACATTTTCCTTATTGCTATCATATAACTTAAATTTAACCTCCTAAATACAACAATCTTGATGGCTTCAATACCAACATAACATCTCAAGAGCATACATACATAATGTATGTTCTGCATCCTCCACCTTTATGTAGTTGTTTCAAAATTAATATTAATCATTATGAGTCCGAAACAATTGATCTATCACCCCATTATATGCTTTTGTCTTTAGATATGTTAGGAAGAGAAAAGTAGAGTTACAAATCAGCACACAATGGTACTGGCATTTATCTATACCTATGTCATTATCTTTAACCAGATATTTCTTTCTTCATGTGGCTTCAGTCAATTGTCTATTGTCCTTTTGCTTTCAACCTGCAGAATTTCCTTTGGCAATTCTGTTAAAGCCACTATAATGATAACTAATTCTCTCAGATTTTTTTCATCTGAGAATAACTTAACACCTCCCTCAAATTTTTTTACATGGGCAGGATCTCCAGAATGACAGGGAAGAGCTCTGCCACTGAACTACTGTTGCCTGCCCCCTCCCTCATTTTTGAAGGGCAGTTTTGACACATACAGAATTAGTCGTGGGCAATTTTTTTGTACTTTCCTGATAAATAATGTTGTTGAAAACTTTTTGATGCACTTATTGGACATACAAAAACTGTGGTTTGTATCCATTCTATTTTGTCATTCATCCATTTTAAATTGGGTAGTTTTTCTTCATACTTTTCAGTTTTTGGGGTGTTTTACATAGTCAAATATGAGTTCTTGGTCACCTATAGTATTGTAAATTATTCCGCCCAGCCTGAGACTTCCCTATTCGTTTTTAATTGTGTCTAGTGATGAGGACAAGTTCTTAATATTTATGAAAACTGGCTTATCAATGAATCTTTTATTGTTAGTTTTTTTGTGCCCTATTTAAGAAACTTTGTCTAAAAAGATTACCTACGAGATGGCACCGTTATTCTCCTATGTTTCCTTTCAAAACCTTTATAATTTTGCCTTTTCTCATCAGGCTATAATGAGTCAGTTATCAAAATTTATCAAGAGTGAGAAAGCAGTCAAAATTTGTCTTTGTCCATATGTCTTTTCAGTTCCCTCTACGTGATTTGCTGAAAGACATTCCTTGCCTTGGAATGTCAGAAAAATCACTTGACTAAGTGTATGGGGCTATTTTTGACAATTATTCTGTTTCATTGATTTATTTGTCTAAACTTAAACAAAAATGAAATTGTTGTGATTATTGTAGCATTCATCATTGCATTCCTGAGACCAGGCACTGTAAATCCTCCAGATGTGTTCTCCTCTTCAAAACTATTTTCTCTATTTTAGATCCTTTTTGATTCTATATCAGTTTTAGAATAGGCTTAGCAATTTCTCTTTTTAAAAATCTCTGCTAACATTAGGATTGAGATTGTGTTAAATCTACAGATCAATTAAGAGGCTGTGCCATCATAATAATATTCGGTCTTTCAATTCATGAATGTGGTGTATCTCTTATTAAATTTCTCTTGGCAATTTCACAGATTTTTAATCAGAGGTTAGTGTTTAAGTTATCTTTTGTATGCATAACTTAATGGTTTTGCTTATACGGTTACCTCATAAAGAAAGTTGGAAAGGGATTCCCCTCCACAGTTTTGCAATAGTAATAACATTTCTTCGTTAGATGTTAGCTAAAATACCCAACTGCATCCTCCAAGTGAAGTTTACTTTTAGAAGGAATCAATGTTTTAGATCAATAGAAATGATTTAAGGTTTTCCTGGTTTTTTGGATGGGTTTGTAAGTTGCATTTTTCAAATAATTTATGCATTTCCTCTGTTTGCAAATGTATTGCCTTAAACATTATCATAATATTCCCTTATTATCATTTTAAGGTCAATATGTAGATATATTCTTTCTGTCATTCTTGTTAATGGTAATTACTGATTTCCCTCCCTTTTGTTCTACATTAGTGCTTACAGGTTATTTTCAAAGTGTCAATCTTTCATATCACCACCATTTAAATATGTTTACACTCTGCTGTATGATTTCATTTCACTAATTTCTGGTGTTACCTTTACTATTTCATTAGTTTTACTTAGTCTGTATTCAACTGGATTGGTTCATTACTTCTTAAATTAGAAACTTAGGGTATTGACTTTAAGCATTACCACTCTTCTCATCTATAATTAATTGCAATATAAATACTATTTTTTAAGTTCTTTATTGTATAATATAACATATACACAAAGCAAAGAAATAAAAAAGCAGTAATTTTCAAAGCACTCTTCAACAAGTAGTTACAGGACAGATCCCAAAGTTTGTGATGGGCTACCATACCGTCCTCTCAGATTTTCACTTCCAGCTGCTCCAGAATACAGGAGGTTAGACATTATAAATATTTTTTATCATCACAATTGACTTTTCTCTCTTTTGTGAAAAATAACACATATACAAGAAAGCAATACATTTCAAAGCCCAGCACCGCAATTAGTTGTAGAACATATTTCAGAGTTTGACATGAGTTACAATTCCACAATTTTAGGTTTTTACTTCTAGCTGCTCTAAGATACTGGACACTGAAAGAGATATCAATTTAATAATTTAAAATATTCATTTGTTAAATCCTATCTTCTCTGTAAAACTCCACTATCACCTTTGATCTTTCTATTCCTCTCTTTAGGGTCGTTTGGACTATAGCCATTTTAACTTTTTCTTGTTGGAAGGGTCTGTCAATACTATGAGGTAAGGAAATGGAACTATCTGATGTTCTGGAGAGACTGGGCTGACTAGGTTTCAGGACTCATCTGGCCCATGAGCACATCTGGAGGTTGTAGGTTTCTGGAAAGTTACACTAGTGCATGGAACCCTGTGGAACCTTATATATTGCCCTAGGTGTTCTTTAGGATCGGCTGGAATGGTCTTGGTTGGGGTTTAGTGGGCTATGATAGGTAGCAATGCCTAACTGAAGCTTGCATAAGAGCAACCTTCAGAGTGCCTCGACTCTCTGTTCAAATAGATTTGAGCTCTCTCTGTCACTGAATCTTTATTAATTACACTATTTTGGACCCTTTTGGTCAGGATGGAATTGTTGATCCCATGCTGCCAGGTCTGTATTCATCCCTGGGACTCCTCTTCCATGTCACCAGGGAAACTTTCATCCCTGGATGTCATGTCCCAACTAAGGGGTAAGGCAATGATTTCGCTTGCAGAGTTGGGCTTAGAAAGAGTGAGGCCACAACTGAGCAACAAAAGATGTTCTACAGAAGTACTTTTAGGCATGTCTATAGGTAGTATAAGCTTCTCTGCTACCTACATAAGCTTCACAAGAGTAAGCTTCAAGCTCAAGGGCATGGCCTATTGATTTGGGTGTCCCTAACATTTGATACAGTATCAAGGGATTCCCTGATGGTAAAGTTTAATAGTTCCACATTTTTCCCCATCCTGCAAGGGACTTTGCCAATACTTTTTGATTATCTGCTCAATATACTTTAGGATGTATCCAGGCATTACATTAACCTATACTGGATTAAAAGGCCTATTCCTTATTTTGTGGGCTCCCTGTGTTTCAGTTGTTTCAATGAACTATACAGATAGGTTGAATTAGATTATGTGCAATAGAAAAATTCAGTTCCAGACCAAATAAACCTTTCTTCCTATATTCTCAAAGAGTATGTGTGGTTCTAAAATATAGACACTGTCTTCCTTACCCCTCTGCTCTGAATGATTTTAACCCCAACCTGATCAGCTTCATTCTCATCTCTAGATATCAGGTTTTATATATATCAGTCTCTTGAATTCCAGAAATAATAATTACCACTCTAGACTAAATGTGTCTGCTATAAAAGCATACAATCTAGGCCCCTGTTTTCTTATAAGCATTTTCTAAAGGAGACCTTGCATATTTTGTACTTTTCTTTCTGACTTATTTGCCTCACCAAATATCTCACATATTCATTCACATCATTGCATGCCCCATTACTTCGTTCCTATTTGTAGCAGTAAAGCATTCATTCATGAGTACTTCTTCAAATATTCCAAATATTTTCCAATTTTTCTTGCTATTTCTTGGATGTATGTTTTATTAAGATGCTTTTCATTAAATTTCCATATAGTTGGCATTTTTCTAGTTACACTATTGCCATTGATTTTTAGTTTATTGGTGTCAGCAAATATTTGGACAACATTTTTTTAATTTCAATATTTAAAAATGTATTGCATTAACCCATTTTGTGGAGCAGCATACATCTAGATGGATAATGTTCCATATGAAAAAGCATAAACCATGGCCAATTTCCAAATTTCTGCATTTCCTAGTTTTCTTTGGCTAAGGTTCTTACTGTGAATTAATTTCCATGAATGACAATTGCAATATTTCCAAGAGGAGGTAAGATGAAGCATTTTCCTACTCCTGTTACAGCAAGGAAGAAGAAATGTGAATTGTTTCTCTGTGTTTATTTACTTGGAACCCAGATGGCCCATTCAGGGATAAGAATTAGGGTGCATGGGTAGTTCAGTGGTACAACGCCCATCTTCCATGCGAGAGACCCAGGTTTGATTCCCGGACCATGCTCCAAAAATATATAGAGGAGAAAAACTAATAGTGAAGGTGTGAGTACAGGTGTCATCACCAAGAAACCCTGAAAGAGGCACCAGGGCCCTCTCAGAAGGATCTTCCACATCAAACATGAGGATTCCACTTAGATGAAGACTTGGGGTGACATTGGTCAGTTAAGAAGGTGGAACACCAGTATTGGGGTTTCCATTAGAATGTTCACTCTGGCTTAAGTGGAGAACATATGAGGTGAATGAGGAAACAAGAAAGTGGACATCATCAAGATGCTAAAAAATCTAACATAAGTAAATAGATGAGAATGAGATATGGGGACATTTTTAAAGACGTTCAGGAAACTTTACCTGCAGGCCTTGGAAGCTGATTGGATGAGAGTTAACCAAGATGTAAAATATTAACATTTTTGCATTGAACAAACATCTCTTCAGTGCCTACCATGGGCAGGAGCTAAAGACATGGCATTGAGCCAGAGAGGTGAAGTTGTGCTTCCAAGAAGCTACACCTGAGACTTGGATGGCTCAGGGCGCAGGTGGATGAGATACTTGCACTCAGAGAAAAAGCCCAAGAGGGACAAATTAGGGGCAATGTCAGTAAGTAGAAGTTTCTAGAGCCTGTAGTTCATCAAGTCAGTGAACACACAGTAGTATTTTGGATTCACAGGTCTGGCGTTTGGGAGGGAGACCATAGGGAGTGATATCTGAAAATGTTAGAGTGTGGGCAGAACCAGCCACCACAGTGGGTGGATGGACCAAGAGACTGGAGAGTTAAGAAAATGCCTAAAGACCAGCTGTGAGGAATCATGCACAAAGAAGGAGAGGCAAGAAGAGCCAAGACCCAAATCAGATGTAAAGGGCAGCTACTGAAGAAGGGGCTTGAGATTCAGCATTATTTCAGATGATAGAGACTCAGAGATGACCCATTAAAGAGAGTTCTTGCTGTGAGAGAAAGAGGCAAAAGCAGGGTCCCCATGGCCATGCCAGTAAACGGCAGCACAAGGATGGAACAGAGAGAGAGGAGGGACAGACAGTCCTCTGCAAGTTATGTTCTCCTTGGCCTCACTGAAGAGGAAGGTTAGGGTGAGGGCTGGTGGACCCAGAACACAAATCTAGGTTGAAAAGATTTCAAGGAGAAAGTGAAATTAAAAGTCAATGAAGGATATGTGATTTTCAGAAGAACATTGGGTTTGATGAAATAAGTGGGTATTCGGCAATTAAACATCCTGACTCCTTCCCTTTCCAAGAGCAGGGTGGGTTACAAAATAGATGCAGAAGGAAAGATGAGCCTGAAACACACTGCCACCTCTGCAGAGTATCTGGAAGAAGGGCCAGAACTGATGACCATGTGGTGTAGTACCCAGGACTCATGTCTGGCCAGGTAGGGAAGTCCAACCAGACATTGGTGACAGAGTTCATGCTGCAGGGGTTCTCAGAGCACCCACAACTGTGGCTGCCCCTGCTCAGCTACTTTTTCTTCCTCTACACCATGGCCCTTGTGGGAAATACTCTGATCATCACCATCATCACCTGCAGCTCTTGTCTCCACAGCCCCATGTACTTTTTCCTGTTCAACCTGGCCACCATGGACATCATCTGCACTTCTTCTGTAATTCCCAAGGCACTAACAGACTTGGCCTGGAAGGAAAATATCATCTCATTTGAGAGGTGCAAGGCCCAGCTCTTATTCCTTGCCTGGTCTGGATCTTCTGAGCTGCTTCTTCTCACAGTCATGGCCTATGACAGTTATGTGACCATCTGCCGGCCACTGCATTATGGGACCCTGATGAGCCTGTGGCTCTGCCTGGTGCTGGCTGTGGGAGTTTGGATCAGCTGTGCCCTGAATGCCTCAGTCCACACTGGTCTGATGGCACAACTGTCCTTCTGTGGCCCCAATGTAATCACTCACTTCTTCTGTAAGATCCCTCCACTGTTGCTGCTCTCCTGCAGTCCCACCTATATAAACAGCATCATGACCCTCTTGGCCAAGCCCTTCTATGGATGCACCAACTTCCTGCTCACCCTCATGTCCCATGGCTTCATCATTGCCAGCATCCTATGCATCTGCTCAGCCGAGGGCAAGCAGAGGGCCTTCTCCACCTGCTCCTCCCACCTCATCGTGATCTCTGTCTACTACTCAGCTGTGGTCTGTGCCTACATCATTCCAGCCTTAAGCTACAGCCCTGAGAAAAACAAACTGGCTGGAGTGCTGTACACAGCTGTGAGCACCACCCTAAACCCACTGAGAAACAAGGAGGTCAAGACATCCCTAGGGAAACTCCTCCCTGGTCATAAACATTAAATGTCATTCTTCCATCCTGTACTGCCCCATAGCCATTTTCTGAAAACCATTCTTATAGATAATATAGTGATAAACTAGTTATCACTGTTTTAGTGAAATCATCTTCAGCTTTGGCTGCTGATCAAATTGGTGTTGCTTTGCAGAGAACAGTTGATTTGTTGAAACAAAATGGTTGTGTTGAATTGGCATGGCAGCTCATGATGAGCACATAATAAATTTGTAGACACAGAAGCAGAGTTCATTCCTAAGAGGCTGTCTTTATAATTGCTCAGAGAACCCTGACATGTAAAACTGCCCCCTAGGCTTCTCCTGTTCCCATCTTCCTTAGATGGCAACACATCTTTATCACATACCGGCCCTAAAGGAAAGGGTTAATCAGTTTTATCAGTATCAGATGTCTTTGACCCAATTCTGTGTCATGAAATCAGAAGCCAGGAGAGAAAGCTAGCAAATGATGCTGTATTCACCATGTGCCCTTCCAGCTGAGAGAGAAACTCTGACTGTTTTTGCCATGTGCCCTTCCACTTGAGAAAGAAACCATGAACTTCTTTGGCCTTCTTAAACCAAGGTATCTTTCCATGGATGCCTTTGATTGGACATTTCTACAGACTTGTCTTCATTGGGACATTTTCTCAGCCTTAGAACTGTAAACTAGCAACTTATTAAATTCCCCTTTTTTTAGAAGCTATCCTGTCTCTGGTATATTATGTTCTGGCATCTAGCAAACTAGAACACAACCTAATTCAGCTTTATTTGATATGAAACATGGAATGAGAAATTAAATCTTAATATTCCAACAAAATCAATTTTATATCACAAGGCATTGTGAGTATTTTGGACAGAAAATGGAAGAGTGGTTACAAAGTTCCTTCAGAGATTGGGAAAATAGAAGTATTAAACTTCCCAACCTGGGGAATTTCTGACATTTTCTTAAACAATAGGGGCTCTCAATTTAATAGCCAAGGCCTCAATCATGATGCTTGTCCCAATAAAAGTTAGTTCTGTAATAGCAAACTGAATCTACTTAGGATTAGTGTCTTAGAGTTATCTCCAGAAAATCTCCGCTGTTGCTCAAATATGGTCTCTCTCTAAGGCAAACTCTGACATTACACCCATGTGGAACATAATTTCCAGAGGTGTAACCCTGACCCTGGCATTATGGAACACAACTGATCCCGGCATCATGAGATATAACTGTCACTGGCATTATGGGACATAAAGTCCAAAGATGAACCTGGCTCCTGGCATCATGGATTAGTTGACCAGAAGTGGGGAAAAGAAATAGAGTTCCAATGGCTAAGAGATGTCAAATTGAGTCAAGAGGTCATTCTTGAAGTTATTCTTACACAAATTTCAGCCAGATATTGCAAACAGCCATAACATGGCAAACCCCAACCAACAGTTTTCTTAGAAACCCTGAAAAATATCCTATGCTCGATAACATTTCACTTATTAAGTTTGCTTTTCAGGGACTTAAAATCTCCAGATTGTTCCAATGTCAGAAGTTCTCTGAAACCAAGAGATACCAGACTCTCCAACAATGATGACCAGTTTCATTATTATCATCCCTTTGCCCCTTGATACAATGCTTTGTAGCAGTTAAAGAGTCATCTTCCAGAGATCCCTCAAGATTGAAAGATAATTATCAAATGAAAAGGAGGAATTGTAACTAAGAAATTAGGGCTTAAGGGATCATTTAAATTACTGAATCATATTCCTTTTTTTGCTTTCTGGAATAATGGAGTAGACAGAGAGGAATATCTGAAATCCCTAAAATATAATTCAGCTTCTCTCATTTCTACAATGATTGAAAAAGCCCAAATACTCATTCTTTATCCACAAATTGCATCACAAACTTCCTTCTGTCTTACAGCAATACAACCTTTTCAATTAACTACCCCACCTCCTTTTCTGCTTATCGCAATATCCAATACGCCCAAAGCCCTCTGAGGAATCAAACCCATTGTTAAATATCTCCTGCGAGTGGGACTCTTAAAACCAAATGATTCTTCAAGCAACCCCTCTCATAATTATACTACTTCTCACTTTTGGGAACCTGCCTCTTAAAATTCTTAACCAGCTTTATTCACAGAACTATCAAAGCAATGACATATCAAGCTCTTGGCAACATGCTGCCCCTCCAGCAAAAAAAAAAAAAAAAAAAAAAAACAGTACCAGCCTCTGCTCTGTGATGATATATAAGAATACCTCTACATCCCACCACCAGCAGCAGCCAGAAGCATGTTTAGAAGACTGACCTTTGAGCTTCAGTATCCCCAGAAAATTAAAAAGAAAAGTCTGGAATGTTAGGTTAACCCCCACCAAGAACATTCCAAGAATCTACCCTCACCCAATAACTTCCAGGAGGCTCCTTGCAAAACCAAACCTGCCCCCACTCATGTGGCAGTCCCATGATGGTCCTTGTATCTGCCCTCTGGCAGCTGCATTCTTGCAATAGCTTCCCTTATCCAACATCACCCACTCTGGTAGTTACAACCCTGGCAAGCTCAAGCTTATGATAACTCCCTACTTACCCTGTCAATTCCTAGTGCCCAAGCTAGGCAATGAAAGTCCACCACCTCCCTTTCCCTACCCACACCAACCATCAGATATAAACTGTGCCTCTTCTTCTGCTCATGGCTGTTGCCATCTTAGGCTTCAGCCCACATATGCATAGCCTCACAATAAAGCTCCTTCAATCGAGTTTTAATCTCTTTTCCTCCCTCCCAGTTGAGAAAACTATCACAGATGACTCTTTTTTGATTGCATAAAGACAAAGATTTCCTTGTACTTCAGCACTCTTACCAAGAATGTCTCCCCAAGGTAAATGTAATGTGCAGGGGTTTCCCTGTCTTTCTGGGCCGGTATCTTTTCTTTACCTTTGCTTATTACATGTTGTGGAGTTTCCCTATGTACAAAAGTTTTGCTGTTCCCTCTGTTTCCTAGATGATATACTTCCCATTCCTGGCTGCTTGAAGCCAACAAGGTTTTGTCCCACCTTATCTGCCATTTTAGATTCTTATATGTCTTTCATTGTCTCAACATAACTTTGGCTGCAAGGCAAATTCTGGGAGGTAAGGCATGCAGGACAGGACTTTCCAAAGTCAGTTTATTTCAACTAACATAGTTCTAGGAACCAGTAATGGGGCACAGAATACCTCCGAAGTGCCCTGGAAGGTGAGCAGGAGCATGCCAAGAGCTTCTTCCATGGCTCCACAAAGCTAAATTTCTTGCCCTGTCTAGGAAATGCACCCTTTCAGCTAATTATCCTCCAAATTCTGAGGAAATACAGTCATTAAGTCCCCTCCACAATGGCCTTTACCCAGGGTATTGAAACAATGGTCAACATCAGGATCAGTCTTCCAGGGATTTGAAGTTGTTAATAAAAACCCATATGAGTAAAAAGTAGATATGACATATAAAATCCAAAAGGCAAAATGGTAAAAGGAAGTACCACCTTTACAGTAATAACACTAAATGTTAATGGATTAAACTCCCAAATCAAAAGTCACAGAAGTGGCAGAATGGATTAAAAAACAGGAACGAACTATATGCTGTCTACACAAGACTCATTTTAGACACAAGGGCAAAAATAGGTTGAGAGTGAAAGGTTGGAAAAAGATATTTCTTGCAAACAACAATCAGAAAAGAACAGGAGTAGCTAAAGTAATATCCAAAAGTTAGACTTACAATGTGAAGCATTAAAAGATACAAAGATGGACACTGTGCATTAATGAAAACATAACAATAATAAATATTTATGCACCTAGCCAGAGTGCTCCAAAATATATGAGACAAACACTGACAATGACAACACTGAAGGGAGCAATAGACACCTCTACCATAACAGTTGCAGACTTTAATTCCCCACTCTCATCTATGGATAGAACATCTAGACAGGAGATCAATAAAGAAACATAGAATTTGAATAAACAGTAAATGAATTAGACTTAACAGACATTTACAGAACATTACACCCCACAAGAGCAGGATATACATTTTCTCAGTCCTCATGGATCATTCTCAAGAATAGACCACATGCTGGGTCAGAAAGCAAGCCTCAATAAATTAAAAAAGATTGAAATAATACAAAACACCATCTCAGATCATAATGCAATAAAGCTGGAAATCAATAATAGGCAGAAGGTCAGAAAATTCACAAATATAAGGAGGCTAAACAACACACACTTAAACAACCAGTGGGTCAAGGAAGAAATTACAAGAGAAATCAGTAAATATCTGGAGGCAAATGAAAATGAAAACACAACATTTAAAACTTCATGGGATGCAACCAAGGTAGTTTTAAGATGAAAATTCATTGCCTTAAATGACTATATTACAAAAGAAAAAAAGAGCAAAAATTGAAGAATTAACTGTTCACTTGGAAAACCTAGACAAAGAACAGCAAACTCCAAAGCATACAAAAGGAAAGAAACAATGAAGATGGCAGCAGAAATACATGAAATTGAGAACCTGAAAACAATCAAGAAAGTCAACAAAACTGCAAGTCTGTTGTTGGAACCCAGAGGCCTGGAGAGAAGGCCAGCAGAGACCATCCTGTGACTTCCCACGTAAGAAAGAACCTCAGTGGAAATTTAGCTGCCTTTCCTCTGAAGAACTAACAAAATAACTACCCTTTTATTAAAAACCAATCTGTCTCTGGAATCTGTTGCATTCCAGAAGCTAGCAAACTAGAACATGAAGGAATACAGATATGCAACAGGATGGATTGCAAAAATTCAGAAATTGATAGCAAAATATTACCTGATTGTAGCCCTATAATATAAGAATTATGAATGAAGTTGAATATGAGTATGATAGAGGGAGAAGGGCTAAGGGGCACATGTGAAACCAGAAGGAAAGATAGAGGATAAACTGAGAGGATATAATTTAGGAATGCCTAGAGTGTACAAAGAAGTTGATTAAAAGAAAAAATAAAAAAAAAATTTTGTATGAAGTCGAACAAAGAAATATCATTATTGTAAGGAATAGAAAATAGATGGTATATGGAAAAGTACAATCAATGTAAGTTGGGGTTTGCAGTCAACAGTAACATTGTAATATGCTTCACTGAGTACAACAAAGACATTGTGCCAAAACTAAATGTCAGCAGGTAGGCATATTGGGAAAAGGCTGTATTAGTTAGGGTTCTCTAGAGAAACAGAATCACCAGGAAAAATCTGTAGATATAAATTTATAAAAAGGTTTCACATGACCATGGGAACATAGAGTTTGTAGGGCAGGTAACAAGCTGTTAACTCCAATAAAGTTCTTCAGCAAACTCTCAGGAGAGGCTGGTTGGACAACCATAGGAATGGAAGAGTTCAAAATCTGATGGGCAAACTGTCAAGCTAACAGCTCTGAAAAGGGTCTGGATGAACTCCACAGGAGAGGCTCGCCAGTTGAAGCAGGAAGAGAAACAATCTCTTCTGAATCCTCCTTAAAAGGCTTTAAGCGATTAGATTAAGGGTCACTCATTGCAGAAGACATTCCCCTTGGTGGATTACAAATGCAATCAGCTGTTGATGCAGCCAACCTAAACATGATTTAAGTCTATGAAATGTCCTCATAGCAGCAGACAGGCCAGCACTTGCCCAACCAAGTGGGCACCACCACCTTGCCAAGTTGACACATGAACCTGACCATGACCAGGGGTATGGATTCTTTATGGAAGAAAAGAAAATGTCTTCAGATAGAGTATGGTGGCAAAGGCATGTCTATACACTTAAGCTGGATTGTATGATATATGAAGAAAACTACTTAAAAATGAACAGAGAGAAACAAGTGCTAAAGAAATGTGGAGAAAAAGATGTACTTATTCACTGTCAGTAGGAAAATGAGAGGTGCAGCCCTGGGAGGGCAGTGTATTGGTTCCAGAGGAAACTAAGGGTGGTTTGCTATATGATCCTGAAACCTCATTGCTCAGTATATAACTGGAGGAACTGAGTGTGGAGACAACAAATGGACATTGCACACTGGTGTTCCTGATGAGTGTTTGTGATCCACAATGAATGGAGGTGGCCTAAGGGTACAACAACTGAGGAATGGAAGGGGAAACTCTGATGTATACATATGATGGACTACTGAGTGACTCCAAGAAGGAATGAAGTGGTGAGGCATGCTCCTGGAAGAATGAACCTTAAGAGCTGTATGTTGAATGAAATATCAGGAACAAAAAGACAAATATGTTCCCCCAAAATCACATGGCCTAATTATGGTATAGAAACTCAGTAAACTAAAGTTGAGAGCATGGGTTATCAGATTGGGACTTATTTTTAAAGGGCTCTAGATTGTAAGCTCTTACAGTAGTCACATGTATTCAGGAAGTATAACTGTTAATTCTAAATTCTGAAATACTGAGTTGTTTGTATATAACATGGTCTTTCTCTAAAATTTTGGGCATTTATCTGACACCTGAGACACAGAATTAGACCTCTGATGCTATTAAAGTCAATAGTAAAACATACAGGGAATGTTTAAAAGGTTGAAAATGTGATCAGACATCAAGTAGAGAGATATGAATGAAGCTGATCTGGATAGGACTAAGGTATATCTGAAGACTAGATAAAGGATGATATCATTCATATTTTAAAACTTCAGCTTCTGTGTGAGATTAAGGAGAGAGATGTTTACTTGGTGCAAAATTTATATTTTAGGTAGTGCATTTCCTAATTTAATTTGTATGGTCAATGTAGTTGAACTCCATTAGTACATGGAATCTTGAATAGGGCATGAGAATTTATGGTTTGTTCAGGTTAATATGATGCCCTGATAAATCCCAGAGTGCTTTGGACAGTGAATAAAGCATTTGTAAAATCCCCTTGGGAGAAAAGGGAAAATATTCAACTTCCCCAGTTGGAGAATTTCTGATATTCTCACAAGCAGTGGGGATAACCAAATCAACAGGGTGAATCCTCAATCTTGGGGTTCACCCCTATGAAACTGATTCATGCAAAGGATAGTCTAAACCTACTTTAAATTAGGCCTAGGGGTCACCTCCAGAGAAATTCTTCTGTTGCTCAGAAGTGGCATCTCTCTCTAAGCCAACTCAGCAGATGAACTCACTGCCCCCCACCCCACCACACACACACATGAGACATGACTTCCGGAGGTATACATCTCCCTAGCAATGTGGGACAGAAATCCTGGGATGAGCCAGGGCCCAGCATCAAGGTATTGAGAAAACCTTCTAGACCAAAAGGGGGAAGAGAGAAATGAGAAAAATAAAATGTCAGTGGCTGAGAGATCTCAAGCAGAGTCAAGAGGTTATCCTGGAGGATACTCTCATGCATTATATAGATATCCCTTTTTAGTTTGTTGGAGAGCCTAGAGGGAAGAACCTGAAACTGTAGAGCTGTGTTCCAGTAGCCTTGTTTCTTGAAAATGATTGTACAATGATATAGCTTTTAGAAGGTGACTGTGTGATTCTGAAAACCTTATGCCTGATGCTCGTTTTATCCAGGGTATGGACAGGTGAGCAAAAAATAAGCAAATAATAGGTGGGACAAAGGTTGAAATAAATTGTGTAGATGGAAACACTAATGGTCAATGAGAAGGAAGGGTAAAGGGTATGGTATATACGAGTTTTTTTCATTTCCCTTATTTATTTATTTCTAGAGTGATGTAAATGTTCAAAAAAAAGGATCATGGTGATGAATACACACTGTGTGATGATATTGTGAGCCACTGATTGTGCACCATGTGTGAAATTGTTTCTATGTTAAGAATGTTTGCATGTTTGTATGTTGTTTTATCAATAAAAATATTTTAAGAAGAACAAAAATGGAGCACCGAACGGAAACATAAGTGATTCCTTGCATTGCAACATAGTAAGATGCATAAATGAAACAAAAAATATGCATAGAATATTCTACATAGTATGAGTAATTTTAATAATATTCATAATTAGTAGAACACAAATTTAAGACAGAATAGACAAATGAATTGGTTTAAAGGTTACTAAATGCTTCTAATAGGAACACCTAAAAATAAAAAGGTGATGCTTTCAAGGCAAATAACAAGGGCAGTACTTTTAGAAAGATAAAATTCCATGTGGGAATGCTCTTGCCCTTACAAGTGGAGGCTGAAATTGCACAATTCTGACCTCAGCACCTAATTTACAGAAAGCATTGGTTATGCACCATACAGCCATGTTTAATTGCCCCTGAGAGATTTCCCTTAGATTCTCCCTCCCCAGGACAATCAGCTGACTCTGGTCTTGGAAAAACAGAGGTTGACTTGAAGCCCAGTTAAATCCCAGCCCAGAGATACAGGTATGAGGGCTGGAGACTCACTTCACAGGGAAAGTGTCCATGGTCACTGCAGGACCTACTAAATTGAAAAGGTGAGTGAAGCATTGAATCCTAAGCTGAATTACGGAGCTGATAAAATATTTATTTTACAGTAAGAATGAAATTGTTCATAGTTCTAGGAACTTAATATGGAAGTTTATACAATTTTCTCATGACAACATATTCTGGATAAATTAACACTTCAAGATTATATGAGAAACACATAACCAAAGATAAGATCATCATAGATTCCTGGACCGGCTACGAGTCTCGGATCAGAGGGCTACCCAAGCCGCGGTGGTCGGCGCCCCTCTTTTGCGGGTGGCTTCCTGGACCGGCTACGAGTCTCGGATCAGAGGGCTACCCAAGCCGCGGTGGTCGGCGACCGGTGCCCCTCCCCTGCGGGCGGTTTCCTGGTCCAGTGGCGAATTCCCCAGGCCACAGCGGGCAACCGACGCCCCTCCCCCGTGGGCGGCTTCCTGGTCCGGTGGCGAATTCCCCGGGCCACTGCGGCCGGCGACCGACACCCCTCCAGGGAGAGGAGGGAATTTCCTACAGTGGCAGGGACTGGGTCCAACCAAACACCAATAGGGGAATTAATAAAGGAGCCACAGGGTGCCCTCAAGCAGCGGCGGCTGACGCCCCTACCACACGCAGCCCCCCGGACCAACTGAGAGAATTGGATCAGAAATCCCCCAGGCTGCGGAGAACGGTGACGGGGGGGGATCCCTTCCAAACACGTGAGACAAACGTGTGCCATGAGCGCCACCTACTGGGCAGGATAAGAAAAACAGAACCCAGAGATTTCACAGAAAAATCTTACAACCTTGTTGGGTCCGACACCCAGGGAAATCTGACTAAATGCCCAGACGCCAGCAGAAGATAATGGTCCACGCTCAGAAGATTGAGAATATGGCCCAGTCAAAAGAACAAACCAATAGTTCAAATGAGATACAGGAGCTGAGACAACTAATGCTGAATATACGAACAGAAATGGAAAACCTCTTCAAAAATGAAATCGATAAATTGAGGGAGGACATGAAGAAGACATGGGCTGAACAAAAAGAAGAAATAGAAAAACTGAAAAAACAAATCACACAACTTATGGAAGTGAAGGACAAAGTAGAAAAGATGGAAAAAACAAAGGATAACTACAATGATAGATTTAAAGAGACAGAAGATAGAATTAATGATTTGGAGGATGGAACATCTGAATTCCAAAAAGAAACAGAACCTATCGGGAAAAGAATGGAAAAATATGAACAGGGGATCAGGGAACTCAAGGACAATATGAACCGCACAAATATACGTGCTGTGGGTGTCGCAGAAGGAGAAGAGAAGGGAAAAGGAGGAGAAAAACTAATCGAAGAAATTATTACTGAAAATTTCCCAACTCTTATGAAAGACCTAAAATTACAGATCCAAGAAGTGCAGTGCACCCCAAAGAGATTAGACCCAAATAGGCGATCTCCAAGACACTTACTAGTTAGAATGTCAGAGGTCAAAGAGAAAGAGAGGATCTTGAAGGCAGCAAGAGAAAAACAATCCATCACATATAAGGGAAACCCAATAAGACTATGTGTAGATTTCTCAGCAGAAACCATGGAATCTAGAAGACAGTGGGATGATATATTTAAATTACTAAAAGAGAAAAACTGCCAACCAAGACTCCTATATCCAGCAAAATTGTCCTTCAAAATGAGGGAGAAATTAAAACATTTTCAGACAAAAAGTCACTGAGAGAATTTGTGACCAAGAGACCAGCTCTGCAAGAAATACTAAAGGGAGCACTAGAGTCAGATACAAAAAGACAGAAGAGAGAGGTATGGAGAAGAGTGTAGAAAGAAAGAAAATCAGATATGATATATATATAATACAAAAGGCAAAATGGTAGAGGAAAATATTATCCAAACAGTATTAACACTAAATGTTAATGGACTGAATTCCCCAATCAAAAGACATAGACTGGCAGAATGGATTAAAAAACAGGATCCTTCTATATGCTGTCTACAGGAAACACATCTTAGACCCAAAGATAAACATAGGTTGAAAGTGAAAGGTTGGGAAAAGATATTTCATGCAAATAACAACCAGAAAAGAGCAGGAGTGGCTATACTAATATCCAACAAATTAGACTTCAAATGTAAAACAGTTAAAAGAGACAAAGAAGGACACTATATACTAATAAAAGGAACAATTAAACAAGAAGACATAACAATCATAAATATTTACGCACCGAACCAGAATGCCCCAAAATACGTGAGGAATACACTGCAAACACTGAAAAGGGAAATAGACTCATATACCATAATAGTTGGAGACTTCAATTCACCACTCTCATCAATGGACAGAACATCTAGACAGAGGATCAATAAAGAAATAGAGAATCTGAATATTACTATAAATGAGCTAGACTTAACAGACATTATAGGACATTACATCCCACAACAGCAGGATACAACTTTTTCTCAAGCGCTCATGGATCATTCTCAAAGATAGACCATATGCTGGGCTACAAAGCAAGTCTTAACAAATTTAAAAAGATTGAAATCATACACAACACTTTGTCGGATCATAAAGGAATGAAGTTGGAAATCAATAATAGGCAGAGTGCCAGAAAATTCACAAACACGTGGAGGCTCAACAACACATTCTTAAACAACCAGTGGGTCAAAGAAGAAATTGCTAGAGAAATTAGCAAATACCTCGAGGCGAATGAAAATGAAAACACAACATATCAAAACTTACGGAACGCAGAAAAGGCAGTGCTAAGAGGGAAATTTATTGCCCTAATTGCCTATATCAGAAAAGAAGAAAAGGCAAAAATTCAGGAATTAACTGTCCACTTGGAAGAACTGGAGAAAGAACAGGAAACTAATCCCAAAGCAAGCAAAAGGAAAGAAATAACAAAGATTAGAGCAAAAATAAATGAAGTTGAAAACAATAGAGAAAATCAATAAGACCAGAAGTTGGTTCTATGAGAAAATCAATAAGATTGATGGGTCCTTATCAAGATTGACAAAAAGAAGAAGAGGAGGATGCAAATAAATAAGATCAGAAATGGAAGAGGAGACATAACTACTGACCTCACAAAAAAAGGAGGTAATAACAGGATACTATGAACAACTTTACGCTAATAAATACAACAATTTAGATGAAATGGACGGGTTCCTGGAAAGACATGTACAACCAACTTTGACTCAAGAAGACATAGATGACCTCAACAAACCAATCACAGGTAAAGAAATTGAATTAGTTATTCAAAAGCTTCCTAAAAAGAAAAGTCCAGGACCAGACGGCTTCACATGGGAATTCTATCAAACATTCCAGAAAGAATTAGTACCAACTCTCCTCAAACTCTTCAAAAAAATCAAAGCAGAGGGAAAACTACCTAATTCATTCTATGAAGTCAACATCACCCTCATACCAAAACCAGGCAAAGATATTACAATAAAAAGAAAAATACAGACCAATCTCTATAATGAATATAGATGCAAAAATCCTCAATAAAATTCTAGCAAATCGAATCCAACAACACATTAAAAGAATTATACATCATGACCAAGTAGGATTCATCCCAGGTATGCAAGAATGGTTCAACATAAGAAAATCAATTAATGTAATACACCATATCAACAAATCAAAGCAGAAAAATCACATGATCATCTCAATTGATGCAGAGAAGGCATTTGACAAGATTCAACATCCTTTCCTGTTGAAAACACTTCAAAAGATAGGAATACAAGGGAACTTCCTTAAAATGATAGAGGGAATATATGAAAAACCCACAGCTAATATCATCCTCAATGGGGAAAAATTGAAAACTTTCCCCCTAAGATCAGGAACAAGACAAGGATGTCCACTATCACCACTATTATTCAACATTGTGTTGGAGGTTCTAGCCAGAGCAATTAGACAAGAAAAAGAAATACAAGGCATCAAAATTGGAAAGGAAGAAGTAAATCACTGTTTGCAGACGATATGATACAATACGTCGAAAACCCAGAAAAATCCACAACAAAACTAGTAGAGCTAATAAAGGAGTACAGCAAAGTAGCAGGTTACAAGATCAACATTCAAAAATCTGTAGCATTTCTATACACTAGTAATGAACAAGCTGAGGGGGAAATGAAGAAACGAATTCCATTTACAATTGCAACTAAAAGAATGAAATACCTAGGAATAAATTTAACTAAAGAGACAAAAAAACATATATAAAGAAAACTGCAAAAAACTGTTAAAAGAAATCACAGAAGACCTAAAAAGATGGAAGGGCATACCGTGTTCATGGATTGGAAGACTAAATATAGTTAAGATGTCAATCCTACCTAAATTGATTTACAGATTCAATGCAATACCAATCAAAATCCCAACAACTTATTTTTCAGAAATAGAAAAACCAATAAGCAAATTTATCTGGAAGGGCAGGGTGCCCCGAATTGCTAAAAACATCTTGAGGAAAAAAAACGAAGCTGGAGGTCTCGCACTGCCTGACTTTAAGGCATATTATGAAGTCACAGTGGTCAAAACAGCATGGTATTGGCATAAAGATAGATATATCAACCAATGGAATCGAATAGAGTGCTCAGATATAGACCCTCTCATCTATGGACATTTGATCTTTGATAAGGCAGTCAAGCCAACTCACCTGAGACAGAACAGTCTCTTCAATAAATGGTGCCTAGAGAACTGGATATCCATATGCAAAAGAATGAAAGAAGACCCATATCTCACACCCTATACAAAAGTTAACTCAAAATGGATCAAAGATCTAAACATTAGGTCTAAGACCATAAAACAGTTAGAGGAAAATGTAGGGAGATATCTTATGAATCTTACAATTGGAGGTGGTTTTATGGACCTTAAACCTAAAGCAAGAGCACTGAAGAAGGAAAGAAATAAATGGGAGCTCCTCAAAATTAAACACTTTTGTGCATCAAAGAACTTCATCAAGAAAGTAGAAAGACAGCCTACACAAAGGGAGACAATATTTGGAAATGACATATCAGATAAAGGTCTAGTATCCAGAATTTATAAAGAGATTGTTCAACTCAACAACAAAAAGACAGCCAACCCAATTACAAAATGGGAAAAAGACTTGAACAGACACCTCTCAGAAGAGGAAATACAAATGGCCAAAAAGCACATGAAGAGATGCTCAATGTCCCTGGCCATTAGAGAAATGCAAATCAAAACCACAATGAGATATCATCTCACACCCACCAGAATGGCCATTATCAACAAAACAGAAAATGACAAGTGCTGGAGAGGATGCGGAGAAAGAGGCACACTTATCCACTGTTGGTGGGAATGTCAAAGGGTGCAACCACTGTGGAAGGCAGTTTGGCGGTTCCTCAAAAAGCTGAATATAGAATTGCCATACGACCCAGCAATACCATTGCTGGGAATCTACTCAAAGGAATTAAGGGCAAAGACACAAACAGACATTTGCACACCAATGTTTATAGCAGTGTTATTTACAATTACAAAGAGATGGAAACAGCCAAAATGTCCATCAACAGAAGAGTGGCTAAACAAACTGTGGTATATACATACGATGGAATATTATGCAGCTTTAAGGCAGGATAAACTTATGAAGCATGTAATAACATGGATGGACCTAGAGAACATTATGCTGAGTGAGTCTAGCCCAAAACTAAAGGACAAATACTGTATGGTCCCACTGATGTGAACCGACATTTGGGAATCAGCTTGGAATATATCATTGGTAACAGAGACCAGCAGGAGTTAGAAACAGGGTAAGATAATGGGTAATTGGAGCTGAAGGGATACAGACTGTGCAACAGGACTAGATACAAAAACTCAAAAATGGACAGCACAATAATACCTAATTTTAAAGTAATCATGTTAAAACACTGAATGAAGCTGCATCCGAGCTATAAAAAAAAAAAAAAAGATCATCATAGAAAACATTTGGCTTCGTGCTCTATTATATAAAAGACATAATGTTGAACTTCTTTTAATCTTCACTGAGTTTTCTCCTATCTATTATTTTATGTTTTATTTAATACCTTGTTTACTCTCTCAATCACCTTGTCAGTAACACAAAGTTTAAGAATCTAAGAACCATGTCCATGATGAGTGAAGACTTGGGGTCTCCCACCCTTGATGGTCTCCAGAGAGAACTCTATGAAATAATTGCAGACACCAAGCTCTTACTCTAAAGTCTACAGATCAACATTCAAGAACAGAAAAAGGTCTTCACATTTAATGAAAGGGAAATATTAATCCAGTCCCATTAGATCTGACAGAGCTGTGTCTATCGTGGATTCACACTTAGATAAAGTCAGCTAAACATTGTTGACATTTCCCTTTAAAAGTCAGATATTGAGAGAGAAAAAGAAGTGGGGCAAGAACATGATATGAGGGCTGTAGACAGGTGACCCTTCCCCCAGTGTATCCAGCATGCATCAAGGCTCACAATGTCTGGGGGCCCAGGGGGAGCCTGTGGCCACAGTGGTGGACCAAAGGCCGCCTGGGTCCTGACAGACCCTCAGCTCTTACAGCTGTGCCGCTGTCCTCTCTGAGGTCTTGTCTTCACTCACTGCCTTGTGGGGCTGCTCCAGGCCAGTCGTGGAAACACTTTTGAATTCCTAGATTCTCCCACGGACTCTCCCAGGAGCTGCAGCCTCGACCACTTACTGTCCCCTCCAGAGGAATGCATTAGAGCTCACTCTGTCTTCCAAGCAGGACAAGGAGTGCAGCAGCTTCTCCAAAGCATGGAAGGAGCCCCACAGCTTTGTTTGTTCCCAGGCTCCCTCTGCAAATGTGAAGTGACCAGGTACAAGATTTGTTCCCCTGCATATCAGCTACTGGCTCCAGAAGAAAGAGATTAAATGTATGTTCCTTGAATTCAGCCTCTAGAAAGGCATGCCAGTAGTCTTTGCTAAGGCCATTGTGCAGGCATCTGATGATTACTGATCCATTGCTCTTTTAGTGTTGATAAATTTTACCATGCACATATTCTTGAGTAGCTGTAGGTTACATAGAAATTGCACAGAAAATACAGAGCATTCCAATACATCCTCCCTCCAATGTCAGCCGTGTAGATTTCCCTTATTTTAACATCCTGTATTAGTGTGGAACACTTGCTACAACTGATGAATCAATATTAATATATTATTTTAACTAAAGCCCATAGTTTGCATTAGGGTTCACTCTTTGCATTGTAGAGCTCTACGAGTGTTTTTTCACTTTTTTTGAAATAATTTGAAACTTTCAGGATTATGCAAACACAAATTCCAACAAACCCCAACTTTCTTAGATACCCTGATACTCCAATTTTATTTCACCATCATGACTGTGTCATTCTATCCATAATCAATCCATTTATCTATCACCATACCTACCTACCTATCTATATTCTGAACAGTGGGGAACAGATGGACACATACTCCTTGAATACCTGTACATTTCTTAATAACAAGTATATTCACTTATGTAATCAGCCTAAGTGGCATTATCAAGTTCAAGAAATTTAATGTTGATATAAAGCTTTACAGGTTATCTTCCAATTTTTCTTATTTCCCAATAATGTCTTTTTGAGTCTCTGCCTCCATTCTTAGCTCACTTCCAGGACAATGTATCACATTGCATTTTCATTATCTGTTTAATTTCTCTATCATGTGTTTTCTAAAATTTTGACGACACTTACACAAAATAAATCTTCTCATCCCAACCCTACCACAGCAGTGGGGTTCATCGCGTTGACTATATAATGGTACCTTCACCACCATCCTTACTATAACTTTCTCATCACCCCAAACAGAAACCCTACATTATGCATAACTCCCTTGGCCCCTGTGACCCTCCCTGGTAGCTTGCACTCTACCTTCAGTCTCTACACATTCCATATTCTCTGACATTTTCCTTCTTGTTATCATGGAACCTATATTTAACATCCTAAATCTATAACAATCTTGATTGCTTCAATACCAATTTAACATTTCAAGAGCATGCATAAATTTAGGTTCTAAATTCTCCAACTTTATGTACTTCTTTTTTCAAATTAAATCTTTGTCATGATGAGTTCAAAATGGTTGATCTATCACCACATTTTATGTATTTCTGTTTAAATCCATTAGGAAGAAAAAAGTAGAGTTATAAATCAACATATGATGGCACTGGCATTTATATATACCTATGTCATTACCTTTACTGAGATATTTATTTCTTCATGTGGTTTCAGTCAATTTTCTATTGTCCTTTGTTTTCAAACTTCAGAAATTCCCTTGGCAATTCTAACAAGACCATTATAATGGTGATAAATTCTCTCAGATTTTCTTGATCTAAGGATGTCTAAATTCTAGCCTTGTTTTTGAAAGACAGTTTAGAAACATACAGAATTTTCAATCAGTAAATGTTTTTACTTTCCTGATAGCTATATTGAGAACTTTTGATGCACTTATTGGTCATCGGAAAATTCTGGTTTCTGTGCATTCTATTTCTTTCATGATCCATTTTGTATCCAGTAGTTTGAAATCATACTTTTCAGCTGTCAGAGACTTCCCATAGTCTGTATATGAGTTATTGGTTACCTACCAGTATTGCGAATAATTCTTCCCAGTTTATGGCTCGCCTATTCATTTTCAATAGTGCCTAGTGATGAGAAGTTTTTAATTTTTATGAAGACTGGCTTAATGGTGGATCTTTTATTATTAGCAGTTTGTGTCTCATTTTCAGGATGTTTTCTAATAATTGTTGCCTACAAGATGGCAAAGATATTCTCTTATGTTTGCTTTCAGGAGCTTTATAATTTTATCTTTCCTCACTAGGCTATAACTAAACAACTATCAATATTCATGAAGAGTGAGGTAGCAATCAAAGTTTGTATATTTTCCATGTTCCTATTCAGTTCCTCCAATACAATTTATTGAAAAGACATTCCTTTGTCAAAGAATTTTTAGCACGTCATCACAAAAATCACTGACTAAGATTTATGGGTCTATTTTCAACAATTATTCTTTTTCAATGATTTATTTGTATGTCCATAAGCAAAAATGAAACTCTTATGATTACAGTAGCATTCATTATTTTACTCCTATGTCCCATCACCATAAATCCATCAGATGTGTTCTTCTCTTCAAAACTGTGTTCTCAGCTCTTTGAGGTTTTTTCAATCAATTTCAGTATCAGCTTAACAATTTCTCTTTTGGAAAATGTCTGCTAGCATTAGGATTGTGATTGTGTTAAATTTACAGATCAATTAGGAGACTGCTGGCTCGTAATAACATTCAGTCTTCCGGTTCATGAAACTGGCATATCTCTTATTTATTTCCATCAGCAAGTTCTCATCCTTTTTAGTTAGAGGTCTGTGTTTAAATTCTGTTTCCTAGGCCATAGCATTTGAATTTTACCTATTTCTGCTGATCTCATTAAAAAACTTGGAAAGTGTTTCCCCTCCATTGTTTCCTGAGTTTGTGTATCTCATCAGATGAGAGATATGATTTATTTCCTCATCAGATGTTAGCTAAAAATCCCAAGTGTATCTATCCAAGTGAAGTTTTTTTTCAGAGAATTCAAATGTCTTACACAAATATCTAAACTTGAGAATTTTTTTACTTTTTATTGGTTTTGTCAGTTGTGCTTTTCAAAGAATTCATACATTTCCTGTCTTTTCAAATTTTTTCCCTTAAACATAATATAAATATATTTTTATGGTTTTATTTTCAAATTTTTGCCTTAAACATAGTATTCCCTTATTATCATTTTAAGGTCTATATGAAGATATGTTCTTTTTGTTATTCTTGTTTACTGGTAATTACTGTTTTCCCTTCTTTTTGTTTTTAATTATTCCTTCCAGGCTATTATCAAATTGCAGTCTTTCCGTATGTCCAGCTTTGAAATACATTTATTCTCTCCACTGTTTGACTTTATTTCATTAATTTCTATGGTTACACCTACATTTTCCTGCTTTTTATTTTCTCTGTATTCAAGTAGATTGGCTTGTTCTTTCATATATTAGAAACTTGGGGTACTGACTTTAAACATTATCACTCTCTCCTAAAATAGATTTAATTGTAATATAAAAGAAATCTATAAATTTCTCACAAATCACCGCTTGTGTGTTTTTAAACAAGTATGACATAACATAATTTTTAAATCATTGACTTTAAAGTATTTTCTTATTTTTCTTGCTATTTCCTGGAAGTATGTGTTATTTAGAAATTTGCCATGAAATTTCCATAGAGCTGGCATTATTTTAGTTATAATATTGCCATTGATTTCTGATTTACTATTGTCAGCAAGTATTTGGAAATTTTTCAATATTTTAAAACGTATCACCTTTATACATTTTATGGAGCAGCATATATCTAGATACACATGTGTTCTAAAAAAATCAGAAATTGTGACCCATTTCCAAATATCTGCATTTCCTTAGTCCCTTTGACTAAGGTTCTTGCTCTGAATTACTTTTCTTATGACTATCATTTGCAAGATTTCCAAGTGGAGATAAGATGGAGCTTCTTTCTCCTTCTACTACAGTGAGAAAAACAAAATCTGAATTTTTACTCTGTGTATTCACTTTGAACCCAAGTGGTCCGTTCATGGATAATGAGTTAGTAGTTAAGGTGTGAGAACAAGTCTCTTCACTGAGAAACCCTGCAAGAGGCACCAGGGCCCTCTTACGAGGACTTCCCATATCAAGCAGGAGGATTGGACATAGACGAAAACTCAGGGTGACTTTGATCACTTTAAAGGAGGGAACACCAATATTGGGGCTTCCTTTAGGATGGTTACCCTGGTTTCAGTGTAAAATATATGGGGTGCCTGTTGCAATGACAAACTAAACATCCTGGAGATGCCAAAAATTTGACCAAAATGAATCGATGAAAATGAGGTATAGGGATATTTTGAGAGATGTTTAGGACATTTTAGCTACAGGCCTTGGAAACTGGTTGCATGAGAGGGAAGAAAGATGTAAAATAATATCATTTGTTCATTGAACAAATGTCTTTTCAGTGCCTACTATGGTCAGGACCTAAAGATATGGCAATGATCCAGAGAGGTGCCCTGCCCCAAGGAGATACACCTGAGATTTGGATGAGGACCAGGTAGGGGAGATGACTGCACTGAGGGAAAAATCACAGCAGAGACATGTTAGGGGGTAATACTAGGGAAGTTGAGTTTGAAGGTCTGTGGTTCATGAAGTCAGAAAACCACAGAAGTGCTTGAGATTCACACGACTGAAACATGGGAGGTAGATCACCTGGAGTGATAGATCTGCAAATGTTAGAGTTTGGGCAGAACCAGCTGCCAGAGTTGTAAGATAGACCAAAGCAACAGAGGTTGAGGAAAGATGCCCAAAGCCTGACTGTGAGGAACCATGCACATGGAAGGAAAGTCAAGAAGATCTCCACTTCAAGATTAAAATAGCAGGTATTGAGGAAGAGTCCTGAGATTCAGGGTTTGTCAGGTGATGCACAGAAGCTCAGAGATGACCAACTGAAGGGAGCTTTCATTGTGGGAGTAGGAGGCAGAAACACTGCCTCCATAAACTTGTCCACAAATGCCAGTGCATGGAGAGCTCAGAGAGAGAGAGAAGGAACAGACAGTCCTCTGCAAGGGATGTTCTCCTCAACCCCACTGAGAAGGAAAGAAAAGGTGAGGGTGGGTCAGCCCATAACACAAATCTAGATGGCAAAGATTTCTAGGGGAAAATGAAGTGAAAATCAATGAATGATATGTGGTTTTCAGAAACTCATTGCACTGCATGGTGGTTTTGCAAATAAATGGGCTTTCATCAGTTAAACCAGTTGACTTCATCCCTTCCCAAGAGCAAGATGAGGTATAAAATAGACACAGAAGGAAATATGAGCCTGAAGCACTTATCATGTCACCTCTGCAGAGTTTCCATAGAGAAGGGTCAGCACTGATGACCTCATGGAGTGGTGCCCAGGAGTGATGCTTGGACAGTTGGGGAAGTCCAACCATACACTGGTGACAGAGTTTGTGCTGCAGGGGTTCTCAGAGCACCCACACCTGCATCTGCCCCTGCTTGGCTGCTTCATCTTCCTCTACACCATGGCCCTTGTAGGAAACACTCTGATCATCACCGTCATCACCTCCAGCTCTGGTCTCCACAGCCCCATGTACTTTTTCCTGTTCAACCTGGCCACCATGGACATCATCTGCACCTCCTCTGTGCTGCCCAAGGTGCTGGTAGGCCTGGCCTGGGAGGAAAACACCATCTCCTTCCAGGGCTGCATGGCCCAGCTCTTCTTCTTGTCCTGGTCTCTATCTTCGGAGCTGCTGCTGCTCACAGTCATGGCCTATGACCGTTATGTGGCCATTTGCCGGCCACTGCACTATGGGACCCTGATGAGTCTGCAGCTCTGCCTAGCACTAGCTGTGGCAGTGTGGGTCATCTGTGCCCTGAATGCCTCAGTCCACACTGGTCTGATGGCACGGCTGTCCTTCCGTGGCCCCAATGTAATCACTCACTTCTTCTGTGAGACCCCTCCAATGTTGCTGCTCTCCTGCAGTCCCACCCATGTGAACAGCATTATGACACTCTTGGCTGATGAATTCTATGGATACCTCAACTTCCTGCTCACCCTCATGTCCTATGGCTACATCATTGCCAGCATCCTACGCATCCGCTCAGCTAAGGGGAAGAGGAGGGCCTTCTCCACCTGCTCCTCCCACCTCATCGTGGTCTCCATCTACTATTCAGCTGTGTCCAGTGCCTACATCAGCCCAGCCTCCAACTACAACCCTGAGAGAAACAAACTGGCTGGAGTGCTGTACACAGCTGTGAGCCCCACCCTAAACCCACTCATCTACACACTGAGGAACAAGGATGTCAAGACAGCCCTAAGGAAACTCCTCCCCCTTTGTAGGCCTTAAATGCTTCTGTCCTGGATTGCCCCATGCCCATATTCTGAAGACCACACATAAGGAAATAAGGCCTAACTACAACAGTTTTAGCAAAATCATCCTCTGCTTTGGCTGCTGGCCAAATTGGTGTGACTTTGCAGGTGTCATTTTCCAGTAAACAATATGGATGTGTTTTACTGGCTCCCACATGGTATCTTGATGAGAACACAATAAATTTGGGTCTACAGAAGCAGGATCTGTTTCTGAGAGGTTTTCTTCAAGACTGGCACATTCTCAGTAATGTGTCAGGCTCTAGTTGATCACTCAGAGAACTCTGACACCTAAAACTGCCCAGTAGGCTTTTCCTGTTCACATCTACCTTAAATGTCACACACCAAGCCCTAAATGAAAGCGTTCCCAGTTTTACAGATAGCAGAAGTCCTGGGCCCAGTACATTGACCCTTTTAATGTACTGGCCCCATTCAGGCACTTCCCCTACATATGCACTTGTCCACAGGGGTCTGTTTGCCCAGGATTCCCATTGCATCAGTACACATTCAAAATCAATTTACATTCAAAGTCATCACAAATGCCCCCACCCTCAAAGCCTTCCATCATCTGTGCCACAGAAGCAACTTATATTTCCTGAACCCTTTGTGGTCTGATTCTGTATTATCCAAATTTCAGGTCCAGTCAGCATTGCCATCCACAATGAGAGCCCCTTAATTTGAGATGTATCTATGCCCTATTCTGTTCAGTGTGGGGCTCCATCTTAAAAGTTCCACTGTGGGGTGGGTGATGGTGGCACAGTGGCAGCATTCTTGCCTGCAGTGCCGGAAACTCAGGTTCAATTCCCAGTGACTGCCCATGTTAAAAAAAAAAAAAAGTTCCACTGTGCTTAATCACCTTCCTCTGGCATATGTATAATAACACATCACTGCCCAAATCTTCTGCTTATTCACTCAAAATGAGTCGTATACTCATATGTAAATATGAGTTGTGTCAGTAGACGATGCAAACCTATAGTTGAAGTTGCACCAGGTTCTTCATGAGCCATTTTGGATACTTTAACCCACATTTCATAAAATTGTATTTATAGCACATGAGGTGTGATATCTTGCTCCAGTGAGCCTCTGAGTTATATGGGAATGTCTTTGAGTTAACTGATTATGTCCACTGTGATGGAATGGGGGAATACATCAGTTGTCCAGGTTTTTGTTTCCACTGTTGATTGCTGGACCAAGGGTTTTGGGTTGTAAATTCATTTCTAAAGATGCAATAATTATCAAAAGTCATTGGCTTAAAACTATAGAAATTTATTCTCTCATTTTTCTGGAATCTAGAATGCCATATCCAAGATGCTGGCAGGGTCAGACTCCCTCTGAAAGTACTGGGAGCATACTGTACCTTGCTCCTTCCAGCTGCTAGTGGCTCATGATGATCCTTAGCTTGTAGTAGCACCAATCCCATCCCTGCCCCCATTGTCAGGTGGCCACCTTACCTGTGTCTCTCCTCTGTGTCCATGTTTCAATCTCCACCTCCTTTCTCCTATAAAGAAACTAGTTATTGATTGAGATGAGATTCTCAGGTAATTACATCAGCAAAGTATTACAAATATGAATATATGCACAGGTTCCAAGTATTTTCTGGGGATTTTATTTAGCACACTAGTTGCCAGCTTGCTCACCAAATTTGTCCCTGTACCCCACAGGCAATACATTCACCCCATCCCCTTATAACTCACTCAAATCAACCCATTACAGCATCAACACTAAGTAGAAAATCTTGTTTAAACATTATCAGATCAAAAGTCCCATATCTCATCAATTAAATCATGTAGATCATGGGTGAGACTCTGGGTATGATCTAACCAGTGGCAAAGTTCTCCTCAATCTAGAGAATGATGAAGGCATAAAATGAGTCAACATCTGCTAAAATACCATGATAGGGCAAGCATTGAATAGACAATCTCATTCCAAAACTGATTAATTGGATTGGGGAAAGTAGCGGAATTGGGTAGATTGAGTTCAGCCCTGTTCCAAGGAAAAGTTAGAGAAGGAATGGGAGGGCAACGAGATGGTGATTCCAGAGTTCAACTGACCTGGGAGAGTCTTCTGCACCACATAGGGTGGTCTTGGTTGCAAAGCTGAGGAACTAGAAGCAGAGAAATGGAGCCAACACTGAAGCCCAGTGCCCACAGAAGTGCACTGATGGGGAGAGGGGGACCAGGAAATGAGCCAAGCCACATTCCTTGAATGCACTACCCTCACCAGCACAGACCTGTGACTCACCCCACACCCCATGAACCTGAATCCCATCACCCACCCCCACTCCCTGCGCTCCAAGTGTTGCACAGCATCATCCCACTTCCCTTGAGCTCCACACATGAGTGTATCAGTTTATGGCACTCCCAGACCTCTGCCTGTACATGGCCCCCAGTCACACCCCTCAGCTCTGAGAACATCAGTTTGTGGCACTTCTAGACCCCTGCATGGCTGCAGCCCCAAGTCATGCCCTACAGCTCTGGGAAAGTGCTGATCTGTGTAGCCAGGACACATCTGTCCCCCATCTGTCCCCAGACAATGTAATCAACTACCATAGCACTGCACAGATGCACAAAGGGACCCACACTGTAGACCAGTGCATACCAGAGTTATGTCCCCCAGAGCCAGGCACCTGCACAGCTACATCTGTCCTAGCTGCTGGGCATACACATTCACAGGCATCAGTATAATATCCCCAACCTGTGCCTATACCTGTGCTGCAACACATCACTGCACTGCTGTACCCTGCCCTGTGCTCTGCATCCTTCTACACATCCATCCCACAAACACAATGATTTAGACTATTGAAGGAAATCAACTTCCAAAGTAAATCAATCAAGATATTTACATGCAATGAAAACAACAGAAGATCACTAAGCATATCACAATGCAGGCAGATATAGCCCAGCCTAATGACCAAATTACAACACCAGAAGAGTCATAGATATTGGAAAACTAATCAAAGATGTTCATATAACTCTACTAAATAAAAAAAGTGGATGGCTAATGACTTAAGGAGATCAAGAAGACAGCAGAAGAGCAGAAAGATGAACTTGAAAGAATAAATAGAAAAATAGCAGATATCACAGAGATCATAGTTTCTGTTGACTGATTAAAAAACATACTAGAGACACACAACAGCACACAACAGCAGATTTGAGGAGGCAGAAGAAAGAATAAATGAACTAGAGGACAGGATAACTGATTCCAAACACTCAAACAGCAAATGGCAAAAATAATTGAAAAAATTGAATCGGATCTCAGGGAAATGATGGACAAAACAAAGTGCACAAATATAAGAATCATTGGTGACCCAGAACAAGAAGAGAGGAGTAAAGGGCTTGAAAAGTTGTTGAGGATATAATGGGGGAAACCTTACCAACTCTTAAAAAGGACATAGATAAACATGGCAAAGAAGCTCAATAAACTCCAAACAGAATAAGTTCAAATAGGCCTTTCCCAAGACACGTACTAATTAGTCTGTCAAATGTTGAAGAGAAGCAGAAAATTCTGAAAGCAGCAAGAAAAAAACAATTTACTACATACAAAGGAAACCACATAAGGCTGAGATCAGACTACTCAACTGGCACCATGGAGGCAAGAAGGCAGTGGTATGATTTACTTAAGATTCTGAAATTGAGAGACATCCAGTGAAGAATTCTATATCTGCCAAATTGTCCTTCAAAACTGAGGGAAACATTAAAATTTTCACAGGCAAACAAATCCTGAGATAATTGATCAACAAGAGACCAGCCTTACAAGATATACTAAAGGGAGTTCTGCCAGTTGAAAAAATGACAAGAGAGGGAGGTCTGGAGGAGGGCACAGAATTAAAGAGTACCAATAAGGGTAACTTAAAGAATAAAAAGAGAAGGAGAAAAAAGAATATATAAATCTGACAAATAAAATCCAAAAGATAAGACGGCAGAGTCAAGAAAAGCCTTTTCATTAATAACTTTGAATGTGAATGAACTAAACATACCAATTAAAAGGTACAGATTGGCAAGATGGATTAAGAAATATAATCCAGCTATATGTTGTTTACAAGAAACTCATGTTAGACACAAGGATACAGATAGATTGATAGTGAAAGAACAGAAAAAGATTTTCCATGCAAGTTATAACCAAAAGAAAGTAGGAAGTAGCTATACTAATTTCTGACAAAATAGACTTTAAATGTAAAGACATCATAAAAGACAAAGAAGGACACTACATATTAATTATTATTATTATATTAATATTAATTAAAGGGACAATTAACTAAGAAGAAATAACAGTCATAAATGTTTATACTCCCAATCAAGGAGCTCCAATGTACATGAGACAGACATTGGCAAAACTGAAGGGAACAGTAGATGTTTCAACAATAATAGTAGCAGACTTCAATGCATCCTCTCTTCTATAGATAGAAAAAACAGACAGAAGATCAGCAAGGAAACAGAGAAGTTAAACAGCTTAATAAATAGAATTAGGCCTAACAGACATATATAGATCATTGCACTCCAAAACACAAGGATATACATTCTTCTCTAGTCCTCATGGAATGTTCTACAAGATAGATCATATGCTGGGGCATTAAACAATCTTTATAAATTTTAAAACATTGAAATTATTCAAAGTGCTTTCTCTGATCATGATGGAATGAAGCTGGATCTCAATAATCACCAAAGAACAAGAACATTCACAAATATATGGAGATTACATAATACACTCTTAAACAACCAGTGGGTCAAAGAAGAAATTGCCAGAAAAATAAGTAGCTATCTAGAGACAAATGAAAATGAGAATACAACATATCAGAACTTATGGGAGCAAAGGCTGTGCTGAGAGGCAAATTTATTGCCCTAAATTCTATATTAATAAACAAGAAAGAGCAAAAATCAAAGACCTAAGTGCTCACGTGGAGGAACTTGAGAAAGAACAGCAAACTAAGCCCAAAGGAAATAGAAGAAGAGAAATAACAAAGATGAAAGCAGAGTTAAGTGAATGGGAGAGAAAAAGAACAATTGAAAGATCAATAAAACAAAAGTTGGTTCTTTGAGAAAATCAATAAAATTGATGGGCCACTAGCAAGACTGACAGAGAAAAAGAGAGAGAGATTGCAAACAAACAAAATCAGAAATGAGTTGGGGAGCATTACCACAGACCCAGAAGAAATAAAAGAAATCACAAGAGGATACTATGAACAAATATAAATCTACAAATGACACAATTTAGATGAAATGGACAAATTTCTAGAAACACACAAACAAGCTACACTAACTCAGAAAGAACTAGAAGATCTCAACAAACCATCACAGGTAAAGAAATACAATCAGTCATCAAAAATCTTCATATAAAGAAAAGCCCAGGGCTAGATGGTTTCACAGGGAAGTTTTATCAAACATTCCAAAAAAAACTAACACCAATCCTGCTCAAACTTTTCAAAAAAATAAATTGAGGAAAAAGGAACTCTACCTAACTCATTTTATGAAGCTAAATTTTAATAGCAAAACCAGGTAAAAGAAAAGTAAGCTACAGGCCAATCTCCTAATGAACATAGATGCAAAAATTCTCATCAAAATACTACAAATCAAATCCAACAACACATTAAAAGAATTATACACCACAACCAAGCGCGTTTACACTAGAAATGCAAGGATGTTTCAACACAAGAAAATCAGTTAATGTATTATAGTACGTTAAGAAATCAAAAGGGAAAAAATCACATGATCACCTCATTCGATGCAGAAAAAGCATTTGACAAAATTCAGCATCCTTTTCTGATAAAAACACTTCCAAAGTTTAGAATCAAAGGTAACCACGTCAATATGAAAAAGGGAATATATGAAAAACCAGGATGCCCACTGTCATCACTATTCTTCAACATTGTGCTAGAAATTCTAGCTACAGCAATCAGGCAGGATACAGAAATAAAAGGCATCCAAATTGGAAAGGAAGAAGTACAACTTTCACTATTCGCAGATGACATGATACTATACTTGGAAAGCCCAAAGAAATCTACAGCAAAATTGTTTGAGGTAATAAACAAATCCAGCAAGGTAGCAGGATATAAAATTAATGTTCAAAAATCAGTAACATTTTGACACACTAGCAGTGACCTAACTGAGCAGTCAGTTAAGGAAAAAATTCCATTCAAAATGGCAACTAAAATAATCGAGTACATAGAAATTAACTTAACAAAGGAGGTAAAGGACGTGTACACAGAAAACAACACAACATTGCTAAAAGAAATCAAAGAAGACCTAAATTGATGGAAAGACATTCCTTGCTCATGGATAGGAATGCTAAATATAGCTAAAAGGTCAATTCTACCCAAATTGATCTACAGATTCAATGCAATACCAATCAAAATTCCAGCAATCTACTGAGGAAATTTGGAAAAGCTAGTTACCAAATTCATCTGGAAGGGAAAGAGACTCTGAATACCTATTTTAAACATCCATTTTAAAACATAAGAACAGGACAGGCCATGGTGACTCAGCAAGCAGAGTTCTCACCTGCCATGCCGGTACCCGAGTTCGATTCCTGCTGCCTGCCCATGCAAAGAAAAAAAAAAGAAGAAGAAGAAGAAGAAGAAGAAGAACAAAGTGGAAGGATTAAAACTCCTTGACTTTAAAACCTATTATTTAGCTACAGTGGTCAAAACAGCATGGTACTGGCACAAAGATAGAAGCACTGACCAATGGAATTGAATTGAGAGTGCAGAAATAGACCACCAAATCTATGGTCAACTGATTTTTGACAAGGCCCCCAATACCTCTGAACTGGGATAAAATAATCCTTTCAATAAATGGGCATGGGACAACTGGATATCAATGACCCAGAGAGTGAAAGAGAACTCTTACTTTACACCCTATAAAAAATTGACTCAAAGTGGATCATACATCTAAATATAAGAACTGGCACCATAAAGCTTCTAAAACAAAATGTAGGGAAACATCTTCAATATCTAGTAATAACAGGTAGCTTCCTAAACTTTACACCTAAAGCACAAGAAACAAAAGAAAAAACAGATAAATGGGAAGTCCTCAAAATCCAATGCTTCTGCACCTCAAAAGACTTTGTCAAAAAGGTGAAGAGGCAGTCAATTCAATGGGAGAAAATATTTGCAAATCACATATCAGACAAAGATTTGATATCCTGTATATACAAAGAAATCATGCAGCTCAAGAACAAAAGAACAAACAACTCAATTATAAAATGGGCTAGAGAGATGTATAGGCATCTTTCTGAAGAGCAAATATAGATGGCTCAAAAGCACCTGAAGAGATGCTCATTTTCATTGGCTTTAAGGGAAACACAGATCAAGACTACAATGAAACACCACCTCACACTTATAAGAATGGCTGCTATTAAACAAACTGGAAACTATAAATGTTGGAGAGGATGTGGAGAAACTGGAACACTCAAGCACAGCTGGTGGGAATGTATAATGGTGCAGCCACTATGGAGGACAGTTTGGTGGTTCCTTAGGAAACTAAATATTGAGTTGCCCTAAGACCCAGCAATATTGCTACTTGGTGTTCTACTTTGCTAGTTGCCAGAATGCAATATCCCAAAAACAGAATGGCTTTTCAAAAGGGGAATTTAACAAGTTGCTACTTTACAGTTCTAAAGCCAAGAAAATGTCCCAATTAAAGCAAGTCTATAGAAATGTCCAATCTAAGGCATCCAGAAAAAAGATACCTTGATTCAAGAAGGCCAATGAAGTTCAGGGTTTCTTTCTCAAGTGGAAGGGCACATGGCAAACACAGTCAGAGTTTCTGTCTCATCTGGAAAGGCACATGGTGAACATGGCATCATCTGCGAGCTTCTTCTCTTGGCTTCCTGTTCATGAAGCTCCCTGGGAGGCTCTTTCTTTCTTCATTTTGAAGGTCACTGGCTGATAGACTTTCTACTTCTCATGGCTATGTCATTCTCCATTCTTCAAATCTCTTTCATTCTCGAAAATGTTTCCTCTTTTATAGGACTCCAGAAACTAATCAAGACCCACCCAAATGGGTGGAGACATGTCATCACCTAATCCATCACCTAATCAACCACTCTTGATTGGGTTACATCTCCAGGGAGATAGTCTAATTACAGAGTCAAACATGCAGTATTGAATAGGGATTATTCTGCCTTTAAAAAATGGGATTTTGATTAAAACATGGCTTTTCTAGGGGACATACATCCTTTCAAACCAGCACACTTGTTATATATACCCAGAAAAGCTGAAAGCAATGACACAAACAGACTCTTGCACACCAATGTTCAAAACAGTATTATTCACAATTGCCAAAAGATGGAAACCAACCAAATGCCCATCCACAGAGGCGTGGGTTAACAAAATGTGGTATATACATACAATGGAATATTATGTAGCAGTAAGATGAAATGATGTCCTGAAGCACATGACAAGATGGATGAGCCTTGAAGACATAATGCTGAGTCAAATAAGCCAGACACAAGTGGAAAGATACTGTATGATTAACTTTTGTGACCATGGTAAAGGTAAAATCAGAGGCTTATAATGCAAAATACTGGGAACTTAGAGATACATAAAATCTGGAGATGGGTGAACAGTTAGCTAATGAGGTTGAAGTCCAAGGTTAGGGAATAGATAGAAGTGAAAGCAGTTCTCTAGTGGTCTATAAGTAATATTACCACATTGAAAATAAACAAGATTGAAAGGGGTTGTATAGACCAATGTGTCCCATTGATTAGAGATATAAACATAAATAGGTTCTTACAAGAACTACTTCAAAGGGATGATTTGTGTACAAAGAATGTTTAAGTCCAGGGTACAGGGGGAAAACTACCATTGAATACTATGAGCTATGTTTGAAAAGAAAACATCAGCAGTACCACAGCAACAGCAGTGGTAAATAATAGGGGGAGGGACAAGAGTTAAGAGGAGGTTTAGATTTCTGATTGGGTGAGGGTGTGCTTATGGGTTATCTTTCAATTGTGAGCAATAAAATTATCGAAAATTGAGAGTATTTATAGACCGTGGACTTGGGGACTACACATGATGCCTGATGAATGCATGTGGCTGAAGGATGCACCGACTGAGAAATAGATTGGTGAACAATGATGTATACATATGATCAAATTATGTGTTGCTACAAAAAGGAACGAAGTTGTGAGGCATGCAACAATGTGAATGAACATGTGAGGCATTTGGTGAGGCAAAATAAGCCAAAAACTAAAGAACAATTATGATATGGTCTCCTTTAGGAAATGCTTATAAGAAAACAGGAGCCTAGATTGTAAGCTTTTGTAGCAAACACATTTAGTCCAGAGCGGTAATTATTATTTCTGGATTTCAAGAGGCTATTCTGTATATACATATATATAACCTGATATTTAAAGATGAGAACAAAGTTGATCAGGTCAGGGTTAAATTAATTCAGAGCAAAGGAGTAAGAAAAACATTGTCTGTATTTTATAACCACCCTACTCTTTGAGACCAAAGGAAGAAAGGTTTATTTGGTATTGAACCTAAACTTTCTGTAGCACATAATCTAACTCAACCTATATGCGTAGCTCATTTGAACAACTGAAACACAGGGATCCCAGAATGAGAAAGAGGTCCTTTACTCCTGTAAAGCTTCATGTAATGCCTGGACACATCCTAGAGCATATTAAGCAGATAATTGAAAAGTATTGACAAAGTCCTTTGAAGGATGGGAGAAAAAAAATATGGAATTATTGCACTTTACCATCAGAGAATCCCCTGATACTTTGTCAAAGTTTAGGGACACCCAAATTGATAGGTCAAGCTCTTGATCTTTTTTTAACTTGTACTATTTTTTAATATTTTTGTTATGAATAACAAACAGACATGCAAACATTCTTGACATGGTTACAATCAATGGCTCACAATATCATCACATAGTTGCATATTCATCACCATGATCATTTTTTTAAACATTTGCATCTCTCCAGCAAAAGAAAGAAAAAATTCATACATGCCATACCCCTTACCCCTCCCTCTCATTGACCACTAATATTTCAATCTCCTCAGTTTATTTTAATCTTTATTCCTCCTATTATTTGTTTATTTCTTAGCCATATTTTTTTACTCATCTGTTCATACTGTAGATAAATGCAGCATCAGACACAAGGTTTTCATGATCAACAGTCACATTTCAAAAGCTATATCATTATACAGTCATTTTCAAGAAACATGGCTACTGGAAAAACAGCTCTATAGTTTCAACATACTTCCCTATAGCTGCTCCAATACACCATAGACTATAAGGGGATATTTATATAATGCATAAGAATAACCTCCAGGATAACCTCACAACTCTGAAATCTCTCAGCCAATGACACTTTATTTTGTCTCATTTCACTCTTCCCCCTTTTGTTCAAGAAGGTTTTCTCAATCCCTTGTTGCCAAGTCCCAGCTCATTCTGGGATTTCTGTCCTATGTTGACAAGGAGGTTTATACCCCTGGGAGTCATGTCCCACATAGACAGGAGTGGCGAGCAGAGTTTGCTTGCCATGTCGGCTGAGAGAGAGAGAGGTCACATATGAGCAACAAAAGTGGTTCTCTGGGGATGATTCTTAGGTCTAATTTTAAGTAGACTTAACCTATCCTTTGCAGGGATAGGGACAAACTCCAAGATTGAAGGCTTAGCCTATTGATTTGGTTGTCTCCGCTGCTTGTGAGAATATCAGGAATTCTCCAAATGGGGAAGTTTAATTTTCCCCCTTTCTCCCCAGTCCCTCGAGGGGACTATGCAAATAGCTCTTTATTCACTGTTCAAAACACTGTGGGATTTACTGGGACATCACAGTAACCTGGACAAACTTACAAAATATCATGTCTTATTCAAGGTTCCATGTACTTATGGTGTTCAATTAAACTGTCCATATAAGTTAAATTAGGAAATGCACTAGTCAAAATATAAATTTTGTGCCAAATAAAAATTTCTTGCTTTAGTCTGACACACAAGTTGAAGTTTTCAAATATGAATGGCCATCTATTTTCAACATCCTGCAATACTGGCATTCCTTTGCTCTTCTTCATACAGAAATATTTTTTAATTTGTACATTTAGTCACTATCATTGTACATTCCAGACATTTTAAGATTATATCATCACAGTCTTTATCATCTTTCCTCCTGGTTTCATATGTGTCCCCAACCCTTCTCCCTCTATCATTCTCACATTCACCTTCGTTCAATATACTTACATTATTGTGCTGCAATCAGGTAATATTGTGCTATCCATTCCTGGATTTTTACAACTAATCCAGTTGCACAATCTGTACCCTTTCTGCTCCAATTACCCAATCTCTATCCTAATTCTTTGTCCTCATGACATGTGCTCTTCACTGAAATTCTTCAAATTCACTCATTAATATTAGTTCATATTAGTGAGACTGTACAATATTTGTCCTTTGGTTTCTGGTTAATTCCACTCAGCATAACATCCTCAAGGTCTATCCATGTTATTCCATGTTTCATGACTTTATTCTGTCTTACAACAGCATAGTATTCCATTGTATGTATATACCACAGCTTGTTTAGCCACTCATCTGTTGATGGACATTTGAAGCCCTTAATCTTGAGGCTTACTCTTATGAAGATTATGTAAATAGCAGAGAAGCTTAGCCCACCTACAGGTATGCCTAAGAGTTACTTCTGGAGGACCGCTTTGTTGGTCAGATGTGGCCTCACTCTCTCTAAGGCCAACTCGAAAGTTAATTCATTGCCCTCCACCCTATGTGGGATATGACACCCAGGGGTGAAAGTCTCCCTGGTAGCATGGGAGACAATTTCCATGGATGAGTCTGGCCCTGGAACTGTAGGATCAACAATTCCATCCTGACCAAAATGGGGAAAAGAAGTGTAACTAACAAAGTATCTGTGGGACAGAGAGTTTAAATAGACTCAAGAGGCTACTGTATGAGTGTTGCTTTTATGCAAGCTCCAGTTAGACACTGCTACACAGCATAACCTGCTAAACCCCCACCAGGGCCATTCCAGCCAATCCTAAAGAATACCTAGGGCAATATATAAGATTCCACAAGGGTTCCATGCACTAGAGTAACTTTTCAGAAACCTACAACCTCCAGACGGATTCCTGGACCAGATAAGTCCTGAAATCTAAAGGGCCCAGCCTCTCCAGAATATCAGATTTTCCAACATAAAAAAGTTAGAATGGCCATAACCCAAACACCCCTAAAGAGAGAGACTGAAAGATCAAAGGTGATGGTGGAGTATACAGAGAAGGTAGGATTTAACAAATGAATATGAATCCTAAATCATTTTAGGATATCTCTTTTAGCCTCCAGTATCTGAGAGCAGCTAGAAGTAAAAACCTAAAATTGTGGAATTGCAACTCATACCAAACTCTGAAATGTGTTCTACAACTAATTGTGGTGCTGTGCTTTGAAAATTATTGCTTTTTTGTATATATGTCATTTTTCACATGCAAAAAAATGTCTCTTGTGATGATAAAAAAATATTTATGCCTTCTAGCATCCTATATTCCAGAGCAGCTAGAAGGAAAAATCTGAGAGGATCATATGGGAGCCCATGATAAACCTGGAATTGATCCTGTTAAAGCACTTGTTGATGAGTGCTTTGAAAACTATTGCATTTTTCTTTCTTTGCTTCATGTGTATGTCAGCCTATACAATAACAAAAACTTTTTAAATAAGAATACCTAGGACTTGAACTAAGACTCTATAAAAGATTCATGCACTATACTTGTTTACCTAGAGCCTATAATTCTCAGAGGGTTCCTAGGTCAGACAAATCCTGAAACCCAGAGGGATCAGCCTCTCCAGGATATAATCATCCCCCTATCTTTAGTGTCAACACCCCTTCTCAACATGTAAAAGTGAGAAAGGACATTGCCTAGTGATCTCTGTAGATTGGAAGAAGGATCAAAGGAGAAGGAGCAGTTATAACACAGAAAATAGGATTTCACAAATGAGTATGATTGCTGAATCACTATATTGATATTTCTTTTAGCCCCCTGTGTTTTGGAGCTACTAGAGGGAAAAATCTGAAACAGTGGAATGGTAACCCTTAACAAACTCTGAAATCTGTTCTGTGAGTACTAGCTGAAGTGTACTTTGAAAATTATTGCTTTTTCTTTCTTTTCTTTTGATATATGTCATATTTCACAATAAAAATATATTTAAGAATATATGAGGTTCATATTTGGGATGATAGTAATATTTTGGTAATGGACAATGGAGATGATAGCACATTATGAATGCAATTAACAGCACTGAAATATGTATCTGAATGTGATTAAAAGGGTAAAAGTGACATTGTATATACAGTTACAGAATAAATATTTTTTAAAATCCACAAAAAAAGTGAGCCTTATGCTAAGCCTTGAACTTTTTTAAAGTTCAATTATAAAATTGTCAGTATCATCATCTGTAAGAAATGTTCCATACCACTGCAAGATGTTGTTGCTAGGATGGTGTACAGGAATCTGTACTAATGTGCAATTGTTCTGAAAACCCACAATTTCTCTAACAAAGAACAAAATTGTAAAGACTAAGCCAGGAAACCTTTCTGAGGCCAACTCTCTCCGAATCATGGTGAACACAATTAAAAGCACCAAAATAAATATCTGAATGTGCATAAAAAGCGAAATGTTGGATTGTGTACAGGCAATGAGAATAAAAAAATTTTAAAGAATCATGGAATTGTACTACAAAAACAGTGAACCACAGTTGACTAATTTCTTTGGGAAAAACTCACAGTACAATATTGAATGACAGTGGTGACAGTGGGCACAATTGTCTTGTTCCCAATCTTAGAGGGAAAGCTTTCAGTCTTCCACCATTAAGGAGGATGATAGCTGTGTGCTTTTCACATATGCCTTTTATCTTTATGTTAATTTGAGAATGTTATGTACCCCATAAAAGGTCATATCCTTTTAATCCATCCTTATTAGGGCAGGACTATTGTGGGTGGTACATTTTGATTAAGTTCTTTCAATTGCGATGCAACCTGCCTCATCCAGGGTAGGCATCAACCCCTTTACCAGAGTCCTTTATGAGAGGATAAGATAGTTAAAACCAAGAGAAACTCACAGAGTAAAAGCCCCTGGAAGAGCTGAAAGAAAAAGCCACTGAAACCAGAAGCTGAAAGCAAGAAAACCCAGGAGAGAAGGATGAACATACACTGGCCATGTGACTTCTCATGTGACTGAGGTGTTCTGGATGACAACAGCCTTTCTTCAGAGAAGGTATCATCCTGTTCAAGCCTTAATTTGGACATTTTCAGAGCCTTAGAACTGTAAATTTGTAAGCTAATAAATTCACATTGTAAAAATGAACTCATTACTGGTATATTACATTCTGGCAATTTTCAGGTTGAAGAACGTTCCTTTTATTCCTAATGTTCTAAATATTTCTATAAAGAAGTGATGCTGGATGATGTTGCATGACTTTTCTGCATCAATAGAAATGATCATGTGCCTTCTCCTTCACTGTATTAATGTGGTGTGTTACATTCATTGATTTTCTTGTGTTAAGCCAACTTTTCACACCAGGGTAAAATCTCACTTGATTATGGTGCATAATTCTTTTAATATGCTGTTGGATTTGATTTGCTAGTATTTTGTAGAGAATTTCTGCATTAGAGGTAATGGCCTGTAGTTTTATTTCTTTGTGGTATCTTCATCTGGCTTTGGGTTGAGGGCAATGTTGGCCTCATAAAAGGAATTAGGGAGCATTCAATATTTGGAAGAGTTCATGCAGAATTGGAGTTAGGTCTTCTTGGAATGTTTGGTAAATTCCCCTGTGAAGCCATCTGCTCCTGGCCTAGTCTTTGATTGGAGGCTTTGTTTACTGAGTCAATCACTTTATTAGAAATTGGTTTCTTGAAAACTTCTATTTCCCTTGACTCAATGCAGGTAGTTTATGTGTTTCTAAGAATTTGTCAATTTCTTCTAGGTTATCTAAGTTATGGGCACACAGTGTTTCCTAGTATCCTCTATTAGGACTTTTTATTTCAGCAGTGTTTGTAGTAATGACCTCTTTCCCATTTTTTATTTTCATTGTTTCTAAACACTCTTTTATTCTTTGTCAGCTTAACTAAAAGTTTATCAATTTCATTCAGCTCAAGGAACCAACAATTGGTTTGATTAGTTCGCTCTAAACTTTTGTCTTCCACTAAAATCCTTGTTATTTCCTTCCTACTGCTCATTTTGAGTTTAGTTTGCCCTTCTTTTTTTAGTTCTTCCAGTGTTTAGTTTAGATATATGATTTGAAATGTTTCTTATTTTTAATGTAAGCATTCACAACACTGCTTTTACTATATCCTATAAGCTTTGGTATGTTTTATCTTCATTCACCTCAAGATAGTTCCTAATTCCCCTGTGATTTCATCTTTCATGATTTGATTGTTTAACAGATGTTATTTAATTTCCACATATTTCCGAAATTTCCAGTTGTCACTCTGTTATTGATTTCTAACTTCATCCATTGTAGTGGGAGAATATACAATTTATGGTATCAATATTCTTTAATTTATTCAGCCTTGTCTTGTGACCTAACATATGGTCTATCTTGTAGAATGATCAATGAGACCTCAAGAAAAATGTGTACTCTGTTTTTGTTGGATGAAATATTCTGTATATGTCTGTTATGTCCAATTGGATTAGAGTATTGTGCAACTTTTGTATTTCCTTACTGATCTTCTGACTAGATAGTCTAACAAATACAGAAAGTGGTATAGTGTGATCTCCTATGATTAATGAAAAACTGTTACTATCACCTTTCAAATATTTCAGCATTTGCTTCATATATTTTGGGGTTTCACCCTCAGTTTCATATATATTTATAATTGTTAAAACTACTTGGTGAATTGTCCCCTTTCTCAGTATATAATGATGGTCCATTTTTTTCATTACCATTTTTACTCAAAGTTTATTTTAGATGATATTAATATACTACACAATTTCTTTTCTGGTTACTAATGGCATGATTTTTTCCCACACTCTCACATTCAACCTAATTGTATCTTTGAATTTAAGGTGAGCAGTCAGCATATAATTTGACCATACTTTTTGCTTTATCCTTTCTGCAATCCTTGTATTTTGACTATAGTGTTAACCCATATGCATTTGTAGCCATTACTGAAAATGTAGGATAGTCTTCTGCCATTTTGTTACTTATCCTTTGTATGTCTTATACATTTTTGTCTCTTAATTGTTCCAAAAAAACCCAACAACAGCAACTACAAAACATAATCAATAGTTTTGTGGCCCCTCCCAAGTCTTACTGAAGTGGGTTTCGTGTCCCTTTCTGTCACAAGGGAGCTAGACAAGGGCTGCAACCCACTGCAGCATGCCATGAGAGTGGCAGATGAGTGCCAACAGCCACCAGGCAAGGAAAGCAATTTACTTTCCTTTTCCATCAGTCATCAGTCTCTCTCTCCCACTCTTCCCCGGATGCTGTACAGCAGTGTTCTCCTATTGCTGGAGCTCCAATGTTGTCTCAGACACTTCCTGCCTGTTTACCAGTTATTCTGATAGGAGAAACTTCCTGTTCTACCATCTTAATACAGTCTCCCAGTAACTGGGTATTTTACATCATGCTATAACCATGCAATGTAATACCACTCAGCAACAAAAATGCACACACTGCTATTACATATAAAAACACAGATAAATGACTCAGCATTGTTTTGAGTTTTAAAACTGCTGAACTAAAGGGGTATATACAGCATGATTCCATTTAAAGGAAATTCCGAAAGAGGCAAGGCTAATATAAAATTTTAGAAATAAATCACTGATTTGGGGGCAGAGGGCAAAGGAGGGCACAAAATTGGCTACAAAAGCACAGAAAATGCACTCCAAGCTGATAGAGCTGCTCGGTTTTGATTGAAGTACCAGGTACATGGGTGTGAACAGACTTCACGATTATAATCTTGGGTTTTAATAATGAATGTACTATGATGCAATTGATTTAGAATATTCTGCAAACAGGAATGCACTTTGAATTAAAATCCAGCCAGGACAAACATCGTAAACTTGATCTATAGAGTTTCAAAATTCAAAAATAAAAAGGAAGTGCTATAAAAGATCACTGAATGGAAATTAAAGCAGTTACCTGCATTGCTTATTTGGAGGAAGAACAATAAGATGCATAAAAGAAATAAAAACAGGGGGTGCAAGTGTAGTTCACTGGTAGAATTCTCCCCAGCCATGCAGGAGACCTGGTTTCAATTTCTGGCACATGCACTTGCCAAACAAACAAACAAACAAAAAACAAAACAAACTAAAATTCAATGAATGGTGCCTCAATAATAAGATACTCAAATGGAAATAGAACAAAATGTGACCCATGCCATACAGCATACATAAAAGAAACGCATGTAATATGCTGCATTGTTGTGTGTACTTTTAATATTATACATAATTACCAGAATACAAAGTTAAGGTAGAATAGACTTAACTGAATTGACTTAAAGTTGAGTGAATTATTCTACACAGGGAAACCTGAAAATATAATGGTGATGCTTCCAAGGCAAATGTTGAGGAAAGCACTGCTAGAGTAATTGGCTTCAGTGCTGGGCTGCTCTTGCCCTTACAAGTTGAAGCTCAAATTGCCCAACTTTATCCTCACCACTTAATTTATGGAAAGCATTGTTCATGAACCATAGAGCCAGGTTTAATTGTCCCTGAGAGATTTCCCTTCGAGTCTACCGCCCCAAGAAAAACACCTGACCCTGGTCTTGGGAAAACAGAAGTTGACTTGAAGTCCAGTGAAATCCCAGCCCAGAAATACAGGCAAGAGGGCTAGAGACTCACTTCACTGGGGAAGATGTCCATGGTCCCTGCAGCCCCTACTATGGACTGAGGCCACTTTCCCAGAGAATCCACCAAGGTCACTGGAGGGTGAAAAGGTGAGGCATTGATACTTATTCCTCTAGATTGTAAGCTGAAATATGGAATTTATAAAACCTTTATTTCAAAATAAGAGTGGAATCGTTCACAGTTCTAGGAGTTAAATATGGACATTTACATAATTTTCTGATGGCAACATATTCTGGATAAGTGACCACTTCAAAAACACTTGTTTAAAGATAAGACCTTAAGTACATGAGATCTTGAATAGGGCATGAAATCTAGTTTGTTTCTCAAGGAGAGTATGATGCCTCAGTACATCCCAGAGTAATTGGTACAGTGAATAAAGAAGAATTTGTAAAGTCCCCTTGGGGGATTAGAGAAGCAGGAGGAAATATTCAACCTCCCCATTTGGCAAATTCTTGGTATTCGCAGGCAGTGGGGACAACAAAATCAATAGGCTGAGCCCTCAATTTTGGGGTTCACCCCTATGAAACTTATTTCTAAAAAGATAAGCCAAGCCTACTTATAATTATGCATAAGAGTCATCCTGTTTGGTTGCCCAGATGTAGCCTCTCTCTCTAAGCTAACTCAGCAGGTGAACTCACTGCCATCCACCCTATGTGGGACATAACTCCTGTGGGTGTAAATCTTCCTGGCAACATGGTACAGCAGTCCCTGGGTGAGCTGCAACCCAGCATCATGGCTTTGAGAAAGTCTTCTTGACCAAAGAGGGGAAAAGAGAAATGAGAAAAGATGAGATGTCAATGGCTGAGAGATTTCAAACTGAGTTGACAGTTATCCTGGAGGTTACTCTGACACATTATATAGATTCCCCTTTCAGTTTATCATGTATTGGAGTGCCTAGAGTACCTGAAACTGTAGAGCTATGTTCCTGTAGCCTTGTTTCATGAAGAGGATTGTATAATGATTTATCTTTTACAATGTGACTGTGTGATTGTGAAACCTTTTATGTGATGCTTCTTTCATCTATGGTATAGACAGATGAGTAAAAAATATGGATAAAAAAACAATAATGGGGGGGGAAAGGTTAAAATAAATTGGGTGGATGGAAACACTAGTTGTCCATGAGAGGGAGTATAAGGAGTGTGGTATGGATGAGTTTTTCTTTTTCTTTTTTCTCTGTTTTGCTGGAGAGATGCAAATATGCAAAAAAATGATCATGGTGATAAATACACAACTATGTGGTGATATTGTGAGCCAATGTTTGTACACCATGTATGAAATTTTGTATGTAAGAATGTTTTTATGTTGTGTGTTGTTTTAGCAATAAAAATACTTTTTTAATGAAATGATAAAGGGGTACTGAATGGAAATATAAGCAATTACTTAAATGTAGAGAGAAAAAATGCATAATAAAACAAAAATACATACAGAATATATTGCATGTTATGTGTAATTTTAATAATATATACAATTACTAGAATATAAATTGAAGACAGATTAGACCTAACTAAATTGGATTGAAGGTTAGTGAATTATTCTGCATAGGAACATCTGAAAATAAAAAGGTGATGCTGTCAAGGGAAATAATGAGGGGAGTATTGTTGGAAAGATATGCTTCTGTGCTGAGATGCTCTTGGCCCTAGAAGTTAAAGCTCAAATTGCCCAACTCTATCCTCAGCACCTAATTTACAGAAAGCCTTGGTCATGAACCATAGAGCCCTGTTTAATTGCCCCTGAGAGATTTCCCTTGGAGTCTGCCTCCCCAGGACAAACACCTGTCCCTGGTCTTGGGAAAACAGAGGTTGACTTAATGGCTAGTGATTCCAGCCCAGAAATACAGGGATGAGGGCAAGTGACTCATTTCACAGATGAAGGTGTCCATGGTCACTCAGCCCCTACAGTCACCGAAGCCAATTTCCCAAAATGTCCACCAAGGTCACCGGAGAGTGAAAAGGTGAGTGAAGCATTGAATCCGAGGCTGAAATATGGAGCTTATAAAATATTTATTTCACAGTAAGAATGGAATTGCTCATAGTTCTAGAGACTTAATGTGGAGGTCTGTGCAATTTTCTAATGGCAACAATATCTGGATGAATTAACACTTCAAGTTTATATGCAAAACACATGACCAGAGATAAGATTTTCACAGAAAACATTTGGCTTCATACTCCATTATATAAAAAGTATAAGGTCAAATTTTTTTAATGTTCACTAAATTTGCTCCTGCCTATTATTTTATGTTTTAATATCTTGTATACGCTCTCAACTGCCTTGTCAGTAGCACTAAGTTTGAGAATCTAAGAACCATGTCCATGACTAGAGAAGACTTAGGGTCTCCCACTCAGCTATGGCCTCCAGAGAGAACTTTGTAGGTGGTTGCAGACACCAATTCTCTGACCCCAAATTCAGCAGTTCAACATCCAAGAGTAGAAAAAGGGCTTCAGATAATGAAAGGGAAATAGGAATCCAGTCCTATTAGGTCTGGCAGGGCTGTGTCTATGGTGGATTCACACTTTGATAAATTCAGCTAAATATTGTGGCCATTTCCCCTTGAAAGTCAGATATTGAGAGAGAGAATAAAGTGGGGCAAGAACACGATATGAGGGCTGTAGACAGGTGATCCTTCCCCCAGTGTACCCAGCATGCATCAAGGCTCACAATGTCCGGGGGCCCAGGGGGAGGCTGTGGCCACAGTGGTGGACCAAAGGCAGCCTGGGTTTCGACAGACCCTCAGCTCGTACAGCTGTGCCGCTGTCCTCTCTCAGGTCTTGTCCTCACTCGCTGCCTTGTGGGGCTGCTCCAAGCCAGTCATGGAAACACTGTCAAATTCCGAGACTCTCCCATGGCCTCTCACAGGGGCTGCAGCCTTGACCACTTACTGTCTTCTCCAGAGGAACACCTTAGAGCTCATCTGTCTTCCAAGCAGGACAAGGAGTGCAGCAAATAGAATTCGTGGTGGGCAATTCTTTCATCCTTTCCTGATAATTAATATTCTTGAGAACTTTTGATGCATTTATTGGACATCCACAAATTGTAGTTTGTGGGGATTCTGTTTCATCAATCATCCGTTTTGTGTTGAGTAGTTTGACTTCATATTCTTCAGTTGAAAGAGTGTTTCACATATAGTCTGTATATGAATTCTTGATGACCCAGTGTGTGCTATCCTTATTCACTTTTAATAGTGTCTAGCGAAGAGGAGAAGCTTTTAATTTTTATGAAGACTGGCTTAGCAGTGAGTCTCCTATTGTTACTGCTTTTGTGCCCTATTTAAGAAGTTGTGCCTAACAAATGTTGCCTATCAGATGGCAAAGATATTCCCTTATATTTGCTTTTGGAAACTTTATAATTTTACCTTCCCTCATCAGGCTATAACTAAAAAATTATTATTTTATTATAAAGAGTGAGGTAGCAGTCAAAGTTTGTATTTTTTTCCATATTCCTATTCAGTTCCTCCGACATAATTTATTGAAAAGGCATTCCTTTCTCATAGAATTTTTTAATGCATCATTACAACAATCACTTGACTAAAATGTATGCATCTTTCTTTCAAAAAACATTCTATTTCAATGATTTATTTGTATATCCATAAATAAAAATGAATTTGGTGTGATTATGGTAGCATTCCTCATTTTACTCCTCTGTACTTGCACCATAAACCCATCAGATGTGTTCTTTTTTTCAAAACTGTTTTTTCTATTCCCGGTGCTTTATGGTGGTATTTTTTTTTCTCAATTTCAGAATCAGCTTGGCAACTTCTGTTTTGAAAAATGTCTGCTAACATTAGGATTGTGATTGTGTTAAACCTACAGATCAATTGGTAGACTGTTGGAATTGTACTAATTTCATTCTTCTAATTCATGAAAGTGGTGTATCTCTTATTTAATTTCCCTCAGCAAGTTCTCATACATTTTTAGTTAGAGGTCTGTGTTTAAATGATCTTTTCTAGAACACAGCTTTTTGAGTTTTACTTATATCTGCTGAGCTCATAAAAAAAGAGTTGGAAAGTGTTTTCCCTCCATTATCTTCTTAGTCTGTGCAGTATTAATATCATTTCTTCATTAGATGTTAGCAAAAAAATCCCAAGTGTATCCAACCAAGGGAAGATTATTTTTACAGGGAATTCAATGTCTTACACCAACATGAAGGATTTAGAATTTTTCTATTTTTTATTGGTTTTGTCAGTTGTGTTTTTCAAAGAATTTATGTATTTCTTCTGTTTTCAAAATGTTTTCCTTGCACATTATCATAATGTTCCCTTACTATCATTTTAAGATCCATATGATGTGTAGATATGTTCTCACTGTCATTCTGGTTCATAATAATTACTGTTTTCCCTCTTTTTTGTCATTATTAGTCCTTCCAGGCTATTATCAAATTGCTAATCTTTCAATATGACCAGCATTTAAATATGTTTATTTTCTCTACTGTTTGATTTTATTTCATTAATTTCACTGGTGACACTTACATTTTCCTACTTTTTATTTACCCCATTTTCAACTGTGTTAGCTTGTTCCTTCTTAAATTAGAAACATAGGGTACTGACTTTAAACATTACCACTCTCTCCTAATATATATTTAAGAGTAAAATAACAAAATCTAAAATTTCTCACAAATTACTACCTGTCTGATTCCAAAAAAGCATGACATGATATAATTTTTAATCAAGATATTTTCTAATTTTTCTTGCTATTTCTTGGATGTATGTGTTATTTAGAAATTTGCCATGAAATTTCCATAGAGCTAGTATTATTCTAGTTATAATATTGCCATTGATTCTTCATTTATCGTGTCAGCAAACATCCAGAAAATTTTCAGTATTTTAAAATGTATCACATTTATACATTTTATGGAACTGTATATATCTAGATGGACAATGTTTCAGGTGCTCTAAAAAATAAAAATTGTGACCCACTTTTCAAATATCTGCATTTCCTAGGTTCCCTTGGCTAAAATTCTTGCTCTGAATTATTTGTCTCATGTGTATCATTTGAAAGATTTCCAAGTGGAGATAAGATGAAGCTTCTTTCTACTTCTGTTACAGTAGGGAAGAAGAAATCTGAATTTTTTTTCTCTGTTTTGTATTTACTTTGGACCCACGTGGTCCATTCATGGATAATGAGTTAGTAATTAAGGTGTGAGTCCAGGTCTCCTAACTGAGAAAACCTGCAAGAGGCACCAAGGACCTCTCAGGAGGACCTTCCACATCAAACAGGAAGACTGAACGTAGACAAAAATTCAGGGTGATTTTGGTCACATTAAAGGCAGGAACACCAGTATTGAGGTGTCCTTTAGGCTGGTTACCCTGGCTTCATTGAAGAATATATGGGGTACCTGTTGCAACAAGAAACTGGACATCCTGAAGATGCCAAAAATCTAACCAAAATGAGTAGATGAAATGAGGTACAGGGATATTTTGAGAGATGTTAAGGAAATTTTACCTGCAGTCTTTGGAAGCTGCTTCCATGAGAGGTAACCAAGATGTAAAATACTATCATTTGTTCATTGAACAAATGTCTCTTCAGTGCCTACTACGGCCAGGAGCTAAAAACATGACAATGAGCCAGAGAAGTGAAGACTTGCTCCCTAGAAGCTACACCTGAGGTGGGGATGGCTGAGGGCCCAGGCAGGGGAGGTGACTGCACTGAGGGAATCAGCCCAAGAGGGACATGTTAGGGGGCAATACAGGTGAGGTTGAGTTTGAAATTCTGCAGTTCATCAAGTCAGAAAACTACAAAAGTTCTTGCAATTCACAGGATGGTGGCATGGAAGGGAGATCACCTGGAGTGAAAGATCTGTAAATGTTAGAGTGTGGACAGAACCAGCTGCCAGAGTGGGAGGATGGACCAAGAGGACACAGGGAGAGGAAAGTCACCCAAAGACCAAATGTGAGGAATCATGCACACGGAAGGAGAGACAAGAAGATCCCCATCCCAAAAGATATATAAAGGGCAGCTATGGAAGAATGATCCTGAGATGCAGGGTAATGTCATGTGATTCATAGACTCAAAGATGACACATTGAAGGGAGCTTTCACTGTAGGACCAGGAGGCAGAAGCAGTGTCCCCGAGGCCATGTAGGAAAATGAGAGCACATGAATGGGACAGAGAGAGAGAGAAGGAACAGAGTCCTCTGCAAGGGATGTTCTCTTTGTCCTCACTGAAGAGGAAGGGTAGGGTGAGGGTGGGTGGGTCCAGAACACAAATCTAGATGGAAAATATTTCAAAGGGAAAATGAAATGAAAAGTCATTGAATGATATGTGGTTTTCAGGAAATCATTGCTCTGCATTGTAGTTTCGCAAATAAGTGGGCCTGCATCACTTAACCCAGGTGACTCCTTCATTTTCCAAGAGCAGGGTGAGGTATAAAATAGACACAGAAGGAAACAAGAGCCTGAAGCACTTATCATGTCACCTCTGCAGAGTTTCCAGAAGGGGAGTCCAGCACTGATGACCACGTGGAGTGGTGCCCAGAAGTCATGCCTGGACAGGTGGAGAAGACCAACCAGACACTAGTGACAGAGTTTGTGCTGCAGGGGTTCTCAGAGCACCCACAGCTGTGGCTGCTCCTGCTCAACTCCTTCTTCTTTCTCTACACCTTGGCCCTTGTGGGAAACACTCTGATCATCATAGTTATCACCTGCAGCTCTGGTCTCCATAGCCCCATGTACTTTTTCCTGTTCAATTTGGCCATGATGGACATCATCTGCACCTCCTCTGTGCTGCCCAAGGTGCTGGCTGGCCTGGCCTTAGAGGACAACACCATCTCCTTCCAGGGTTGCATGACCCAGCTCTTCTGGCTGGCCTGGTCTACATCTTCTGAGCTTGTGCTGCTCACAGTCATGGCCTATGACCGTTATGTGGCCATCTGCCGGCCACTGCATTATGGAACCTTGATGAACCTGCGGCTCTGCTTGGCACTGGCTGTGGCAGTCTGGGTCACCGGTGCCCTGAATGCCTCAGTCCACACTGGGCTGATGGCACAGCTTTCCTTCTGCGGCCCTAACGTAATCACTCACTTCTTCTGTGAGATCCCTCCACTGTTACTGCTCTCCTGCAGTCCCACCTATATAAACAGCATCATGACTGTCTTGGCTGATGCCTTCTATGGATACACCAACTTCCTGCTCACCCTCCTGTCTTATGGCTTCATCATTGCCAGCATCTTACGCATCCGCTCAGCCGAGGGGAAGCGGAGGGCCTTCTCCACCTGCTCCTCCCACCTCATCGTGGTCTCTGTCTACTACTCAGCTGTGGTCTGTGCCTACATGAGCCCGGCCTCCAGCTACAGTCCAGAGAGAAGCAAACTGGCTGGAGTGTTGTACACAGCTTTCAGCCCCACCCTAAACCCACTCATCTACACATTGAGAAACAAGGATGTCAAGGCAGCCCTAGGGAAACTCCTCCCCTTTTATAGACATTAAATGCCATTCTTCTGTCCTGGATTGCCCCGTGCCCATATTCTGAAGACCACACATAAAGAAATAAGACCTAAGTATCACAGTTTTATTGAAATCATCCTCAGATTTGGCAGCTGGCCTACTTGGTGTGGCTTTACGGGTGTCATTTTGTTTGTTGGAATAATGTGAATGTGTTGCACTGACTCCTCTATGGGATCTCATGATTGTCACATAATAAATTTAGGTCTACAGAAGCAGACATAATTAATGGGAGTCTCTCTTCATGTATGGCACAATCTGAGCAAAGTGTCAGATTCTGGGTAAATCACTCAAAGAACCCTGAGAACTAAAACTTCCCCATAGTCTTCTCCCATCTTCCTTAGATGTCACTCCCACTTTCTCACACACCAAGCCCTAGATGAAAGGGTTAACCAATTTTACCCTTACTAGAAGTCCTACGCCCACTATATTGTCCCGTCTAAAGTACTGGCCCATTCAGGTACTTCCCCTGCCCACGTACTTGTCCGCAGGGATTTATTTGTCCAGGACATGTACTTGTCCACAGGGGTTTATTTGTCCAGGATCCCCATTGCATCAGCACACATTCAAAATCGGTTTAAATTCAAAGTCATCGCAAATGCCCTTCTCCTCAGTCTTTCATCATCTGAGCCACAGAAAGCAACTTGTTTTTCTTGGACTTCTTGTGTTCTGATTTCCCAGGATCTTAATTTCAAGCCCTGTCAGCATCACCATCAGCATTAGGATTCACTTCATATGGGGTGTATCTCTGCCCTCCTGTGTCCAGTGTGGTGCTCCATCCCAAAACTTCCACTGTGCCTAATCACCCTTACCTGGAGGTATTTACATCACTGCCCAATACTCTGCTTATTCACAAAATGAACCATAGATGCATGTATAAATATGAGTTGCATCAGTAGACAACACAAGCCTACAGCTGAAGATGCACCAGGTTCTTCATGAACCATTTAGACACTGTAACCCAAATTTAATAAAATTGAGTTTACAGATAATGAGGCATGATATCTTGTCCAGTCATGATTTGAGTTCATTGGGAAAGGCTTTGGGTTAGCTGGCCATGTCCATGGAAATGGGATGGGGGAGTAAGTCTCTGGTCCAGGTTTGGGCTTTCCATTGTGGATTGCTGGAGTGAAGGTTTTGTGCTGTGAATTCATTTCTAAAGTTGCAGCAATTACCACAAGTGGGTGTCCTAAAATTTATTCTCTCATTGTTCTGGAGGTTACAATTCCAACCCAAGGTGTTGACAGGGTAATACTCCCTCTGAAAGTACTGAGAGAGAATTGTACCTTGCCCTTTCCAGCTGTTGGTGGTGCCTGATGGTCCTTGGTTTGTGGCAGCATCAATCCAATCCCTACCTCCATTATCATATGGCCTCCTTCCCTGTGTCTCTCCTCTGTGTCCATGTCTCCATCTTCACCTCCTTTCTCTTATTAGGAAACCAGGTATTGATTGAGATGAGATCCTTAGGTTAATTACATCAGCAAATAACCAATTACAAATATGAACACATGCATGGGTTCCCAGTATTTTTCTTGGGATTTTATTCAACACACTAGTTTCCAGCTTGCCCACCAAATTTGTCCCTGTACTGCATGGAGGATACATTCACCCCATCCCAATGCCCCCCCCCATATCAACCCATTACAGCATCAACACTAAGTAGAAAATCTTGTTTAAACAATATCAGATCCAAAGTCCCATAGCTCATCAATTAAATCTTGAAGATCATGGGTGAGACTCTGGATATGATCTAACTAGTGGGAAAGTTCTTCTTCTTCTATAGAATGCTGAAAATATAAAACAAGTCAACACCTACTAAAATACCATGATGGGACAGGCATTGAATGGACATCATCATTCCAAAAGTGATGAACTGGAAAAAATAAGAGTCACTAGTTTCAGGCAATTTCAAAACCCAGCACGGAAAATTTTCAGGTTCTTCTATTTTCTGTCATTAATGATGCCAGAATCTAGAGCATACATTCTCACAGATACAAGGTCACACACTTGGGTGTCTCAGGAAGATGAAATTTGACAAAGCTGGTGAGTTCCTAGTCCAGCTCTCTTGTCCTGCACTGGTCGTATAGACCTTTAAGGCCTCCCTGGGTGCTGCTCCTGAAAATTGTCTCTACACTGGCAGCGGCTCAGTCAGCCTGATCTCTTCTCTAGATTAGGATTAAGTTTCAAATTACATCACAGAAAGCCCAATATCCATGGCAGACAATGTGGAAAACAGTTTTTCTTCCTTGTGAAGAAAGACTGAAGGAAGGTAATCTTGGCCTGGTGGGGAAATGTGTAGTCTTTCTTCAGGCTGAAAGTTACCATCAGTCTCCTATGGTGTTCTGCTCCAATTCCTAAGAGCAGGGAGCCTTTGTCACTACCACCTAAAAGAGAAGGTAGAAGGAGCAACATGGGCAAAGGGTCATGTTCTGACTCATTCTGGGGCCAGCATCTTCCACTGACATATGTTTAGCCAGGTTGAGCATATTGCAGCCTTGATGGAAAGAAGGCCATTTGGCAAGTAGGAGAAGAGGCACATCAACTGGCCTTCCCATCTACGACAATGAATTTATTTGTCAGTTGGGTCCAGAAGCCCAAACTTGGATTAGAATAGCAAATGGAAATGACCAAACTATGACTATTAAAGTAGCTCCTTGTTCTCTAGATAGAGCTACAATAATATTTCCACAGTTTTTCTATGCCATTCCTAAGTCATTTTCTGCAAGACTGATTGGGCCAAGGTCCAAGGCTGAAAGCAGGTTAGAGATCAACCTGTCTGATTTTCAAGAAAGACTACAAAGTTTGCAGAGTTTTCTGAGAATTCTGGACTATCCTTAGATGAACCTGGAGCCAGAATTGACTTACTACTATATTTGTCTAGGGACTAAAGTTAGCATTGCAACATTAGTAAAAAGTAACAAGTTTGACTTGGAAGCAGTCTCCATTATTGAATTGACAAAAATTGATCAACAGTTACCTCCCTCTCTAGAAATGGAAAAGGCCACTAAACTTCCAAAACATTTGCCTTACAATGAAAACAACTGCAGACCTCTCCTAAATCATCCCATATTCCAAGACATCATGGGGACTGTCACTATTGCAATTAAACAGGGCACTGAAAAAAAAGAGCAGTTTTAATGAAAATCAAATGTTATACGATGCTACCAATCCACAAACTCCACCATGTAATGCTCATTGACTGACTTCTGTGGGTAAATGTGGCTTTCTTCCATCCCTCACAATTAACCAGGAAGTTTAAAAAAATAAAAACTAATAGAGAAATTTGCACTTTCTTGACTAATACAACTAGTACCAGTGCTATTAATCCTGCTTATAAGCAGTCCTTACATCTGAACAAATATGTGGGGTCTCAAGTTCAAACCTCTCCCAAATCAGCTCCAACCTCAGTTATCAAAGGACCAGTCACAGAAATTCATTCTTTCCTACTTTGTAATAATGTACAAGTCAACTTATTAGGACAAGTCTCTAAGTAAATGGAAGTGATCTCAAGTTAAATGAAAAGGGGGAAATAATGTTATTCCCTTTTAGACCAGAGAAATTTGTACATCACTCAGACACATCAAGATTTGAATATGATTTCACCTTTAAACAATAAATAGATAATACTCTCTGGGCTTCCATCCCTAAAGAGTTTGATTCTAATCTCCTGTGCATTTAGAAAACAATTAAAAGTGCATAAATGATTTTAGTCTGAATAGGCCATATGAACCCAAACTTTCTCAATGTCCCCTCAAGCCAGAAGCCATTAGAAGTTTGACTCCCATGACTCAAGACTTCAAACAGCAGACCTTAATAATCCCATGCATTAGTCCCTGCAATGTGACTGGCCTCCTTGTAAGAAAACCCAATGGTTAAGGAAGGTTTGACCAAGACCTAAGAGCAAGAAATAAAATTGCCATTCCCTGCTTATCCACTGTCCCAAATCTTCCCCTACTCCTATCCCAGATTCCACTGGATAACCCATTTCATTGCAGTTGTCCTCTGCAGTGCTTTCTTTAGCATCCAGCCCACACTGATGGCCAATATCCATTCACATTCACATAGAATGAATTACAGTGTACCTGGATGTTTGGCTCAGGGATTCACAGAATCACCCAGACACTTTTCATTAACCCTTAAAAAATGGCTTTCAAGACATAAACTTTTCCTTAGGCAGCACTCATAAAATATATTGAAGCTCTCCTGGTATGATCCCTTAATAAAAAAATATATCAAGTTGACTTTCTCCATTTAGTACAACTAAACTTAAGGTGTCATAAATCCCTTGGGGACACACCTCAATTTGTTCCATAAGAAATCTGTGTTAGTTTGCAAGCTGCTGGAATGTGATATACCAGAACTGGAATGGTTTTTATCAAGGGGATTTAAGAAATTACAAGTTTACAGTTCTAAGGAAGAGAAAGTATTCAAATTAAGGCAAAAACAAGAGGTTACCTTCACTCAAGAAAGGCCAATGACTTTAAAACACTTCTGTCAACTGGGAAGTCACGTGGCTGACATGTGCTGGTCCCTTCTCCTGGGGTCCATTGCTTTCAGTCACTTTTCCTGTGGGGGTTCCTCACTTTGCTTCTCCAGGGCTGGTATTTATCTCTTGGCTTCCCTTGGCTCTCCACACGTTCTGGCTTGCTTAACATTTCAGAGTGACAACAGCTGGGTCCCAAGCATCCCCAAACATCCGTCTCTGTTCTCCAAGTGTCTGCATCTCTGTCAGCTTTGCTCTGAAGTCTCCATCAGCTCTCTCTCTGTAGACTCTGTCATTTCTATCGCTCTCCAAAATGTTTCCCCTTTTAAGGACTCTAGTAATCTTATCAAAACCCACCGAGAATGGGTGGTGTCACATCTCCATCTAATCAAAATATTTCACCCACAATGGGGCACGTCACATCTCCATGGAGATTAACTAATTGAAGGTTTTCAACCTACAGTATTGAATTGGGATTAAAAGAAATAATGCCTTCCACAAGACTGGATGAGGATTAAAACGTAACTGTTTATTGAAATAAGTTTCCCCTAGGACCAACCTCAAGCTAACCCCAGTAGACAACCCATATCTAATCCTCTATACTGATAGATCATATTTAAAAACAAAATACCTGACAACAGGTGATCACTGGATATGCCGTAATTACCTTAACAAAGGATCTTGAGAGCGGAATTCATCTAAAAAACTTTCACCCAACTGACAGAATTAACACGCCTTAATTCAGCTTTCCAAATATCTAAAGGTTTAAGAACAAACATTTAAACTGATAACAGATGTGCCTTTGATGTAGGAGATTACATTGATATGCTCTACAAACACAAGCCTACCTGGAACCGCCATAAGGGACAGAAAGCATGTAGCTAATCTATTAGAAGGTCATTTACTGCCCAAGGCAACTGCCGTTAACACAATTAATGCTCACACCATGAAGTCCTTAACTAAAAAGAAAGTTCTGGTAATCATTTGGTTGACCAGTCCACTTAGGTGGCAAGTTGAAATCTCTCCACAAAAATAAAAGAAATTTGTTTGGTGCATCAAGTCCCTATAATTGCAAATCTGAGTACATAAAAAAAATCATGAATTGGAAATTCTTCTGAGTCATACCGTTTGCATTTCTTTCAGAAATCTTGTTGCTGACTTTGATGGAATCCATTTTCCCAGTATTTCCTCAATTGGCCAGAAGTCAATTCCCTCTCCATAGGACATGACACTGGACCTTCTAGCTATGTGGACAGGTGGAGTATGCCCCATAAAAATGGGAAAGCCCACAATTAATCTTTATTGGTGAGCCTTTCTACAAAAGATCTTCTCAAAGGGGAAATGTTAAAGGAACTCCCTGTGGAGATGACATGCAGCAACTGAAACATTCATTCATTGCTAATGGGAATTCAAGATGATGTGGCCACTTTGGAAGACAAGCTGGTAGCTACAATATCTTTATGACATCAGCATAGAATTGTGCTCTGAGGTATATCCCCAAAGATGGGGAAGTTTACATCCAGAGAAAAGGATACAAATGAATGTTTATAATAACTTTTCATAATTTCTAAAATCAAGAAATCAAGAAGGCATTTGAAAGGTGAATGGATAAAAAAAAACTATGGCTCATCCATATTTGAAACATTGTTCAGAAATGTAAGAAATGAGTTAACAAACTATGAGAAGGCAAGGAGGAAACAATGCTAAGTGGAAAATAAAAGATTGTAAAGCCTACATACTGTATGATTACAACTGGGACATTCTGGTAAAAGGAAAATATGAAAACTGAAAAGTTCAATGAATGCTGCACGTTATGGGGAAAGGATTGATTGTTATACATAAACCACCTGTATTTATCTGTATATATACAACAAAGCCGCAAGAAAGTAATCTCTTCAAATGCTTTTAAATTACCACTAGAAAAGCAGAAAACACTTAAGTGTAAACCTTACAAAATATGTGCAAGATTTGTATGCTGAAGCATAAAACTTTAACAAAATAGAAATGACCCTAAATGAAAGGGCTGAACAATGGCTTCAAAGAATTTAAATTCTTTAAATGTCATTACCCACAAATTTTAATCTAAAGATTAAGTGCAATCCCAATCAAAATCAAAGGGGATTTTTGAAAAAATAGAAACTGACAAGCTCATTTAAAAATATACATGGAAAAGCAAAAGGACAGACCTGTCTAAACACTTTTGAAAATGTTAGTGGAAACTATCTGATTTTAAGACTTATAATCATGCAATGAGTTGTATTGGAAAAAGGATATATGTTTAGATCAATGGAAAGAAAAGAACATCTAGCCACAGGCCCACAGATAGATGGTCAATTGGTTAAAGTCAAAGGTGTAAAGGCAATTCAGCAAAGACATAATAGTCTTTTCAGCAAATTGTGCTGGAACAATTGGATTTCCATTTATCAGAACAATAAACCTCAACTTTTACATCACAGCACTTACAAAGCTCTATGTGAAATGGATCAAATACCTAAACATAAAAGCCAACCCTATGCAACAAATTCTAGAAGAAATATAGCAGTAAATCTTTGCATCCTAGGGATAAATAATGATTTCCTTTCTAAGGCACAAAGTACATAAATCATCAAGGAACAGCTGGATAAGGTGGGCTACATAAAAATTGAAAACTTGATTTACAGAAGAAAGTTAATAAAATAAAAAGAGCAAAAAAAAGAAGAGGAGAACTTTTTTTGCAAAACTAGTTTCTGATGAAGGACTAGTGTCCAGAATACATAAAGGTCTCTCAAAATGCAATAATATAAAAGCAAAGAACCCAATAAAGTTGTCAAAGGACATTGCAGCAAAGGTTATGTTTAGATGACCAATAAGCATGTAAAATGAATTTTAACTTCATTGATCATTAGTGAAATGCAAATAAAAACTACAATGAGATTACATTACAAGCATATCAGAATGACTAAACTAAAACTACTGACCATATACCAAATACCAAGCAGGTTGAGTCAATGGAACTCTAATACATTGCTTCTCAGAATGTAAAATGGTAGAATCACCTTGTAAAACATGTTGGAGGGAAGGTACATCTACCTGTGTGAATAAAACAATTTAAAAATAAACAGAAAGAAACAAGTGCTACAGAAAACGTGGAGAAAGAGATGTACCTCTTCACTTTTGTTGGTAAGGAAATGAGAGGTTCAGCCCCTTGGATGGCAGTGTGGTGCTTACACAGGAAGCTAGGGGTGGGGTTGCCATGTGATCCTGAAACCCCATTGCTCAGTGTATACCTGGAGGAGCTGAGTTTAGGGACATGAATGGACATTTGCACACTGGTGTTTCTGGCACCAGTGTTCAAGATTGACAATGAATGGAAGCGGCTTAAGGGTACAATGACTGAGGAATGGAAGGGGGAACTCTGGTGTATACATACAATGGACTACTGAATGGCTTCAAGAAGGAATGAAGTTGTGAGGCATGCAACTAGATGAATGAACCTTAAAAGCTGTATGTTGATTGAAATGTTAGGAACAAAAAGACAAATATCATGCTTTGATCATATGCACTAACTATAACACAAAAATTTGGTGAACTAAAGTTGAGAACATGGTATAGCAGGTTGAGGCATATTGCAAATGGTCCTAGCTTATAAGCTTTTACAGAGCCATATATATTCAGGAAGTGTAACTACTAATTTTAAATTCTGAGATGTGGCGCTGTTTGTATACAACATGGTCTTTCTCAGAAACTTAGGGTATTTATGTGACACCTAAGACAAAGAGTTAGAGCTCTGAAGCTATGAAAGTCAGCATTACCCTATACAGGAACTGTTTAAAAAGTTGAAAAATGGATCAGACTTTGAGTAGATATATGAATGAAGATGATCTTGATAGGACTAAGCTATATCAGAAGACTGGGTAAAGGATGGTATCATCCATATTTTAAAACTTCAACTTCTGTATCAGACTAAAGGAAGAGATGTTTGTTTGGTGCAAAATTTATATTGGAGTAGTGCATTTCCTAATTTAACTTGAATGGTCAGTTTAATTGAACACTGTATTAGCTAGTGTTTTCTAGAGAAACAGAATCAGCAGGAGATGCCAGTAAATGTAAAATTTATTAAAGTATCTCACATAACCATGGAGATGTAAGAGTCCAAGGTCTGTAGAACAGGCCATGAGCTGGCAGATCCAATGAAGGTCTTCAATAAACTCACAGGAGAGACTGGCTGTCTGAAGCAGGAAGAGTGACTGTCTCTTCTGAATTCTCCTTAAAGTCCTTCGGGTGATTGGATTAAGTATCATCCATTGCAGAAGACACTCCCCTTAGCTGAGTGAAAACAGCTGTGGATGCAGCCAACATCATCATTATTTAAGTCCATGAAATGTCCTTACAGCAACACACAGGCCAGCACATGCCTGACCAGACTGTCTGGCACCACCACCTGGCCAGGTTGACACACGAACCTGACCATCACAATCCACCCCTTGTCAGCTAGGAAACTATACACATCACCTTAAACCATACTTACACTCTACTAAATAGAGAACAATAACACACAGATTATTTCCTCCCATAACAATACTCAACTGTCCTGTGTACAACCAGAAATGCATTAAATATCTCCAGAATAGGGAGCAAGTCTTTGGGTAATATTCACTCTTACACTTGATATCTTACAACTTAAATACTATAACATGAACAAAACAGCTTATGTCATATGATAAAAGGAATAAAGTAAGGAGGAAACCAAAGATATTTGATTTATGCATAAATACATAAATTTGCAAAGCAATTACAAAGCAAGGAAGAAATATTCATACCATGACAGTCCTTGTTTCTGTAACTGATAACATGGGTCATAGTTCATACTGATCACTACCTTTTTCCACTACCCGTTCCATGTTCCCTTTACCCTCAGCAAGCACCTCAGATGGCCAGGTTCTTTGCCTGGTAGGATGACCCAAACCTTCATTCCTGAAGTTTGGGAGCCCTTGGTAGTCCTGCTTGGAATAGGTTTTTGCAGTTTTCCATTGATTGTAATCATAGAGCATGGTAGCACTAAGAGAAGCCCTAGGGGATCTCCTATATTCCAGGAAAGCTCTTTCTTACCTCCATTTTGTAGTTGCAGTCCTATTTCCTCCTGATACTCAGGGCCAATCAACACATTCAGTAAAGGAATCCCCTTCTTGGCTTGTTGATTCAGGGGCATGAGTAGTCCAAGGTGACCGGGTGGCAGTATTAGATACCAGTTCAATGGAATCATTGTTGTTTCTCTTGGTGGAAGCACTTCTCCTTCTGGAACTAAAACCTGTAGACCAGCTGAGCTCAGGGTCACAGGGACAGGGAGCAAAAATTTTCCTAGTGGATTGCTGTGGGTAATAGTGAGTGGTGCCACTCCCCTTTCCATCCCTTGGTTCCTGGACCCATGGATCCTGGCTATGGGAGAAACAGCACCTGTGCTGATTCAGAGCAATGCACTTCCTCCTGGGAAACATCACACCAGCCCTGCAAGTTTTGCCACCTACTTGGCATTATTATTGAGTTTTCAAAAGGCCATTCCACTGTTCTATAAGCCAGGTGCCTCTGGATGAAGAGGAACATGGTAAGAACAGAGAATTCTATAAGCATGTGCCTAGTCTCACCCTTCATTTGCTGTGAAGTGTGTTCCCTGATCAGAATCAATGCTGTGTGGAATACCATGATCATGGATAAGGCATTCGGTAAGTCCATGGATGATAGTTTTGGCAGAAGCATTGCATGCAGGGAAAGCAAGCTCACATCTAGAGTGTGTGTCTATTCCAGTAGAACAAGTCACTGCCCCTTCCATGATCGAAGTGCTCCAATGTAATCAAACTGTCACCGTGTAGCTGGCTGATGACTTTAGGGAATGGTGTTATATTGGGGGCTGAGTGTGGATCTCTGCTGCTGGAAGATTTGGCACTCAGCAGTGGCTGTAGCCAGGTCGGCCTGGGTGAGTGGAAGGCCATGTTGCTGAGCCCATGCTTAACCTCCATCCCTACCACCATGCACACTTTGTCCATGAGTCCACTGGGGAATGACAAGAATTGTTAAGGAAAGAGGCTGACTGGTATCCACAGAGCAGGTCATCTTATCCACTTGACTATTAAAACCTTACTCTGGGGTGGGCCGCGGTGGCTCAGCGGGCAAAGTGCTTGCCTGCTATGCCGGAGGACCTCGGTTCGATTCCCGGCCCCAGCCCATGTAACAAAAACGGAAAAACAAAATACAATAAAGCAAGAAAATGTTTGGAAATGTTTCCCTTTCTTCCTTCCTTCCTTCCTTCTATCCTTCTATCCTTCCTTCCTTCTCTCTGTCTTTCCTTTAAAAAAAAAAAAAAAAAAAAAAAAAAAACCTTACTCTGCTGAATCACCAACTGGTGAGTATTCACATGGGACACAAATATCTTCGTGTTTTTAGCCTATTCAGAAAAGTCTATCCACATACCTCTTCCCCAGACCTCTTTGTCGCCAATTTTCCAATCATGCTCTTTCCAAGTCCCTGACCATCCATCCAAACCATTAGTAACAGTGCAGGAGTCAGTATACAAATGTACCTCTGGCCAATTTTCCTTCCAAGCAAAATGAACAACTGAGTGCACTGCTTGAAATTCCACCCAGTGAGAGGATTTTCCCTCACCACTCTCCTTCAGGGACCACCACAAAGGGGGTGTAATGCTGCAGCTGCCCACTTCCAAGTGGGCTGTGCATGTAGTGAAGAATCATCTGTAAATCATGCCTGAGTTTTATCTTCCTCAGTCAACTCACTGTAAGGAACTCCCCAAGAGGCCATAGCTCTGGTCTGGGAAAGAAAAGGTAATGTGGCAGGAGTGTAGACTATGAGAATTTGGGCCTCTTCCTCATGTAACTTACTCTAGTGCCTCAGGACCTGCTCTGGCCCTACCTCATATATACCATTTCCATTTTACAATAGAATGCTGCTATGCACACCCCACTTTATGGCTTGATGGGTCAGCAACACCCAGCTCATGATAGGCAGTTCATGTCTCACGATAACTTGGTGGCCCATGGTTAAGCATTTGATCTCTACTAAGGCCCAGTAGCAAGCAAAAAGCTGTTTCTCAAAAGGAGAGTAGTTATCTGCAGCAGATGCTAAGGCTTTCCTTCAAAATCCTAAGGGTCTGTGTTGTGAATCGCCTATAGCATTTGCCAATGCCTCCCACCAGCATCTCTATTTGCCACTGACACTTCCAGCACCATTGGCTCTGATGCATCAAATGCTGCAAGTGGCAGGGCAACATGTACAGCAGCCTAGACCTGTCACAGAGCCTCTCTCATTCAGGTCATCACTCAAAATTATCTGCTTTTCTGGACACTTGATAAATGGGCTGAAATAGCACACCCAAATGAGGAATATGTTGTCCCCCAAATCCTAAGGAACCAACTAGGCACTCTGTCTCTTTTTCTCATCATAGGAGGGGCCAGATGCAGCAACTTATTCTTCACCTTAGAAGGGATACCTCAATATGCCCCACATCTCTGGGCACCTAGAAATTTCACTGAAGTGGAAGGCCCTGTATTTTTGTCAGATTTGCCTCCCATCCTCTGATATGCAAATGTCTTACCAATAACTCTACAGTAGTTGCTACTTATTGTTCATTAGGTCCAATCAACATGATGTCACCCATATAATGGACCAGTATGATGTCTCGTGGGAGGGAAAAATGATCAAGTTCCCTGTGGACAAGATTATGACACAGGGCTGAAGAGTTGATATATCCTTTAGGCAAGACAGTGAAAATGTATTCCTGACCTTGGCAGCTGAAAGCAAACTGTTTCTGGTAGTCCTTACTAACAGTTGTTGAGAAAAAAGCATTTGCCAGACTAATAACTGCATACCAGGTACCAGGGGATGTACTGATTTGCTCAAGCAATGATACCACATCCAGAACAGTATCTGCAATTGGAGTTGCCACCTGATTGAGTTTATGATAATCCACTGTCATCCACCAAGGCCCATCTCTTTTCTGCACAGGCCAAATAAGAGAGTTGAATGGGGATGTGGTGGGAATCACCACCCCTGCATCTTTCAAGTCCTTAAGAGTGGCAGTAATCTCTGCAATCCCCCTTAGAAGCCTTCCAGTGATTAGATTAAGTGTCACTCATTGTTGAACTCATGCCCCTTAGCTGGTTTAAGCTATGTATGCAGCCAGCATAATCATTATTTAAATCCATGAAATGTCCTCATAGAAATAGACAGAACAGTGTTTGCCCAACCAGATGACTGGGCACTACTACCTGGCCAAGCTGACACATGAACCTGACCATGACAAGCACCATAGGTACCTGAAATCTTGACTAGAGCATGAGATTTTGTTGGTTTGTACAGGTAATCCTGATAAATCCCAGAGTGATTTGGACAGTGAACAAAGGAGTGTTTGCAAAGTCCCCTTGGGGGAATGGGGTGAAAGGGGGACATATTCAACCTTCCCATTTGGAGAATTTCTGATATTCTCACAAGCAGGGGGAGCAATCAAATCAATAGGCCAAGCACTCGATTTTGGGGTTTGCCCTTATGAAACTTATTCTTGAAAAGGATTGGCTAAGCCTACTTAAAATTAGGCCTAAGAGTCATCCCCAGGGAACCTCTTTTGTTGTTCAGATGTGGCCTCACTCCCTAAGCTGGCATGTCAAGTGAACTCACTGCTCTTCCCCATCTACATGGGACATGATTTCCAAAGCTGTAAATCTCCCTGGCAATGTGGGACAGAAATCCCCAGATGAGCTGAAATCCAGTATCAAGGGATTGAGAAAACCTTCTTGACCAAAAGGGGGAAGAGAGAAATGAGACAAACCAAAGTTTCCATGGCTGAGAGACTTCAAGCAGAGTAGAGAAGTTATCCTGGAGACTGTTCTTACACATTATATAGATATCCGTTTTTAGTTTATGGTGTATCAGAGTAGCTAGAGGGAAGTACCTGAAACTTAGAGCTGTGTTCCAGTAGCTTCTCTTGAAGATGATAGTATAATGATATAGCTTTTACAATGTGACTGTGAAAACCTTGAGTCTGATGATCCTTATATCTAGGGTATGGAGTGATGGGTAACAAATATGGATTAAAAATAAACAAAATAATAAGAAGAATAAAGGTTAAAATAAATTGAGTAAATTGAAATACTAGTGGTCAATGAGAGGGAGGGGTAAGAGGTATGGTATGTATGAGTTTTTTCTTTGTTATTTCTTTTGCTGGGATGATGCAAACATTCAAAAACTTACCATGGTGATAAATACACAACTATGTGATGAAATAGTGAGCCATTGATTGTACACCATTGTTCTAGTTTGCTAGCTGCCTGAGTGCAACACACCAGAGATGGATTGGCTTTTAATAAAAGGGTATTTATTTCATTAGTTCTTCAGAGGAAAGGCAGTTAACATTCATCTGAGGTTCTTCCTTACATGGGAAGGCTCACAGTGATCTCTGCTGGCCTTCTCTCCAGGCCTCTGGGTTCCAACAACTTTCCCTGGGGTGTTTGCTTTCTGCATCTCCAAAGGCCAGGGTGAACTGCAAGTGCTGAGATGAGGTGTGCTGATCTGCTTGGGTTGTGCTATGTTGAGGTCTCTTACTTAAGCACCAGCCAATTAAATCAAACATCATTCATTGCAGCAGACACGCCTCCTGGCTGACTGCAGATGTAATCAGCAACAGATGAGGTTCACATATCATTGGCTCATTTCCACAGCAACATAACATAGCACATAGCATGTTCTACAGCAACATAACACAGCAACATAGGCACCTTCACCTGGCCAAGTTGACAACTGAATCTAACTACCACAACCATGTAACGAATGTTTGGATGTCAACAATGTTTGTAAATTTGTGTTGTTTTTACAATAAAGATATTAAAATCAGGAAAAAAATGATAGCCACAACAAGGTATAGCATTTCTGTTAGTTGATAGCAAAAAGCATAGCCACACAAACTTGTACAAAAAAAAGTATGCAAAAGTTATTGTGTGAATAAACTAATAGTGGTACATCCATCAATGTAAAACTTTTCAGAAATTAAAAGCACTAGACTGGGCTGAACTTTACAATGGGCTCCAGAGAATTGTACCCCATAGAATCTCTTAGCAACTAGCAAACACTAGGATAGCCATAGCCATATCTGAGAACTCTCTGGAAAACAGACAAAGAGTTGCAGTAACTTGGAAACTGCAAAAATCAAGAAAAAATTTCTGAAAAGTAGGCAAAATTTGTATTGCCTTTGCTATCTCCCCAACCTCGTCTTTTGCAGCAAATATGGAGCCAAGCAGGACTCCCACTGTGGGACCCTAGCTCTTTTCCAGAGGGAACAGTATAACCCCTGTGCAAATAGTGTAGTGCCCAGAGCTGAGTGTTCATCTATATGTTTGAAGATTAAGACTGAATCAGGATAAAATTGAAAGCACAGACTCAAAGACGTATATTCACTCTGATGTTCATAATGGCATTTGTCACAATTTCTAAAAGTTGAAAGTGACCCAAGTATTCGTCAACTGATGAATAGATAAATAAAATGTGGCATATTCATACAATGGAATATTTGCAACCATAAAAATGAATGAAGTTCTGGGTTGTGTGATTGTGACTCAGTGGAATTCTCTCCTGCCATGCCAGAGATCCAGGTTTGACTCCCAGTGCCTGCCCATGCAAAAAAAAAAAAAAGAATGAAGTTCTGATCCATGTGACATCATATGGAAGTTAAGTAAAGCAAGACCCAAAAAATGAAAATATTGCATGAAATCATTAAATTGATACCTCTTTTAGTCTCCAGTATTTTAGAGCAGTCAGAAGTAAAAACCTAAAATTGTGAAATTGTAACCCATGCCCAAGTCTGAAATATGTTCTACAACTAATTGTGGTGCTGTGCTTTGAAATTTGTAGCTGTTTTGTATATATGCTATTTTTCACAAAAAAAAGGAAAATAAGTCAATTGTGATGATAAAAAAGCATTTAAGCCCTCTAGCCTCCTATATTCTGGAGCAGCTAGAAGGGAAAATCTGAGAGAATCATATAGTAGCCCATGACAAACTCTGGGATCTGTCCTGTAACCACTTGTTGAAGAGTGCTTTGAAAACTATCACTTTTTAAAATTTTCTTTGCTTTGTATATATGTTATACTATACTATACTATACTATACTATAAAAAAAGTTTTAAAAAAATTCCACAAGGGTTCCTGGCACTAGAGTAACCTTCCAGAAACCTACAATCTCCAGATGGGTCCCTGGTTCAGATATGTCCTGAAACCTAGCCCAGCCTCTCCAGAACATCAGATAGTTCCATCTCCTTACCCCATATTAGTGACAAACCCTTCCAATATCAAGAATTTAAAACTGCCATAGCCCAAACAACTCTAAAGAGAGGTATGGAAAGATCAAAGGTGATGGTGGAATTATACATAGAAGATAGGACTTAACAAAGAATACGAATGCTGAATCATTAAATTGATTTATTTTTTAGTCTCCAGCATTTTAGAGCAGCTAGAAGTAAAAACCTAAAATTGTGAAATTTTAACCCGTGTAAGTCTGAAATATGTTCTACAACTAATTGTGGCACTGTGCTTTGAAATTTATAGCTTTTTTGTATATAAGTTATTTTTCACAAGAAAAGAAGGAATATAAGTCGATTGTGATGATAAAAAAAAAAAGTATTTAGGCCCTCTAGCCTCCTATATTCTGGAGCAACTAGAAGGAAAAATCTGAGAGGATCATATGGTAGCCCATGACAAACTCTGGAATCTTTCCTGTAACCACTTGTTGAAGAGTGCTTTGAAACTATTGCTTTTTTATTTCTTTGCTTTGTATATACGTTATGCCATACAATAAAAAAAGTTTTAAAAAATTTCATGAGCTCATGACTTGAAATAATTAGAATAAGCAAGCATATAGAGTCAGAATCTAGAATATAAGTTACCAGAGCATGGTGTGGGGATAGGAAACAGGATGGTAAGGCTTAAATGCCCAGGGTTCATCTCTGGAATGATGGTAATGTTTGATAATGAACGGTGGTAATGGTAATGCAACTAATAGCACTGAATTATGTATCTGAATATGATTAAAAGGAAGAAATGTAACATGATACATATGATAAATGATTAAATTTTTTTTCAAATCCATGAAACTACCCAACACCAACAGTTTATATTATGTTAAGCCAAGGAATTTAAGTACAATTATAAATATACTATCATCAATTGTAAGAAATGTTCTACAAGATGGTGGTGGGAATGTGTATGGAAATCTGTATTTTATGGATGACTTATTTTCACACCCACAATTTCTATAAAAGAGAAAGAAAAAATGTATAGACTGAATCAGGAATCTTTACTCAAGCTCACTCTACCAGAATCATAGTGGAATTAATGAACAGTACTGAAATATATAATTTTGAATGTAGATTAATGTGGAAATCTCAGATTGTATATTTGCCAATAGGAAAAAATTAATCCATGAAAGAGTACAACTCAAACAGTAAATCATAACTTGTCTAATTTCTCTGGGAAGAATTTACTGTACAATGTTATATAACAGTAGTGACATTGGCAATGTTTTTCTTATTACTGATCTTAGAAAGAAAGTGTTCAGTGTTTCACCTTAAGTAGGATGCTAGCTGTTGGCTTCTAATATATTCCTTTTAGCATGTTGAGGAAGTTTACCTCTATTCCTAGCGTTCTAAGGGTTTTTACCAAGAAGGGGTGCTGGATTTTGTCATATACCTTTTCTGTATCAATTGAGATATCATGTGCTTTTTCCTTCATTGTGTTAATGTGCTGTATTGCATTCATCAATGCTTTTATGTTGAACCAACCTTGCATACCAGGGTAAAATTGCACTTGATCATAGTGTACAAGTCTTTTAATATGCTGTTCAATCCTGTTGGGTAGTATTTTGTTGAGGATTTTTGCATCTTCATAAGAGGTATTGGGGTATAGTATTCTTTTCTTGTGGTATCTTTACCTGGCTTTGGTATGAGGGTGATGTTGGCCTCACAAAATGAATTAGGCAGTGTTCAATGTTTGGAAGAATTGTGAAGAATTGGAGTTAAGACTTCTTGAAATGTTTGATAAAATCCCTTGGGAAGCCATCTGCTCCTGGCTTTTTCTGTGATCAGAGGCTTTTGTTTACTGATTCAATCTCTTTACTAGTAATTGGTTTGTTGAGAACTTCCATTTCTTCTTGAGTCAGTGCAGAAAGTTTATGTGTTTCTAAGAATTTGCCCTTTTCTTCTAGGCTATCTAATTTATCGGCATGCCATGTGTATTAGTTAGATTCAGTTGTCAACTTGGCCAGGTGAGCATACCTAGTCTTGTTGCTGTGGACATAAGCCAGTGGTACGTGAACCATTGCTAATTACATCTGCAGTCAGCTAGGAGGTGTGTCTGCTGCAATGAGTGACATTTGACTTAATTGGCTGGTGCTTAAATGAGAGAACACAATGTAGCACAGCCTAAGCAGCTTGGTATTCCTCATCTCAGCACTTGCAGCTCAGCCCAGGCCTTTGGAGATGGAGAAAGAAATCACCCCAGGGAAAGTTGTTGGAACCCAGGGGCCTGGAGAGAAGACCAGCAGAGACCATCTTGTGCCTTCCACGTAAGAAAGAACCTCAGTGGAAAGTTAGCTGCCTTTCCTTTGAAGAACCAACAAAATAAATTCCCTTTTATTAAAAGCCAATCCGTCTCTGGTGTGTTGCATGCCGGCAGCTAGCAAACTAGAACATCATATTTCACGGTATCCTCTTATATTCATTTTTATTACAGCAGTGTTAGTAGTAATGGCCCCTTTTCATTACTGATTTTCATTATTTGTATCCTCTATCTCTTTATTTATCAGTCCAGCTACGGGTTTTTGAATGTCACTCATCTTTCCAAAGAACAGACTTCAGATATTTTTTATGTACTCCATTGTTTTTGTTGGTTTGCTTGCTTTATATTTCCTTTATCACCACTCGGATCCTGGTTATTTCTATCCTTCTCCTTGTTTTGAGTTTAGTAAACTCTTCCTTTTCTAATGCTTCCAGGTTTGAGGTTAGGTCTCTGATCTGAGGTCTTTCTTCCTTTTTTAATGTAAACATTGAGAGTTATGAATTTTCCTCTCATACCTGCTATTACAGCCCATAAATTTTGGTATGTTGCATTTGCCTCAAAAAAATTTCCTAAATTCCCTTGAGATTCTTCTCTTTCACATGTTTATTTATAATATGTAATTTAATTTCCACATATTTGTGAACTTTCCAGTTCTCCCCTGTTATTAATTTCTAGCTGCATTCCACTGATGTTAGAGAATATACAATTTATGATTTGAATTTTTTTTTGATTTATTGAGACTTGTTTCTTGACCTCACATGTGGTCTATCTTTGGCAATGATCAATGTGCATGCAAGAAGTTTGTGTATCCTGTTTTGTTGGGTGAAATGTTCTATATATGTCTAAGTCCTCTTTAAAGTATTGCTCAACTTCTATATTTCCTTACTGAACTTCTAGATAGATGTTCTATCCATTATTGAAAGTGGTGTAGTAAAGTTTCCTACTATTCATATAGTGCCATCGATGTTTCCCTTTAAATCATTGATATTTGCTTCATGTGTTTGGGATCCTTGCAGTTTTTTATAAGTGTTAAATCATCTTGTTCAATTTTCCTCTTTATCAGTAGATAAGGACTGTTTTTGTTTGCTCATTACTGTTTTTGACTTAAAGTCTATTTTATCTGATATTAGTTAGCTACCCCAGCCACTTCTGGTTACTACTGGCATGGTATTTTTTTTTCATCCTTTCACTTTCAACCTAATTGTATCTTTAAATCTGAGGTGAGTCTCTTACAATCAGCATACAGTTTGGTCACTCTTTTTAAAAATCTTCTCTGCCAACCTCTGTGTTGATGTAAGAGTTAATTCATGTACATTAAAATCACTACTGAGATGGAGGACTTTCCTCTGACATTTACTATTTATCCTTTGATTGTCTTGTATTTTTTGGTTCCCCAATTCTTCCATTAGTGTCCATATTTATATTTATTTGATTTCTGTGTAGTACCATATCAATTGCCTTTCTTTTCTATTTATATATATTTTATATTCTTCTCCTTTATGTTACCACAGGGTTAAAATTTACCGTTCTAAATATATAATATTCATATTTGCTCTGATACCAACTTAACATCAGAGCAGACTCATATAATGATCCTGTATCTCTCTGTTTCCTATCTTTCTTGGGACTTTTAAACACTTATATCTTTGTGCATTGCAATCAAAACTGATATGTTTACCATTACTCTTTGTGCATTTTCGTTTTTGCATTAAGAAGTAGGAAGAGAAGTTACACACCAAACATTAAACTACAAGAATACTGGTATTTATAATGCCCAAATAGTTACCTTTACCACAATTATCATTTTTTTCTTTTTTTACATCGGCAGACACCAGAAATCGAACCCGGGTCCTCTGGTATGGCAGGTGAGCATTCTTGTCTGCTGAAGCCACCGTGGCCCACCTCAACAATTATCATTTTCCTAACACTGCTTTGAAATACTGTCTAGCATCCTTTGATTTTAGTCTGAAGAACTCCCTTTAACATTGCTTATACAGCAGGTCTAGTGGTGATGAAGTCCTGCAGCTTTTCTCTGGGAATGGATAACTCTCCCTTATTTTGGAAGGAGAGTCTCACCAGATATAAAATTCTTGGTCGTTGTTTTCTTTCACCATTTTACTTCTACCCACTGCCTTTTTCCCTCCGGGTTTTCTGAATAAAAATCAGCGCTCAATCCAATTGTGACTCCCTTGTATGTAACATGTTGCTTTCTCTTGCAGCTTACAAAACTCCCTCCTTGCTCTTTACCTTCAGTAGAGTGATCCATCTTTGATAGGATTTCATTTTCTACACATTAACCCTGTTTGGTGTACTCTGGGCATCTTAGATGTGCATATTCATGTTTTTGCTAAATTTTTAGGAAGTTCTCTGTTGCTAGGACTTTGAAAAGTCCTTCTGCCCCTGACTCTCTTTTTTCTCTTTCTGAGACTCCCATAACCCATATAATGCAATGCTTGATGGTGTCCTATGAGTATCTTAATTTATGTTCACTTTTTCTACTTCTTTGCTTTCTACTCCTCAGCCTGACTCATGGCATGTGTCTTGTTCTCAAGTTCACTGATGCTTTTGTCTGCCAGTGTCGATCTTCTCTGAAACCTTCCTTAGAATTTTTCATTTCACTTATTGTGGTCTTCAACTCCAGTAGTTCTGTTTAGTTCATCTTTTAATTTTCTTTCTCTTTAGTAATATTTTGATATAACTTGCTCATTGTTTCCTTGATGTCCTTTGCTTCTTTCTCTGTATTTTCCACCTTCCCCATGGGCATTGTTAAGATTATATCTAAAAGGCTTGTTTGAGATGCCCACATTATGGTCTTCACTGTGGATTTGTAGCATCCTTCTGTGCATGGTCATAGTTTCCTATTTGTTCAGTTGGAACTAATATGCACCCCACAAAAGACAGGGTTTAACTCTTGTCCAGTCTTGTGGGGCCAGACCTATTGCACAGGCTGGGAAACCTTTGATTGAATTGTTCTATGGAGATGGAACACAACGTCTTGTGGGTGTGACCTATTGATTAGATGGAGATCTTTGGCCCATTCAAGGAGGATCCTGATTAGTCCACTGGAGTCCTTTAAAAGAGGAAACATTTTGGAGAAAGTTTAGAGCCAGCAGAGAGGCTTGGAAAACAGTTGCTTCAGAGCTGATAAAGACACAGATGGTTGGAGAGCTGATGGAGAGCAGAGGCATAAACAAGGGTAGAGCCCAGCAGACATCACCGTGTGCCTTCCTGTGAAATGATAAGCCAGCCAGAACCCAGAGTTGTGTCCCAGAGGACCTAAATGAAGGCCCGCAGGTGATTAGAGAGGAAACCATTGGCATCAGAAGTGGAAGCAAAGAAATGGGAACAAAGACCAGCAGACTCCAGCCATGTGTCTTTTCCAGATCAGGCTTCCTTGACCCTTTTCTCTAGATGCCTTAATTTGCGCATATTTAGATATATTAGAACTGTAAATTTGTAACTTGTTAAATTCCCTTTTTAAAGCACTTCCATTTCTGATATATTGCTTTCCAGCAGCATCACAAACTAAACCATTAGGGTCTTTTGTAGTCTTTCTTACACACTGCAGATTTAATATTTTAAAATGTTTTCTCTGGGAATTTTTCCCTGTGATGACTCTCCCTCAATTGTGTCACCAGCAAATGAGAACACAAAGACTTCCTTGGGCTTCAGCCCTCCTACCAAGAATATCTCCCCAAGGTAAATTCTTGGGGAGAATTTACATAAAAGATACATAAATTGTATCTTTTATTTACCTTTGCTTATTATGTGTTTTGGAGTTCTCCTGTGTACAGAAGTTTGGTTGTCTCCTCTGTTTCCTGGGTGACTGACTCTCTGCTCTGGGCTGTGTGAAGTCAGCAAGCCTTTGCCCCAGATTATTTGCAACTTAATACCCTTTTCATTATCTCAGCCTGATTTTACTGCAGGGCAAATTCTGGGAGGAAGGGCACCCAAGAGAGGACTTCCCAAAGTCAGTGTGTGTCAACTGAAACAGCTCCAGGGACCCATAAGGGGGCAGAGAACACCTCCAAAGTGCCCTGAAAGGTGATAAAGAGCATGCCAAGGGTTTTTCCCTTGGCTCCACAAGGCAAGCTTTCTTGCCCTGTATTCTAGTTTGCTAGCTGCCAGAATGCAGTACACCAGAAATGGAATGGCTTTTAAAAAGGGAAATTTAATAAGTTGTTAGTTTACTCTTCTAAGACTGAGAAAATGTCCCAGTTAAAACAAGTCTAGGCATCCAGGGAAAGATATCTTGGGTCAAGAAGGCCAATGAAGTTCAGGGTTTCTCTCTTAAGTGAGAAGGCACATGGTGAACACAGTCAGGGCTTCTTTCTCGTCTGGGAGAGCACATTGTGAACTTGTTGTCATCTGCTACCTTCTTCTCCTGGCTTCCTGTTTTATGAAGCTCACTGGGAGGCATTTTCCTTTTTCATCTCCAAAGGCCGCTGGCTAGTGGACTCTGCTTCTCATGGCTATGTCGTTCTGCTCTGCTCTCTCTGAATCTCTTCTCCAAAATGTCTCCTCTTTTATAGGATTTGAGGAAACTAATCGAGACCCACCCAAATGGGTGAAAACACATTTCCTCAAATCCAGTTTAACAACCACTCCTGATTGGCTTACATCTCCAGAGAGATGATCTAATTACAGATTCAAACATACGGTATTGAAGAGGGATTATTCTCCCTTTATGTAATGGGATTTAGATTGAAACATAGCTTTTCTAGGGGACATATATCCTTTGAAACAAGCACAGATTATCTAGCAAATGCGCTGCTTCAACTAACATCCCCCATATCCCTGAGGAAACACAGTGTCTTTAAGTTCCCTTGACTGCGGCCTTTACCCAGGGTATTGAAACAATGGGCAACCTCAGGGTCAGGCCCCAGGGATGCAAAGTTGCTAATCAAGACCATAATCAGTCATTTTTGTGCCTCCTCCCAATCTTACTGAAGTGGATTTTATGTCCCTTTTTGTCACAAGGGGGCTAGCCAGGAGCTGTACCCCACTGCAGCATGCCATGAAATTGACAGATGAGTGCCCACAGGCACCAGGCAAAGACAGCAATTTACTGACCTTTGCCATCAGTCTCTCTCTTCCTCACTCTTCACTGGATGCTGTGCAGTGGGGTTCTCCTGCCCTGGGAGCTTCAATCTACCTGTTTCAGATGCTTCCTGCCTATTTAGCAGTTGCTCTGTTAGAAGGAGCTTCCTGTTCCACCATCTGACTACAGTCGCCAATAACTGGATATTTATATCATGCTATATCCATGCAGTGTAATAAGACTCAGCAACAAAAATACACACACTTCTAACATACACAAAAACACAAATAAATGATACCAGCATTGCTTTAAGTTTTAAAATAACTGAACTAAAGGGGTATATACAGAATAATTCCATTTACAGAAATCCTAGAAGAGGCAAGACTAATATAAGAGTTTAGAAATAAATCAGTGATTTAGGAGTAGAGGACAAAGGATAGCACAAAATTTGCTACAAAAGGACACAAAATTCACTCCAGGATGATAGAGTCTTCTATTTTGATTGAAGTACCAGTTACATGGGTGTGAATAATCATCACAATTACACTCATGGATTTTCTCACTGAACATACCATAATACAATTGATTTAGAGTCCTTGCTAAAAAGGGAAGAGGGTGAATAATGCCCACATGTGATCAAAGCATATGTATTATGCAAGCAGGTATGCACTTTGAATTAAAATCCAGCCAGGACAAACACTGTCAATTTGTTCTGTAGAGTTTCAAAATTCAAAAATAAAAAAGATGTGCCAAAAGAGCACTTAAAGGAAATTAAAGCAATTACTTGCATTGCTTATATCTAGGAAGAATAATAAGATGCATAAAAGAAATAAAAACACACGTGGAATATGTTGCATTGTTGTGTACTTTTAATAATATGCATAATTAGCAGAATACAAACTTAAGAAAGAATGGACTAATGAACTGGCTTAAAGGTTAGTGAATTCTTCTATACAGGAACACCTGAAAATATAATGGCGATGTTTTCAAGGCAAATATTGAGGAAAGCGCTCCTAAAGAGATTGGCTGCATTGCTGGGCTGCTCTTGCCCTTAGAAGTTGAGGCTCAAATTGCCCAAGTCTATCCTCAGCACCTCAATTACAAAAAGCATTGGTCATGAAACATAGAGCCAAGTTTAATTGCCCCTGAGTGATTTCCTTTAGAGTCTGCCTCCCTAGGACAAACACCTGACACTAGTCTTGGGAAAACAAAGGTTGGCTTGATGGCCAGTCAAATCCCAGCCCAGAAATACAGGTAAGAGGGCTAGAGACTCACTTCACAGGGGAAGGTGTCTGTGGTCACTGTAGCACTATGGACTGAAGCCAGTTTCCCAGAGAGTCCACCAAGGTCACTGGAGGATGAAAAGATGAGTGAAGCATTGATACCTATTCCTCTGGATTGTAGGCTGAAATATGGAGCATATAAAATGCTCATTTCACAGTAAGAGTGAAATTGTCCACAGTTCTAGGGACTAAATATGAAGTTTACACAATTTCCTACAGCAACATGCCATGGATACATGACCACTTCAAGTTTATAAGAAAAACACATGGCCAAAGACAAATTTTCAGAGAAAGCATTTGGTTTCATGCTCTATTATGTAAAAGGCATAAGGTCAAACATTTTTTCATTGTCACTGAACTTAGTCCTCTCTAATATTTTATGTTTTGCTCAATAACTTGTTTACTCTCTCATGTGCCTTGTCAATAAAAAAAAATGCAGGAATCTAAGAACCATGTCCATGACTACAGAAGACTTGGGTCTCCCACTCAGCTATGGCCTCCAGAGAGAATTTTGTGAAATGGTTGCAGACCCCAGACCCTAACCCCAAAGTCTACAGATCAACATTCAAGAGATAGAAAAATCTCTTCAGATTTAATGAAATGAAAATGTTAATCCAGTCCTATTAGGTCTGACAGGACTGTGTCTATGGTGGGTTCCAGACTTAGATAAGTGGCATCTAATATTGTTGCCATTTATCCATTAAAAGTCAGAAAATTGAGAGAGTAACTTAGGGCAAGAACATGATACGAGGGCTGTAGACAGGTGATCCTTCCCCCAGTGTACCCAGCGTATATCAAGCTTCACAATGTCCAGGGACCCAGGGGGAGGCTGTTGCCACAGTGGTGGACCAAAGGCAGCCTGGGCCCTGACAGACCTTGAGCTCTTAGAACTGTGCCGCTGTCCTCTCTGAGGTCTTGTCCTCACTCGCTGCCTTGTGGGGCTGCTCCAGGCCAGTCATGGAAACACTCTCGAATTCCTAGACTCTCCCATGGCCTCTCACAGGAGCTGTAGCCTCGACCACTTACTGTCTTCTCCAGAGGAACACCTTAGAGCTCACTCTGTCTTCCAAGCAGGACAAGGAGTGCAGCAGCATCCTGAATGCATGGAAGGAGCCCCCATGGTTTTGGGTGGTCCCATGTCCCCTCTGCCAGGGTGTGGGGTGGGGAGGGACATGATTGATTCCCTGTGCATGTCAGCTATTGGCTCTGGAAGAAAGAGGCAAAAATAATTCCGTGGATCCAACTTCTGGAGAGGTATACCAGTAGTCTTTGCTAAGGCCAGTGTGCAGGCATCTGATGATTACTGATTTATTGCTTTTTAATGTTGTATGGGTTTTTTCATACGTATTTTCTTGAGAAACTGTAGTTTACAGAGAAATTACCCAAAAAGAACGGAGCATTTACATGCACCCCCCCATCAATCATGTAGTTCCCCCTCTTATAGCACCCCATGTTAGTGTGAAACACTTGTTGCAATTGATAAATAATATACCTAGATCGATACAATGCAGAGTTAATCTTAATGCAAACTATGGGCTTTAGGACATATGCAAACACAAATTCCAACACACCCCAACTTCCCCAGATACCCAAATCCACCAATTTATTTTACCATTATTAATCTGCTACTCTATCCATAATCTATACATTTATCTATCACTCTACCTTTGTATCTTCTGAAGATTGCAGAGCAGGTTGCACACATCATACTCCTTGAATACATGTACACTCCTTATGAGCAAGTATATTTGCATAGTTAGTCACCCTAAGTGCAGTTATCAAATTCACAACATTTAATGTTGAAGTAAAGCTTTGCAGGCTATCTTCCAATTTTTCCTTATTACCCAATAATGTCCCTCTGAGCCTCCTTGCCTCCATTCTTAGATCTCTTCCAGTACAATGTAATGCAATGATTGCATTTTCATTATCTCTTTAATTTCTCTGCCCTGCATTTTCCAAAATTTTGCAGATGCATACACAACTTGAATCTTCCCATCTCAACCCCTTCAAAGCAGTGGAATTCATCACACTGACCGTATTGTGGTACCTTCACCACCATCTTTACTATAACTTTCCCTTCACCCCAAACAGAAACCCTACATTATGCATTAACTCTGCATGGCCCCTATGACCCACCCTGGTAGCCTGCACTCTGCTTTCAGGCTTAGGATGGATTCTCTGACATTTTCCTTATTGCTATCATATAACTTAAATTTAACCTCCTAAATACAACAATCTTGATTGAGTCAATAACAGCATAACATCTTCACAGCGTACATACATAAAGTATGTTCTATATCCTCCACCTTTATGTAGTTCTTGTTTCAAATTAAATATTAATCATTATGAGTCCAAAACTATTGATTTATCACCCCATTTTATGCATTTGTCTTTAGATCTGTTAGGAAGAAAAAAGTAGAGTTACAAATCAACACACAGTGGTACTGGCATTTACCCATACCTATGTCATTATCTTTAACCAGATATTTCTTTCTTCATGTGGCGTCAGTCAATGTTTTATTGTCCTTTTGCTTTCAACCTGCAGAATTTCCTTTGGCAATTCTAGTAAGGCCACTAAAATGATAACTAATTCTCTCAGATTTTTTTCATCAGAAGATAACTTAACTCCTCTCTCAATTTTTTACATGGGCAGGATCTCCAGAATGGCAGGCAAGAACTCTGCCACTGAATTACTGTTGCCTGGCCCCTTCTTCACTTTTGAAAGACAGTTTTGACACATACAGAATTAGGCATGGACAATTTTTTTGTATTTTCCTGATAAATAATGTTGTTGAAAACTTTTGATGCACCTATTAGACATACAAAAACTGTGGTTTGTGTCCATGCTATTTTGTCATTCATCCATTTTGAATTGGGTAGTTTTTCTTCATACTTTTCAGTTCTTGAGGTGTTTTACATAGTCGAATATGAGTTCTTGGTCACCTATAAATATTGTAAATAATTCCTTCCAGGCTGAGGCTTCCCTACTCATTTTTAATTGTGTCTAGTGATTAGGACAAGTTCTTAATATTTATGAAAACTGGCTTATAAGTGAATCTTTTCTTATAGCTCTTTTGTGCCCTATTCAAGAAATTTTGTCTAAGAAAGATTGCCCACCAGGTGGCACAGATATTCTCCTATGTTTGCTTTCAGAAACTTTATAATTTTGCCTTTTCTCATCAGGCTATAATGGGTCAGTTATCAAAATTTATCAAGAGTGAGATAGCAGTCAAAGAGTGTCTTTGTCCATATGCCTGTTCAGTTCCTCCTACAAAATTTGTTGAAAGACATTTCTTGCCTTTGAATATCACAAAAATCACTGGACTAAGTGTATGGGGCTATTTTTGACAATTATTCTGTTTCATTGATTTACTTGCCTAAATTTAAACAAAAATGAAATTGTTGTGATTATTGTAGCATTCATCATGGTACTCCTGAAACCAGGCACTGTAAATCCTCCAGATGTGTTCTCTTCAAAACTATTTTTTCTATTTTAGGTCCTTTGTGATTCTATATCAGTTTTAGAATAGGTTTAGCAATTTCTCTTTTTAAAAATCTCTGCTAACATTAGGATTGAGATTGTGTTAAATCTACAGATAAATTAGGAGGTTGTTGGCATATAATAATTTTCAGTCTTTCAATTCATGAATGTGGTGCATCTCTTGTTAAATTTCTCTTGGCAATTTCACAGAGATTTTTAATTAGAGGTTAGTGTTTAAGTTATCTTTTGTAGGCATAACAATGATTTTTGCTTATATGTTCATCTCATAAAGAAAGTTGGAAAGGAATTCCCTCCCATTGTTTCCTGAGTTTGTGCAGTAGTAATAATATCTCTTCATTAGATGTTAGCTAAAAATCCCAACTGTATCCATCCAAGTGAAGATTATTTTTAGAAGGAATCAATGTTTTAGGCCAAGAGAAATGATTTAAGGTTTTCCTGTTTTGGGGATGGGTTTGTAAGTTGGTTTTTTAAATAATTTATGCATTTCCACTGTTTGCAAATGTATTGCCTTAAACATTATCATAATATTCCCTTATTATCATTTTAAGGTCAATATGTAGATATATTCTTTCTGTCATTCTTGCTAATGGTAATTACTGATTTCCCTCCCTTTTGTTCTACATTAGTGCTTACAGGCTATTTTCAAAGTGTCAATCTTTCATATCACCACCATTTAAATATGCTTACACTCTGCTGTATGATTTCATTTCACTAATTTCTGGTGTTACCTTTACTATTTCATTAGTGTTACTTATTCTGTATTCAACTGGATTGGCTCATTACTTCTTAAATTAGAAACTTAGGGTATTGACTTTAAGCATTACCACTCTCCTCATCTATAATTAATTGCAATATAAATGAAATCTAAAATATCTCACAAAGCACTGCTTGTCTGCTTCCTAAGAAGTATGACATGATACTATTTTTTAAGTTCTTTATTACATAATATAACATATATACAAAGCAAAGAAATAAAAAAGCAGTAGTTTTCAAAGCACTCTTCAACAAGTAGTTACAGGACAGATCCCAGAGTTTCTCATGGAGTACCATACCATCCTCTCAGATTTTATTTTCAGCTGCTCCAGAATACAGGAAGTTAGAAGTTATAAATACTTTTTATCATCACAATTGACTTTTGTCTCTTTTGTGAAAAATGACACATATACAAAAGAGCAATACATTTCAAAGCCCAGCACCACAATTAGTTGTAGAACATATTTCAAAGTTTGACATCGGTTACAATTCCACAGTTTTAGGTTTTACTTCTAGCCGCTCTAAGATACTGGACAATGAAAGAGATATCAATTTACTAATTTAACATGTTCATTTTTTAAATCCTATCTTCCCTGTAAAACTCTACTATCACCTTCGATCTTTCTATCCCTCTCTTTAGGGGTGTTTGGACTATGGCCATTCTAACTTTTTCATGTTGGAAGGGTCTGTCAACACTATGGGGTAGGGAGATGGAACTATCTGATGTTCTGGAGAGACTGGGCTGATTAGGTTTCAGGACTCATCTGGCCCAAGAGTCCATCTGGAGGTTGTAGGTTTCTGGAAAGTTACACTAGTGCATGGAACCCTGTGGAACCTTATATACTGCCCTAGGTATTCTTTAGGATTGGCTAGAAGGGTCTTGGTTGGGGTTTGGTGGGTTATGATAGGTAACAATGTCTAACTGAAGCTTGCATAAGAGCAACCTCCAGAGTGCCTCTTGACTCTCTGTTCAAATAGATTGGAACTCTGTCTGCCACTGAACCTTTATTAGTTACACTTCTTTTGGTCAGGAGGGAATTGTTGATCCCATGCTGCCAGCTCTGGATTCATCCCTGGGAGTCCTCTCCCATGTCACCAGGGAAACTTTCACCCCTGGATATCATGTCCCAACTAAGGGGTAAGGCAATGATTTCGCTTGCAGAGTTGGGCTTAGAAAGAGTGAGGCCACAACTGAGCAACAAAAGATGTCCTACAGAAGTACTTTTAGGCACGTCTATAAGTAGGATAAGCTTCTCTGCTACCTACACAAGCTTCACAAGAGTAAACTGCAAGCTCAAGGGCATGGTCTATTGATCTGGGTGTCCCTAACGTTTGATACAGTATCAGGGGATTCCCTGATGGTAAAGTTTAATAGTTCCACATTTTTCCCCATCCTGCAAGAGACTTTGCCAATACTTTTTTGATTATCTGCTTAGTATACTTTAGGATGTATCCAGGCATTACATTAAGCTCTACTGGATTAAAGGGCCTGATTCCTTATTGTGGGCTCCCTGTGTTTCAGTTGTTTGAATGAACTATACAGACAGGTTGAGTTAGATTATGTGCTACAGAAAAATTCAGTTCCAGACCAAATAAACCTTTCTTCCTTTAGTCTCAAAGAGTATGTGTGGTTCTAAAATATAGACACTGTCTTCCTTACCCCTCTGTTCTGAATTATTTTAACCTCAACCTGATCAGCTTCATTCTCATCTCTAGATATCAGGTTTTATATATATCAGTCTCTTGAATTCCAGAAATAATAATTACCACTCCAGACTAAATGTGTCTGCTATAAAAGCATACAATCTAGGCCCCTGTTTTCTTATAAGCATTTTCTAAAAGAAACCTTGCAATTTTTGTACTTTTCTTTCTGGCTTATTTGCCTCACCAAATATCTCACATATTCATTCACATCATTGCATACACTATGACTTCATTCCTTTTTGTAGCATACAGCATTCATTCATGAGTACTTCAAATATTCTAAATATTTTTCCATTTTTCTTGCTATTCCTTGGATGTACGTTTTATTAAGATGTTTTTCATTAAATTTCCATATAGTTGGCATTTTTATAGTTACACTGTTGCCATTGATTTTTAGTTTATTGTTGTCAGCAAATATTCAGACAACATTTTTTAAATTTCAATATTTAAAAATGTATTGCATGAATCCATTTTATGGAGTGGCATACATCTAGATGGATAACATTCCATGTGAAAAACAGACACAATGGCCAATTCCCAAATTTCTGCATTTCTTAGTTTTCTTTGGCTAAGGTTCTTGCTGTGAATTAATTTCCATGAGTCACATTGCAGTATTTCCAAGAGGATGTAAGATGAAGCATTTTCCTACTCCTGTTACAGCAAGGAAGAAGAAATGTGAATTGTTTCTCTGTGTTTATTTATTTGGAACCCAGATGGCCCATTCAGGGATAAGAATTAAAGAGCATGGGTAGTTCAGTGGTTAGAATGCCCATCTTCCATGAGGAAGACCCAGGTTTGATTCCCAGACCATGCACCAAAAATATAGAGAGAGAGAAAAAACTAATAGTGAAGGTGTGAGTACAGGTGTCATCACCAAGAAACCCTGCAAGAGGCACCAGGGCCCTCTTCAGAAGGATCTTTCACATCAAACAGGAGGATTCCACTTAGATGAAGACTCAGGGTGACCTTGGTCACTTAAGAAGGGGGAACACCAGTATTGGGGCTTCCATTAGAATATTCACTCTGGCTTAAGTGGAGAACATATGAGGTGGATGAGGAAACAACGAAGTGGACATTCACAAGATGCTAAAAAATCTAACACAAGTAAATAAATGAGAATGAGATATGGAGACATTTTGAAAGATGTTCAGGAAACTTTACCTGCAGGCCTTGGAAGCTGATTGGATGAGAGTTAAGCAAGATGTAAAATATTAACATTTTTTCATTGAACAAACATCTCTTCAGTGCCTACCATGGGCAGGAGCTAAAGACATGGCATTGAGCCAGAGAGGTGAAGCTCTACTTCCAAGAAGCTACGCCTGAGACTTAGATTTCTCAGGGCCCAAGTGGATGAGATACTTGCATCCAGGGAACAAACATAAGAAGGACAAATTAGGGGCAATGTCAGTAAGTAGAAGTTTCAAGGGCATGTAGTTCATCAAGTCAGTGAACACACAGTAGTATTTTGGATTCACAGGTCTGGCGTTTGGGAGGGGGACCATAGGGAGTGATATCTGAAAATGTTAGAGTGTGGGCCAAACCGGCCACCACAGTGGGTGGATGGACCAAGAGACCAGAGAGTTAAGAAAATGCCCGAAGAGCAGCTGTGAGGAATCACGCACAAAGAAGGAGAGGCAAGAAGAGCCAAGCCCCAAATCAGATGTAAAGGACAGCTTTTGAGGAAGGGGCTTGGGATTCAGCATTATTTCAGATGATATAGAGAGACTCAGAGATGACCCACTAAAGAGAGTTGTTGGTGTGAGAGACGGAGGCAAAAGCAGGGTCCCCATGGCCATGCCAGCAAATGGCAGCACAAGGATGGGACAGAGAGAGAGGAGGGACAGACAGTCCTCTGCAAGTCATGTTCTCCTTGGCCTCACTGAAGAGGAAGGTTAGGGTGAGGGCTAGTGAGACCAGAACACAAGTCTAGATGGCAAAGATTTCAAGGGGAAAATGAAATGAAAAGTCAATGAAGGATATGTGGTTTTCAGAAGAGCATTGGGTTTGATGAAATAAGTGGGTATTCGACAATTAAACATCCTGACTCCTTCCCTTTCCAAGAGCAGGGTGGGTTACAAAATAGATGCAGAAGGAAAGATGAGCCTGAAACACACTGCCACCTCTGCAGAGTATCTGGAAGAAGGGGCAGAACTGATGACCATGTGGTGTAGTACCCAGGAGTCATGTCTGGCCAGGTAGGGAAGTCCAACCAGACATTGGTGACAGAGTTCGTGCTGCAGGGGTTCTTAGAGCACCCACAACTGTGGCTGCCCCTGCTCAGCTACTTTTTCTTCCTCTACACCTTGGCCCTTGTGGGAAATACTCTGATCATCACCATCATCACCTGCAGCTCTTGTCTCCACAGCCCCATGTACTTTTTCCTGTTCAACCTGGCCACCATGGACATCAGCTGCACTTCTTCTGTAATTCCCAAGGCACTAGCAAGCTTGAGCTGGAAGGAAAATATCATCTCATTCCATAGGTGCAAGGCCCAGCTCTTCTTCCTTGCCTGGTCTGGATCTTCTGAGCTGCTTCTTCTCACAGTCATGGCCTATGACCGTTATGTGGCCATCTGCCGGCCACTGCATTATGGAAACTTGATGAGCCTGCAACTCTGCTTGGCACTGGCTGTGGCAGTCTCAGTCACCGGTGCACTGAATGCCTCAGTCCACACTTGTCTGATGGCACAACTGTCCTTCTGCGGTCCTAATGTAATCACTCACTTCTTCTGTGAGATCCCTCCACTGTTGCTTCTCTCCTGCAGTCCCACCTATATAAACAGTATCATGACCTTCTTGGCTGATACCTTCCTTGGTGCACCAACTTGTTGCTCACCCTCGTGTCGTAAGGCTTCATCATTGCCAGCATCCTACACGTCCGCTCAGCCGAGGGCAAAGCAGAGGGCCTTCTTTACCTATTCCTCCCACCTCATCGTGGTCTCTGTCTACTACTCAGTTGTGGCCTGCGCCTACATCAGCCTGGCCTCCAGCTACAGCCCTGAGAGGAACAAACTGGTTGGAGTGCTTTGCACAGCTGTGAGCCCCACCCTAAACCCACTCATCTATCACTGAGAAACAAGGTGGTCAAGACATCCCTAGGGAAACTCCTCCCCTGTCATAAACATTAAATGTCATTCTTCTATCCTGTTCTGCCCCATAGCCATTTTCTGAAAACCATGCTTATAGATAATATAGCGATAAACTACTTATCACTGTTTTAGTGAAATCATCCTCAGCTTTGGCTGCTGATCAAATTTTTGTTGCTTTGCAGGGAACCGTTGGTTTGTTGAAACAAAATGGTTGTATTGAACTGGCATGGTAGCTCATGATGAGCACATAATAAATTTCAAGACACAGAAGTAGACTTCATTCCTAAGAGGCTCTCCTTATAATTGCTCAGAGAGCCGTGACATCTAAAGCTGATCCCTAGGCTTCTCCTGTTCCCATCTTCCTTAGATGGCAGCACATCTTTCTCACACACCAGGCCCTAAAGGAAAGGGTTAATCAGTTTTATCAGTATCAGATGTCTTTGGCCCAATACATTGCCCCTTCCCCTCAAAATCTTTAACTCACATTTCATAAAATAGGGGTTGCAGCTCATTATGTGTGAAATTTCACTGTAGCGGTGGTCTGAGTCATATGGGAAGGGCTTTGGGTTAGCTGGTTATGTGGTGGGATGGGGGAGTAAGTCTGTGCTCCAGGTTTGGGGGTTTCCATTGATGACTGCTAGAGTAAGGGTTTTGCACTGTGTATTCATTTCTAAAGTTGCAGCAATTACCAAAAGTGGTGATTTAAAATTTATTCTCTCATTGTTCTGGAAGTTAGAATTCCAAACCCAAGATATTGGCAGGGTCGCACTCCCTCTGAAAGTACTGGGAGAGTATTCTATCTCACCCCTTCCTGCTATTGGTGGTTCCTGATGGTCCTTGGCTTGTGGCAGCATCACTCCAAACCCTGGCTCCACCATCATGTGGCCACCTTCTCTGTGTCTCTCCTCTGTGTCCATGTCTCAGTCTCCACCTCTTTTCTCTTATAAGGAAGCCAGTTATTGATTGAGATGAGATTCATAGGTTAATTAGCAAAGAACCTAATATAAATAAAGACACATGAACAGGTTCCCAATACTTCTCTGGGGATTTTATCCAACAACCTAGTCTGCCATCTTGCCCAGCAAAAGTTATGTCTGTACCCCCATTGAAAATACATTCACTTCATTCCAATATACCATGACATCTCAATCCATGACAACATCTAAATGAATTTAGAGAGTTGTAAGAAAGGGTTCATGAAAGTGAATTCTGACTGTTGTATTTAGTGCTGACCAAAATTTAATAAATCTTTTCATCATATATTTCAAAAAATAAAGCTTTTGTCTCAAGCTGGGTATTCAAACAAAACTAAAGTTTAATTTTTCACACTGTTAAAATAATGTGGATTGTTAGTCTGTTCTTAATGTAAAGTCTTTTTAAAAAGTTTTTATTTAAATCATCTAAGTAATTTATCTAAAAAACAAAGATTTTGCATCAGACTAATATCCTTGTTAATATCCTTGGCTTTCTCACCCTTTATTTCACAAAACATGACTTCTCACTGTTCAGGGGAAAACTGTTAAAAATAATTGGTTCTCTCACCTTCTATAAGTAAGGTGCTAAATAGTTTAATCTATTAAATACAAAGTGTTTGGGAAGTATTACGTTCATTAAAAAGATTTTCTATCCTGTTGATGGCTAAATTTATATAGGTAAAATAATTTTATTCATCTATTTAGGAATTCTATAAAATTCCTAAAAATCTAACAATATTTCCACTATCCATGTTATATCCTATTGCTAATTTGTGCGATGTCCAGCAATTGTATAGTGCTGTTATTCATACTTTTAATTATTCTTTAAAAGCTATAGATCATAGAAACAGTCAAATTATCAGTTGCTCTAATATTTCTCTAAAAGTATATGTGGTCAGCTATAAGTCAGAGCTTCATCTTTAACAAGAAAAAACTTTAAAAGAAAAGCAAGACAAAAAATACATATGTATTATGTTTTATTTAATATTTAACATAACTCTGGTAAAACTGAAACAAAACAAAGACTCTGCTCTGGTTTATTAATATAAAACAACTGTCTAGTGTTTTTATTTCTGACAGTAGCTTCATTTTAAAATACTTATAAAAAATAAAGCTCACACTGTAAGCTTGAACTGTTATCTTTTAATCCTAAAATGCTTTACTCTTTGTACAGCTTAATAGTTCCCTGGAATTTTAAGTGTCTGTGTAACACCTGAAACTCAAATTTAATTCTCCATCTCTAAAAGTCAGCATGGGCCCATACAGTAATTTAAAAAAAAATGAAAATAAACACATTGTGATTTAAAATGTGATGAAATTGGTCTGGTTAGACCTAGGGTAAGTCAATATACAAGAAAAAGAATACTACTGTCTGTATTTCAAAGCTTTAACATTTGTGTTAGATAAAAAAAAAATTCATTTTGTCCAAAATTTGTTTTCTTTAACACACTGTCTAATTTAATCTGTATAGTCAGCTAATTTAAACAACCTAATTCAGCTTTATTCGATACAAAACCTGAAATGAGAAATAAAATCTTAATATTTCAACTAAATCAATTTTATACCATAAGGCATTGTGAGTATTTTGAGCAGAAAATGGAAGAATGGTTATAAAGTTCCTTCAGAGACTGGGAAAAATAGTAGTTTTAAACTGCCTGAGCTGGGGAATTTCTGATATTTTCTTAAGCAAAAGGGGCTCTCAATTTGATAGCCAAGGCCTCAATCATGAGGCTTGACCCAATAAAACTTAGCTCTGTAATAGCAAACTGAATCTACTTAGGATTAGTGCCTCAGAGTTATCTCCAAAAAATCTCTGCTGTTGCTCAAATACGGTCTCTCTCTAGGGCAAACTCTGACATTACCCCATGTGGAACATAATTTCCAGGGGTGTAACCCTGACCCTGGAATTATGGAACACAATTGATCCTGGCATCATGAGATATAACTGTCACTGGCAGAATGGGACATAAAGTCCAAAGATGAACCTGGCTCCTGGCATCATGGATTAGTTGACCAGAAGTGGGGAAAAGAAATAGAGTTCCAATGGCTAAGAGATGTCAAATTGAGTCAAGAGGCCATTCTTGAAGTTATTCTTACACAAATTTCAGCCAGATATTGCAAACTGCCATAACATGGCAAACCCCAACCAACAGTTTTCCTAGAAACCCTGAAAAATATCCTATGCTCAATAACATTTCATTTATTAAGTTTGCTTTTCAGAGACTTAAAATCTCCAGATTGTTCCAATGTCAGAAATGCTCTGAAACCAAGAGATACCAGACTCTCCAGCAATGACGACCAGTTTCATCATTATCATCCCTTTGCCCCTTGATACAATGCTTTGTAGCAGTTAAAGAGTCATCATCCAGAGATCCCTCAAGATTGAAAGATAATTATCAAATGAAAAGGAGGAATTGTAACTAAGAAATTAGGACTTAAGGGATCATTTAAATGATGGAATCATATTCCTTTTTTGCTTCCTAGGATAATGGAGTAGACAGAGAGGAATATCTGAAATCCCTAAAATGTAATTCAGCTTCTCTCATTTCTACAATGATTGACAAAGCCCAAATACTCATTCTTTCTCCACAAATTGCATCACAAACTTCCTTCTGTCTTACAACAATACAACCTTTTCAATTAAGTACCCCACATCCTTTTCTGCTCATCTGCAATATCCACTATCCCCGAAGCCCTCTGAGGAATCGAACTCATTGTTAAATATCTCCTATGAGTGGGACTCTTAAAACCAAATGATTCTTCAAGCAACCCCTCTCATAATTATACTACTCCTCACTTTTGGGCCCTGCCTCTTAAAATTCTTAACCAGCTTTATTCACAGAACTGTCAAAGCAATGACATATCAAGCTCTTGGTAACATACTGCTCCTCCAGCAAAAAAAAAAAAAACAGTACCAGACTCTGCTCTGTGATGATATATAAGAATACCTCTACATTCCACCAGCAGCAGCAGCCAGAAGCACATATAGAAGACTGAACTTTGAGCTTCAGTATCCCCATAAAATTAAAAGGAAAGGTCTGGAATGTTAGGTTAACCCCCACCAAGAACATTCCAAGAATCTACCCTCACCCAATAACTTCCAAGAGGCTCCTTGCAAAACCAAACCTGCCCCCACTCATGTGGCAGCCCCATGATGGTCCTTGTATCTGCCCTCTGGCAGCTGCATTCTTGCAATAGCTTCCCTTATCCAACATCACCCACTCTGGTAGTTACAACCCTGGCAAGCTCAAGCTTATGATAACTCCCTCCTTACCCTGTCAATTCCTAGTGCCCAAGCTAGGCAATGAAAGTCCACCACCTCCCTTTCCCTACCCACACCAACCATCAGATATAAACTGTGCCTCTTCTGCTCATGGCTCTTGCCATCTTAGGCTTCAGCCCACATATGCATAGCCTCACAATAAAGCTCCTTCAATCGAGTTTTAATCTCTTTTCCTCCTTCCCAGTTGAGAAAACTATCACAGATGACTCTTTCTTGATTGCATAAAGACAAAGGTTTCCTTCTGCTTCAGCACTCTTACCAAGAATGTCTCCCCAAGGCGAATGCGATGTGCAGGGTTTTCCCTGTCTTTCTGGGCCGGTATCTTCTCTTTACCTTTGCTTATTACATGTTGTGGAGTTTCACTATGTACAAAAGTTTTGTTGTCCTCTCTGGTTCCTAGATGATATACTTCCCATTCCTGGCTGCTTGAAGCCAACAAGGTTTTGTCCCACATTATCTGCCACTTTAGATTCTTACATGCCTTTCATTGTCTCAACATAATTTTGGCTGCAAGGCAAATTCTGGGAAGAAAGGCATGCAGGAGAGGACTTTCTGAAGTCAGTTTATCTCAACTAATACAGTTCTAGGAACCAATAAGGGGGCACATGAATACCTCCAACGTGCCCTGCAAGGTGATCAGGAGCATGCCAAGAGCTTCTTCCATGGCTCCACAAAGCTTGATTTCTTGCGTTGTCTAGCAAATGTATGCTTTCAGGTAATTATCCTCCATAATCTGAGGAAATACAGTCTCTAAGTCCCCTCCAAAATGGTCTTTACCCAAGGTATTGAAACAATGGTCAACCTCAGGATCAGTCCTCCAGGGATCTGAAGTTGTTAATTAAAACCCATATGAGTAAAAAAAAAAACAAAGATATGACATATAAATCCAAAAGGCAAATGGTAGAGTAAAGTATTGCCTTTACAGTAATAACACTAAATGTTAATGGATTAAACTCCCAAATCAAAAGACACAGAGTGGCAGAATGGATTAAAAAAAAGGAACCAACTATATGCTGTCTACAGAAGACTCATTTTAGACCCAAGGACAAAAATAGGTTGAGATTGAAAGGTTGAAAAAAGATATTCCATGCAAACAGCAATCAGAAAAGAGCAGAAGTAGCTAAACTAACATTCAAAACTTAGGCTTACAACGTGAAGCATTAAAAGATACAAAGATGGACACTGTGCATTAATGAAAACATAACAATAATAAATATTTATGCATCTAGCCAGAGTGCTCCAAAATATATGAGGCAAACACTGACAACACTGACGGGAGAAATAGTCACCTGCACCATAACAGTTGTAGACTTCAATTTCCCACTCTCATCTATGGATAGAACATCTAGACAGGAGATCAATAAAGAAACATAGAATTTGAATAAACAGTAAATGAATTAGACTTAACAGACATTTACAGAACATTACACCCTGCAAGAGCAGGATATACATTTTCTCAGTGCTCATGGATCATTCTCAAGAATAGACCACATGCTGGGTCAGAAAGCAAGCCTCAATAAATTAAAAAGGATTGAAATAATACAAAACACTTTCTCATATCGTAATGGAACAAAGCTGGAAATCAATAATAGGCAGAAGGCAAAAAAATTCACAAATATAAGGAGGCTAAACAACACACACTTAAACAACCAGTGGGTCAAGGAAGAAATGACAAGAGAAATCAGTAAATATCTGGAGGCAAATGAAAATGAAAACACAACAATTAAAAATTCATGGGATGCAACCAAGGCAGTTTTAAGAGGGAAATTCATTGCCTTAAATGACTATATTACAAAAGAAAAAGAGCAAAAATTGAAGAATTAACTGTTCACTTGGAAAACCTAGACAAAGAACATCAAACCCCCAAGCATACAAAAGGAAAGAAATAATGAAGATGGCAGCAGAAATAAATGAAATTGAGACCCTGAATACAATCAAGAAAGTCAACAAAACCATAGTCTGTTCTTTGAGAAAATCCATAAAATCAATGGACCCTTAGCTAGGTTGACAAAAAGAAAAAGAGAGAGCGTGCAAGTAAAATCAGAAAAGGAAGAGGAGACATAAACACTGAACTCACAGAAATAAATGAGGTAATAAGAGGATACTATGAACAACTCTATGCAAATGAACTACACAATGTAGATGAAATGGACAACTTCCTAGAAAGTCATGAACAACCAACATTGAATCAAGAAGAAATAGATGACCTCAACCAACTAATTACACATAAAGGTATTGAATCAGTCATCAGAAACTCCCAAAAGAGAATAGTCCAGGACCTGATGGCTTCACATGTGAATCCTACCAAGCATTCAAGAAAGAATGAGTACTAATCATGCTCAAATTCTTCAGAAAAACTGAAGAGGAAGGAAAGCTACCTGACCCATTCTATGAAGCCAACATCAACCTCATACCAAAGCCAGATGGTCTACAAAAAATTATAGACCATCTCTCTAATGAACATAGATGCAAAAATCCTCAGCAAAATACTTGCAAATTGAATCCAGCAGCACAATAAAAGAATTATACATTATGACCAATTGGGAATTATTCCAGGTATGCAAGGATGCTCAACATAAGAAAATAAATTAATATAATACATCATATCAACAAATCAAAGCAGAAAAACTACATGGCCATCTTGATTGGTGTAGAAAAGGCATTTGACAAAATTCAACATCCTTTCTTGATGAAAACATTTCAAAGGATAGGACTAGAAGGGAACTTCTTCAACATGATAAAGGAAATATATTTTTTTAAAAACCTGCAACTAACATCATCCTCAATGAGGAAAGAATGAAAGCTTTTCCCCCCTAAGAAGAGGAACAAGACAAGGATGTCCACTGTCAGCCTTGTTATTCAACATTGTGCTGGAAGTTCTAGCCAGAGTAATTAGGCAAGAAAAAGAAATAAAATGCATCTTAATTGGAAAGGAAGAAGGAAACTCTCATTGTTTGTGGGTGATATGATAGCATATGTTGAAAATTCCAAAAAATCTACAGCAAAACTACTAGAGCTAATAAATGTAAACATCAAAGTGGTGGGATGCAAGATCAACATCCAAAAATCAGTAGTGTTTCTATACACTAGTAATTAATAACCTGAAACAATTCCATTTACAATAGCAGCCAAAGGAATCAAATATTTAGGAATAAATTTAACAAAGGATACAAAAGACCTATGCAGAGAAAACTACAAGAAATTGCTAAAATAAATCATGGAAGACCTAAATAAATAGAAGAGCGTACCATGTTCATGGATTGGAAGACTAAATAGAGTTAAAATGTTAATTCTACCCAAACTGGTTTATAGATTCAATGCAATACCAATAAGAACTCAAAAATTCTTGCTTTGAATTAATAGAAAAACCAATAACCAAATTTATTTGGAAGGACTGGTTGCATTGAATAGCTGAAAATATCTTGAGGAAGAAAAATGAAGTGGGAGGGCTTACACAACCTGACTTTAAGGCATATTATGAAGCTACAGTGGTCAAAAGGGAATGGTACTGGCATAAAGGCAGATATACTGAACAATGGCATCAAATAGAGTGTTCAGATAAAAGCCTTCTCATATGTGGACAATTAATCTCCAGCCTACTCACCTGGGACATGGCTGCCTCTTCAGTAAATGGTGCTTTGAAAACTGGATATCCATATGGAAAAGAATGAAAGAGGATTCATATCTCACACCTTATACAAAAATTAACTCAAAATGGATCAAAGACTTAAACATTAGAGCTAAGACCATAAAACTTTTAGAAGAAAATGTAGGGAAATATCTTATGAAACTTTTAATAGGAGATAGTTTCCTAGATCTAACACCCAAAGCACAAGGATTAAAGAAAGAAATAACTAACTGGGAACTCCTCAAAATTAAACACTTTTGTGCATCAAAGAACTTTTTCAAGAAAAATGAAAAGGCAGCCTAGGCAATGGGTGACAATATTTGGAAACCACATATCAGTTAAGGATTTAATATCCAAAATACATGAAGAGATTCTTTAATTCAACAACAAAAAGACAAAAAACCCAATTTTAAAATGGGCAAAAGAAATTAATAGACACTTCTCAGAAGAGGAAATACAAATGGCTAAAAGGCAGATGAAAAGATGCTCAATTTCACTGGCTATTAGGAAAATGCAAATCAAAGCCACAATGAGACATCATCGCACACCCGCTAGATTGACCATTATCAAAAAAACAGAAAATGACAAGGGCTGGAGAGGATGTGGAGAAAGAGGCACACTTATCCACTGTTGGTGGGGATGCAAAATGGTACAACTGCTATGGAAAGAAGTTTGATGGTTCCTCAGGAAGCTAAGTATAGAATTTTCATATGATCCAGCAACCTCATTGCTAGGTATCTATTCAGAAGACATGAGGGCAAGGACATAAATGGACATTTGCACACCAATGTTTATAGCAGCATCATTTACAATTGCCAAGAGATGGAAACAGCACAAATGTCCATCAATGGAAGAGTGACTAAAGAATCTGCGGTATAAACATACAATAGAATATTAAGCAGCTGTAAGGCAAAATAAAGTCATGAAGCATGTACCAACATGTGTGGACCTTGAGGACCTTATGCTGAGTGAAATTAGCCCAAAACAAGAGGACAAATATTGTATGGTCTCAGCCACATGAACTAACATTAATGAGTGAACTTGGAGAAATTCAGTTAAGAACACAGGTTATCAGGACATAGAAATAGGGTAGAGATTGGGTAACCAGTGTTGAAGTGTGGTAGTTAGATTCAGCTGTCAACTTGGCCAGGTGAAGGAACCTAGTTCTGTTGCTGTGGACATGAGCCGGTGGTATGTGAACCTCATCTGTTGCTCATTACATCTGCAGATGGTTAGGAGGCGTGCCTGCTGCAACGAATAACGTTTGACTTAATTGGCTGGTGCTTAAATGAGAGAGCACACTGTAGCACAGCCCAAGCAGCTCAGCATACCTCATCTCAGCACTAGGAGCTCAGCCCAGGCCCTTGGAGATGCAGAAAGAAATTATCCCAGGGAAGATTGCTCAAACCCACAGGTCTGCAGAAAAGGCCAGTAGAGACCATCCTAAGCCTTCCCACATAAGAAGGAACATAGTGGAAAGTTATCTGCCTTTCCTCTGAAGAACTAACAAAATAAATCCCCTTCTATTAAAAGCCAATCCACCTCTGGTGTGTTGCATTCTGGCAGCTAGCAAACTAGAACATGAAGGAACACAGATGTGCAACAGGATGGATTGCAAAAATTCAGAAAATGGATAGCACAATATAACCTGATTGTAGCACAGTGATATAAGAATTATGAATGAAGCTGAATATGAGTATGAGAGAGGGAGAAGGGCTGAGGGACACATATGAAACCAGAAGGAAAGATAGAGGATAAACTGAGATGGTATAATTTAGGAATGCCTAGAGTGTACAAAGAAGTTGATTAAAAGTACAAATAAAAAATTGTTTTGACATGAAGTAAAGCAAAGGAATGTCAATATAGCAGGGTGTTGAAAATAGATGGTATACGGAAAAAATACAGTGAATATAAGCTGGGGTCTGCAGTCAACTGTAATGTAATATGCTTCCACTAAATGTAACAAAGGCATTATGCCAAAACTAAATGTCAACAGGTAGGCAGACTAGAAAAAGGCTGTATTAGCTAGGATTCTCTAGAGAAAGAGAATCAGCAGGAAAAATCCGTACATATAAATTTATAAAAGTGTCTCACATGACCATGGGAACATAGAGTCTGTAAGGCAGGTAACAAGCTGTTAACTCCAATAAAGTTCTTCAACAAACTCTCAGGAAAGGCTGGCTGGACAACAGTAGGAATAGAAGAGTTCAAAATCTGATGGGCAGACTGTCAAGCTAACGGCTCTGAAAAGGGTCTGGATGAACTCCACAGGAGGGGCTCGCCAATTGAAGCAGGAAGAGAAACTATCTCTTCTGAATCCTCCTTAAAAGGCTTTCAGTGATTAGATTAAGGGTCACTCATTGCAGAAGACACTCCCCTTGGCTGATTACAAATGCAACCTAAACATGATTTAAGTCTATGAAATGTCCTCATAGCAGCAGACAGGCCAGCACTTACCCAACCAAGTGGGAACCACCACCTGGCCAAGTTGACACATGAACCTGACCATGACCAGGGGTATGGATTCTTTGTGGAAGAAACAAAAATGTCTTCAGATAGAGTATGGTGGCAAAGGCATGTCTATACTTAGGTTGGATTGTATGATGTATGAAGAAAGCTATTTAAAAATGAACAGAGAGAAACAAGTGCTAAAGAAATGTGGAGAAAAAGATGTACTTATTCACTGTCAGTAGGGAAATGAGAGGTGCAGCCCTGGGAGGGCAGTGTCCATTTGTTGTCTCCACACTCAGTTCCTCCAGTTATATACTGAGCAATGGGGTTTCAGGATCAACCTAAGTATAGACATGCCTTTGCCACCATACTCTATCTGAAGACATTTTTGTTTCTTCCACAAAGAATCCATACCCCTGGTCATGGTCAGGTTCATGTGTCAACTTGGCCAGGTGGTGGTGCCCACTTGGTTGGGTAAGTGCTGGTTCCAGAGGAAACTAAGGGTGGTTTGCTATATGATCCTGAAACCCCATTGCTCAGTATATAACTGGAGGAACTGAGTGTGGAGACAACAAATGGACATTGTACACTGGTGTTCCTGATGAGAGTTTCTGAGCCACAGTGAATGGAGGTAGCCTAAGGATACAATGACTGAGGAATGGAAGGGGAAACTCTGGTGAATACATACAATGGACTACTAAATGGCTCCAAGAAGGAATGAAGTTGTGAGGCATACACCTAGAAGAATGAAGCTTCAGAGCTGTGTGTTGAATGAAATGTCAGGAACAAAAAGACGGATATATTCCCCCTAAATCACCTGGCCTAATTATGGTATAGAAACTAAGTAAACTAAAGTTGAAAGCATGAGTTATCAGATTGGGTCTTATTGTAAACGGCCCTAGATTGTAAACTTTTACAGTAGTCACATATATTCAGGAAGTATAACTGTTAATTCTAAATTCTGAGATACTGAGTTGTTTGTGTATAAAATGGTCTTTCCATTTTTCCAAAAACTTTGGGTATTTGTGTGACACCTGAGACACAGAATTAGACTTCTGATGCTATTAAAAGTTGAAAATGTGATCAGACATCAAATAGAGAGATATGAATGAAGCTGATCTGGATAAGACTAAGGTATATCAGAAGACTGGGTAAAGGATGATATTATCCATATTTTAAAACTTCAGCTTCTGTGTGAGACTAAGGAGAGAGATGCTTACTTGGTGCAAAATTTATATTTTAGGAAGTGCATTTCCTGATTTAATTTGTGTGGTCAGTGTAGTTGAACTCCATTTGTACATGGAATCTTGAATAGATGAATGAACCTTAAGAATGAAGGCTGAATGAATGTTGAATGAAATGTCAAGAAAAAAAACAAATATCATACCTCAATCATACGGACTAAGTATAATATAAAAATTCGGTGAACTAAAGTTGCTAGCATGAGTTATCAGGTTGGGGCTTATTGTAAGGGGTCCTAGATTGTAGGCTTTTACAGCAGGCACATATATTCATGAGGTGTGTGCTGGTTTGAAAGGATGTATGTCCCCTAGAAAAGCCATGTTTTAGTCTAAATCTCATTTCATAAAGGCAGAAAAATCCCTATTCAGTACTGCATGTTTAAAATTGTAATCAGATCATCTCCCTGGAGATGTGATTTAATCAAGAGTGGTTGTTAAGATGGATTAGCTGATAACACATCTTCACCCATTTGGGCAGGTCTTGATAAGTTTCTGGAATCCTATAAAACAGGAAAAATTTGGGGGAATGAAAGAGATTCAGAGAGAGATAGAGAAGAATGACAGAGCCACAAGAGCCCACAAGCCAACGACCTTTGGAGATGAAGAAGGGAAACACCTCCTGGGGAGCTTCATGAAACAGGAAGCCAGGAGAGAAAGCTAGCAGATGATACCTTGCTCGCCATGTGCCCTTCCAGCCAAGAGACAAACCGTGACTGTGTTCACCATGTGTCTTCTCAGATAAGACAGAAACCCTGAACTTCATCGGCCTTCTTGAACCAAGGTATCTTTCCCTGGGTACCTTTGATTGAACATTTCTATAGACTTGCTTTAATTGGGACATTTTCTCGGCCTTAGAACTGTAAACTGCCAACTTATTAAATTCCCCCTTTTAAAAGCCATTCCATTTCTGGTATATTGCATTCTGGCAGCTAGGAAACTAAAACAAGGTGTAACTGCTGATCCTAAAATCTGAGATACTGAGCTGTTTGCATATAACATGATCTTTCCCAGAAACTTTGCGTACTTATGTGACACCAGAGACTCAGAGGTAGAGCTCTGAAGCTATGACAATCAGCAGTACCCCATACAGGAGCTGTTTTAAAAGTTGAAAAAGGGAACAGACTTCAATTAGAGATATGAATGAAACTGATCTGGATAGGAATAAGGTATACTGGAAGACAGGGTAAAGGATTATATCATCCACATTTTAAAACCTCAACTTCTGTGTGAGACTAAGGGGAGAGATACTTATTTGGTGCAAAATGGATATTATGGGTAGTGCATTTCCCAATTTAATGGTCAGGTTAGTTGAACTCCATAAGTACATGGAATCTTGAATAGGGCATGGGATTTTGTTGGTTTGTCCAGGTTAGTGTGAAACCCAAATAAGTCCCAGAGTGATTGGGCAGTGAATAAAGAAATATTTGTGGGGTCCCCTTAGTGGAATGGAGAGAGGGGGGAGGTGTTCAACTTCCCCATTTGGAGGATTTTTTATGTTCTCACAAACAATAGGGACAATCAAATCAGTAGGCCTAGCCCCTAATTTTGGGGTTTGTCCCTTTGATACTTATTCTTGCAAAGGATAGGCTAAGCCTCCTTAAAATTAGGCCAAAGTCACTCCCAGAGAACCTCTTTTGTTGCTCAGATGTACCATCTCTCTCTAAGCCAACTCAGCACGTGAACTCACTGCCTTCCCTCCTATGTGGGAATGGCTTCCAGGGGTATAATCTCCCTGGCAACATGGGACAGAAAGTCTGAAATAAGTCAAGACCCAGAATCAAGAAATTGAGAAAGACTTATTGACCAAAAAGAGAAAGAGAGAAATGAGCAAAAATAAAGTTTCGGTGGTTGAGAGATTACAAGCAGAGTCAAGATGTCATCCTGGAGGTTATTCGTATGCATTATATAGATATCCTTTTTTAGCTCTTGGTGTATAGGAGTGGCCAGATGGAAGTACCTGAAACCGTAGAGTTGTTTTCTGGTAGCCAAAATTCTTGAAGATGAGTGTTTAAAGATATAACATTTGCAATGTGATTGTGTGATTCTGATAAGCTTGTGTCCGATGCTCCTTATATATACTGTATGGACAGATGAGTTAAAAATATGGATAGAAAGAAAGAAAGAAGGAAATAGAGAAGGAAAGAGAGAAAGAGAGAAAGAAAGAGAGAAAGAGAAAGAAAGAAAGAGAGAGAGAGAGAGAGAGAGAGAGAAAGAGAGAGAGAGAGAGAGAGAGAGAGAGAGAGAGAGAGAGAGAGAGAGAGAGAGAGAAAGAAAGAAAGAAAGAAAGAAAGAAAGAAAGAAAGAAAGAAAGAAAGAAAGAAAGAAAGAAAGAAAGAAAGAAAGAAAGAGAAAGAAAGAAAGAAAATTGCAGAGAGGGACTCACTAGTGTTCAATGAGAGAGAGAAATGAGTGGTATGGTATGCATGAGTTTTTTCTTTTTTCTTTTTAGTTCTTTTTCTGGAGTTATGCAAATGTTCTAAAAAATGATCATGGTGATGAATACACACTATTTAATGATATTGTGAGCTACTGATTGTGTACCATGTATACAAAGTATGTGTGTGAACTGGGGAAACACATGATACTGTGTCAAACATAGGGACACCCAAATCAATAGGCCAAGCCCTTGATCTTGAGGCTTGTTCTTGTGAAGCATAGGTATGTAGCAGAGAAGCTTAACCTACCTATAGGTATGCCTAACAGTTACTTCTGGAGGTCCTCTTTTGTTGCTCAGATGTGGCCTCTCTCTCTCTAAGCCCAACTTGGTAAGTGAAGTCATGCCATCCCCACTATGTGGGACATGACATCCAGGGGTGAAAGTCTCCCTGGCAACATGGGAGATGACACCCCAGGATGAATCTGGCCCTGGCACTGTGGGATCAACAATGTTATCCTGGGCAGGCCATGGTGGCTCAGCAAGTAAGAATGCTTGCCTGCCATGCCTGAGGACCCGGGTTCGATTCCCGGTGCTTGCCTATGTAAAAAAAAAACAATGTTATCCTAACCAAAAGGGGGAAAAGAAATAAGGTGTCAGTGTCAGTGGCTGAAAGAGTTCAAATAGAGTTCAGGGGCTACTCTGGAGGTTGATTCTTATGCAAGCTTCAGTTAGACATTTCTACCTATTGTAACTTGACAAACCCCAACTAAAACCATCCCAACCAATCCTAAAGAACACCTAGAGCAATAGATACTATTCTACAAAGTTCCATGCACTAGGGTAACTCAACCTACAACCTCCAGATGGGTCCCTGGGCTAGATAAGTCCTTAACCCTAAAGGGCTCAGCCTTTCCAGAACTTCAGCTAGTTCCATCTCCCTATCCCTTATTATTGGCAGCCCTTCCAACATGAAAAAGTTAGAATGGGCATAGCCCAAATACCCCTAAAGAGTGGGTAAAAGATCAAAGGAGAAGGTGGAATTATACAGAGAAGATAGAGTTTAAAAAATGAGCATGACTGCTGAATCATTACACTGATATTTCTTTTAGTCTCCAGTATCTTAGAGCAGCTAGAAATAGAAACCAAAATTGTGGAGTTGGAACCCACAACAAACTCTGAAATCTGTCCTACAACTAACTGCTGTGCTGTGCTGGCTGTGATTTGAAATGCATTGCTTTTTTATACATATTTATTTTTCACAAAAAAAAAAAAAAGAGTCGAATGTGGTGGCAAAAAAAAAGTATTTACTCCTTCTAGCCTCCCAGGTTCTGGAGTGGCTAGAAGGAAAAATCTAAGAAAATGGTATGGTAGCCCATGACAAACTCTGGGATCTGTCTTGTAACTACTTGTTGAAGGGTGCTTTGAAAACTATTGCTTTTTTCTTTCTTTGCCTTGTATATACGTTACATTGTACAATAAAAAAAGTTTTTAAAAAAGAAAGTATGTGCATGAAGGTTTTTCTCAATAAAAAAATAAAATAAAATAAAAACCATTTGAGTGACCTTCATGGCTCACCTTGGTCTTGGGGAAGAGGATTTTTGGGTCCCTTTCTGTCACCAGGGAGCTGGGCAGGGGCTGGACCCCACTGTGTCCTGTCATGAAAGTGGCGGATGAGGGTGGAAGCCACCAGGCAAAGAGATCAATTTGCTGTTCCTTACTGTAATATTCCATCCTCTTTCTCTCACTCTTCCCTGGATGCTCTACAGTGGGTTCTTCTGCCCAAAAGGAGCTACAGAGTCATTGATTCAGACACTTCCTGCCTGTTTAATTCACCCACACAGTGAATTGAGACAGAAATGGGAAAACTGCCAATAAACACAAAACATGGATAAAGGATAATTGAAATAAAAGAGACTGTACTGCATGACCCCATTTACAGGACATCCAAGAAGAGACAAAACTAATATAAGGGTTTAGATATAATTCAGTAATTTGGGGGCAGAGGGCAAAGGAAGGCAGAAAGCTGACGACAAAAGGACAAAAGAAAGCACTCTGGGGTGATTGAGGAGTTCTGTGTGTTGACTGAGCAATAGTTGTATGGTGTGAATAATCACCACAATTATAATCTTGGGCTTAATACTGAATACACTATGACACAATTGATTGAGAGTCTTTACTAAAAGGGGAAGAGGGTAAATAATATGCACATCTGATCAAAGCATATGTTTTCTGCAAACAGCTGTGCAATTTGAATTAAAATCCAGCCAGAATAAACCCTGCTAATTTGATTTATAAAGTTTCAAAATTCAGAAATGAAAATGAAGTGCTAAAGGAGCACTGAATGGAAATGTAAGCAATTATTGCTTTGCTTAAATGTAGGAAAAATAATAAGTTGCATAAAAGAGACAAAAATACTCACAGAATACACTGCACTGTTGCATGTATTTTAATAATATGTATAATTAGTAGAATACAAAGTTAGACAGTATAGCTTTAACTGAATTGGTTTAAAGTTTAGTGAATTCTTCTACTCAGGAACACATGAAAATATAATGGTGAGGCTTTCAAAGCAAATATTGAGGAAAGCACTGCTAGAGAAATTGCCTGCAGTGCTGGGCTGCTATTGCCCTTAGAAATTGAGGTTCAAATTGCCCAAGTATATCCTCAGCACTAACAGAGGATAGTAAATGCGTTAGAAAGCACTAACTTACAGAAAGCATTGGTCATGAGTCATAGAGCCGAGTTTAATTGCCCCTGAGAGATTTCCCTTGGAGTCTGTCTCCCCAGCACAAATATCTGCCCCTGGTCTTGGGAAAACAGAGGTTGACTTGAAGACCAGTTAAATCCCAGCCCAGAAATACAGGCAAGAGGGCTAGAGATGCACTTCACAGGTCAGATGTCTGTGGTTCCTGCATCTCCTAATATGGGTTGAAGCCACTTTTCCAGAGAGTCCACCAAGGTCGCTGGAGTGTAAAAAGGTGAGTGAAGCATTGTCACCCCTTCCTCTGGATTGTAGGCAGAAATATGGAGCTTAGAAAATATTTATTCCACAGTAAGAATGGAATTGTTCACATTTTAGGGACTAAATATGGGGAATTCTGCAATTTTCTAATGGCAGCATGTTCTGGATAAATTAACACCTCAAGTTTATATAAAAAACACATGACCAAGGATAAGATTATTACAGAAAACATCTGATTTCCTGCTCTATTACATAAAAGGCATAATATCGAAACTTTTTCATGGTTGTTGAGTTTATTCCTCTTTTATTTTATGTTTTGTTTAATACCTTGTTTACTCTCTCAACTGCCTTGTTGGTAAAACAAATTTTACGAATCTAAGAATCATGTCCATCATTAGAGAAGACTTGGGGGTCTCCTACTCTGCTGTGGCCTCCAGAGAGAACTTTGTGAAATGGTTGCAGATGCAAAGCCCTTACCCCAAACTCAGCAGATTGACATTCAAGAATAGATAAAGGTGCCAGCTATTAAGGAAAGGAAAATATTAATCCCCTCATACTAGTTCTGGCACTGCTTTGCTAATAGTGGGTTCAGCGCTTTGATGAGGTTCATCTAAATATTGTTGTCATTTAAACTCAGAAGTCATGACACTCAGAGAGAGAATACAATGGGGCAAGAACACGTGATACAAGGTCCATAGACAGGTGATTCTTCCCAAATATATTTTAGCATGCATCAAGATGCACAATCTTTGCTGGTCCAGGGGGAGTCTTTGGCCACTAAATTTCATTGGCTTTATGTTTGTTTAAGTAGCTATAGATTACAGAGAAATTGCACGGAAAATACAGAGCATTCCCATGCACTCTCCCTCCACTTCCACCATGTAGAGTTTCCCCTATTATACAGTCTGCGTTAGTGCAGAACATGTGTTACAATTGATGAACCGATATTGATTTATTATCTTAGATAAAGCCCACAGTTTGCCTTAGGTTTCACTCTTGCATTGCAGAGCTCTATGTGTGTTTTTAACTTTTTATGTTGAAAAAGTTTAAAACTTTCAGGACACATGCAAATACAAATTCCAACATACCCAAACCCCCCAGATACACAAATACACCGACTTAATTTTACCATCTTTACTGGCATTCTATCTGTAAGTAATCCACTTATCTATCACTCTACCTAGCTATCTTCTGAACATTGGAGAGCAGCTTGCACACATCATACTCCTTGAATCCATGCACATTTCTTATGAACAAGTATATTCCCTTATGCAATCACCCTAAGTGCAGTTACCAAGTTCAAGAAATTTGATGTTGATAGAAAACTTTACAGCTATCTTCCCTTTTTTTCTTATAACCCAATAATGTCCTTTTGAGCTTCTTTGACTCCATGCTTAGATCTCTTCCAATATCATGTATCGCACTGCATATTCATTATGTATTTAATTTCTCTGTCTTGTATTTTGTAAAATTTGGCAGACACACACACAAGGTAAATCTTCACATCCCAAACCCTCCAGAGCAGTGGGATTCATCACACTGACAACATTGTGGTATCTTCACCATCATCTTTTACTGTAACTTTCCATTCACCCCAAACAGAAGCCCTACATTGTGCATTAACTTTGCATGGCCCCTTCCCCACCCGAACCTCATAGTAGGCTGAACCCTACTTTCAGTCTCTAGGAGTTTTTCCTCTAATATTTTCTTTGCTGTTATCATGGAGCTTAAAAGTAACATCCCAAATCTGTAATAATCTTGAGGGCTTCACTATCAATTGACATCTCAAGGGCATACAAAAGTATGTCCTTTATCCTCCAACTTTATATAGCTCTGAAGTCAAATAAAATATTTATCATTATGAGCTCAAAACCGTTGATTCCTCACCACATTTTATGCATTTCTGTTTAGATCCTTTAGAAAGAAAAAAATAGAGTTGCAAATAAACATATAATGGTACTGGCATTTATATATACCTATTTCATTATATTTACTGAAATCTGTATTTCTTCATTTGGCTTCAGGCAATTTTCTATAGTCCTTTGGTTTCAACCTGGAGGAATCCTTTGGCAATTCTAGTAAGACCACACTGATAATGACAAATTCCCCCAGATTTTCTTGATCTGAGAATGCCTAAATTCTTCCCTCATTTTTCAGAGACATTTTTGCCACATACAGAATTTGTGGTTAGCAATTCTTCTGTCATTTCCTGATAATTAATGTTGTAACAACTTTAGATCCACTTATTGGCCATTGGCAAATTGTGGTTTGTGTGCATTCTATCTCACCATTCATTCCCTTGGTATTGAGTAGTTTGACTTTGTATTTTTTGGTTGTAAGGATGTCACCTAGTCTGTATATGAGTTTTTGGTCACTTACAAGTATTGTGAATAATTCCTCCCAGTCTTTGACTTCCCTATTCATTTTTAATAGTTTCTATTGATGAGGAGGTTTTTAATTTCTGAAGAATGTTTTATCAGTGAATTTTTGTGCCCTCTTTAAGAAATTTTGTCTATGAAATGTTGCCTACCAGACGGCAAAGATATTCTCTTACATATGCTGTCAGAAACTTCAAAATTTCACCTTCTCTCATCAGGCTATAGCTAATCAATTGTCAATATATATGAAGAGTGACACAGCAGTCAAAGTTTGTACTTTTGCCATATGACTGCTCACTTCTTCCAACAAAAGCTATTCAAAAGATATTCCTTTGCTGTTGAATTTTTTGTTGTTGTTGTTTGCCATAGAACTGTTTAACACATCGTCACAAAAATCACTTAAGATATATGGGTCTGTTTTTCAACATTTACTCTGTTTCATTGATTTATTTGTCTCTCCTTAAACAAAATGAAATTGTTGTGATTATTGTAGCATTCATCATTCCAGATCTGAGGCCAGGTACTGTAAACCCTCCAGATGTGCTCTCTTCAAAACTGTTTTCTCTTTTATAGGTTCTTTGGGATTCTATATCAATTTTAGAATCAGCTTTTCAATTTCTGTTTTTAAAAATTTTTCCTAGGATGGGCCACGGTGGCTCAGCAGGTAAGAGTGCTTACCTGCCAGGCCCAAGGACCCGGGTTCATTTTCCGGTGCCTGCCCATGTAAAAAGAAAAAAAAAATCTTTCCTAGCATTAGGCTTGAGATTTGGTAAAATCTACAGATAAGTTAAGATACTACTGGCATATAATATTCAGTCTTCCGAGTCATGAAATGATATATCCGCTATTAATTTCTCTGTAATTTCTCATAGATTTTTAACTAGATGTCCGAGTTTACATAATCTTTTGTAGGCATATCTTTTCTGAGTTTTGCTTATTTGTGCTGATTTCATAAAAGGAGTTGGAATGGGTTTTCCTTCCATTGTTTTCCAAGTTTCTGCAATACTTATATTTCTTCATTAGATCTTAAGCTAAAAATCCCAAGTATAGATATCCAAGTGAAGATTATTTTTACAGGGATTTCAATGTATCACACCACTGTAAATGATTTTTATCTTTTCTGTTTCTTTTGGGTGGATTCTTAAGTTGCATTTTCTTTTCCAAAAATATGTATGCATTTCCTGTTTTCAAGTTTTTTGGCCTAAACATTATTGTAACATTCCCTTACTGTGATTATAAGCTGTATATGATCTGTAGATATATTCTGTCTGTCATTGTTCTTAATGGTAATTACTGTTTTTCCTCCTTTATTTTCTTAATTAGTCTTTCCAGGCTATTATCAAATTGTATATCTTTCCGTATGACCCGTGCTTAAATATGTTTATACTCTCTGGCACCTTAATTTTATTTCAGAGATTTCTGCTATTACCTTTACTATTTCCTTCTTTCTACTTCTCTCTATTCAAGTGGGTTGACTTGTTGCTTCTTAAATTAGAAACTTAGAGCACTGACTTTATATATTAACACTCTCTCCTAACATATATTTAATTGTAATATAATTTGTTTATAAATTTCTCACCAATCACTGCACGTCTGTTCCCCAAAAAGTATGATATGATGCAATTTCTGGATCATTCAACTCAAAATATTTTCTAATTTTTCATGGTATTTCTTGGATGTATGTGTTATTTAGAATCTTGCCATCAAATTTCCATACGGCTAGCATTACTCTAGTTATAATATTGCCATTGATTTCTAATTTATTGTCATCAGCAAACATTTGGAAAAATTTCAGTATTTTAAAATGTATCACATTTATCCATTTTAGGAGCAGCACCTATCTAGATGGATAACGTACCATGTTTTCTGATAAAGGAGAAATCGTGGCCCATTTACACATTTCTGCATTTCCTCGGTTCCCTTGGCTAAGGTTCTTGCTGTGAATTTATTTTCTTCTGATTGGCACTTGCAGGATTTCCAAGTAGAGATAAGATACAGGGCCTTTCTATTTCTGTTACAGTGGGGAAGGAGAAGTCTGAATTGTTTCTTTGTGTTTATTCACTCTGGACCCAAGTGGCCAAGTCAGACATAACCAGATAGGACTTAAAGTTGAGTCCAGGCCTCCTCATAAAGAAACCCTGCCAGAGGCACCAGGGCCCTCTCAGGAAGACCTTCCACATCAAGCAGGAGGATTCAACTTAGATGAAAGCTTGGGGTGACATTGATCAGTGAAAAGGAGGGAACACCTGTATTGGGGTTTCCTTTAGGATGGTCCCCGGTAGAATATATGGGGTGGGTGTCAGAACAAGAAACAGGACATGCAGGAGATGACAAAAATACAGCCTAAATTAAAAGATAAGAATGAGATCTGGGGATATTTGAGAGATGTTTAGGATATTTTACCTCTAGGCCTTGGAAACCTGGTTGGATGAGACGTATCGTTTGCCAAATGAACAAATGTCTCTTCAATGCCTGTTATGGCCAGGAACTAAAGCTAGGGAAATAAGCCAAAAAGGAGGCTCTGCTCTCAAGAAGCCTACACCTGAGAGTTGAATGACTGAGGGGCCAAGTGGGTAAGATAACTGGAACAAGCACAAGATGGAAACATTGGGGAGCAATGGTGACGAGTTTGAGTTTGAAGGGTCTGTAGTTCATTAATGCAGAAAACCACAGAAGTGCTTGAGAATCACAGGTCTGTCATTTGGGAGGGAGATCACCTGGAGTGATAGGTCTGCAAATGTCAGACTGTGGGCAGAACCAGCCACCAGAGTGGGAGGATGGACCAAAAGGATACAGAATGAAGAAAGATGCCCAAGGACAGCTGTGAGGAATCATGCACAGGAAGGAGAGGCATGAAGATCCCCACCTTAAAATGGCTGAAAAGGGCAGCTACTGAGAAAGGGGCCTGAGATCCATGGTTGTGTCAACTGATGCATAAAAGCCCAGAGATGACCCATTTAAAGGGATTGCTGTGGGAGCAGGAGGCAGAAGCAGTGTCCCCATGGCCATGTCAGCAAATAGCAGTGCATGGATGGGACAGAGAGAGAGAGAGGGAGGAACAGACAGTCCTCTGCAAGTCATGTTCTCCTTGGCCTCACTGAAGAGGAAGGTTAGGGTGAGGGCTGGTGGGCCCAGAACACAAGTCTAGATGGCAAATATTTCAAGGGGAAAATGAAATGAAAAGGCAATGAAGGATATGTGGTTTTCAGAAAAGCATTGGTTTGATGATGTTTGGAGAAATAAATGGGCATTCAACCATTAAACCATTTGACTCTTTCCCTTTCCAAAAGCAGGATGGGTTATACAATAGACACAAAATAAAGATAAGCCTGAAACACTTATTATGTCACCTTTGCAGTTTCCAGAGGGAAGAGTTAGCACTCATGACCACGTGGAGTGGCCCTGGAGTCATACCTGGACATCTGGTTAAGTCCAACCAGACGCTGGTGACAAAGTTCGTGCTGCAGGGGTTCTCAGAGCACCCACAACTGCAGCTGCCCCTGCTCGGCTGCTTGATCTTTCTCTACACCTTGGCTCTTGTGGGAAACACTCTGATCATTACCATCATCACCTGCAGCTCTGGCCTCCACAGTCCCATGTATTTTTTCCTGTTCAACCTGGCCACCATGGACATCATCTGCACTTCTTCTGTGATTCCCAAGGCACTAGCATGCCTCGCCTGGAAGGACAACACCATCTCCTTCCAAGGTTGCATGGCCCAGATCTTCTTCCTGTCCTGGTCTACATCTGCTGAGCTGCTGCTGCTCACAGTCATGGCCTATGACCGTTATGTGGCCATCTGCCGGCCACTGCACTATGGGACCCTGATGGGCCTGTGGCTCTGCCTGGTGCTGGCCTTGGGAGTCTGGGTCTTCTGTGCCCTGAACTCCTCCATCTACACTGGGCTGATGGCACAGCTTTCCTTCTGCGGCCCTAACGTAATCACTCACTTCTTCTGTGAGATCCCTCCACTGTTACTGCTCTCCTGCAGTCCCACCTATATAATCAGCGTCATGACCCTCGTGGCCGATGCCCTCTGTGGATGCACCAACTTCCTGCTCACCCTCGTGTCCTATGGCTTCATCATTGCCAGCATCCTACGCATCCGCTCAGCTGAGGGCAAGAAAAGGGCCTTCTCCACCTGCTCCTCCCACCTCATTGTGGTCTCTGTCTACTACTCAGCTGTGGTCTGCGCCTACATCAGCCCAGCCTCTAGTTATAGCCCTGAAAGAGGCAAACTGGCTGGAGTGCTGTACACAGCTGTGAGCCCCACCCTAAACCCACTCATCTACTCACTGAGGAACAAGGAGGTCAAGGCAGCCCTAGGGAAACTCTTCTCCTTTTGTAAATATTAAATGCCACTCCTCTCTCCTGTACTGCCCAATATCCAGTTTTTGGAGACCACACTTACAGAACTCAGACATAGATATCACTGTCTAAGAAAATCATTCTCAGCTTTGGCTGCTGGTCACATTGGTGTTGCTTTGCATGGGTCTGTGGTTTGTTAGATCGAAATGTGTATTGAACTGGCATGGTATCTCATGATAAGCACATAATAAATTTGGGTCTGCAGAAGCAGACATAGTTTCTGAGAGGCTCTCTATCATGCATGGCGTGTTCTGAGAAATGTGCCAGTCTCTTGGTAATTGCTCAGAGAAGCCTGACATCTAAAACTACACCTTAGGCTTCTCCTGGTCCCATCTTCCTTAGACGCCATCCCCATTTTCTCACACACTATGCCCTTAAGGAAAGGGTTAATCAGTTTTATCAGTATCAGATGTCTTTCGTCCAATATTGCCCCCTCTAATGTACTGCCCCATTCAAGCACTTCCTTTGCGCATATACTTGTTCACAGGGTTCTATTTGCCAGCATCCCCACTGCCTAAGTACACATTCATACTTTACATTCTAACCAGCTCAAATGCCCCCTCCCTTCAAAGCCTTCCATCATCTGAGCCACAAAGAGCAATTTGTACTTCCTGGAACTCTTATGGTCTGAGATACTTTGAAATTTGTTGCTTTTTTGTATATATGTTATGACAAAAAGGAAAAAAAGAGAAGGAGTATAACCAGGAAAACAAGTTTTAAGACATTGATATTTCTTTGGGTCTCCAGTGTCTTGGAGCAGAGAGAACAAAAAATGAAAATTCATGGAACTCTAATCCATACCAAACTTTAATAAAATCTGTTCTATAATTACTTTTTAATTTTAGGTTTTTGCTTCTAGCTGCTCTAAGATACTGGGGACTAAAATAACTATCAATATAATGATTGCACAATCATTCATTTATTAAATCCTACCTTCTCTGTATAAATCCACCATCAGCTTTGATCTCTCTCCCGCTCTTTAGGGGTATTTGGGCTACGTTCTTCTTAACTTTCTCATGTTGGAAGGGACTGTTGATAATATGGGATAGGGTGATGAGACTAGTTGATGTTCTGGAGAGGGTGGTCCCTCTGCACTTTAGGACTTATCTTGTCCAGAGACCCATCTGGAGGTTGCAGGTTTCTGGAAAGTCACTGTAGTGCATGGAAACTTTGTAGAGTCTATGTAGTGCCATAGGTGTTCTTTAAGATTGGTAGGAATGGTTTTGGTTGGAGTTTGGCAAGTTATGATAGGTAACAATGTCTAACTGAAGCTTGAATAAGAGTGATCTCCAGAGTAGCCTCTTGACTCTATTTGAACTCTCAACTACTGATACCTTATCTGTCACATATCTTTTCCCCCTTTTGGGGAATGGCCACTGTTCTAGTTTGCTAGCTGCCGGAATGCAACACACCAGAGACAGATTGGCTTTTAATAAAAGGGGATTTATTTTGTTGGTTCTTCAGAGGAAAGGCAGCTAAGTTTCCACTGAGGCTCTTTTCTTACGTGGAAGGCACAGGATGGTCTCTGCTGGTCTTCTCTCCAGGCCCCTGGGTTCCAACATCTTTCCCCGGGGTAATTTCTTTCTCCATCTCCAAGGGCCCGGGCTGAGCTGCAAGTGCTGAGATGAGGAATGCCAAGCTGCTAGACTGTGCTACATTGCGTTCTCTCATTTAAGCACCAGCCAATTAAGTCAGAAGTCACTCATTGCAGCAGACACACCTCCTAGCCGACTGCGGATGTAATTAGCAACAGATGAGATTCACCTACCATTGGCTCATGTCCACAGCAACAGAACTAGGTGCTTTCACCTGGCCAAGTTGACAACTGAATCTAACTACCACATGTCCACCCCTTGTCAACTTGGCAGCTACTCACATCACCTTAAACAGGTGCAAAATATTCTCTTCTGGCTGTGGACCTGTGAATCTCAAAATAAGTCTGGTGCCAATATGCAAAGGAGGATAGTCAAAGGATACAGATTTTCATTTCCATAGGGAGAAATTGGAAGGAAGATCTGCAGGCAAACACCATTGGATTTCCAAGTCTGAAAGTCATTTATCCTTCGGCTGTAGAAAGTGGCAGTCCCACCCCTTCCAAGGGCCTATGCAGTGGCCGGCCTCTTTCCAAATCAACCTTGGAGAACATCGAGGAGACCACCTCTGGGCTCCACTCTCTCCAGGCATCAGGGCCACCCCTGGGCTCTCTGCCATTTCTGGGGCGCACGCTCAACCCCTCCACATGGTGGCAGCCAGGCTCTCCCAGTCCCCCAAGGAGCGTGCTACGCCTTTTCCAAGGCCCGAGGCTGCACAACTATTCCACTGCAATGAGAGGGGAGACTCATCCTCGCCCTTCAGGGTAAACTCACCCTCTCCACACATACAGGTGGGTCCACTCTCCTGGCCGAGGTTTCTTGGCTTCAGACCTGAACTTCCACGGTTCTCACTCTGCAAACTCCAATCTCTCCCTTTTGTGTCCTCCTCTGTCAAGATTGGCGGTGGTTCCATTTACACCAACAGTCTCTTCAAGCCCTCCAGGACTTCTCCATCATTCTCTCCACGGTTCCTCCAAAATCTTCCCTTTAGCCATCCAAAAACTGTTCCAACATATCTGGTATTTGCAAACCGCAGCAGCACCCCACTCTCCGGTACCAAATCTGTTCTAGTTTGCTAGCTGCCGGAATGCAACACACCAGAGACAGATTGGCTTTTAATAAAAGGGGATTTATTTTGTTGGTTCTTCAGAGGAAAGGCAGCTAAGTTTCCACTGAGGCTCTTTTCTTACGTGGAAGGCACAGGATGGTCTCTGCTGGTCTTCTCTCCAGGCCCCTGGGTTCCAACATCTTTCCCCGGGGTAATTTCTTTCTCCATCTCCAAGGGCCCGGGCTGAGCTGCAAGTGCTGAGATGAGGAATGCCAAGCTGCTAGACTGTGCTACATTGCGTTCTCTCATTTAAGCACCAGCCAATTAAGTCAGAAGTCACTCATTGCAGCAGACACACCTCCTAGCCGACTGCGGATGTAATTAGCAACAGATGAGATTCACCTACCATTGGCTCATGTCCACAGCAACAGAACTAGGTGCTTTCACCTGGCCAAGTTGACAACTGAATCTAACTACCACAGCCACTATAAAAAAAAACACAGAAAACTACAAGTGCTAGAAAGGAAGTGGAGGAATAGTCACATTCATTCACTGTTGATAGGAATGTAGACTTGTACACCCTCTCTGGAAAGCAGATTGGCAGTTCTTCAGGAAGTTAAATATATAATTGCTATATAATCAGCATTTCCATTGCTAGGTATTACTCAGAGGAACTGAAGGAGGGACATAAAGGATATTTGCACACCAATGTTTATAGAAGCATTATTCAAAATAGCCAAGAGATGGAAACAGCCCAAATATCTGTCAATGGACCAGTGGGTGAAAAAAGTAGGGTAAATACACACAATGGAATATTATGCCACAGTAAGACAGAATAGAGTCATGAAGCATGTAAAAATGTGGATGAATGTGCAGGACATTATGTTGCATGAAATTAATCAGAAACAAAAAGACAAATACTTTATGGTCTTATCATATGAACATAAATGAGCAAACTGAGAGTTAAAGTTGAGGACACAGGTTTGAGGGTAGAGATTGGGCATTTGATGGTAAAGCAGTACAGAATGTTCAACAGGACTGATTGTAAAGATCCAGAAATGGATAGAAAAATAATATCTGATGGTAGCACAAAACTGTAAGTGTGCTTAACAAAGATAAGTGTGAGTAATGTTGAAAGAGAAAAGCTAGGGGCATGTATGTCACCAGAAGGAAAGATGGAAGATAATGACTGGGACTGTGTAACTTAACAAAAACTTGAGTGGTCAATGATGGTGTTTAAATGTCCAAATATAGGAATGTTTTTACATGATGAGTACAAATGAATGTCAACACTGCAAGGTGTTGAAATGGGATGGTATATGGAAAAAACGTACAATCAATGCAAACTAGAGTCTATACTTGAAAGTAACACATTAATATGCTTCAAGTAAATGTCACAAGGGCAATACACCAATGCTACCTGTCAATAAGAGTGAGATATAAGGAAGGGGTACTTGGTGGTGGTGCTTGTTATCCTGTTTATTTTATTATACTTAATTTTATATTCTTTTTTTACTTTTATCCTCCCCTTTTTTGTAGAAGAAATAGAAATACCCCTCATATAGATTGCGATAGTGAATGCATAACTATGTGATTATACCAGAAACCATTGATTGTTTGTTTATGATGGGTTATATAGTGTGTGAGTTAAACTGTTTAAAAATAAGTAGAAAGATAGAAGTGCTGGATAAAGTGTGGAGAGAGAGATGTACCTATTCACCGTTGGTAGGGAAGTAGAATGGTGCAGCTCCTCAGAAGGCTGTGTGGTGGTTCCACAGGAGCCTAAGTGTAGGGTTGCCGTATTATGCTGCAACCTTATTCGTAGGTATATATTTGGAGGAACTGAAAGCAGGGACACAAATGGACATTTGCACATTGGTGTTTACATTGACTGTATTCATGAACACACTACTTTGGACATGACTCCAAGGGGTGTAAATATCCCTGGAAACATGGGACATGACTTCTGGGGATGTGCTTGGACTTGGCATCATGAAAATTGAGAAAGTCTTCTGGAACAAAAGGGGGAAAAGAAATGAAACAAAATAAAGTGTCAGTCATTGAGAGATTTCAAATAAGTCAAGAGGTCATTCTAGAGGTTATTCTTATGCATAATATAGATATTCCTTTTTAGTTTTTAGTGTATTAGAATAGCTAGAAGGAAATACTCAAAACTATTGAACTGTAATCCATTAACCTTGATTCTGGAAGACAATTTATAACAATATACTTTTGCAGTGTGATCACGTGATTATAAAAACCTGTGGCTGACACTTCTTTTATCGAGCGTATGGGCAAAAGAATAAAAAATAAGGCACAGAAATTTGTACACCAACGTTCATAGCAGCACTATTCACAACTGCCGAGAGATGGAAACAATCAAGGTGGCCATCCACACATGAGGGGATAGGCAAAATATAGTATATACATATGATGGAATATAATGCAGCAGTTAGACAAAATGATGTCTCAAAACATATGACCACATGGATGAACCTTGAGGACCTAATGCTGAGTGAAATAAATCAGACATAAAAGGACAGATACTGTATGATTTCATTAATATGACTCTGATAAGCTTCCAGTGCTTTGAACAATCTAGAAGGAAAAATTTGACATGAAGGACAAACTCTGGGACCTGTTTTGTAGCTACTTCATGAAGTGCGCTTTGAAAACTATTGCTTTTTCCTTCCCTCACTTTATATAGAATATATATATTACAACTAAAAATGTTTTTAAAACATCATATTTAAAAAATAATTATCTAATTAATTAGATGACATAAATTCCTGAAATCAAAATTTGAAAATATTTAGTCATGCAGATCACTACTATAGCATAGCTGATATTTGTAATAGCTGTCTACCTGATATTTTGAGAATGTACACAGTTTTGATAGTCAATCAACTGGTTTTTAAGACAGTGTTTAATATTTAGAACCTAAGAAATTCTTATATCTCTATCTATAGATTTTTTCCTTCCCTGCTTTAATTTGAAGTTTGCCTATGAACCCTATGGTAAAAACAGGCTTTACAATAATTATTTTATTTAAATATGCTTATGGATAAACTAAGATAGCCATTTTTGGTTGCTAAGATTTTCATATGTTAATCGTAAAAAAATATTTCCATCTTTATATTTCCCTGAAATTGAGAATTGTTTAGTAACATAGGTCATTGCTAGAGCAATTTAGATATTTGCAATAACTTTCTTCCTGATATTTTGAACACATTCACAGCTTTGGCAGTGGATCAAATGATATTTGTTAATGTTTAATATTTAAAGTTTAAGAGACTCTGCTATCTGAATTTGTAGATTTTTTTTCTTGTTGCCTAAATTTTAATTTGGTTTGTGAACTAACTGCAAACACAGGTTTTACAGTGATTATTTAAATATGCCTATGGCTTAAGCTAAGATATACATTTTGGTGGGTTTTAGTGTATTGTTTGTTTTCTTAAATAAAAATGTTTGAAAATTTAAAAATAAGGATCAAAATAAATAAATAATAGGGGGATAAAGGTGTGATGGTTATTTTCTAGTGTCAACATGGCCAAGTGATGACACCCACTTTTCTGCTCAGACAACTACTGGCCTGACCACTGCTGCAAGGGTATTTTGTGGCAGGTTGATACACTGGAAGGCTGTTCTATGAGATGATTCAATCAGTTTGGAGACTTTTAGGATGGAGGCTTTTTCACTGCTTCTTCAGTCAGTGAGCCAAGCCTGTGGAGCTCATCCAGAACTTTCATCAAAGCTGTCAACTTCACAGCCTGCCCTGCGGATTTTGGACTCTTTCGTCCCCATGGTTGTGCAAGACACCTTCATAAATTTCATATTTACAGATATTTTGAAACTTCATCTTCTGTGTGAATCTAAGGGGAGAAATGTGTATTTGGTGCAAAATTTATATTTTAACTAGTGCATTTCCTATTTTAAATTGTGTGGTCAGTTTAATTGCACACCGTAAGTATACGGAACCTTGAATAGGGCATGAGATTTTGTTGGTTTGTCCAGGTTAGTGTGATGCCCCCAATGAATCCCAGAGTGATCTGGACAGTGAATACAGTATTTGCAAAATCTCCTTGGGGGAATGGGGAGAAAGAGGGAAATACTCAACTTACCCATTTGGAGAATTCCTGATATTTTCACAAGCAGTAGGGACATCAAATCAATAGGATGCACCCTCAATCTTACAGTTCACCCCTATGAAACTTATCCCTGCAAAGGGTAGGCTAAGCCTACTTAAAATTAGGCCTAAAGGTCATCCCCAGAGAACCTCATTTGTTGTTCAGATGTGGCCTCGCTCTCTCTAAGTCAACACAGCAAGCAAACTCACTGCCTTCCCCCTCTATGTGAGACATGACTCCTAGGAGGTGTAAACTTCCCTGACAACACGGGACAGAAATCCTGGGATTAGCTGGGACTTGGCATCAAGGAACTGAGAAAACCTTCTCAACCAAAAGGGGGAAGAGAGATGTGATAAAGTGTCAGTGACTGAGAGATTTCAAACAGATTTGAGAGGTTATTGTGGAGGTTATTCTTATGCATTATATAGATATCACCATTTTTGTTTATGGTGTATTGGAGAGGCTAGAGGGCCTCTACTGAAACTGTAGAGTTGTGTTCCAGTAGCCATGTTTCTTGAAGATGATTGTATAACAATATAGCTTTTACACTGTGACTGTGCAATTGTGAAAACCTTGTGTCTCATACTCCTTTTATCTAGTATATGGACAGATGAGTTTAAAAATATGGATAAAAATAAATAATAAATGGGACAAAATTTAAAATAAATTGAGTAGATTGAAATGCTAGTGATCAATAAGAGAGATGGGTAAGGGGTATGGCACGTATGAGTTTTTCTTTTTTATTTCTTTTTCTTTAGAGATGCAAATGTTCAAAAAAAGATCATGGTGATGAATGCACAACTACATGAAGATATTGTGAGTCCTTCATTGTGCTCCATGTATAGGATATTTGTACATCAAGAATGTTTGTATGTCTGTTTGTCAAAGTTTGACAACAAAAATATTGATTAACAAAAAGAACACAGATTATCAGGAGATAGGAATAGGATAGAGATTGGACAATTGGTGCTGAAGGAATATGGATAGTGCAACAGGATGGATTGTAAAAATTTTGAAATGGATTGCACAATACTACCTGATTGTAGTACAATAATATAAATAGGCTGAATGAAGCTGAATGTCAGTATGATAGAGGGAGAAGGGTTGGGGACACATATGAAACCAGAAGGAAAGATAGAGGATAAAGACTGACATAATATAATTTAGGAATAACTAGAGTGTACAATTATGGTGATTTTTAGGTCTCAGAAAAGAATTCTAAGAGCAAAAGCAGTTCCTGCTGCAGAGGCCCCTCAGCCCCCCTCCTCAGCATCCTTGGCAGGTCCAAGGATCCAGATCTGAACCACTTGCCATAGTGGGTGGTGGTGTGTCCTCCAGATGAATGAAGACATCCCAGATAACTAGAAATACTGTCGAAATCTGTCTCTGCTGATAACACCCTCCCCTACCAGTGCCTCACCCTGCCTGATACATGCACATCAAAGGAGAATAATGCAACAATACCCCAGCACCCTACCTTACCCTAGGCCAACAAGCTCCTTTGTTCATACAGTCTTGTTGGCATGATTTTTTCTTTAAAAGGTGGCCCCCCAAGAGGCGGACCAGGGTCACTTTCCTAATTCCACAGACTTCTGTGCCAGTGGCTCCCTTCTGCTTCCTCCCTGCTTTCTCTCCCCTAATAAATCTGTTGAGCTTTGACTCCTGGTCTCATGTGGAATCCTTAATGACTCCATGTACATATGTACTACAGTATACATATTTAAAAAATGTTTTTGTATGTGGGAGAACAGATGAATGTCAGTATTGCAGGGTGTTGAAAATAGATGGTATAGGTGGAAAAGTACAATCAATGAAAGCCAGGGTCTGTGGTCAACAGTAACATGGTATTATGCTTCCACTAAATGTAACAAAGGCATTATGCCAAAACTAAATATCCACAGGCAGGAGGAGGGAAAGGGGTATGGATTCTGTGTGGAAGAAAAGAGAAAAGAAAATGTCTTCAGATAGAGTATGTTGGTGAAGTCATGTCTACACTACTAGGCTGGATTGTATGATGTGTGGATAAAACTGTTTAAAAATGAACAGATAGAAACAAGTGCTAGAGAAAATGTGGAGGAAGACAAGAACCTCTTCACTGTCAGTAGGGAAATGAGAGGTGCAGTCCCTTGGAGGACAGTGTGGTGGTTCCACGGGAGGCTAGGGGTGGGGTTGCCCAATATCCCTGCAACCCCATTGCTCAGTATATACCTAGAGGATCTGAATATTGAGACACACAGGACATGTGCACACTGGTGTTTATGGGAGCAGTGTTCCTGATCCACAAGGAATGGAGGTGGCCTAAGGTTACAACAACTGAGGAATGGAAAGGGGTCTATGATATATACATACAATGGACTACTGAGTGGCCACAAGAAGAGGTGAAGTTGGGAGGCATGCAACTAGATGACTGAACCTTAAGAATGAAGGTTGAATGGATGTTGAATGAAATGTCAAGAATAAAAGACAAATATCATGCCTCAATCATATGGACTAAGTATAATATAAAAATTCAATGAAATAAAGCTGTGAGCATGAGTTATCAGGTTGGGGCTTATTGTAAGGGGTCCTAGATTGTAGGCTTTTACAGCAGGCACATATATTCATGAGGTGTGTGCTGGTTTGAAAGGATGTATGTCCCCTAGAAAAGCCATGTTTTAGTCTAAATCTCATTTCATAAAGGCAGAAAAATCCCTATTCAGTACTGCATGTTTAAAATTGTAATCAGATCATCTCCCTGGAGATGTGATTTAATCAAGAGTGGTTGTTAAGATGGATTAGCTGATAACACATCTTCACCCATTTGGGCAGGTCTTGATAAGTTTCTGGAATCCTATAAAACAGGAAAAATTTGGGGGAATGAAAGAGATTCAGAGAGAGATAGAGAAGAATGACAGAGCCACAAGAGCCCACAAGCCAACGACCTTTGGAGATGAAGAAGGGAAACACCTCCTGGGGAGCTTCATGAAACAGGAAGCCAGGAGAGAAAGCTAGCAGATGATACCTTGCTCGCCATGTGCCCTTCCAGCCAAGAGACAAACCGTGACTGTGTTCACCATGTGTCTTCTCAGATAAGACAGAAACCCTGAACTTCATCGGCCTTCTTGAACCAAGGTATCTTTCCCTGGGTACCTTTGATTGAACATTTCTATAGACTTGCTTTAATTGGGACATTTTCTCGGCCTTAGAACTGTAAACTGCCAACTTATTAAATTCCCCCTTTTAAAAGCCATTCCATTTCTGGTATATTGCATTCTGGCAGCTAGGAAACTAAAACAAGGTGTAACTGCTGATCCTAAAATCTGAGATACTGAGCTGTTTGCATATAACATGATCTTTCCCAGAAACTTTGCGTACTTATGTGACACCAGAGACTCAGAGTTAGAGCTCTGAAGCGAAGACAATCAGCAGTACCCCATACAGGAGCTTTTTTAAAGGTTGAAAAAGGGAACAGACTTCAACTAGAGATATGAATGAAACTGATCTGGATAGGAATAAGGTATACTGGAAGACAGGGTAAAAGATTATATCATCCACATTTCAAAACCTCAACTTCTGTGTGAGACTAAAGGGAGAGATGCTTATTTGGTGCAAAATGGATATTATGGGTAGTGCATTTCCTAATTTAACTTTTATAGTCAGGTTAGTTGAACTCCATAAGTACATGGAATCTTGAAAAGGGCATTGGATTTTGTCAGTTTGTCCAGGTTAGTGCAAAACCCAAATAAATCCCAGAGTGATTGGGCAGTGAATAAAGAAATATTTGTGGGGTCCCCTTGGTGGAATGGAGAGAGGGGGGAGGTGTTCAACTTCCCCATTTGGAGAAATTTTAGGTTCTCACAAACTCTAGGGACAATCAAATCAGTAGGACCAGCCCTTGATCTTGGGGTTTGTCCCTATGATACTTATCCCTGCAAAGGTTAGGCTAAGCCTCCTTAAAATTAGGCCAAAGTCACTACCAGAGAACCTCTTTTGTTGCTCAGATATGGCCTCTCTGTCTAAGCCAACTCAGCACGTGAACTCACTGCCTTCCATCCTATGTGGATCATGACTTTCAAGGGTATAACTCCCTGGCAACATGGGACAAAAAACCTGGGATAAGCCAAGACCCAGTGTCAAGGGAATGAGAAATATTTCTTGACCAAAAAGAGGAAGAGAGACATGAGAAAAAATAAAGGTTCGGTGGTTTAGAGATTGCAAGCAGAGTCAAGATGCTATCCTGGAGGTTATTCGTATGCATTATATAGATATCCTTTTTTAGTTTATGGTGTATTGGAGTGGCCAGGTGGAAGTACCTGGAACTGTAGAGCTGTATTCTGGTAGCCACGATTCTTGAAGATGAGTGTTTAAAGATATAACATTTACAATGTGACTGTGTGATTGTGAGAAGCTTGTGTCTGATGCTCCTTATATACACTGTATGTACAGATGAGTAAAAAATATGGATAAAAAGAAAAGAAAGAAAGAATAAAATAAATTGCAGAGAAGGACTCACTAGTGTTCAATGAGAGAAAGAGGAGTGAGTGGTATGGTATGAATGAGTTTTTTCTCTTTTCTTTTTAGTTCTTTTTCTAGAGTTATGCAAATGTTCTAAAAATTATCATGGTGATGAATACACAACTATGTGATGATATTGTGAGCCACTGATTGTGCACCATGTATAGAAAGTGTGTGTGTGAACTGGGGAAACACATGATACTGTGTCAAACATCTGGGACACCCAAATCAATAGGCCAAGCCCTTGATCTTGAGGTTTGTTCTTATGAAGCTTAAGTATGTGGCAGACAAGCTTAACTTACCTATAGGTATGCCTAAGAGTTACTTCTGGAGGACCTCTTTTGTTGCCCAGATGTGGCCTCTCTCTCTCTCTCTAAGCCCAACTCGGTAAGTGAAGTCACTGCCCTCCCCATTGTTGGGGCAAGACATCCAGGGGTGAAAGTCTCCTTGGCAATGTGGGAGATGACGCCCAGGGATGAGTCTGGCCCTGGCACTGTGGGATCAACAATTTCATCCTGACCAAAAGGGGGAAAAGAAATGTAACAAATAAGGTATCAGTGGCTGAAAGAATTCAAATAGAGTTCAGGGGCTACTCTGGAGCTCTTATGCAAGCTTCAGTTTGACACTTCTACCTATTGTAACTTACCAAACCCCAAATAAAACCACCCCAGCCAATCCTAAAGAACACCTAGGGCAATAGACAATATTCTACAAAGTTCCATGCACTAGGGTAACTCAACCTACAACCTCCAGATGGGTCCCTGGAGTAGATAAGTCCTTAAACCTAGAGGGTCCAGCCTTTCCAGAGCTTCAGCTAGTTCCATCTCCCTACCCCTTATTATTGGCAGCCCTTCCAACATGAAAAAGTTAGAATGAGCATACCCCAAATACCCCTAAAGAGTGGGTGAAAGATCAAAGGAGAAGGTGGAATTATACAGAGAAGATAGAGTTTTAAAAATGAGTATGATTGCTGAATCATTATACTGATATTTCTTTTAGTCTCCAGTATCTTAGAACAGCTAGAAATAGAAACCAAAATTGTGGAGTTGGAACCCATACCAAACTCTGAAATCTGGCCTACAACTAACTGCTGTGCTGTGCTTTGAAATGCATTGCTATTTGTATTTATTTATTTTTCACAAAAAAAAAGAGTCGATTGTGATGGCAAAAAAAAAAATTTATTCCTTCTGGCCTCTATGATCTGGAGTGGCTAGAAGGAAACATCTGAGTGGTTGGTATGGTAGCCCATGACAAACTCTGGGATCTGTCCTGTAACTACTTGTTGAAGGATGCTTTGAAAACTATTGCTTTTTTTTCTTTCTTTGCCTTATATATATGTTACATTATACAATTAAAAAAGTGTTTAAAATAGAAAGTATGTGCATGAAGATTTTTCTCAATAAAATAAAACCTCTCCAACAACATAAAAAAGTATACATGCAGTATTATTTGTGATTGCAAATTAACGTCCAACACTGGGGACTGGTTGAATAAACTGTGGTTTATTCACAAAGTTAAGTAATGTATAGGCCCAAAAAAAGAAACAGTTCTATCTGGACTGATATGGAGGGATTTCCAAGATATACTTTTAAGTGAAACGATTAAAGGGCAAAAGATATATATATATGTATGTATTATATTATATTATATTATATATATTATATATACATGTAATATATTATATTATGCTTCCTTTTGTGTAACAAAGAACAGTAAATAAGTAAATACACATCATCTGCTTATTTTTGCAAAAATAAACAAGGCAGAAACAGAGCTAATATGATCATTAGAAGGGGTGGTTGAGGATGGGGTGAAAGGAATGTGGAGTGACTTCTGTATATACAACTTTTAGTTTAAGATTGAGTTTTTGAATGGTGTTAATTCTTGAACAAAAAACCCTAAATGACCTAGAAAAAGAAAAACAACACAATGAAATACAAACAAAAAATACATAAACGAACTTGTTTCCTATAAATAACAGAACACCAATGGAGAAAAACAGAAGAATTAACTCGAGTAATTTTTAAGTGCAGTGCTCTGATTTTATATACACAGCCCATGAACAAAAAAGAACTGCAAGAAAATGCCATAGATTATTTGCATTCCTTTAAATTTGTTTTTTTTTCTTGTAAATTTAAATTTGTGAAGATTGCTTTTAAGGCTGTAAGGATGGTGCATCTTGGCAAATACTCCACATGTACTTGGAAGATCATGTATTCTGTTGTTGGGTGAAGAGTTCCATAAATGCCAATTAGGTCACATAATTTGATAGTATTGTTCAAGTCCTCTATAACCTTACTGACTGTCTATGTATTTGTTCTATCATTTAGTTAAGGAACAATGTTTAAATTTCTGATTTTAATTGTGATTTGGCTATATCTTCTTTAAAATCTATCAGTTTTTGTCCCGTGGAAATTGAAATGCTGTTGTTGATGCAAATACATCAAGGATTTGTATGGTTTCTTGGAGAATTGACTTCTTGATCATTATAAAAATTGATCAATTGGACTTCATCAAAATTAAACATTTGTTCTATAAGAGACACTATTTAAAAATGAAAGAAGAGTCAAAAACTAGCAGAAAATATTTGTAAATAGTTATCTGATAAGGAAATTGTATAACAGGTCCTGATTAAGGGAACTAAAAAATAATAATAATAAAATAAAATAAAAACCACAGGAGTGAACTTAATGGCTCACCTTGGTCTTGGGGAAGAGGATTTCTGGGTCCTTTTCTGTCACCAGGGAGCTGGGCAGGGGCTGGACCCCACTGTGTCCTGTCATGAAAGTGGCGGATGAGGGTGGAAGCCACCAGGCAAAGAGATCAATTTACTGTTTCTTACTGTAATATTCCAGCCTCTTTCTCTCACTCTTCCCTGGATGCTCTACAGTGGGTTCTTCTGCCCAAAAGGAGCTACAGAGTCATTGTTTCAGACACTTCCTGCCTGTTTAATTCACCCACACAGTGAATTGAGACTGGGCCACAGAAATGGGAAAACTGCCAATAAACACAAAACATGGATAAAGGATAATTGAAATAAAAGAGACTGTACTGCAAGATCCCATTTACAGGAAATCCAAGAAGAGGCAAAACTAATATAATGTTTTAGAAATAATTCAGTAATCTGGGGGCAGAGGGCAAAGGAAGGCACAAAGTTGATGACAAAAAGACAGAAGAAAGCACTCTGGGGTGATAGAGGAGTTCTGTGTGTTGCTGAGCAGTAGTTGTATGGTGTGAATAATCACCACAATTATAATCTTGGGTTTAATACTGAATATACTGGGATACAATTATTTAGAGTCTTTACTAAAGGGGGAAGAGGGTGAATAATATGCATATCTGAACAAAGCATATGTTTTCTGCCAACAGTTATGCAACTTGAATTAAAATCCAGCCAGAATGAACCCTAATTTGATCTATAAAGTTTCAAAATTCAGAAATAAAAAAGAAGGGCTAAACGAGCACTGAATGGAAATGTGAGCAATTATTGTTTTCCTTAAATGTAGGAAAAATAATAAGATGCATAAAAGAGACAAAAATACTCACAGAATACACTGCACAGTTGCATGTATTTTAGTAATATGTATAATTAGTAGAATACAAAGTTAGACAGTATTACCTTAACTGAATTGGTTTAAAGTTTAGTGAATTCTTCTACTCAGGAACTCATGAAAATATAATGGTGATGCTTTCAAGGCAAATATTGAGGAAAGCACTGCTAGAGAAATTGGCTGCAGTGCTGGGCTGCTCTTGCCCCTAGAAGTCGAGGCTCAAATTGCCCAAGTCTATCCTCAGCACTAACAGAGGATAGTAAATGAGTTAGGAAGCACTAACTTACAGAAAGTATTGGTCATGAGCCATAGAGTCAAGTTTAATTGCCCCTGAGAGATTTCCCGCAGTGTCTGCCTCCCCAGGACAAATGTCTGCCCCTGGTCTTGGGAAAACAGAGGTTGACTTGAAGGCCAATTAAATCCCAGCCCAGACATATCGACAAGAGGGCTAGAGACGCACTTCACAGAGTCGGGTGTCATATTCCCTGCAGCTCCTACTATGGGCTGAAGCCACTTTCCCAGAGAGTCGACCAAGGTCACTGGAGTGTGAAAAGATGAGTGAAGCATTGTCACCCCTTCCTCTGGATTGTAGGCAGAAATATGGAGCTTATAAAACATTTATTTCACAGTAAGAATGGAATTGTTCACACTTCTAGGAACTGTGAATATGGAGGAGTATGCAATTTTCTAATGGCAGCATATGCTGGCTAAATTAACATCTCAAGTTTATGTGAAAAACACATGACCAAGCATAAGATTATCACAGAAAACATCTGATTTCGTGCTCTGTTATATAAAAGGTATAATATCAAAACTTTTTCATGGTTGTTGAGTTTATTCCTATCTTTAATTTTATGTTTTGTTTAATACCTTGTTTACTCTCTCAACTGCCTTGTCAGTAAAACAGTTTAGGACTCTAAGAACCATGTCCATGGTTAGAGAAGACTTGGGGGTCTCCTACTCAGCTATGGCCTCCAGAGAGAACTTTGTGAAATGGTTGCAGATGCAAAACCCTTACCCCAAAGTCAACAGATTGACATTCAAGAAAGGATAAAGGTGCTCAGCTGTTAATGAAAGGAAAGCATTAATCTGACATGCTTTGCTAATAGTGGGTTCATCACTTTGATGAGGTTCATCTAAATATTGTTGTCATTGAAACTCAGAAGTCATAACACCAAGAGAGAGAATACAATGGGGAAAGAACACGTGATACAAGGTCCATAGACAGGTGATTCTTCCCAAATATATTTTAGCATGAATCAAGATGCACAATGTTTGGTGATCCAGGTGGAGTCTTGGCCACTAAATTTCATTGGCTTTATGTTTGTTTAAGTAGCTATAGATTACAGAGAAATTGCACGGAAAATACAGAGCATTCCCATGCACTCTCCCTCCACTTCCACCATGTAGAGTTTCCCCTATTATACAGTCTGTGTTAGTGCAGAACATGTGTTACAATTGATGAACCGATATTGATATATTATCTTAGCTTAAGCCCACAGTTTGCCTTCGGTTTCACTCTTGCATTGCAGAGCTCTATGTGTGTTTTTTAACTTTTTATGTTGAAAAAGTTTAAAACTTTCAGGACACATGCAAATACAAATTCCAACATACCCCAACCTCCCCAGATACACAAATACACCGACTTAATTTTACCATCTTTACTGGCATTCTATCTGTAATTAATCCACTTATCTATCACTCTACCTAGCTATCTTCTGAACATTGGAGAGCAGCTTGCACACATCATACACCTTGAATCCATGTACATTTCTTATGAACAAGTATATTCCCTTATACAATTACCCTAAGTGCAGTTATCAAATTCAAGAAATTTAATGTCGATGTAAAACTTTACAGCTATCTTCCCATTTTTTTCTTATAACGCAATAATGTCCTTTTGAGCTTCTTTGACACCATGCTTAGATCTCTTCCGGTATCACATATTGCATTGCATACTCATCATCTATTTAATTCTCTGTCTTGTATTTTGTAAAATTTTGCAGACACATACAAAATGTAAATCTTCACATCCCAACACCTCCAGAGCAGTGGGATTCATCACCCTGACAATATTGTGGTATCTTCACCATCATCTTTTACTATAACTTTCCCTTCACCCCAAACAGAAACCCTACATTACGCATGAATTCCGCATGGCCCCTGCCTCCCCGCATAGTAGGCTCCACCTTACTTTCAGTCTCTAGGAGTTTTCCCTCTAATATTTTCTTTCTTGTTATCATGGAGCTTAAATGT